>NC_054471.1:12356167-13086298 GCF_017639515.1 Carcharodon carcharias
ACCTGGAAGTTCCTCTCCAAGCCACTCACCATCCTGACTTGGAAATATATCACCCTTCCTTCACTTTCGCTGGGTCCATATCCTGAACTGCCTCCCTAACAGCACAATGGGTGTACCTACACCACTGACTGCCGCGCTTCAAGAAGGCAGCTCACCACCACTTTCTCAAGGGCAATTAGGGATGGGCAATAAATGCTGGCCTAGCCAGTGAAGCCCACATCTCTTGAATGAATAAAAAAAGGAGTGACTGAAATTGGCTGAAGACTGGCATCTTTGATACTGAGGAGCTTAGGAGGAGGCCTAGATGGCTCACCAACTTGGCACTTCTGGCTCAAGATGACTGCAAAAGCGCCAGCCTTGTATTTTGCACTTACTTGCCAGTCTCTCCTGTAATTGAGGATGGAGGACGATCATTGAGGGTTCTCCTGTCTTTTCTCATTTCATTGTTCACCACCATTTACAACTGGATGTGGCAGGACTACAGAACTTCGATCTGACCCACTGATTGTGGGACAGCTTAACTCTGTCTATTGTGTGCCGCTTCCGCTGTTTAACATGCATGTAGTTCTCTGTTGTAGCGACATCATGTTGGCCCCTGATGCTTAGGTATTCCTGATGCTGCTCTTGGCATGCCCTCCCACACTTCTCATTAAATCAAAGTTGATCTCCCGACTTGATGGTAATGGACAGTAAGGAATATTGCTGGGCAATGAGGTTACAGATTATAATGGCTTGCTATTAGTCAAAAGGAGGACAGAATCCTGGAAAAGGTCCTGTTAATGAAGTTAAGAGTGAGGGGCAGGGAGAAAGGCTCCAAGGTTCAGATTTAAAGTAAAGAGCTGCAGAAAGCAAATTTAAAGAGACAAAAGCGCAGAAAGCAGATTTAAAGCAAAAACAGCCTGCAAGAGGCAAGAAGGTCCAAAGAGACAACTGAAGGTCTGTAACTCTTTGCTGTGGGCATGTGACACAGTGATGCTCCCCTAATTTGTTTTTTATTCATGCACCGGGTGTGTGCTTCGCAGGCTTGGCCAGCATTTATTGCCATCTCTAACTGCCCTTGAGAAGGTGATGGTGAGCCGCCTTCTTGAACCCCTACACAACATGGACTGCAAGAAAGACCACTCCAAGTATTAGTCATATCATGTGAATAAGCGCTTCCTGATATCGGTCCCCAATTTGGATTTTCCAGATTATACCTATGCTCCTTATTTTCATCATTAAGGAAAAAATTCCAAGTGACTCAGCAGAAAAATTGAATTGTGTGGAGCATAAATACCAGCATAGAGCTGTTTTACCAAACATTCTGATTCTGTGCTGAAAAATTAGTGGAGTGTTAAGAGTATACAACTGCATCACATGCCCATAGCAAAGAGTTACAGGCCTTCAGTTTTCTCTTTAGACCTTCTTGCCTCTTGCGAGCGGTTCTCACTTTAAATCTGTTTTCTGCAGATTTTGTCTCTTTAAATCTGAAGCTTGGAGGCCTCTCTTTCTGCCACGCAATCTTTACTTCACTTAACAGGACCTTTTCCAGGATTCTGTCTTGCTCCTTTGGCCTTGGGACCTTTTGGTTCTTTTGGGAAATCTGCAGCTCCCTCTCCCAGTGCCCCATCTTTCTGGGGTCCTGGCTTCAAACTGAACTTAAAACTGCTGTTTCTTTAGTTTTCCTGTATGTGTCTGTGGGAAGGACCTGCCTCTCTGGATCCCTATTGCTATGCAACAGCCCAAGCCTCCGACTCTTGTTTGTTTACCTCCAGTGTAAAAACTGCATTATAAATGCAGGCACCTTTTTAAAAGTGAAACTAAAACTGAAGTTGACCTTTCTCAACACACAGATGCAGAAATACAAATCAAACTTAAACTTTAAAGCCCAAACTCATTCCTAACACCTACAAATACCAATATTAACTTTCTTAAACTGTCTCTATTTCCTAACAATCTACATCAATAATCACAATCTTGCAATTTTCTTCCTGCCTTAAACCCTTTCAAATACCGTGCACTTCTATTAAATCTCCCATAAACCCTTTAATGCCCCACTGAATCTGGTCCTAGTTTTTGCATGTCATATCATGATATTCAAAGAAGCCTCCTGACTCAGTCTACTGACATGAAATCAATTCAATCCTCAAAGCGACGAGGTTTTTTTATTCCTATTTAACTATAGTGATAGGGAATTGTTACCAGAAATAAAATGTAACTCACTGACAGTGGTGTCAGAGAGCTCTGCTGCTCACTATCCAAGTGAATCAGGTTATATCAGAATTGAATAACAACTGGTGACCTGGAATTCTAGTCATCTTTGAAACTGGATATTGAGAATAAATCCAAACCTTTGAGTCACTATTATTATAAGATCAAATCAAAGTGACATTTGGACATCGAGCTCATCCTCCCACAGAAAGCTACAGTTCTCATTTATCTTGAAAATAATTCCAGGTCTTTTTTATTCATTACCCTACAAGACAGACTGCTCTACATATTAGTCATATCATGTGAATATTGGTCCCCAATTTGCCTTTTCTAGTTTATACCTTATTCTCACCATTAAGGAAAAAATTCTAAATGATTCAGAGCAGAAAATTTGAATTGTGCGGAGCATAAACATCAGCATGGACCTGTTGTACCAAACATCCTGTTTTGATGCTGCAAAATTGTGTGCAAACAGGCAGTCTAACAGGCGAGTAACAGAGAGACTTTTAATGGATTGAGATTTTGGTTAAGTATTCTGTATTGAGAGAGTTGGGGCTGAGCTGGAGTTAATCTACAGAATATGTTCTATTTAGATCTAAATATTCTTTCCCATATATGTTAATATGATAGTTCACTTGTCAACTTGAGTCCACTTGCCAACCTTCAGCACTCTCTTCTCACACAGTATAAATTTGCTGTTTCCCCTGACATTGGTATTTTCTTGTGAATTGTCCTTGAGTGCAAGACGAAATATCTCGACAAAAATTTTTTTTTTGAGCAATATGATTGTTGTTTAGTTGGATAAATGACAATGTATAGTTGAACCACAGCTTATTTACAAGCCCTAAAACAACAAGGTCCAAAAAACAACACAATCTTCCAACCGCCTGTTTGACTTAAATATAATGTTCTAATTACTACAAAGCCTAGCCATGGAACAGCATATTTCAACAGAACCACGTTCATCAATTTGTTTCCAACAGTAAAATTTACATTCTTACAATGCACACATGTTAAAGCTTAAGTCTGGTTATTTTTTGCCACTGAGCTTATTCCCTGAGCATACTGCTAAATGACTAATGATCTTTAGTCAGCCAGTGACAACAGGGCAGACTGCAGGTAACCTGAAAAGTTATGCAGACGATCAACTATAACAAAGTGCTGTCAATTGCAATCACTTGTCCCATTCCATCCAATTTTCTACTCTTGCTTTTCTCAACATTCTTCTTTATGAACATATTTAAGTTGATCTAATTTGTTCTTTTATTCAGGTCCATTCAGGATCTACTCATACCAATTTTTGCCTCTCCAGCCTGTTCTACTATTCAATGAAATCATGGCTGATCTGTAACTTATCTCCATATACCCTCCTTCGTCCATATCCCTGAATACCTTGCCCTAACAAAAATCTATCCAAGATTTAAAATTAAAAATTATTCAGCATCAATTGGTGTTTGTGGGAGAGTTCCATTCTCCTACCATCCTTTGCTTTTTGAAGTGTTTACTAATTTCATTCCTGAAAGGCCTGACTCTAATTTTTAGACTATGCTCCCCAAGTCCAAGACTTCCCAACCAGCAGAGATAATTTCTCTGTATCTATCCTATCAGATGTACTCAACAGCCTGAAAACTTCAAACATCTATCCCAGGGAATGTAATCCTAGTCTGTGTAATTTCTCTTTGTAATTGGAGTAACCCTTGGAGTTCCTGCATCATTCTGATAAATCTACGCTGCACTCCTTCCTAAGGTGTGGTGTCAGAACTGCTCACAGTAACTCCAGATGTGGTCTGACCAGGGCTTTGTATAGCTGAAGCACACCTTCTACTGTTAGAACCATATCTCTCAAGACTGAAGTTTTATTTTACAAAATGGAAGGACCTAGCATGACCTGCTTATTTGGTTGCTAACCTGGGATCTTTTTAAGAAGGTCTATATGGTACTTGAGAAAGACTTGTTTGGTTGTGTTGAATTGCAAAACACCTTAATTAATGAAAAGCTGGGAGACAAAAAGGCAATCACATGGGAGAGGGGGAAAAGACATTTAAGTTGTGAACCTGCTTGCTGCAAAGGCCGTTTTGTTGGAGAACAAGCTGAGAAAAGAATACTACTTTGGCTGGCTCCCTCTCTCTACCCTTGCCGAAAATTGTGTGTGGCTATCAACCTGTAGCCAAAGAACCCTTGTCTGAGTGAGCAGCAGTCCATTTGACAATGGGGGCATCACAATTGCATCTGATAAGAATATAAGAAAGCAGAGCAAAAGTAGGCCATATGGCCACTCGAGCCTGTTCCTCATTCACTAAGACCATGGCTGATGATCTACCTCAACTCCACTTTCCTATCATATCCCTTGGCTCCCTTAGTGTCTAAATCCTAGACTCACTTGAGAACCTTC
Source organism: Carcharodon carcharias (assembly GCF_017639515.1). Lineage (NCBI taxonomy): Eukaryota > Metazoa > Chordata > Chondrichthyes > Lamniformes > Lamnidae > Carcharodon > Carcharodon carcharias. The sequence goes on from NC_054471.1 coordinate 12,360,750, forward strand.
CACGTGTACATTTCAGGAGCCAAAATATTAATTGGGAGTAGAAATTATGCCTGATTTTCCATAGGTTTATATATAGAGCTTGATGCTATATATATCAGTTTATTAGTTATACTTATCAGTTTATCAGTTAGTTCATCAGGCAAAGCTTATTGATAGATCATGTCCAGATTTAGGATTCCATAACTATATAATATAGGATAACAGAGGTGGTATAATTAACTATCCCTAACTGAATTCATCCTGTGGTAATAGTTCTTCTGTAGAGCACACTACTGAAAATAATAATCACAACCTCATTGTAAATTGACAATAATTGGCTTCATTGTACTCACTGTAAAAACTGTCTGATATCTGGTCCCATATTCCTCTGATGCACGTTTTTGTCTAACAGCTTCATGGCTGATAACTTGCACAAAGATAACTAGAATTGATTTGAGTCCTTTTATATCTTTCCCAACATGAATGGCTGGCTTATGAAATAGACTGAATTAATATCTCACAACTCAGCACCAATATAATGATGCAAATGTCTTAATGGAGCTTTTTCCAGTCAAACAGCTATTTCACAGCTCATCATCTCATAATAACCTAGGGGATCACTAACTGAACCAGCTGCCAAGTCTATCAATAAACTTAATCACGTCAAAGGTAAAAATAGTCTCAGTAGAAGTGACATAACAGTATAATTGCAAGAGGGTTATGATCGAAGTACTGGGAAAAGCCTCTATTTTCTTTTTGTGCGATATTCCCTTCAAGACCAAAGTGGACTGGGGAGTATTCTGAAAGAGGGTTAATTAGTTTCCTGTTTATGACATCACAGCAGGGGGTATGGCAGTGTAGTGGTAATATCATTGGACTCGGAGTGGAGAGGGCCAGGTTAATGCTCTGGGGGCATGGTTTCAATGGTAGAATTTAAGTTCAATTAATAAATCTGAATCATAAATCTAGTCTCAGTCATGGTAACCATGACAACCATCATCGATTGTTGTAAAAACCCTTCTGGTTTATTAACGTTCTTTCGAGAAGGAAATCTGCTGTCCTTACCTGGTCTGCCCTACATGTGACTCCAGACCCATAGCAATGTGGTTGACTCAACTGCCCGCCCAGCAAGCCACTTAGTTCAAGAGCAATTGGGGATGGGCAAGAATAGACCAGAGATAGTGTTACTGTCTGTATGTTATATAGTTGGAAAGGACATAAAGCTGAAGATAGGAAGGGCGAGGGATTGTGGATTGGACAAGGCTCTCTGCTGCTGTTTCAGCATTATCCAAGCCCACCAGGCGAGCTGAAGGTGTCGGAGGAGTCTCCAGGGAATTCAGTGCCATCAGGACTGTTGCAACCCGAATGAGAGAGGGTTCATGGGCGTATGCCTTGTCGATGGTAACCATGTCCAGGGACATTGGATGGAGTATGGTTGCTGGTGAATCACTGAATTGTTACAGTGCAGGGGGAGGCCATTTGGCCCATTGTGTAGCACTGGCTCTCCAAATGACTAATGCACTTAGTGCCATTCTCTTGCCTTGCCCACTACAGTCCCAGGCAGTGCATTCCAAAACTTAACCACTCACTGCGTGAAAATGTTTTCCCTCATGTCACCATTGTTCCTTTCGCCAACTATTTTAAATCTGTGCTCTCTTGTTCTTGATCCTTTCACAAGTGGGAACAATTTACCCCTACCTACTCTGTCCAGACCCCTCATGGTTTTGAATACCTCTATCAAATCTCTCAGGTTTCTTTTCTCCAATGAAACAGTCCCAACTTCTCCAATCTAACTTCATAACTGAAGTTCCTCATTCCTGAAACCATTCTTGTGAATCTTTTCTGCACTTTCACCAATGCCTTCGCATCCTGCCCAGAACTGGACTCAATACTTCAGCTGAGTATTGAGACTGGTTGAGGAATCTAAAATGTGGGTCACGGTCTCAGGGTAAGGGGCGGATCATTTAAGACTGAGGTGGGGGGTGAGAAAGTACTTCACTCTAGCAGTTGTGAATCTTTGGAATTCTCTAAACCAGAGGGTTGTGGACGCTCCATCGTTGAATAAATTTAAGGATGGGACAGGCAGATTTTGGGGGTCTCAGTGAATCAAGGGATATGGGAAACAGGCAGGAAAGTGGAATTGAAGCCCAAGATCAGCCACGATCTTACTGAATGGCTCAATGGGCCATATGATCTACCATTGCTCCTACTTTGTGTTCATGTGTAAATCCCCTTTTTCGTCCCTAATCGCACCTACTTCTCCTTTTACCACCCTTTTACTATTAACATGCCTAAACACGATGGAAGCGGCAAGAGGGAGCGAGATGGGAAGACCTGGTAAGAGACTTAAAGACCATGAGGGAGGGAGACACCCAATGAGAGGCTGGAACAGCGCGAGAGGGAGGGATTCACCGAGAGGCAGAGAGAGAGGGAGGGACTCACTGAGAGGCAGAGAGGGAGGGACTCACCGAGAGGCAGAGAGAGAGGGAGGGACTCACCGAGAGGCAGAGAGAGGGAGGGACTCACCGAGAGGCAGAGAGAGGGAGGGACTCACCAAGAGGCAGAGAGAGGGAGGGACTCACCAAGAGGCAGAGAGAGGGAGGGACTCCCCGAGAGGCAGAGAAGGGGAGGGACCCATCGAGAGGCAGGGAGAGGGAGAGACCCACCGAGAGGCAGGGAGAGGGAGAAATCCACCGTGAGGGAGAGAGAGGAAAAGACCCACCAAGAGGCTAAAAGAGCGCTAGAGGCAGCGAGAGACAGAGACCCGGCGAGAAGCTAAAAGAGCACTAGAGGCAGCGAGAGACCGAGACCCAGCAAGAGGCTAAAAGAGCACTAGAGGCAGCGATCCAGCGAGAGATTAATAGAGAACAAGAGAGAGGGAGACACCAGGTGAAAAGCTAAAAGAGTACCAGAAGGAATTCCTCGACCCCAGTGTGATCCAGGGCAACGACTTCTGCGGTAAGTGTCTGTGGCATGAGAAGATTCAGCTCAATGAATCTTGTTACATGGATGCTGTTCTGAGGGTGGCCACATCCCTTAGGATAGGGACTTGTGATTTGCTCAGTTGTCAGGACAGGAGGGTGTGGCTGCAAGCAAGGCAGGTATGGGGATCGCAAAGGTAGAAATGAAGCAGCCTCAGCCTTTGCAATTGCACAAAAGGTATGAGATTCTTGCAAATGTATGGATGAATGCAGTGGCTGCAGAGTGGATGAGCAAATAGACAATGGCACTGTGGTACAGGAATCCATTCAAGACAAGGATATTAATAGGAATGTAGTAAGGGACACTTATCAACATCCTGCAGGTACCATTGACGAGAAACTGAACTGGACTAGCCATATAAATACTATGGCTACAAAACAGGTCAGAGGCTAGGCATCCTGCGATGAGCAACACACCTCCTGACTCCCCAAAGCCTGTCCACCATCTGCAAGGCACAAGTCAGGAGTGAGATGGAATACTCCCCACTTGCCTGGAAGAGAGCAGCTTCAACAACACTCAAGAAGCTTGACGCCGTCCAGGACAAAGCAACCTGCTTGATTGGCACCCCATCATCAAAGATTTACTTCCTCCACCACTGACGAACCGTAGCAGCAGTGTGTATCATCTACAAGGTGCACTGCAGGAACTCACCAAAACTCCTTAAGACAGCACCTTCCAAACCCACGACCACTACCATCTAGAAGGACAAGGGCAGCAGACGCATGGGGGCACCATCACCTGGAAGTTCCCCTCCAAGCCATGCACCTTCCTGACTTGGAAATATATCGCCGTTCCTTCACGGTCACTGGGTCACAATCCTGGAACTCCCTCCCTAACATGTACCTACACTTCTTGGACTGCAGCAGTTCAAGGAAGCAGCTCACCACCACCTTCTCAAGGGCAATTAGTGATGGGCAATAAATGCTGAATTAGCCTACATCCTGCAGGTACCATTGACGAGAAACTGAACTGGACATGAATGAATAAAGAAAAAGTCAGGGGGATAGGCACAGTTCTCTGCAGCTCAGAGCAAGTGTCCAGATAGCTGAATTACCTGGCCACTGCCAGGATTTGGGGCATTTGCTCTGGACTGGAGAAGAACTAGCATTGGGAGGGGGAGGATCCAACTGCCTGTCCTCCACATGGGTACCAACAACAGGTAGAATTAGGGAAGAGGGTCTGCTGAGGAAATATGAGCAGCTAGGGTCTAAATTAAAAAGCAGAATCTCAAAGCTAATAATTTCTGGATTACTGCCGAAACCAGAACAAATTGGTTTGAAGTAAATAAAATTAGAGAGTTAAATGCATGGCTCAAAGATGGGTTTCGATTCACGGGGCACTGGCACCAGAACTGGGGAAAGTGAGAGTTGTACCATTAGGACAGTCTTCACCTGAACCATGCCGGAACCAGTGTTCTGACAAGTTGCATGCCCAGGGCTGGAGAGAGGGCTTTAAATTAAATACTGGGGGTGAGGAATAAAGTTTGGGAAGATGTGATCAATTAAATACAGAAGGCAAGGCAAAAGAGCAAGGTAGGAATAAGGGAAATGATGATCAGAGTGTGGCAGGAAGGGTCAGAGTATGCACCAGCAGATAAGGCTAGAGGTTACAAAAATAATTAAAAGACAGAATTAAAGGCTCTGTATCTGAATGCATGTAGCATTTGTAACAAAACATGAATTGACAACACAAAGAGAAATACATATGTTTGTTCTGATAGCCATTAAGAGAAATGGCTATACCACATGGACTTCAGCGGTTCAAGAAGGTAACTCACCACTGCCTTCTTAAGGGCAATTGGTGCACTGCCCTCCAGTTATCAAAATCCATGATGAGGCCTTGGACAACGTGGACCACTTTCCATACCTTGAAAGCCTACTGTCAACAAGGGCCGACATCAACGACAGAGTTCAACAACGCTTTCAGTGTGTCAGTGCAGCCATCAGCCACCTGAGGATGGGTGTGTTTGAAGTCCAGGACCTCAAACCCAGCACCAAGCTCATGGTCTAAAGAGCAATAGTGATACCTGCCCTCCTTTACGGCTCAGAGATGTGGACTATGTACAGCAGGCACCTTCGCAGGATCCTGTAAATCCATTGGCAGGATAGGCACACCAATGTCAGTGTTCTCGCTCAGGCCAACATCCCCAGCATTGAAGCATTGACCACGCCTGATCAGCTCCGCTCTGCGGGCCACACTGTCCACATGCCTGACACAAGACTCCCGAAACAAACGGTTTACTCAGAGCTTCAACACGACAAGCAAGCCCCAGGAAGGCAGAGGAAACACTTCAAGGACACGCTCAAAGCCTCCTTGAAAAAGTGCAACAGCCCCACCGACACCTGGGAATCCCTGGTCTAAGACCGCTCAAGTGGAGGAAAAGCACCCGGGAAGGAGCTGAGCTCCTTGAGTCTCATCACTAAGGGCTAGCTGAAGCCAAGTGTCAACAGCGAAAGGAGCGTATGGCAACCTGGGGATCCCAACCACCCATTTCCCCCTACCACGGTCTGTCCCGCCTGTGACAGAGGCTGTAGGTCACGCATTAAACTCTTCAGTCACCTGAGAACTCATTTTTAATGTGGAAGTAAGTCATTCTCAACCCTGAGGGACTGCCAAAGCAGAAGGGCAATTAGGGATGAGCAATAAATGCTGGTCAAGCCAGTGACATCCACATCCTATCAATGAATTTTTAAAAATGACAAAGACTGAGATCTGAATATTGAAGGGTGCATGACATTTAATAAGGACAGGAAGCTAGGAAAAGGTGGAGGAGTGGCTCTGTTAATTAAGGGTGACACTGGTACAAGTAGAGAGAGGTCTCCTTAGTTCTGGAGATCAATATATAGAATCAGTTGGGGTAGAGATGTGAAATTGTAAAGGTAAGATGTCACTTGTGGGAATGGTTTATAGGCCCCCCAACAGTAACCATGCTGTAGGGTACAGAATACAGGAAGATATAATAGAAGCTTCTAAGAAAGGTACAGCTATAATCATGGGTGATTTCAATCTACATATATATTGGACAAATCAGATTAGCAAAAGTTGCCTGGATGATGGAGTTCAGAGTGCTTTCGGAACAGTTTCTTACAGCAGCACCTTCTAGAGCCAACCAGAAACTAAACTAGATCTGGTAATGTGCAATGAGACAGGATTAATTAATGGTCTCATAATGAAGGCACCCATAAGTAGCAGTGATAATAATATGATTGAAAAATGATATAACTGCTTCAGAAGCAGTTCAGAAAAGGTTTACTCGACTCATTGCTGGCAAGAAAGATTGAACAAGTTGGGCCTATACGTATTATTTTCTAATCCACTGGGACCATTCCAGAATCTAAGGAATTTTGGAAGATTATAATCAATGCATCTACTATTTGTGCTGCCAATTCTTTCAAGACCCAAGAATGCAGGCCATCAGGTCCTGAGAACTTGTCAGCCTTTGGGTCTAATACATTCAGTTTGAGGGAGGGAAGAGTTGATCTAAGACTGGTAATTTAAACTTAACTAAGGACAATTGTGAAGGGATGAAGACAGAGCTGGTGACCTGGGAAACTCAGTTAAGGGAGTAGAAATAAGAGTTAAGGGAATAAGTCAGTAGTGATGCAGTGGTATACATTTCAGGAGATATTTCAGAATACTCAGAAAAGATACATTCCAGTGAGAAAGAAAGACTCTAAGGAAAGGATGCACCATCCATGCCTTACTAAGTAAGCTAAAGGTAGTATCAGATTGAAAGAAAATGCATATAAGACCACAAAGATGAGTGGCAGGTCAGAAGATTGGACAGAATATAAAGGACAGCAAAGAATAACTAAAAGATAAATAAGGAGGGAGAAATTAGAGTATGAGAGAAAGCTGGGTAGAAATATCGAAACAGACAGGAAGAGTTTCTACAGGTATTTAAAAAGAGAAAAAGTGAGTGTTGGGCATTTGGAGACAGAGTCTGAGGAATTAATAATGGAAAATAAGGAAATGGCAGACGAACAGAACAGATACTTTGATCTGTCTTAACTGTGGAGAATAAAATAACATCCCAGAAATATGTATGCATCAAGAGGTGAAAGGGATGGAGGAACTTAAAACAATTACAATCAACAGGGAAAGAATACTGAGAAAATTATTGGAACCGAAAGCTGACAAGTCCCCAGGTCCCGATGGACTTCATCGTAGGGTCTTAAATGAAGTACCTGCTGAGATACTAGATACATTGGTTTTCATTTTCCAAGATTCCTGAAATTCTGGAAATATCCCTTCAGGTTCTGCAATTGCTCTTCATTTAAATAATATTCTGCTTTTCTATTCTTCCTGCCAAAGTGGAGAAGTTGTTTTTTAATTCATTCATGGGATGTGGGCTTCGCTGGCTGGACCAGCATTTATTGCCCATCCATAGTTGCCCTTGAGAAGCTGGTGGTGAGCTGCCTTCTTGAACCGCTACAGTCCATGAGGTGTAGGTACACCCACAGTGCTGCTAGGAAGAAAGTTCCAGGGTTTTGACCCAGCGATAGCGAAGGAACGGCGATATATTTCCAAGTCAGAATGGTGAGTGACTTGGAGGGGAACTTCCAGGTGATGGTGTTCCCATCTATCTGCTGCCCTTGTCCTTCTAGATGGTAGTGGTTGTGGGTTTGAAAGGTGCTGTCGGGAGCCTTGGTGAATTCCTGCAGTGCATCTTGTAGATGGCACACATTGCTGGTACGTGCATCAGTGATGGAGGGAGTGAATGTTTGTGGATGTGGTGTCAATCAAGCAGGCTGCTCTGTCCTGGACTGTGTCAAGCTTTTACCACATTATATTCCATCTGCCAAATTTTTGCCTACTTTTACTCATTTAGCCTCTCTATCTCCCTTTGCAGACTCCTTTTGTCCTCCTTGCAACTTACTTTCCTACCTATCTTTGTGGCATCAGCAAATTTAGCAATCATATATTTGGTCCCTTCATATAAATTGTAAATAGTTGAGGCCCCAGCGCTGATCCCTGTGGCACACCACTCGTCACGTCTTGCCAACCCAAAATTGACCCATTTATGTCTTCTCTATCCCCTGTGAGCTAACGAATCCTCCATCCATGCTAATGTGTTAACCCTTACACCATGAGCTCTTAGTTTGATGTGACACCTTAGTCTTTTGGAAATCCAAGTACAGCATAGCTACATAGTTCCTCTTTAAGCATGTTGCTTGTTACTTCCTTTAAGAACCCTGGTAAATGAGTCAAACATGATTTTCCTTTCACAAAACCATGTTGATTCTACCTGATTGCATTAAGATTTTCTAATTGTCCTGCTATAACCTTCTTAATAATAGATTCTAGCATTTTGCCTATGACAAATATTATGCTAACTGGTCTGTAGTTTCCTACCTCTTCCTCTCTTGAATAGAGGAGTTACATCCACTATTTTCCAATCTTATGGGACCTTTCCAGAATCTAGGGAATTTTGGAAAATTACAACCACGGCATCTATTATCTCTGTATTTTAAGACCCTTGGATAAAATCCAATAGGTCCTGATGACTTGACAGCCTTTAGTTACAATAGTTTTCTCAGTAGCCTTTCCCTAATTATTGTAATTGTTTTACGTTTATCCCTCCCTTTCACCTCTTGATTTACAAGTTTTTCTGCGATTTTTTTTGTCTTCTACAGTGAAGATGGACACAAAGTACATGTTCAATATTTCAGCCATTTCCTCATTTCCCATTAATTCCCCAGACTCACTTTGGAACAATGCTCACTTCAGTCACCCTTTTGTTTTTATAAATACTTGCAAAAACTCTTATTACCTGTTATTATATTTCTAGCCAGCCCTTTCTCATATTTTAGTTTCTCCCTCATTTTGACTTTAGTTATTCATTGCTGGTTTTTAAACTTTGTCCAATCGTCTGACCTACCACTAATCTTGGCAGAAGTGTTTGCTTTTTCTTTCAATTTGATACCATCTTTAACTCCCTTAGTTAGCCTCAGATGGTGTATCCTTCTCACTGGAACGTACATTTCTTACTGCAATGTACCTTTGCTGAGTCTTATGAAATATCTCCTTAAATGTCAGCAACTTAATCTCAACTGACCTATCCCTTTATTTAATTTTCTAGTTCACTTTAGCTAGCTCTGGCTTCATAGCCTTGTAATTGCTTTTATTTAGCCTCACTGGTCTTACACAACTCTTCTCTAAACAGGGCAAAAGTAGAGAGTAAAATAGTCAGGATTATTAAAAATAGATCTTAAGAGCTTCTACAAGTATATAAAAAGCAGGAGAGCAGCTAAAGTAAAAGTTAGTCCCTCAGACAGAAGAAACTATCATAGAGAATGAGGAAATGGCAGAGACATTGAACAAATATTGTGTGTCTGTCTTCACACAGAGAAGCAAATTACAAGCCAGAAGTAGAGGGTATTGAATGGCGGAGCAGGCTCGAGAGGTTGAATGGCCTAATCCTGCTTCTAATTTGTATGTTAATAACCAATTAGATTAATAGAGTGAGGAATTTAAGGTAATAATATCAGCAGTGAAAAGGCATTGGAGAAACTTAAGGGAATAAAAACCAACAAATACCCAAAACCTGATGACCGTTGTCCTGGAGTCCAAAAAGAGTTAGCTGCAGCGATAGTAGATGCATTAGCTATAATTTTCCAAAATTCATAAGGCTATAGAATGGTTTCAGCAGGTTGGATGGAAGTTCGCAAATGTAACTTCATTATTCAAAAAAGGAGGGGGAAGGAAAGCAGGGAACTACAGGGCCAAATAGCCCGATATCAGTCTTTGGAAAAATACTGGAATTTATCACTGAAGGAGTTTTAACAACGCACTTACAAAATCATAGCACAATCAAAGTTAACACAGTTTTACAAAGGGAAATTGTGTTTAACAAACGTACTGGAGTTTTTGGAGGCTATAATAGTAAGGAGCACACGAGCATGCAGGCTTTCAGGAATTCACCAAGGCTCCTTCGACAGCACCTTCCAAACCCACGGCCACTACCATCCAGAAGGACAAGGGCAGCAAATAGACTTGGAAATATACCGCCACTGTTGCTGGGTCAAAATCCTGGAACTCCCTTCCTAATGGCACTATGGGCGTACCTACACCACATAGACTGAAGCAGTTCAAGAAGGCAGCTCACCACCAGCTTCTCAAGGGCAACTGAGAATGGGCAATAAATGCTGGCCCAGCCAGCAAAGCCCACACCCCGTGAATGAATAAAAAATAAGGCGGGACCTCATCTCCAGACAACTGTGTGGTGGTCACTCCTACTGATACTATCATGAACATATGCATCTGCAACAGACAGGTTGGTGAGGATGAGGTCAATTATGTTTTTCCCTCTTGTTAGTTCCCTCACCACATGCCGTAGACCCAGTCGAGTAGCTATATCCTTTAGGACTTGGCCAGCTCAGTTAGTAGTGGTGCTACCGAGCCACTCTTGGTGATGGACATTGAAGTCCCCCACACAGAGTACATTCTACACCCTTGCCACCCTCAGTGCTTCCTCCAAGCGGTGTTCAACATCGAGGAGCACTGATTCATCAGTTGAGGCAGGGCGGTGTGTGGTAATCAGCATGAGGTTTCTTTGCCCATGTTAGATGTCATGCCACGAGACTTCATGGGGTCCGGAGTCAATGTTGAGGACTTCCAGCACAACTCCCTGCCTACTGAATACCAATGAGCCGCCACCTCTGCTGGGTCTGTCCTGCTAATAGAACAGGCCATGCCCAGGGATGGTAATGGTAGTGTCTGGGACATTAACTGTAAGATACGATGCCATGAGGATGATTATGTCAGGCTGTTGCTTGACTAGTCTGTGAGACAGCTCTCCCAATTTTAGTTCTAGCCTCCAGATGTTAGTAAGGAGGCCAATTTGCTACCCTTGTCCTTCTAGATGGTAGCGATTGTGGGTTTGGGAGGTGCTGTCGAAGAAGCCTTGCTAAATTCCTACAGTGCATCTTGTAGATGGTACACTGCTGCTTCTGTGTGCCGGTGGTGGAGGGACTGAACGTTTGTGGATGTGGTACCAATCAGGCGGGCTTGCTTTGTCCTGGACGGTGTCAAACTTCTTTGTATAATTAGGGGGATAGATACTGTTCTCTGCAGCAGTGAGCATGAGTCTCAAAGGCTGTGTTGCCTGCCCGGTGCCAGGGTTAAGGACATCTCCTCAGGGCTGGAGAGGAACTTGGTGTGGGAGGGGAGGGATCCAGTTGTCGTCATCACATTGGTACCAATGATATTGATAGGACTAGAAAGGAGGTTCTGCTGAAAGAATTTAAACAATTAGGAGCTAAATTAAAAAGCAAAACTTCCAAGATAATAATCTCGGGATTACTACCTGAGCCATGGGCAAACAGGCATAGGAGGGTAAATAAAGTCCAGGAGTTAAATGCGTGGCTCAAGGGTTGGTGTGGGAGGAATGGGTTTAAGTTCATGGGGCACTGGCATTAGCACTGGGGTAGAAGGGAGCTGTTCCGGTGGGAGGGGCTTCACTTGAACCGTCCTAGCCAATCGAATAACTAGGGCTGTAGAGAGGGCTTTAAACTAAATAGAGGGGGGCAGGGTCCTGGAAAGGGGATATGTAGGTTTATAAAGCAAAAGGATATGGCAGCATTGCAGGGCAGCTACTTAGGTTATGATACCCAGTGTGTGACAGGAAGGGACAGAGTGTACAAACATTTAAAAAAAACAGCAAATAGGGTCAAAAAGGGAAAAAATAGTAAAAAGGCACAATTAATGGCTCTTTACTTAAATGCACATAGCATTCGGAACAAAATAAATAAGGGTAATTACAAAGGAATGAGGGCAGAGTTAGCTGCAGTGGACTGGGAAAGGAGTTTAGCAGAAAAGATGGTTGATGAACAATGGCAGATGTTTAAGAAAATAGTTCATGACTCACAACAAAGATATATCCAGAGAGGAAGGAGGGCTGTAGGAAGGGGATAAACCAACCATGGTTAACCAAGGAAGTTAAGGATTGTGTCAAAGTGAAAGAAAAAGCATACAATGTGGCAAAGATTAGTGGTAAGCTAGAGGATTGGGAAAGTTTTAAAAACCAACAGAAGCTGACCAAAAAAAAGAGGGAGAAAATAAACTTTGAGGATAAACTAGCAAGTAATATAAAAACAGACAGTAAGAACTTTTTTAAATATATAAAAAGAAAGAGAGAGGCCCAACTCAATATAGGCCCCTTAGAGAATGAAGCTGGAGAAACAATAATGGGGAACCAGGAAATGGCAGAGGAGTTGAATAAATACTTTGCATCAGCCTTCACGGTAGAAGACACTAATAGCATACCAAAATTGCTAAATAATTGTGCGGCAAAAGTGGGGGAGGAAACAAATACAACAACTATCACTAGAGAAGAAGTACTAGTGAAACTAATGAGGCTAAAGGCCAACAAGTCACCTGGACCTGATGGGTTGCATCCTAGGATATTAAAGGAAATAGCTGCAGAGATAGTGGATGCAGTGGTAGTAATCTTTCAAGAATTCTTAGATTCTGGAAAAGTCCCAGAGGATTGGAAAACTGCCAGTGTAACACCCTCATTCAAAAAGGGAGGGAGACAAAAAACAGGTAACTATAGGCCAGTTAGCTTAACATCTGTCATTGGGAAAATGTTGGAGTCTATTATAAAGGATGTAATAGCAGAGCATTTAGAAATGCATAATCTAATCATACAGAGTCAACATGGCTTCATGAAGGGGAAATCATGCCTGACAAATTTATTAGAATTCTTTGAAGACGTAACAAGCAAGATAAAGGGGAACCAGTAGATATAATATATTTAGATTTCCAAAAGGCGTTTGACAAGGTACCACACATGAGGCTACTTAATAAGAGCCCATGGTGTTGGGGATAGTATATTAGCATGTATAGAGGACTGGCTAACTAATAGAAGACAGAGAGTTGGGATATGGGGTGCATTTTCAGGAAGGCAACCTGTAACTAGTGGAGCACCACAGGGATTACTGCTGGGGCCACAATTATTTACAATATATATTAATGACTTGGATGAGGGAAACAAACATACTATTGCCAAGTCTGCAGATGACACAAAAATAGATGGGAAGGCAAGCGGTGAGGATGACACAAAGAGTCTACGGAGGGATATAGACAGGGTAAGTTAGCGGGCAAAAATGTGGCAGATGGAATATAAGGTGGGAAAATGTGAGGTTATGCACTTTGGCAGGAAGGAGAGAGGAGCTGAATATTACTTAAATGGAGAAAGACTGAAGAAAGCTGCAGCACAGAGGGATTTGGGGAACCTCATTCATGAATCCCAAAAAGCTAGCAAACAAGTTGAGCAGGTAATAGCGAAGGCAAATGGAATGTTGGCCTTTATTTTAAAAGGAATAGAGTATAAAAAATGGGAAGTCTTGCTAAAACTATACAAGGCACTAGTTAGACCACACCTAGAATAAGTGTTCCCTTATCCCAGGGAAGATATACTGGCATTGGAGGCTGTCCAGTTAAGATTCACTAGGTTGATTCCAGGTATGGAGGGATTTTCTTATGAGGAGAGGTTGAGTCGGTTTGGCCTGTACTCATTGGGGTTTAATAGAATGACCTAATTGAAACATAAGTTTCTTAGGGGGCTTAATAGGGTAGATGCTGAGAGGTTGTTTCCCCTTGTGGGAGAGTCTAGGACCAGAAGGCACAATCACAGAGTAAGGGGGCACCCACTTAAAGAGGAATTTCTTCTCTGAGGGTAATCAATCTGTGGGATTATTTACCGCAGAGGGCTGTAGAGGCTGGGTTGTTAGGTATATTAAAGGCTGAGATAGACAGATTTTTAATCAGTAAGGGAATCAAATGTTATGGTGTAAAGGCAGGAAAGCGGTGTTGAGGATTATCAGATCAGCCATGGCAAACAAGGAATGGCTGAGAAGACTCAGTGGGCCAAATGGCCTACTTCTGTTCCTATGTCTTATGGTCTTATTGAGTGTTGTGGGAGCTGCACTCATTCCAGGCAAGCAGGGAGTATTCCATCACACTTCTGACTTGTGCCTTGTGTCCTGACTTGGACAGGCTTTGGGGAGTCAGGAGGTGAGTTACTCCTCGCACGATTCCTAGTCTCTGACCTGCTCTAGTAGCCATAGTATTTATATGGTTATTCCAGTTCAGTTTTTGGTCAATGGTAATCCCTGGGATGTTGATAGAGGGGGATTTTGCCTTCACATTGAGGATACCCTCTATCATATTGGATGGCACTAACACCACACTAAATGGGATAGATTTTGAACAGATCTAGGCTTCCATGAGGTGCTGTGGGCCATCAGCAGCAGCAGAATTGTATTCAGACACAATCTGTAACCTCATGGCCTGGCATAACCCCCACTCTACCATTACCATCAAGCCAAGGGATCAACCCTGGTTCAATGAAGAGTGCAGGAGGGCATGCCAGGAGCAGCACCAAGCATACCTTAAAGTGAGGTGTCAATCTGGTGAAGCTAAAACACAGAACTACTCGCATGCCAAATAGCATAAGCAGCAAGTGATGGATAGAGCTATGCTATCCCACAACCAATGGATCAGGTATAAGCTCTGTGGTCCTGCCACACCCAGTCGTGAATGGTGGTGATCAATTAAACAACTCACTGGAGGAGGCGGCTCCACAAATTCCCCAATGCTCAATGATTGAGGAGTGCAAAAGATAAGGCTGAAGCACTCGCAACAATCTTCATACCAGAAATGCCGAATGGTGGTGGTGGTGGTGGTGGGTGGGGTGGGGGGGTCAACAGTGATGGGGGAAAGGACATGGGAGACTTGAGGAGGGGAGAGGATGGGAGGACTAAGCAGAAACATAACAAACATACAAACAAGGAACAGGAGTAGGCCATTTGCCCCCTCAAGCCTGCTCTACTATACCATTTTTCTCAAAATGAAAGTGAGCGGAGTCATGGACAGAATGAGGACGTGAGTTCCAGAGGATATGAGCCTGACAGATGCAAGCGTGTGAATCGAGAGTGATGAGGTGGTTGACTTACCCTGGCAGATCAGATGAGAGAATTCCTCCTCTTCCTGCACTGGATGGCTTACCTCCTCTGTGCTTTGGTGGCGCTGACCACAGCTTCCACTGCTGGATTGGATCTCCTGCGGCCGGGAAGACATCATGGCAGCCTTCCACTGCATCCAGCAAGCACCCGAAAGAGGCATCACCAAATTTGGTGGCTGCCGTCTTCTTCGCTTTTGGGGCTGTCACCTGGAGCAGTCCTAGTCTGAAGACATGAAGTAGGCATGCGTTATGGTGCACTTTAAATATGGCACCCAGAGCAAGGAAGCGCTGTGGTCACGGCATGATGGGCAAATCTGAGCCTGACTGCCAGCAATCTGGCATGTCTCCATGAATGCATAATTAATGAGGTGGGATGATAAGGCACAAAAAGCCATAATTGCAGCTGCTGGGTAAAATGCCCTTTCTCCTGCCCTCTATCTCTGAGCGAATCTGGGACGATTCTGCTCTAAGACTCCATAAGCCAGAGATTGATGGGCTGGTATTGCAACAAGAAAAGATCTCAGGGTTACGGCGAAAAAGTTGCTCAGGTTGCAGTGTCTTGAAGGCAATTACAAAGTGAACAGAATGTCAGTACCTGTACATGGAAGTGCAGTATGTAAATTGTGAGCTAATTGCAAAATTATATCTGGTTTTGTGATCCCATGTGCTGTACTGTTTGTAGTTTTGATTTATTTTTTAAATGGTTATTGGGTTATTTCAGGGTATGCAAAAGAGAATTAGATTAAATCCAGAACTAAGAGAACAGAGCTATGGTGATTAGCTATGGTCGAGCATTTCACTCACGAGAAAAGGAAGCTTCGGATGTGACTTAATATTATTTGGGCTATGGAGAATATTGTTTTTGCAAGTCTTTCTGTATGTACTAAACTCAAGAACAAAGAGGTCAAAGATTCAAATTAAGAATGTCAATAGAGATTGGCAATACTTTCCCCCTGTAAAAAAGGTGATAAAGAGCAATTTTGTAATTGGAAACATTTATCTACTATAACTTATTTCAACAGTTCCAATTTATAGATTTAAGGTAAGGAGCAGGAGGTTTAGAGGGGATGTGTGGAAGAATTTTTTCACCTAGAGGGTGGTGGGAATCTGGGACTCACTGCCTGAATGGGTGGTAGGGGAAGATACCCTCATAAAACGTAAGAAGTATTTGGATGTGCACTTGCGATGCCATGGCATATAAGGCTATGGGCCTAGTGCTAGAAAATTGGATTAGAGTAGTTAGGTACTCGTTTGACCGGCGCAGACTTGATGGGCCAAAGGACCTTTTCTCTGTGCCGCAAAGCTCTATGATTCTGAGGCTTTACTGACAGTCTTTTGAACTGTGTAGTTCTTTTATTTAATTAATAAATAAAATCTCACAGGATTGTTTTTCCAATAGAAATCAAGGCTGAAGTGTTTGCAGTTAATTTTTAACAAGTCTGATTAAAAACCCTAAAAACCAGACAATGTTAAGTTGCAACTACTGAGAGTTTGATGTTAACTGTGGGTGCAAACACCTGCTTTAATGTACAATGGTACTGCAAGATTTAGACTGATGGAAACATTTTCATGAATTCTCACAAGACAACATACATCAATTCCAAGATGTTCTTAATCTAAGATCTGCCTTGACTTGGCTGATTTTGAATAGATGCCCAGCTGCTTGTTAGAGAGAGAAAGAGAGAGAGAGAAAGAAAGAGAGAGATAAGAAAATCATCCATTTATCCCAACTGCATCCCCCTGAAATAACAGCATTAGACACACCAGTACAAGTCACCATTTTTTCTCTGCAGGAAAAACAAGTGAGTCTTTACCGCCTCTGAATTTCCAGTTCCTCCTGGCATGGTCCATTCTGCACTTGTGGAAACAGTTGTGAATTTTGTCGTGATAATGTTGGACCTGAAACAGGGAAATAAGGAAAGTCATTTAAAAATTATGTAGAAAAGAGCATTTTTAACACAAGTACAAAGGGTGCGCACATATGAAGATACGAATTAGGAGCAGGAGTAGGCCACTTAGCCCCTCGAGTCTGCTCCGCCATTCAAGAAGATCAGGGCTGATCTGAATATAACCTCAACTTCATATTCCTACCTAGCCCAATAACTTTTCATCCCCTTGTTAATCAAGACTCTATCTAGCTCTACCTTAAAAATATTCAAAGACCCTGCTTCCACCGCCTTTTGAGGAACAGAGTTACAAAGACTCAAACCGAGGAAACAATTTCTCGTCATCTCTGTCATAAATGAGCGACCCCTTATTTTTAAACCCTTAGTTCTAGTGACTAACTAAGTGACCCTTAGTTCTAGACTCTCCCGCAAGGGTAAACATCCTCTCCACATCCACCCTGTCAAGACCGCTCAGGATCTTAAAGGTTTCGATCAAGCCACTCTTACTCTTCTAAACTCCAATGGATACAAGCCTAGCCTGCCCAACCTTTCCTCATAAGACAACCCGCCCATTCCAGGTATTAGTCTAGTAAACCTTCTCTGAACTGCCTCAAATGCATTTACATTTTTCTTTAAATAAGGAGACAAATACTGTACAAAGTACTCCAGATGTGGTTTCACCAATGCCCTGTACAACTGAAGCATAAGCTCCTTTACTTTTGTCTTCAATTCCCCTCACAATAAATGATAACATTCTATTAGCTTTCCTAATTACCTGCCGTCACTTTTATGATTCATGCACTAGCATGCCCAGATCCCCCTGAATCTCAGAGCTCTGCAATCTCTCACCATTTAGATAATAAACTTTTTTATTCTTCCTGCCAAAATGAACGATTTCACACTTGCCCACGTTATAATCTATTTGCCAAATCTTTGCTCACTCAATTAACCTATGTCACTTTGTAGGCTCCTTATGCCCTCATCATAATTTACTTTCCTACCTATCTTTGTGTCATCAGCAAATTTAGCAACCATTCCTTTGGTCCCTTCATCCAAGTCATTTATGTAAATTGTAAAAGGTTGAGGCCTCGGCACTGATCCCTGTGGCACACCACTTGTCACATCCAACCAAGCAGAAAAACACCCACTTATGCCAACACTCTGCTTCCTGTTAGCTTACCAATCTTGTATCCATGCCAATATGCTACCCCTTAAACATAAGCTTTTATTTTCTGCAATAACCTTTGATGTGGCACACACAGATTTATTCACTCATGGACATCATTGAGCAACTGTTTGTTCCCCAAACAGAATGCAACTCCTCAGCAAGTTCTTTTGTGTAAATAATTTAGGTAGAATTGCATATTCAGTTTAAATCTTTTAGAGCTATAATTAGTATACAGAAAGCTGTGCAAATGAATTCCCTTTGACAGACTGTATATTCAAAGATTGCCAATAACAGCCAGCAAATGCTGAAAGTCACCATGTAACATCACAGTATGACCACCCATCCTGCAAATTCAAGTGACAAAATGTGAGCCGAGAACTTGGCCATACTGAGTTAGGAAGTCTCAGTCTCAGCATCCCTAAGTTAGGGAGAGGAAATCAACCAAGGTTCCCACAACTGATTGTTATCCAGTGATTCCTACTGAAAGGACTTGCTTGATCAGCACATGACTGGATTCAGCAGTGATGCCCCAGATGTGAAGAACCTAGCAACCTCAGGATCCAAGGTCACACATGAGAAATGGTCACTTGGTTGATATATGAGAGGCCACCAAAAGCTCAGTGAATGAAATGTACAGGAATCCATGTTTACTAAATGGGGGAATTAAAAGCAATATAAAGGAGAATGGCAACAAAACACAAATAATCCTCACATGTCCTCATGATTATTGTTCTCTATGTTGTTATGAGCCAATGTACCCGACACTCATCACCATGCTTCTTGCTGGGTTATTCAGTCATTTCTTCCCACAAGATGTTTAATATATAAAAATGGAATTGGATAACATATAACATTCTAAAACTACTAAAGTATAATATTCAAAGATAATCTCACTACAAAAATAAATCTACCACATTGACTACATGCACACAACAGCTGACAAGTTTGAAGTCAACTTTTATTTTATTCATTCACGGGATGTGAGCTTTGCTGGCTGGGCCAGCATTTATTGCCCATCCCTAGTTGCCCTTGAGAAGGTGGTAGTGAGCTGCCTTCTTGAACTGCTGCAACTAAGCACGATAAAGTCTAGTGTTGAACACAAAATTAGACAGGCAGCAAAAGCTTAGTGGTGTGATTTATATGTACAACATATAGAACACATACAAAAAAAATCAACCAACTGTCAGCAGGTACTGGCTGATATATGTCTGAAAGTGCTCAGTTCAATCGGACAGCAGTTGGTTCTAGACATGAGTAGTTGTTTCCTAGCAGCAAATCTCCTATCACTATTTAGAAAACCTGTTTGTTAGGATAATTTAGTCGTTACCAACTAAACGGTAGAATTTTTAAAAAAAATGTAGGCTTGGTTTGGTCTCCCAACAAAGCTACAAACGTGATCTTTCATATTACAAATTAACCAGTTAAAAAATAGCACTTTTGCTGTGTGGATTCCTATCCCAGGGTGCAATCACATTGCCTCAGTGAAGAATTAGCTACAAACCATCAACCTGTTTCTTCTCCCAGTTTGTATTAGTGTCTGACTGGGTTATTGATTTTTTTTGGTTGAAAAATATACTTTATTCATAAAATATCTGGAAGAACATTACAAAACATTTCTAAATGGCCATCACAAAAGGTGCAATCAGATTCAACTTTTACATATGGATCACAAGGTGCTTCAATACAATCAATGAATATTACAGTCATTTCAACATGGTCGTTACAGACAGACAGTGCAATGGTATTGGAGTTATCGACATACATCATGTTGTACTCTGAGGTGCTTCAATACAATTAAGATACAATTATTATTCAGTGCATACATTCATTGTGAGTCGTACAGCCTGAGGGGTCTATACTTTTACAAGCCCCCTGGTTCACGGTGGCAGAAAGGTCTTTTACAGCGACCTTTCCCCATTGGGCCTTTGTGGCAGCTGCCCCAAGCTTTAGTGCGTCTCTCAGCACGTAGTCCTGGACCTTGGAAAGTGCCAGTCTGCAACACTCGGTCGGGGACAACTGTTTGCATTGGAAGACCAACAAGTTTCGGGCAGATCAAAGAGCTTCTTTCACCAAGTTGATGATTCTCCAGCCGCAGTTGATGTTTGTCTCGGTATGTGTCCCTGGGAACAGCCCGTGGAGCACAGAATCCTGTGTCCCAAAACTTCTCCGGATGAACCTCGACAGAAACCACTGTATCGCTCTCCAGACCTTCTTTGCAAAGGCACATTCCACAAGGAGGTGAACAAGCGTCTCGTCCCCACCACAGTCACCTTGAGGGCAACATGCAGAGGGGGTGAGACTCCTGGCGTGTTGGAAGGGTCTGACGGGGAGGGCCTTTCTCACCACCAGCCAAGCTACATCTTGGTGCTTGTTGGAAAGTTCTGGCGATGAGGCATTCTGCCAAATGACTTTGACAGTCTGCTTGGGGAACCATCCGACAGGATCCACCATCTCCTTTTCCTGCAGGGCCTCAAAGACATTACGTGCCGACCACTGCCTGATGGACTTGTGGTCAAAGGTGTTTCTCTGCATAAATTTTATTGATGGGACAGCTTGTGGAAGCTGGCATCTCATTTTCAAAGAGGAAGAACAGACCATTACCCTGCCCTCATAGTGACACTATTTCCAGTTAGTTGAACAGACAGCACAGTGCAGAAGATAGATGAGTTTTCACTTCATTCACTCGCAATCCAGCTGAGAGAAGCACAAGGAGATCAAACACTAGGGCAAGTAGTGATGCACTTCAATCTAGAATTCTGGAGAAATGCCAGAACACTAAGGATATCCTTAATGGTTGAAAAATGGCAACTTCCGAACATATTACCGCACTGCCATTCAGGTTATGCACATAGGAAATAAAATCCAGCCAGTTACGCTTAATGTAACAACTAACAAAAATTTGCTAAACTGCAAAGGATCAAATAGACATGTATGTGTCTATGCAAGTGGTTATCTATCTCTTCTCAACGTAAAGTCAATTTCAACGAAAAGGCAACTAAAAGACTGAAACATATGTCCTCTGCTCACAATCTCAGACAGTAATAGAAACAATTCAGTGGTGCTTCATGCAAGCTATACTGAGTACCACAGTCCGAACCATCTGATCTCAACTGGACAATAGAAAATATTAAGTTTGGAAATTCAATTCAGTGACTAAAAATTCATTCATGAACACAGAATTTTAGATTTGCACATGAAATTACTGTGCAGCATATAATGTGAGAGACTATACAGTAGGCATTACAATTATTTTGACTTAATATTCTAACTTGGCAGCATTTGTAAATGCTAGACCAAAGAACAAATGGTCTGACTACTATCTGTGTCAGTGGCATAATGAACTATCATTTCAATTTTAAATTTTCTTTTTGGGGGTGGGGGTGGGGGGGTGCGTTGCATAAGGAAGCAGCTTTTGCAGATAACTTAGATAACTTATCAAGAAATTGACTGAGAGCTGCAACTGCTTTAAGGACATGAGAAGCACCAGATAAGAAAAAGCCGTTCAGCACTGAAGTTTCTTCTTTTGTACATTAACTGTTCCATCATGGCACATTTTAAATAATCACATTCTTTAAATCCATGATTTGATGGGTTATTTTGAGTAGGTGGGGAAGAAGTGGTAATGTCACTGAACTAACCATCCTGAGGCCCAGGCTAATACTCTGGGGACAGGGGTTCAAATCTCACCATGGCAGCTGATGGAATTTAAAATTCAAATAATTTGGAATTGAAAGCTCATCTCAGCAATGTTGATCGTTGGTTGTTGTAAAAACCCATCTGATTCATTAATGTTCTTTCGGGAAAGAACTCTGTTGTCCCTACTTGGTCTGTGACTCCAGGTCCACAGCAATGCGGTTGACTCCAAAATGGCCTAAGCAAGCACAATTAGGAATGGGCAACAAATGCTGTTCATATACACAAAAAGATTTTGCTTTCAGAGAAATGTTTTTTTTAATTCATTCAATATGGGCGTTGCTGACTAGCCCATTCGTGAGGGGCATTACGATAATCATTTCATGGTCAGCAATTAGACTTCTATTTCCAGATTATGATCGAAGTCAAATGCCACCATCTACTGAGCATTACTCTGGGTCACTAGTCCAGTGATTATACCACCATGCCACCTATCCTTTTAGTTGTATCATTTGATAAATACTTTACTTCAATTAGGCTGTCCTCTAAGGGCTTCTGTCCCAAATCTTAAATTTCTTTAATCTTTTCCTAAAGCTCTTTGTACTTGAAATCATTTTGTTGCACTACCAAGAGTGCAGAAAAGTACATGTAACCTAACTGTTCATAGGGTCAAAGCCACATACATTATATCAAGGAGAATACAGACAATGGTTAGGTAGAATCATACAAAATGGTCAACTGTTCCTGACTCAATCCCACTCTAAAACCAGTCTCCTGTTTAATTCTCTCAATCCACCCCTTCCTTCAGACTTTCATCTCTATGTTCTTAAACCCCTAAAAAAAAAATCAGGTCCAACTCCATGATCTGCACTACAGTAGCTGGTCTGGTAACCCATTGGGAGTTGCGGTGGTTGGTAATGAACACATTCACATGTTCCTGAACGGACTGCACACTGTCCTGCGCTCTTCAGTGTCAGCTATTTGATTTACCCAGTGAAGCATCCATTTTACTTATTCGGCAGCTGTCAACATGGCACACAAACACAATTAATAACACACAGCCAGGAGGCAAAGAGTGTAGAGGAGGAGATAAAAGTCAGCTAATTTAAGATTGCCAGGGGCAGGTATGTGCGCTCCCCTGTAGTGAAGAACAGTACCTACCACAGTACTCAAAGCACAGAATGCCAAGTCAAAGCTGAGAACAGAGGTGAGGGAAAATCAATGCCCATTTGCTCCACCTACATAACTAACAACCTCATTAATAAGGAAACCACTAAAACACTCAACTGTATTTTTTTGTGGCTTGGTGACCAAAACCCCAAACAACAAAATTATCCTTATTAATCTTGGGATATGAGCACCGCAAGTAAAGCCAGCATTTATTACCCATCTCCAATTAACCTGTAGAAGGTGCTGGTGAGCCACCCTTTTGAATATACCCGAGCAGTTTGTAGGACCATTTTTGAGAGCAGTTACGAGTCAACTACATTTCTGAGGGTCTGGAGTCACATGTAGGCCAGATCAGGTATGGTCAGCAGACTCCTTTCCTAAAGGATATTAGGGAACCAAAGAGTTCACAAGAATCTAGTAGTTTACATGGTCACCATTACTGATATTAGCTTTTACTTAAACGAATTATTCAATTAATTGAATTAAAATTTTCCAATTACTATGGTGGGATTTGAGCTCTTATTTCTGGACTATTAGTCCAGGCCTCTCCTCTGCAATACTAGTCCAGGAAGATAACTACCATGCTCCCATATCCCACACACAGTCATAACCTTCACTATAAACATAAGCTGGAATTCCAAAGTCAAGAGCAAGCTGCCAGTGTCCAAAGGAAGAAAGAAGTTAGCATTTTGAACCAGGACCCAATGTCAGAGGCATGGTGGTAGCTTTTTTTCATTAACACTCTGTCAGGCCTGATATGTATTTCCAACATCCTCTGTTATTTATTGTTGCCTTTGACAAGTCATTACACATTGTCATCTCTTCCACATTAAAAAATGACATCTGCACCAATAACTGAGGTCCATCATTATCCAGTGACTTCTTTTCAAAGAGTATTAGCAGTAAGAAATTTATGTTTTGTTAATTTAAACATAAATCCCATGAAGAAATGATGTTGCTGGAAAGAGAGACATGTTTGCCAAAGCTTTTAGTCTTGGACACATCAGGACAAATGCAAGAATGCCAAATTTCAATTGATCACAACAAATTATACTGCAGGAGAAAAGGGTGCTAATTGGTTGGCAAGTCAACTCTGATTGGCCGAGGTGTTGCCATGGAGAAAGGCATGAGGAACTATAAGTTCCCTAAGCTCCCAGGTAATTCAAAAAAGGTGCAAGGCTTGAACATATTCCTTTCATTTGTAAAGACTAGATCCCTGCATATGAAATTATGTTACTTCTAGCAAGCGTAGTTGAGCCATGTTCTGAGTTCAACTGATTATCTTAAATTGATTGTTGGTATACTATTAACACACTTAAGATTGTTCACCAAGTGCTGCTCAATCGCAAATCACATCCAATAGTAGATATTTTGTTTTGGGTTTTGTAAGCATGGGCTGGTTGAATAGTCTGTACTCTCATCAGTACAAACATCTGAAGGAATACATTGATAAAGGCAAAATACTGCGGATGCTGGAAAGCCAAAACAAAAACAAAAAATGCTGGAAAAACTCAGCAGGTCTGAGAGCATCTATGAACAGAAAGACAGTCTTTCTCTCCATAGATGCTATCAGACCTGCTGAGTTTTTCCAGCATTTTTTGTTTTTGTGAAGGAATACATTGTTGGATTCGCTGGGATATAGAGCCTACATATCTGGCATCGCACTGAAATTTATATATGACATTTCTCAATTATGTGATAGGCAGAGCATATTGTTGAAACGTTGGCAGCATCCTGTAGTGGAAAATACCACTCGTATGGCCACTGCTTAGTGGCAGAGTGAAATGGCTTGCTTAACCAGTTTTCAAATTTGAGAGACTTTGCCTTTCCGGGGTAATTTGAGGCACATGATGCACTTTTCAGGTCTGAAAGTGGTGGCCTTTGGCCTATTTGCAAGTTTGCATGATACGCAATGAGCAATTATCTGATCAGGATAGCCACTATCCCACAGGATAGCTTTGATGCGCTCTATTCTGTGTCAAGCTTGCAAGGGGAGCAAATGGCTAGGGCTCTATTTACAAGATTGCTGATAAGGCCAACGTTATAGGGCAAGGAGCGTATCCCAATGTGTATATTGTCCGGTGAAGGTAGGCTTGCGGCAGACAGTAGTGGAAAACCCATTAATGGATTTCTCAACTCGTATGTCAAGGAAAGGGAGTTAGACTGCTCCATATCAGAAATGAATGAGCATGGGATGCAGCATATTAAGGTGCGTAAGGATGTCCTTACACGCGGCTGCCTACTTATTGGAAATATGCACAGAGCAGGAGGTTAAGGCTCATTCCTTCAAAAACGTGTTTCTTGTGGAAACTGACAAAAATTTTAGCAAGCACTGGCCCAAGAGGGGATCCCTCTAGAAATGGTGTGAGGCAGCAACTGAATGATCTGTAGCACTTCCTTATTTGCCTAAGCAATTGGAAATTAGTGGATAAACATGACATCAATTGTGCCCAAGGCCCCAGTATAGGCTGTCTAGATTTCAAAATGCAAACTTTGTAAAAACACCAAAAGCTCTAAAGTTGGCCCCCATACCCTGGGATAAGCAGAAGTATCCATGGAAACGTACCACTTACGCAAATGATATTGGGTGAAGGCAAAATCATACTCAGCTATCGCATGCTGGGGCAAAATCCTGGAAGTCCCTTCCCAACAGCACTGTGAGTGAACCTACCCCCATGGACTGCAGCAGTTCAAGGCGGCAGCTCACCACCACCTTTTTCAAGGGCATTTGGGGATGGGCGATAAATGCTGGCCTAGCCAGCATTATTCAGATCCCATGAATGAATGGATTTTTAAAAATGCCAGCCCACCCCAACAAGTTTAAACAGCTTTCGAATACTCATGTGAAAATAAACACTTGGGTAAAAGTATCAAAGGGCATCAGTCAGCACCAGGGGTCAAAATACCACCCCCACCAGCCCCCCCAACTTCTCAAGGCTCTTGAGATTTTCTCATGGGCTGCTTTTTCATTTTCACATAAAGAGTTCTTGCTTAGAATCCAAATTTAGGGCCACATACAATTCCCAATTTGCAATAATAAACTAAGATCAGATTCATCTGAAATTCCAAATATTTGGCGCAATGAAACCGAAATCACAGGAAAAGAGAGAAAGAGCATAGGTTTAAATCTTCAGAAAAATTTTAACTTAAGGGTTGGGATTCAATATTATAGTCTAATCAAGAAGTTCAATTATAAGCTAGTTCAAGCTTCACTGACAACTTAAAGGAGTGTTTCCTCAATGTGCAGTATAAATAACATTCATGGAACTCAAGGTACCATGCTACTGAACAGAATTTAACATAACAGAAGTAAGATAATGCTCTACTATCTCTCTCCACCTCCACCCTCCCCAGGCCACTGGGGTGGGAGGGACACACACACAGAGTCTGGGCTGCTGCCCACCTTTGTTGGCTGCTCCCAAAGTACAAACCCACCACAGTTGAAGCCAGGTATGGAAAGTTAAAGGCGGATCCCTGAAGGACCAGATCTAGGGCTTAGCAAACCCCCACCAGCAGGGGAAAAAGCATGGGACAGAGAGTGCATGGATCCTGTGGCATTTCCTCCCCAACAGGCAGTGGCCCTGGTGGCTGGTACCTGCAAAGGTCAAAGCCAAGACCCATTCCTCCAGAGCCAGTCTCCAGTTCCCCATCAGCCATATCCACTATGCCGTGCAGAAGGGTCAATATGTCAAGCATGTCGAGGCTGGAGCCCCCTCCTACCTAACTGCCATCGAGTTGCTAGAGCTGGGGGACAATGCGGTCTGGGACAACAAGATGACCCCCACATCATTCCCTGCCACCTGCAGTTCACCATCCGCAGCGATGAGGAGCTCAGCAACTTGCCGGGGAAGGCTCATGACTGCCCAGGTCAGGGTCCTGTCCAAGAAAACCAGACACCCCAACAAGGGAAAAGGACATGGTCAGAACAAAAAAAAATGAGTGGAAGGGAGGAGACTTGTGATTGGAGGAGCTAGAGAAACAACATGGTAGAGACAGAATCTGTGATTGGAGAAGCAGCTCCCCTCAGATTCGGTCTCCAACATTTGCTGCTTCTCAAATCAAAATACACGGAGGTGACCTTTCTTCAATTTTTCTCCCCTATCATTGACTTTTTGGGGGCTATATGAGGGGTTTCCAGGGCGAATTCACCCACCACTCCCATGTATTTTGAATCCTGGTCAGCACCTGGCAGTATTCAATATTATCAGGAAGTAAGGAGTGGAAAGAACATATGAACAAGGAGGAGTAGGCCATTCAGCCCCTTGAGCCTTTTGCACCATTTAATAAGATCACGGCTGATCTGATAGTAACCTGAAATCTGCATCCCACCTATTGCCGATAACCTATCAGCCCCTTGTTTGCCAAGAATCTATCCACTTCTGCCTTAAAAATATTCAAAGACTCTGCTTCCACCACCTTTTCAGGAAGAGAGTCCCAAAGATTCACGACCCTCTGAGTGAAAAAAATTTAGTCTCATCTCTGTTTTAAATGGGCAACCCCATATTTTTAAAGTGACCCCCCAGTTCTAGATTCTTCCGCAAGAGGAAACATCCTCTCCACATCCACCCTGTCCAGTCCCCTCAAGATCTTATGTTTCAATCAAGTAGCCTTTTGCTCTTCTAAACTCCAGTGGATACAAGCCTAACCTGCCCAACCTTTCCTCACAAGACAACCGACCCATTCCAGGTATTAGTCTGGTAAACCTTCTCTGAACTGCTTCTAACGCATTTACATTGTTCCATAAATAAGGTGACCAATACTGTACATAATACTCCAGATGTGGTCTCACTAATGCTCTGTACAGCTGAAGCATAACCTCCCTACTTTTGTATTCAATTCTCCTCACAATAAATGATAATATTCTATTAGCTTTCCTAATTATTTGCTGTACTTGCATACTAGCCTTTTGTGATTCATGGACTAGGACACCCAGATCGCTCGGCACCTGAGAGCTCTGCTATCTCTCACCATTTAGCTAATATACCTCTCTTTCATTTTTCCTGCCAAAATGGACAATTTCACATTTTCCCACATTATACTCCATCTTCCAGATCTTTGCCCACTCACTTAACTATCTATATCTGTTTGTAGCCTCCTTATATTTGTTCCCTCGCCCCAACTAGAAAATAGAACCGATGATTGTTGTGACAGAATGCAGGATTATTCCCCACCTCCTTCATTTTCCTTTTGATTGTCTCATATTTCCAACCTAAACTATGTTTTCACTTGAGTTCCATGCCTCCCCAAAAGGGCAGCTGAGCATGATGCTTTTGCCAGCTTTCAAGTTGGTGCTACTTCTTCCTTTAATCCTTCTGGCAAATTGGCTTCTCCCTTTTGGTCACAAGTACACGCTAAAGGAAACAGGTTGATTCACAAAAAATGACAACTTGCTTTGGTACAAAGCAGCACAATATTAAAGGTGTGTCTTGAGATAGCAGTCAAACTAGAGAGATGGAGATAGAGAGACAGAAAGAAACAGAGACAAGGAGAAAGAAGAGTGAAGAAAGAAGACATAAGAAAAATGAAAGGAGAGGAGTGTGTGGAGTGATAAAGAAAGTGAGCAGAGTGAGAAAAGAGAGAGAAAGAAGGAAAAATGAGAAAGAAAAAGAAAGAAAACATGGGAAGGCTCCATTGACAGTCAGCAAGAAATCATTGCATAAACGGTTAATATTCAAGGACCTTGAGATCAGGCCAACTTACATGTGCATTTAGCACAATTAATGATTCTTTCAGTTTGAAACTTGTACTTGCCACAAATTATCCATGAATGTGTTAGGAATCCCCAAAAAAGTGATGAGTTGAAACCTAAAAACAATTATATCTTGGCAAGACCTATGAATCTAAACTGCACAAGCTTTTCAACCAGCAATGAAACGCATCACAAGCCTATTTTAAAGAGTAGACCTTCAATTTTCAGAAACACTCTCAAAGCATTAGTGACAATTTCAGACCTTTTTAAGATAAAAATCCACCTACCAATCATTACAAAAGCAAAATTTTGTGAATGCTGGAAATTTGAAATAAAAACAGAAAATATTGGGAATACTCAGCAAGTCTGGCAGCATCTGTGGAAAGAGAAACAGGGTTAATGTTTGAAGCTTTAACTGGTTCTCTTTCCACAAATGCTGCCAGACCTGCTGCATATTTCCAGCATTTTCTATTTATTCTATTTATTACACACTATTTTACATACAGATTTCAGTACGATTGGAGAAAATCAAAACAAAGTATAATGTTTTCCTGTCAGACAATAATCTGACAAAGCAACTGCTAAGTGCTGGTGCTTTATAAAATTACACAAGATTAATGACACCAACTGAGGCATAAGGCTGCCTTAAATTAGCTATACAAAAGCTTACAGATGTACCACTGACTGATTTCTCCTCTATAGCAACTTGTTTACATAGGTCTGAACACCCACGGTTTACTGCATTACTCATTCTATATATATCTAAACTCAGACACACTTGAAATACCCAAGTGTCCTGCAGTAAAAATGACTCCACCATAACTGAACAGTCAGACAGATGATCTCTCAATCGTCCGCCTAGCAGTTTAAATAATGGGCAAATTTGTGGTGTGTAGTGTAGACAGTCAAATATTTGCAGGTTTTTATTTTGAACAGGAGCAGAGATTTTTCATTTAACCATACACATCTAAAAGGCACCTACATGTAAAAATGAAGGCTTGGTCCCGCTTTTGGCAGCACAAATAGTGCCACATACCATTACTTCCATCCCGTGATGTCGAGCTCTGACCATGTTCATACGATTTCTCAGTCTGTAGGTGAATCATTGCTTCAAACTCAAACCCCAATACATCTTCATGTTTCCTCTCAACAATATCGTTCATTCTCAGTAGAACCAAATTATCGTTAGACAAGCTCTCTCGCAGAAAACTGACAGTGGTATATTTTAATCTATACAAGTCCACGTCACCATGTGTCCAATTGTCTCTAGCCAGCAGAGGTCAAGTTTGTCTATTTCAGTGTCCTGGCCCTTACTAGAATGCTCTATATTTCCTGTTCCTACTAAATAATTAATACCTGCTCCCTGTGAGCCACATGCTGGATTGCTTTATAACGTAACACGCTTGTGGCTGTTGCTGCCATTGCACTTAAACAATCCTCCTTTCAATTACATCACATCTAGCAAAGTATACAAAACAATTGATTTTTCTAAGCCAATTTGACTACTTAGTTATAATACTGCCAGAGAGTCTCACATAATTAGCTGGATTTATGGATGCTTATCATAAAAAAAATCTCAGAATTTTTCTAAAATACTGTTGTGGAGAAGGCTGATTGCCAGCAATTCCATGATTTTTGTTCATATCAGACAATACTACTCAATTTTGAAAGGAGACCCACATTTGTTAACTTTACCCATATTTAGACTTAAATACTCCTGGCTTAAAATAACACCCGCTTTTAAAATTAACATTAAGACCAATGAGGAAAATCTACTATTTCCTTGAACAATGAGGATCTTTCAGGTTCAGTGCTTTTGTGTTATCAGAAATACGCTCCAGGATTTTGCTGTTGGAATAAAAGGGCCCTTTTCAGCAATGTAAACAGATGGATCCAGTTCTCTTCCACACTCCAAACTTCAGGAATGGCTTCCACTTGACTTCCAGAAACTATCAGACCAAAATACAAAAGTCACTGAACCCTCAATTTGTGACCCTAGTACTGGGCTGCTTCATAGAAGGGTTAGTCATCAAACAATTTTTGTACATCACCATCATCCAAATGTGAAGAGTCTCTGACAATCACAGAATTGTTACAGTGCAGGACACCATTCAGTCCATCATGTCTGCACAGACTCTCCGAATGACCAATTCACTTATTTCCATTCTTTCGCCTTCTCCCTGTAACCCTGCATATTCTCCTTTTCAGATCATCGTCTAATTCCATTCTGAATGCTCCAATTAAACCTGCCTCCATTACACTCTCAGACCTTAACCACTCGCTGCATGGAAACATTTTCTTCACATCGCTTTTGCTTCTTTTGCCAATTATTTTAAACCTGTGCCCTGTTGTTCTCGATCCTTTCAGGAGTGGAAAGTTTCTCCCTGTCTACTTTGTCCAAGACCCCTAATGATTTTGAATGCTCCATCAAATCTCCTCTCCTTTTTTTTTCTCCTAGCAAACAGCCCCAAACGAAACAAAATCAGACTGGGTGCAGAATGACTGATAAAATTCACCCAAACAACTTCCACTTCCAAGGAATAACTTGTGCACAGGAATCTGAAATAAACTGCTATGGTCACTCCATACGACAGAAACGTCCACAAGTCAGGTGGCCGACATGCAACTTCTTGGCCCAGCATGTTACTCGGCAAAAGTATGGCGAACAGCAGCAGTGACCCATTACCCACAGTTAAAAATCAGTATTTTCCTCTCCTGAAGGTACTATTAGGTGGGTGCTAATAGCCCTCAATTATCTCAGCCAAATGATCATTCTTTGTATATGACCTCCGATGAGGTTTTTCACAATGATCATCAGAGAAAACACAATCTTATTCTCACCTGATGTTCACATGTGCATTCCCAAGCTGTATTGTTTATCGCTTGCCCAAAGGAACCAAGACCAATTACAGTGTCCTTTTTGCCATCTGACCTCAGAACACCTAATTTTGCAGATAATTGGGTTTTAATATATTATATTCAAGGCTTATAATGAAAACAAGGCAACTCACTAAGCTATCAAGGGAAACTCAAATTTTTCCGTTACATAATGCACTTAGTAAAGAGATCTTGTCACTTCTAATCAAAGGAATATTTGGAACACATCACATACTTGGTGTAGTCACCAAGGTCAAATGCATTGAAAGGTATTGATCAGATATAACAAGCTGTCGTGAGATACATTACTTAACCTGACAAACAGCCTTCAGTTTATAATGCAGCTGATGTCATCTAGTCCTACCTCCTCAAAAAGTCAGCAACATTTACAAAGGAGGGGCAGTGGAAGAGAAATACAGTATGTACTAGTTTTACAAATGGACACTAAATGTCAAGGGCAAAAATGTCCATTTGGTTGAACTTTAGGCATAGGTAGAAATCAATTTTCTCTCATAACATTTTTTAAAAATGACATGGGAGCCAAATTAAACTATACACTTATCTCTACTATTTGAAACCATTCCAGATATTAGAGCATCAGGCAATGACTGATATTTTACACAAGCAAGTATATCCACTATCACCTGGAGAAATATAAACATTGTCTGCATTTGTTACGATAGCCTCTCTGCATTGAGAAGTAATCATGCTACCTCAATGAGAAGCAGTAGGTACTGCCCTCCTATAATGCTGATGTGGTGCAGGAACCAGAAAGTCCTTCATGCATTTCTGAAGAGGTCACCTTCATTTTAGCAAAAATCACCACCTAGGTATAACACAAAAAAGGATCGGAGCAGACCCAAGTGTCTTCAGCGGCTTCACCAATGACCTTTCCTCCATCATAAGGTCAGAAGTGGGCATGGTTGTTGATGATTATACAATGTTCAGCACAATTTGCGACTCCTCAGATACTTAAGCAGTCCATGGCCAAATGCAGCAAGACCTGGACACTATCCAGGCTTGGGCTGACAAGTGGCAACTAACATTTGCTCCACACAAGTGCCAGGCAATGACCATCTCCAACAAGAGAGAATCTAATCATCGCCCCATGACAGTCAATGGGATCACCATCACTGAATCCCCCACTATCAACATCCTGATCCATTGATCAGAAACTGAACTGGACTAGCCAGATAAACACTGTGGCTACAAGGGCAGGTCAAAGGCTAGGAATCCTGTGACGAGTAACCCACCTCCTGATTCCCCAAAGCCTGTCCACGATCTACCAGGCACAGGTCAGGGGTGCGATGGAATACTCTCCACTTACCTGGATGTGTGCAGCTCCCACAACACTCAAGCTTGATACCATCCAGGACAAAGTAGCCCGTGTGATTGGCACCCCATTTACAAACATTCACTCCATCCACCACTGACGCACAGTGGCAACAGTGTATACCATCTACAAGGTGCACTGCAGAAACTCACCAAGGCTCCTTTGACAGCACCTTCCAAACCCACAACCACCTTGAAGTTCAATGGCAGCAGGCACATGGGAACACCACCACCTGGAAGTTCTCCTCCAAGCCACACAACATCCTGACTTGGAAATATACCTCCGTTCCTTCATTGTCAGTGGGTCAAAATCCTGGAACTCCCTCCCTAAAAGCACTCTGCGTGTACCTACACCACATGGACTACAGCGGTTGAGAAAGGCCGCTCACCTCTAACTTCTCAAGGGCAATTAGTGATGGACAATAAATACTGGCCTAACCAGCAAAAGCCATATCCCAGGAAAGAATGAAAAAAGGCTTTCTTTCGCACCCCATTTATTTCTTTCTGTATCCTCTAGCCTACAGTGTGATTACTCTTGGATGGCCTATAACTCCAACTAGCGACGCCTTACCATTCCTATTTCTTATCTCTACCCAACTGATTCAACATCTTCTCTTTCGACCTAAGGTCATCCATCACTACAGTACTACTGACATCTTTAATTAACAGAGCCACGTCACCACCTTTTCACAGCTTCCTGTCTTTTCAGAATGTCAAATACCATTGAATATTCAGGCCCAGCCTTGGTCACTGTTGGGTTCCATATGACATGAAAAGGAATCAAAAACATTATTCATTTGTCATGTTTAAAAAAGGGCTTTCTGCTGAACCAAGAGAGATGGCTACAACAAGTGACATGACCACAGGACTGGCCCTTTGTTCTGGGAGCTACCAGCAGGAGTTACAAGAACAAAAGAATTCCTCTCAGCCTGTGGAATTGCACACCTCATTGTACACACCCCTTGAAATCAACAAAAGCAAGGAAGTCCAGACAAACTGGTTCCCCTGCGTGAACTATCACAAAAGAGATCAAAGCTTGTTATATCAGAAGAGATGCTAATAACCACCTCCTTTCTCTCTCTCCTAAGGCAGAAAATGGAATTCTGGCCACAAGCACAGAAACTGGTTGTTAAGCTACAAATAACCATTCATGGGCCATATCATATGATCCAAGCCTCTGGCCTTTTGGACAGTTTTAACATTACATCTTTAGCCTCACAGGCAGTTTGCTGTGTGTGAACCACTCATGAAGCAGAACTCTAGGCAAAAAACAGTTGTTCCCCGAAACCCGTCTCTGCTGGAAGATTTCTGACTGTCACCTGCAGAGCTGAACCAGTCCATGTGCACCTGCTTCATCTTGTGGTATCAGCACCAACTATAAAGCACACTCTACGACTCCAGTCTTCAGCCAGCTGAACTCAAGCTGCTATGTGAAACATTTCCTCAGCTGGACTCTGACTCCGGAATCTGGAAATCACGTGAACGAATATCCACTTTTGCGGTTCTTGTATTGTTGCTATCCATAGTTGCTAAACTCTTTTTTTTCAATTCCTGCTATTACTGTGTGTGTTGTGCAGTGGGAAGTTTTTTTTTTAATTCACTCATGGGATGTGGGCTTCGCTGGCTGGGCCACCATTTATTGTCCATCCCTAGTTGCCCTTGAGAAGGTTGTGGTGAGCTGCCTTCTTGAATCACTGCAATCCATGTGGAGTATGTACATGCACAGTGCTGTTAGGAAGGGGGTTCTGGGATTTTGACCCTGCAACAGTGAAGGAATGGCGATATATTTCCAAGTCAGGATGATGAGTGACTTGGAGGGGAACTTCCAAGTGGTGGTGTTCCTATCTATCTGCTGCCCTTATCCTTCAAGCTGGTAGTGGTTGTGGGTTTGGAAGGCGCTGTCTAAGGACCCTTGGTGAATTCCTGCAGTACATTTTTTTTATTCGTTCATGGGATGTGGCATCACTGGCTAAGCGAACATTCATTGCCGATCCAGAATTGCTCTTGTTCAGAGGGTATCTAAGAGTTAACCACTGTCATGAAGCTATTAAAGTATATAACTTTATTGAAAGTTATTTTTTTTAAAAAGAGGTTGTGTCTTAATTGGATTAAAACCAGCTAGCTGGCTGCTTTGATGTATACTAGTTTTGAGATATAAGAGAGATAGGGTACATTTGCATTTTGTTAAATAGAGCATTCAAGAAGGGAAGTGAGTTCTGGCACCTAGCTAGCAGAGACCAAACAATGTTTATATTACTAATAAAATTGGTACTATGAAAGGGGTTTATTGTTAGAAGAGGGGGAGTTCAAAGGGGCTGGTGATACAATGAGAACTTACACTTAATGAGATTTGCCAGATATATCAGAGGGCAGTTTTGTGTGTGCAGGGCAGAGGCATGTAACATCAAAGCCTGTAAGCCTACCATTGTGTCTGCAAGGAACCAAAGTGAAAGGAACCTCATTTTGAAATTGTAAGGTGAAAATGCTTTGCCTGGTGTCTGCTTAAAAATCTATGGGTTGCTATTACTTTAGTGGAGATTCGTCTGGGAATTTGTTAAAAGTCGTGATAGTAGTAATTTGTAGCCATGTGTATGTGTTTAATGTATTGTAACTTAATAAAATGTTTCATTTAGTTTAATATAAAAACCTCTAGAGAACTGGTGGTCTGATTCCTGAATTTAGAATTGCATCTCAACCATACCACTTAAAAATATAGGTTAGAACAATTGTTTAAAGTTTCCCTCTGGGATTTTTAAATAACTCAGCTTTACCAGCTTATCAGTCATAACAACCACATTGCTGTGGATCTATAGTCACACGTATGCCAGATCAGGTAAGGACAACAGATTTCCTTCCAAAAAATACATTAGTGAACCAGATGGGTTTTTATAATAATCAGCAGTGGTTTCGTGGTTATTATCAGACTTTTAGACGCTACACACTGCTGTTCCTGTGTGTCGGTGGTGGAGGGAGTGAATGTTTGTGGATGTGGTGCGAATCAAGCGGGCTGCTTTGTCCTGAACGGTGTCAAGCTTCTTGAGCGTAGTGGGAGCTGCACTCGTCTAGGCATGCAGGGAGTATTCCATCACAATCCTGACTTGTGCCTTGTAGATGGTGGACAGGTTTTGGGGAGTCAGGAGGTGAGTTACTTGTCACACGATTCCTAGCCTCTGACCTGCTCTTGTAGCCACAGTATTTGTATGGCTAGTCCAGTTCAGTTTCTGTTCAATGGTAACCTCAAGGATGTTGATGGGATTCAGTGATGATAATGCCATTGAACATCAAGGGGTGATGGTTGGATTCTCTTGTTGGAGATGGGCATTGACTGGCACTTGTGTGGCGCAAATGTTACTTGCAACTTGTCAGCTCAAGCCTGGATATCATCTAGGTCTTACTGCATCTGAGCAGTCACGAATGGTGCTGAACGTTGTGCAACCGTCAGTGAACATTCCCACTTCTGACCTTACGATGGAAGTAAGGTCATTGATGAAGCAGCTGAAGATGGTTAGGCTGAGGACACTATCCTGAGGAACCCCTGCAGTGATGCCCTGGAGCTGAGATGACTGATCTCCAGCAACCACAACCATCTTCCTTTGTGCTAGGTATGACTACAACCAGCGGAGAGAGTCTTCCCCTGATTCCCATTGACTCCAGTTTTGCTTGGGCTCCTTAATGCCACACTCAGTCAAATGCGGCCTTGATGTCACCTCACCTTGGGAGTTCAGCTCTTTTGTCCATGTTTGAACCAAGGCTGCAATGGGGTCAGGAGCTGAGTGGCCCTGGTGGATCCCAAACTGGGCGTCAGTGAACAGTTTACTGTGAAGCAAGTGCTACTTGATGACCCCTTCCATTACTTTACTGATGATAGAGAGTAGACTGATGGGGTGGTAACTGGCCAGGTTGGATTTGTCCTGCATTTCATGTCAGGACACACCTGGGCAATTTTCCACATAGCTGGGTAGATGCCAGTGTGGTAGCTGTACTGGAACAGCTTTTCTTGGGGTGCGGCAAGTTCTGGAGCAGATGCTTCAGTCCTATTGCTGGAAAATTGTCAAGGTCCACAGCCTTTGCGGTATCCAGTGCCTTCAGCCGTTTCTTGATATCATGTGGAGTGAATTGAATTGGCTGAAAAGTCATACTCATAGAGTAACATAGCACAGAAACAGGCTCTTCGGCCCATTGTGTCTGTGCCAGCCATCAAGCACTTATCTATTCTAACCCCATTTTCCAGCTCTTGGCCCAGAGCCTTGTATGCTTTGGAATTTCAGGTGCTCATATAAATACTTCTTACATGTTGTGAGGGTTCCTGCCTCTACCATCCCCTCAGGCAGTGTGTTCCAGATTCCAACCACCCTATGGGTGAAAAAACCTTTATTCAAATTCCCTCTAAACTTCCTGCCCTTTACCTTAATCTATGCCCCCTGGTTATTGACACCTCCGCTAAAGGGAAAAGTTTCTCCCTATCTACGCTCCTCAGAATTTTGTATACCTCTATCAGGTTCCCCCCTCAGCCTTCTCTGCTCTAAGGAAAACAATCCTAGCCTATCCAGTGTCTCTTCACAGCTGAAATGCTCCAGCCCAGGCAACATCCTGGTGAATCTCCTCTGCACCATCTCCAGTGCAATCACATCCTTCCTATAATGTGGCAACCAGAACAGCACACTGTACTTCAGCTGTGGCCTAACTAGCATTTTATACAGCTCCAACATAACCTCCCTGCTCTTATATTCTATGCCTCAGCAATTAAAGGCATGTATCCCATATGCCTTCTAAAACACCTTATCTACCTGTGCTGCTGCCTTCAGGAGCCTATGTACATGTACACCAAGGTCCCTCTGATCCTCTGTACTTCCTGGGGTCCTACCATTCATTG
The DNA here is from genome assembly GCF_017639515.1 of Carcharodon carcharias. Taxonomy (NCBI): domain Eukaryota; kingdom Metazoa; phylum Chordata; class Chondrichthyes; order Lamniformes; family Lamnidae; genus Carcharodon; species Carcharodon carcharias. The sequence continues at coordinate 12,398,307 of NC_054471.1, forward strand.
TGTATTCCCTTGCCGTGTTAGTCCTCCCAAAATGCATCACCTCACACTTCTCAGGATTAAATTCCATTTGCCACTGCTCTACCCATCTATATCGTCCTGTAATCTAAGGCTTTCCTCCTCACTATTTACAACACCACCAATTTCGTGTCATCTGCAAACTTACAGATCATACCTCTTTTATTCATGTCCAAATCATTAATGAATACTACAAACAGCAAGGGTACAAGCACTGATCCCTGCGTCACAGGTGCCCAATTGCAAAAACAACGTTTGACCATCACCCACTGCCTCATGTCACTAAGCCAATTTTGGATCCAATTTGCCAAATTGCCCTGGATCCCACGGGCTCTTACCTTCTTGAACATTCTCCCATGCAGGACCTCATCAAAAGCCTAAAAGACTTACTGAAGTCCATGTAGACTACATCAACTGCATTACCCTCATCTACACAAGTAGCCACGTCCTCACAAAATTCAATCAAATTTGTTAGTCATGACCTCCCTCTGACAAAGCCATGCTGAGTGTCCCTGATTAATCCTTGCCTCTCCCCCAAGTGGAGATTAATCCTGTCCCTCAGAAATTTTTTCCAATAGTTTCCCTACCACTGATGTTAGACTCACCAGCCTGTAATTACCTGGTTTATCCCTACTACCCTTATTGAATAATGGTACCACATTCGCTGTACTCCAGTCCTCTGGCACCTCTCCTGCAGCAAGAGAGGATTTGAAAATTAGTGTCAGAGCCTCTGCAATCTCTTCCCTTGCCTCAGCAATCTCTTCTCTTGCCTCACATAGCAGCCTGGGATACATCTCATCTGGGCCTAGGGATTTATCCACTTTTAAGCCCACGAAAACCACTAATACCTCCTCCCTTTCAATGCTAATTTGTTCAAGTACATCACAGTCCCCCTCCCTGATTTCTACACCTATATCATCCTTCTCCATAGTGAACACAGATGAAAAACCAATCATTCAAAACCTCCTCTGGCTCCACAGACAGTTTGCCACTTCAGTCCCTAATGGGCCCTACTCTTTCTCTGGTTATCCTCTTGCCCTAATATATTTATAAAATGCCTTGGGATTTTCCTTTATCTTGCCTGCCAGTGATTTTTCATGCCCCCTCTTCATTCTCCTAACTACTTTTTTTTTTTAAGTACCCCCCCCTACACTTTCTATACTCCTCTAGGGCTTCCGCTGTTTTCAGCCCTCTGTATCAGCCATGAGCCTCCTTTTTTTCCTTATTCAATCCTCTATATCCCTTGACATCCAGGGTTCCCTGAACTTGTTGGTCCTACCCTTCATCTTTCCAGGAACATGTTGGCCCTGAACTCTCACTATTTCCTTTTTAAATGACTTCCACTGGTTTGATGTAGACAAGCCGAGTGAGTGGGCAAATGCATGGCAGATGCAGTATAATGTGGATAAATGTCAGGTTATCCACTTTGGTAGCAAAAACAGGAAGGCAGATTATTATCTGAATGGCTATAAATTGAGAGAGGGGAATGTGCAACGAGACCAGGGTGTCCTCGTACACCAGTCGCTGACGGTAAGCACGCTGGTGCAGCAGGTGGTAAAGAAGGCAAATGGTTTGTTGGCCTTCATAGCGAGAGGATTCGAGTACAGGAGCAGGGAAGTCTTGCTGCAATTATACAGGGCCTTGGTGAGACAACACCTGGAATACTGTGTGCAGTTTTGGTCTCCTTATCTGAGGAACGTTGTTCTTGCTGTAGAGGGAGTGCAGCAAAGGTTTACCAGACTGATTCTTGGGATGGCGGGACTGACATATGAGGAGAGATTGAGTCGATTAGGATTATATTGGCTGGAGTTCAGAAGAATGAGGGGGGATCTCATAGAAACCTATAAAATTCTAACAGGACTAGACAGGATAGATGCAGGAAGGATGTCCCCAATGGTGGGGGAGAATGCTAGAGTCCATTATTAAGGAAGAAATAGCAGGGCATTTAGAAAAGCTTAACACAATCAAATAGAGTCAACATGGTTTTGTGAAAGGGAAATCATGTTTGACAAATTTGCTAGAGTGTTCTTGGAGGAAAAAACAAGCAAAGTTGATAAAGGAGAACTGATAAATGCGGCATATTTGGGTTTCCAGAAGGCATTTGATAAGGTGCAACATAAAAGGTTATTGCAGAAGATAAGAGCTCACGGCATTAGGGGTAATGTATTAGCATGGACTGAGGCTTGGTCAACACACAGAAGACAGAGTCAGAATCAATGGGTCTTTTTCAGACTGGAAAAAGTAACTAGTGGAGTGCCACAAGGATCAGTCCCAGGGCCTTAATTATTTACTATCTATATTAATGACTTGGTGGAGGGGGCAGAGTGTAATGTATCCAAATTTGCTGATGATACAAAAATAGGTGGGAAGGCATGTTGTGATGAGGACATAAGGAAACTGCAAGGGGTTATTTAATTTTAAAACAGTGCCCCTTAGTTCTGGACTCATCTGCAAGAGGAAACATCCTTTCGATGTCCATCTTGTCAAGGCTGTTCAGGATCTTGCATACTTTCATAGATAGGTTGAGTGAGTGGGCAAAAACTTGGCAGATGGAGTTTAAAGTAGGGAAGTGTGAGGTCATGCACTTTGGTAGGAAGAATCAAAAGGCAGACTATATTTAAATGGAGAGAAGCTCCAAAAAACTGCTGCACAGAGGGTCTTGTGCATGATACACAAAAGGTTAGCACACAGGTGCAGCAGGTAATTAAGAAGGCAAATGGAATTTTGGCCTGTATTGCCAGGGGGTTCAAGTTTAAAAATAGGGAAACCTTGTTGCAACTGTATAAGGTGGTGATGCAGCCGCATCTGGAGTACTGTGTACAGTTTTGGTTCCCGTATTTAAGAAACGATATTCTGGCATTGAAGGCAGTTCAACAGAGAGTCACTAGGCTGATTCCTCGGATGATGGGGTTGACTTATCAAGAATGGCTAAACAGCTTAGGCCTTTATTCATTAGAGTTTAGAAGAATGAGGGGTGATCTTATTGAAACGTACAAGATTCTGAGGATGCTTGACAGGGTAGATGTTGAGAAGATGTTTCCATTAGTGGGGGAATCTCAAACTACGGGACATAGTTACAGAATAAGGGGACATTCATTTAAAATTGAAATGCAAAGGAATTTCTTCTCTCAGAGGGTAGTGAACGTCTGGAATTATCTATCCCAGAGATAGAAGCGAGATCACTGAAAGTATTTAAAGAGGAGATAGATAGATTTTTGAAATATCGGGGAGTTGAGGGCTATGAGGAACTGGCACGAAAGAGGAATTGAGACCTGGGGCAGATCAGCCATGATCTTATTGAATGGCGGGGCAGGCTTGAGGGGCTAAATGGCCTACTCCTGCTCCTATTTCTTACATTCTTATGTTATCACTTGCTGCTTATGCTGTTTGGCACGCAAGTAGTCCTGTGTTATGGCTTCACCAGGTTGACACCTCATTTTTAAGTGTGCCTGGTGTTACTCCTGGCATGCCCTCCTGCACTCTTCATTGAACCAGGGTTGATCCCATGGCTTGATGGTAATGGTAGAGTGGGGGATATGCCAGGCCATGAGGTTACAGACTGTTTTCAAGTTGAAATCTGCTGCTGCTGATGGCCCACAGCGCCTCATGGTAGCCAGTCTTGAGTTACTAAATCTGTTTGAAATTTATCCCATTTAGCACAGAGGTATTCTCAGTACGAAGTCTCCACAACGACTGTGGGGTGGTCACTCCTACAGTTTCTGTTATGGACAGATGCATCTGCAGCAGGCAGGTTGGTGAGGATGAGGTCAAGTATGTTTTTCCCTCTTATTGGTTCCCTCACCACCTGCCGCAGGCCCAGTCTAGCAGCTATGTCCTTTAGAACTCGGCCAGCTCAGTCAGTAGTGGTGATACCGAGCCAGTCTTGGTGATGGACATTGCAGTCCCCCACCCAGAGTACGTCCTGTGCCGTTGCCACCCTCAGTGCTTCCTCGAAGTGGTGTTCAACATGCAGCAGTAGTGATTCATCAGCTGAGTGGGGGTGGTACGTGGTAATCAGTAGGTGGTTTCCTTGCCCATGTTTGACCTGATGCCATGAGACTTCATGGGGGCTGGGGTCAATGTTGAGGACACCCAGGGCAATTCCCTCCTGACTGTTTACCACTGTACCGCCACCTCTGCTGAGTCTGTTCTGCCGGTGGGACAGGACGTACTCAGGGATGGTGCTGGTGGTGCCTGGGACATTATTTGTAAGGTATGGTTCCATGAGGATAACTATGTCAGGCTGTTGCTTGACTAGTCTGACAGACAGCTCTCCCAATTTTGGCACAGCCCTGCAAATGTTAGCAAGGAGGACTTCTCAGGGTTGACAGGGCTATTTGCCGTTGTCTTTTACGATGCCTGGTAGTCTGTCTGGTTTCATTACTTTTATGTGACTTTTAGCAGTTTGATACAACTGAGTGGCTTGCTAGGCCATTTCAGAGGACATTTAAGAGTCAACCACATTGCTGTGGGTCTGGAGTCACATCTTTTAAAAATTTATTCATTAATGCGATGTGGACTTCGCTGGCTGGGCCAGCATTTATTGCCTATCCCTAGTTGCCCTTGAGAAGGTGGTGGTGAGCTGCCTTCTTGAACCGCTGCAGTCCATGTGGTATAGGTACACCCACAGTGCTGTTCGGAAGGGAGTTCCAGGATTTTGACCCAGCGACAGTGAAGGAATGGCAATATATTTCCAAAGTCAGGATGGTGAATGACTTGGAAGGGGAACTTCCAGGTGGTGCTGTCCCCATTTATCTGCTGCCCTTGTCCTTCTAGATAGTAATGGTCATGGGTTTGGAAAGTGCTGTCTGAGGAGCCTTAATGAATTTCTGCAGTGCATCTGGTAGATGGCACATACTGCTGCTACTGTGCGTAGGTGGTGGAGGGAGTGAATGTTTGTGGATGGGGTGCCAATCAAGTGGGCTGCTTTGTACTGGATGGTGTCAAGCTTCTCCAGTGTTGTGGGAGCTGCACTCATCCAGGCAAGTGGGGAGTATTTCATCACACTCCTGACTTGTGCCTTGCAGATGGTGGACAGGTTTTGGGGAGCCAGGTGGTGAGTTACTCGCCGCATGATTCCTAGCCTCTGACCTGCTCTTGTAGCCACAGTATTTATATGGCTAGTCCAGTTCGGTTGCTTGTCAATGGTAACCCCCAGGATGTTGATAGTGCGGGATTCAGTGATGTTAATGCCATCAAACATCAAGGGGCGAGGGTTTGATTCTCTCTTGTTGGAGATGGTCATTGCCTGACACTTGTGTGGTGCAAAAGATACTTGCCACTTGTCAGCCTATGCCTGGATATTGTCCAGGTCTTGCTACATTTGGGCATGGACTGCTTCAGTATTTGAGGCATTGCAAATCATCAGTGAACATCCCCACTTCTGACCTAATGATGGAAGGAAAGTCATTGGTGAAGCAGCTGAAGATGGTTGGGCCGAGCATACGACCTTGACGAAATGCTGCAGTGATGTCCTGCAGCCGAGATGACTGACCTCCAACAACCACAACCATCTTCCTTTGTGCTAGGTATGACTCCAACCAACTGAGAGTTCCCCCCGATTCTCATTGACTCGCTCTTTGATGCCACACTCTTTCAATTGCTGCCTTGATATCAAGGGCAGTCACTCTCAATTCATTTTGGGAGTTCAGCTTTTTTGTCCATGTTTGAATCAAGGCTGTAATGAGGTCAGGAGTTGAGTGGCCCTGGCAGAACCCAAACTGGGCATCAATGAGCAGGTTATTGCTGAGCAAGTGCCACTTGATAGCACTGTTGATAGCCCCTTCCATCACTTTACTGGTGATTGAGAGTGGACTGATGGGGCAGTAATTGACTGGGTTAGATTTGTCCTGCATTTTGTGTACTGGACATACTTGGGCATTTTTCCACATAGCCGGGTTGATGCCAGTGTTGTAACTGTACTGGAACAGCTTGGCTAGGGGCACAGCAAGTTCTGGAGCACAAATCTTCAGTAGTATTGATGGAATATTGTCAGGGCCCATAGCCTTTTCAGTATTTCTGAATCAGTATGGATTGAATCAAATTGGCTGAAGACTGGCATCTGTGATGCTGGGGACCTCCAGAGGAGGCAGAAATGGACCAACCACTCGGCACTTCTGGCTGAAGATTGTAACAAATGCTTCAGCCTTATCTTTTGCACTGATGTGCTGGGCTCTCCATCATTGAGGATGGGGATATTTGTGGAGCCTTCTCCTCCAGTGAGTTGTTTAATTGTCCACCATCGTTCACGACTGGATGTGGCAGGTCTGCAGAACTTAGATCTGATCTGTTGGTTGTGGAATCACTTAGCCCTGTCTAAGCTTATGCTGTTTGGCACACAAGTAATCCTGGGTTTATAGCTTTACAAGGTTGACACATCATGTTTAGGTATGTAGGCCAGACCAGGTAAGGACAACAGATTTCCTTCCCTAAAAGACATTAGTGAACCAGATGGGTTTTTACAACAATGGACTATAGTTTCATAGTCAGCATTAGACTGCCGAGGCGGGATTCGAACTCAGGTCCCTGAGCATTAGTCTGAGTCTCTGGATTACTAGTCCAGTAACACTACATCATTGTCTCCCCCAACTTGTGAACACTCCTTCCTGGGTTTTGAATGTGGAATAAACTAACCTTCTGAGGTCATCATAACTCAAATTTCTTGCGGGTTATTCGTAAACTGGATCACGTAAACCAAGGGTTTGGGAAAACACACCATCACATACTTTAAAAATAATTCAAAAGACCTGCTTATGGACAGTTGCTGCGAGGAAATAAGTACAGTTTGCCTCTTGTCTGTAACAGTCATCTTACAAGCTTGTCTCTGCAACAGCAATCAGGAGATATTTCATAACTTCACAAAGTCATATTCCATTGAGAAAGGAAGACTCTTGGAGAAGGATGCACATGAATAGCTAACTAAAGAAGTTCAGGATAGTATCCAACTGAAATAAACAGCATACAAATCAGCAAGATTAGTGGTAGGTCAGAAGATTGGACAGAATTTAAAAGGCACCAAATAATGGCTAACAAAAAAACAAAGGGAGAAATTAGTGTGAGAGAGAAAGCTAGTGAGAAGAATTACAATAGATACTAAAAGCTCCTGTTGGTACTTAAATAGGAGAAGAGTAACTAAAGTGCACATTGGTCCCCTTGAAAGTCAGGGGAATTAATAATTGGAAGTAAAAAAAGTGGTTGAAGCATGGAACAGATATTTTATGTCTGTCTTCTCTGTAGAAGAAACAAATAGCATCCCAGAAATACTTGCAAAACAAGCGGTGAAAGAGAGGGAGCAACTTAAAACAAATACAATCATTAGGGAAAGGACACTGAGAAAACCATTAGAACTGAAGGCCGACAAGTCCTCAGGACCTGATGACCTGCATCCTTGAGTCTTAAAAGAAGTGGCTGCTGAGATAGATGGTGCACTGGCTGTATTTTCAAAAATTCCCTCGATTCTGGAAAGGTCCCATCCGATTAGAAAATATCAAATGTGACTCCTCTATTCAACAAAGGAAGGAACACAGGCCAGTTAGCTTAACACATATTGTGAGCGAATTGCTTGAATCTATTATTTAGGAGTTATAGCAGGGCTCTTGGAAAATCTCACTGCCCTCAGGCAGAGTCAATTTGTTTTGTGAAAGCGAAATCATGTTTGATTAAATTATTGGAGTTCTTTGAAGATGTAACAAACAATGTGGGTGAAGAGGAACTTGTGGATGTGCTGAACTTAACTTTCCAGAAGGCATCTGATAAGGTGCCACATAAAAGGTTACTATGCAAAATAAGAGCTCATGGTGTAGGGTGTAACATATTAGCGTGGATAGAGGGTTGGTTAGCTACCAGGACAAAGAGAGTAGGCATAAATGACCCATTGGCAATTGGCAAGATGTGATGAGTGTGGTGCCACAGGGATCAGTGTTGGGTCCTCAACTATTTACAATTCATATCAATGACTTGGATGAAGGGACTGAATGTATGGTTGCTAAATTTGTTCATGGCACAAAGATAGGTAGGAAAGCACTTGTGAAGAGGACATTATTCACAATTATTTCTAGGATATTCTTTGTATACTCTACAGTGAAGACAGGTGCAAAATATCTCTTCAATTCATCCACCATTTCCTTATTTTCAATTATTAATTCCGCAGACTCACTTTCTAGAGGTCACCGCTGACTTTCCTTCCTCTTATCCTTTTTAAATACTCTTACTGTATTTATAGCCAGCTGTCTCTCATACTCAATAATTTCTCCCTACTTATTATTCTTTTAGTCATTCTTTGCTGTTCTTTTTATTGCCCAATCTTTCGATCTTTGTGGAATTATACGTTTTTTCTTTCAATTTTATGCTATCTTCAACTTGTTTAGTTAACCATGAATGGCGTGTCCTTCCCTTAAAGTCTTTCGTTCTCACTGGAATGCATCTTTTTTCAGTATTTTGAAATATCTCCTTAAACATCTGTCACTGCACCTTGTAACAAACTTCAATACTTACCTCAAGTTTGGATCGGGAGTTTGGAGATCAGGAACAATGGGCCTTGGGACTTCTGTGCAAGCACCAGCCAGGAGAGGGCCGCATATGTGTAATTTGTCCATTTTCACATCTTCAGGCCAGGGACCAGCCCTGCACGCATGCACAGATGACAAAGAAAAAGCAAAATGGTGCAAAACTAGAGGTCAGGTGCCCTGAAGAGTGACATTGCAAAGAAGTGTCCCAGGGAGCAGGGCACGTTAAGGGGGACAGGGACAAGGTTCCAAACAAAGAAGATCCCAAACCAGGGAGTGGGCAGAAACATGTCTCATAAGAAGGTCCCAGGTAAGGCACAAGGACAGAGGTCAGAAACAGATCTTGTTTAGTAAAGTTGAGGAAAAAAGAGAAAGAACTGTGAGGAGCAGACTTGAAGCAAAGTGGACTCAAGAGAAGCCCTGAAGGTTTGAGAGGGTGAGCAGTGGTGCTCTGCTTGGCACTCTGCTTGGCACAGCTGAAGATCTGAAAAGTTAAGCTCGAATGTATTCAGCGATACAGGGGAAAGGAATCTCGCAAGGCAAGTTTGAAACCTTGGAGGTGGATCTTTGCTGAAGCCATCCGAATAGGAGCAACTTATGGAGAGAATTCCAAGATGAGTTCTTCAAATGTGGAGATCGGAAACTCTCGTGAGAAAGGCACATCAGTGAGACTGGTTGGCTCACGGTGTGACAAGTGTCTGGGTGGGTTATTGAGAAACCCATAGACTGTGCTTTGGCTGCATCTGTCATTTACTTTGGAGTGTGATGTGGCTGACCACAGCTCGCCAGCTGGTTCACATGTACCACATACTTACTGTGAATATTACAGTATACAACAGATGTGGTAAATTGTTTCATCTTTCTGAATTTGTCTGTATCTGTAAAGATATTGCTGGGGTGAAGGAATAGTCAACATTTGAATCATTTTCTTGCATGTATATCGAGATCTTTCCAACCTTTTTGTCTCGTGTAATATAGTTAATTTTTTTTTTGTTTAATACTTGTTTTATTGTTATTGTTAAAAGTTCAGCAGACCCCTGTGAATTTGTTCAGTAACATATTTCCATGGTTTCTAAAAAAAATAAAGTTAGGATCTATCAAGCCATGTTTCACTCTGGTATCAGACTTGTCAAGTAGTAACATCAGTTGGGATCATATCTATCAGGATACCTGGGGGCTCTTGCAGGATACAAAAATACTTGAATTTCGGTGGGATCTGTGAATCGTTAAAGGAACAAGTACGTCGAGGTACTGGGCATAGGAGCAGAGTTCGCTGTGAAGTGTTTTACACGGATTGGATCTCAAATATGGCTTTGATTGTTGCTAAGACATTTCTGAGAGTAGAAGATGTAACAGTAGATTATTTGAAACCCTTGGCTAAGACTATACTAAGAGAGTTAGCAGATAAACTGAACGTAGAAATAAAAGCAGGACCTCGTAAGACTAATATGATTAAAGTAATAACCCAGCATTTAGAATTAAAAGGAAACCCAAAATTGGTGTCTCACAGCTAGAGTTAGCAAAAATTCAGTTGCAAATGAAGCAGCTTGAGATAGAAAAAGAGATGAAAAAGCTTGAATTGCAGGAAAGCGAGAGAGAAAGAGAAATGAAGAAAGAAGAAGAAATGGAAATGTGAAAGTTTGAGCTCAAGTTCCAAAGAGAAAAAAAAAACACCTTCAGCATGACCTGGCTAGAGAAAGGCTTAGAATAAAGGAAAAAGAGGAGATAGTTGTTCAGAGGGTGAGCCTGATTCCACTGAGAATTTTAATTTAACTAAAAATCTTTGTTTCGTGCCTAAGTTAACAGAGAAGGGAAGTTGAAAGATATTTCACCTCATTTGAAAATATAGCTGTGAAGTTGAAGTGGCCAAAAAATGTTTGGACCTTAACGTTACAGAGTATCCTGATCGATACAGCTACGAATGTGTACCCTTGTCCACCAGAAGAGCAATCTGTAGACTATGAAGAGGTTAAAAGGGTAATACTCAATGCTTACAAGCTTGTCCCTGAAACTTATCAATTAAAGTTTAGGACCATAAGAAAGAAACATAATCAGACATTTGTAGAATTTGCTAGGGAATAAGAAATGATGTGGGATCGGTAGCTTCGATCACTTAAGTTAGAAAACAACTTTGAGAATGTGAGGGAAATCATAATTTTGGAAGAATTCCGAAATAGCATTCCGGTAACCATCAAGACTTACTTAGATAAGCATCAAGTAGCAAAGATCCAAGAAGCAGAATTTTTGGCTGATACCTATGATATCTCACACAGGCAGTTACATGTGGCGAAATGGTCATGAGGGAATCAACAGGGAAACTGGAGGAACAGAAGAGGGTCTATCTTTATGGAAAAGGCAGAAGATGTTCCAGTCAAGAAAAATGACAGTGTAGAGAATAAAATAAATCAGTTTGCTTTTCTTGCCATAACACATGGCATCTCAAAGCCCACAGTTGCAAGCTGAACTGTATAAAGCGGTGGCAGTAGTAGCAATGCTTAAGGAATCCACAGAAAGCAGCAGTTCAAGGAGGCAGCTCACCACCACCTTCTCAAGGGCAACTAGGGATGGGCAATAAATGCTGGCCCAGCCAGCTAAGCCCACACCCCGTAAATGAATTAAAAAAAGAGAAGGCTGTACAAGAAAAGGAAACGTGTTTTAAGACTGTAGCAGTGATACAGGTGAAACATGTTCCCTCAAAACCGTCTAGGAATGGGGACATGGCTCAGGATAGTCCAGAGAATTCTTCTTTGAATCAGGCTTCTGGAGGTTCTGGGTGTTCTATCTCAAAGGGAGAAGTGTTCCCTAATCTTTCAACAGAATAAGTAAACAAATTAAAATTTTGAGACACATTGGTGCCTGATGACGCAGTTTGTGTTTCAGATAGTTTGGTGAAATAAAACGTAGTAAAAGGAGATATTTGTGGAGTTTATAAACCTGTTCTTTGTGTAAAGTCAATTTATGAAGTGACTTAGTAAACAGAATTATTACAGTGGAAGTTATTCCAGGTGACCTGTTGAAGGGAAGATTTACTCTGGGTAATGATTTGGTTAGTGGAGACAGTGGTGATGACTATATTGCAGCAGGTGTTTGATCATGCTGATCTTACCAAACTCCAAAAAAATTACTGTGGCCAAATATGAGAAGCTTATTGCCAATAACAAGCAATTGAAGGAAAACCTGATCAGTGTAGAGAAGCAACTTTCATGCATGAAAGACAAGTTTGTTAACGAAAATTGAGGATTGATGACAACAATTGAACATCAGTCACAGGAAGTAGAGCACTTCACTGAGGACTTGAAAGGTCTAAATGATAAACTTGTAGAAGCAAATTCAACAAAATTAACCTTCAGTTAAAACTTCATTGATTCAAACATCAGAAGTCTCTATGAAGTATTGTGAAAAATGTCTTGAACCGGAAAAAGAATTGCTGGTGAATCAGAACAGTTGGTTGAATACAGAATTAAAAACCAAGACTGATGGACCGTTAGAACGTCATCATGAAACAAGCAATGAGATTCTGGAACTCTGATACGATTTGGAGAACCAAAAGGATGAGATGTATAGTTTGAAAGAGCAGATCCAGAACTTAAATGCAGATAAGAACATTTTTAAGAAAGAGATTGAGGAATGAATTGATGGAGTCTAAAGAGCAGTCATTAACCATGGAAGAAAGATTTCAAAATGAACTGAATGTCCAGGCGAAGTTGTTAACCTTGTTTAAGGGTTCCACAAATGACTCTGAAACAAAGACAACTGAAATCACCATAGTTGTTGAGCTATATGAAAAGATTAACAAGCTTGGCAAAGAATTGGAAAAAAAAGGAGAGTAAACAAGTACTTGGATAAAATCGTGAAAGAAGCTGAAATAATAGTTCCAGTTTTGAAATGTCAACAGGAAGTAAATGAATGTGTTCAAAAGACTTTGGAACATCTTGTGGAAAAACTAGAAAATGACTTGAGCAAAGAGAGGGAAGGTCCTTCAGTGCAAATTTATTCATCTGGTGTTGACTGAAACAGTGAAGAGAGAAAATCTTATGGAAAAAATGAGTGAATAAGATAATTTTGAAGTTAGCTGCCAATCAAACTTACACGTGTCCATTGTAAACGTAAAGGCATGGTTCCATCAGCAGAGAAGATTAAGAGAAATCCCATGTTCTTCTGTATTAAAGTTGAGAAACCTAGGCAAAAGACATTTGTATCACATAACATGACTGGCATACATCCCTATTTGAAGAGGGGAAGACCACCAGAGTCATTGGCTTGCAGTCACACCAACAAGGTTGAAACTGTAGTACAAAATAGAAATACAAGCTGGTCAATATGTTGCTAAAGCAAACTTTATCTTCACCAACTTTGGCAGACCTTGAAAGGATTATGGCCAAACACCATATAATTATTGGTGTTCTATTCAAACTTTCAAGAAAGCAAGCGTTATGATAATTCTATGAAGTTTAAATTCTGCTAATCATACTTATTATATGTATTCATTTGTGTTTTGGTTAAACCTTTCTAGTTGTGTAATACAGCCTGTGTAGTTGTGAAACAAAAGGAAAAGTTTATTTGTATAGAACATAGTAAGCTATTTGTAAGCAGGTTACGACGTTAAGTTCTTGTAAAAACATTGTAAAAACATTTAACTCTCGAATCTGCTTTACCCTATGTCAATTTGCTCATGACTCAGGTAGTAATCCAGAGATTATTGCTGTCAAGGTTCTGCTTTTCAATTGGCCCCTTGCTGCTCATACTCCCTCAGCAGAACATCTTTCCTGGTTCTACATATGTCATCGGTACCTACATGGACCACGACCACTGGATTCTCCCCCTCCTACTGCTAGTTCCTCTCCAGCCCAGAGCAGACGTCCCGAACTCTGGCACCGGACAGGCAACACGGCCACCTGGACTCCCATCTTGGATGTAGAGAACTATGTTTATCCCTCTGACTATACTCTGCCCAATTATATTCTCATTAACTCCCCTGCTTGAATGGCCTTCTGTACCATAGTCAGTTTGCGCATCCACCCAGCAGTCACTGCTTTCATCCAGAAAGGCTGGTTAATTGTTTACAGTTCTGAACATCTTGCACTTTTTGCCCAGTCAATCAATCTGGGCCTCATTGTCCCCGTAGAAATGAGCCACCCAGGCTTGTTGTCGAGCAGCATTCTGAGCAGGTCACATGACCCCCTTCACTACTCTATTTTACCTAAAACAGGTAGTAACAAAATATAAGGGACTTGTAAACTTTGTACCTGTAACACACTTAAAATTGCACAATCCTTGTGCAAATCAGTGATTTTGGGCAAATTTTGTGGCCAAGTCCTGTGCAACAATGAAGCTCTACCCCAATGTGTTATCAGTTTCAAGATGGTGGTAAGATGGCAGGCTAATTCCTAATGGATCTGTGGTTGGTCCATGCTGATGCTTGTACTGCTGGATCAAGTTACTGCTGCCTGCATCCGAAAAGGTAGATCCAGAACTTCCTTGTACAGTCTGACATTTACAGGTGGCAGTGAATCTGCTGTTGCCTTCTATCTGCTTTGGTTGTGAGCCATAAAAATGCATCAGCCATGACAGCAAAGGTTAAGCCTCATCGCTAATTATTCATCTTTACACTGGGTCCCCACACCCAAGCCTATCGGCAATGATTAAATTGTGCACAAGGAAAGCAATCTGGCAAGCTCTCAGCTGCTACACATTCACATGCAGGGTGAGCAGTGGTCTTCGGAATGCTGAGGGAGTGGTAGCTTTTTCTATTTGTGTAATTTTGTGCGTTTCTGAGGGGACCCCTTTGAGCGACACATTCCATCGAGAGCCCCACACTCTGTGGATGCCAGCAATCCTATATCACAGTATCTTTACAGTGCAGGAGGCCATTCAGCCCATCGAGCCTGCACTGGCTCTCTGAAAGAGCATTCCACCAAGTACCACTGCCCTGTCTCATGCCCGTAACCTTGCGCATTCTCTCTTTTCAGATAGCAGAATCAAACCTGCCCCCACCACCCTGTCAGGAAGTTTGTTCAGACCCCAATCACCCTCTGGGTAAAAAAAAATTTTCCTCACATCACATTTACTCCTTTTTCCAATTATTTTGAATCTGTGCCCTCTGGTTCTTGATGTTCTCTTGAGTAGGAACAGTTTATCACTATTTACCCTGCCCATTACCCTCAGGAACTTGAATACCTCTATCAAGTCTCCTCTTAATCTTCTTTTCTCCAAGGAAAACAGTCCCAACCTCTCCAATCTATCCTCATAACTATAGGTCTTCATTCTTGTGAATCGTCTCTGTACTTTCTCCAATGCCTTCACCTCCTTCCTCAAGTATGGTGCCCATAACTGGACGCAGTGCTCCAGATGAAGCCTAACTGGTGCCTTATACAAGTTCAACATGACCTTCTTACTCTTGTACTCAACGGCCCTATTAATAAAGCCTAAGATACTATATGCTTTATTAACTGCTCTCTAAACATGCCCTGCCATCTTCAATGACATATATACTGAGGTCCCTCTGTTCCTGCACCTCCTTTAGAGGCTCTCCCTTTATTTTATAGGGTCTCACCATATCTTTCCTGCCAAAACAAATCGCCTCATACTTCTCTGTATTGAATTTCAGCTGCCACTTGTCTGCCCAATCCACCAACATGTCTTGAAGTTCAATCCACTTCACAGTTGACAGCATTTCTAATCTTCGTTTCATCTGCAAATTTTAAAATCACGCCCTGCACATCACAGTAGAAAATTGATGCCCTCTGCCTTTGGTCCACTACAGTTTCATGAAATCATTTTAAGGCCTGTATTTTTTGAGACTGTTCTTAACTGAAACAGAAACTCACATCTCCAAGTTCCTGCGAGGGAGAGTGTAAATTGGATTTCCTGGCAGTGACATTGTGCTTCTAGGAAAGCAGCTTCTGGCTTGGTTTCTATGAAAACAGCAGCGAAGGGGAACAACAAACAGACTGTGGAAAGAGGTTTCAGCCTGTGATCAGAAAAAACACAACTCAAATTCAGTTCCTGTTCAGCAGCAAGAGAACAGACACTGAGACTCTTGGTAAAGCAGTGTATGAGCTTGCTGAAAGAACAGTGAAAGCCTTCCAAACACACTGAAGAGCTGAATGGCTTTTACCTGGGCTGATTAAACCGAGCGCAAGGATGTTATTGGGATGATTAAGGGAACTTTGGGGACGATGCATCATCAGTACTGTTGTGACCAGAAAGAAGTGTGCATTGCTGGTGATAACTGTATCCGTGAATCTTGGATGGAGTAAAATGGTTGTCAGAGGCTACTTCAGGGTCAAATCCCATGTGATGAAGAGTGGCTGACCTCAACTGCAGTGCTGGGGATGATTTCAAGTCTTAATGTGGTGCCACATTTGTGCTTAGAGTGCTGCCTGAGAAATTCATGAGGCTCACATACAAACATCCGAGATAGGAGCAGAGGTAGGCTATTCTGCCCTTCAAACCTGCTCTGCCATTCATTAAGATCATGGCTGATTTGTTTGTGTTACCAATTCCAAAGTCCTGTCTATCCCTGATATCCTTTAGTTCCCTTGTTGAACAAGAATACACCGACATCTGCCTTAAAAATATTCAATGACCCTGCCTCGATCGCCTCCTGAGACAGTGTTCCAACATTGCATAACCCTCAGAGGAAAAAATTATCTTTATCTGTGCTTTAAAAGAGCAATCCCTAATTTTAAAAGTGCCCCCAAGTTCTGGACTCACCCACAAGAGGATCATCCTTTCCACATCCACCTTGTCAATACATTCAGAATCTTTTCTACTTCAATCAAGTCACCCCTCACTCTTCAAACTCCAGTGGAAATTAGCCCAGTCTGTCTTAACCTATCCTCAGAAGACAACCCACTCATTCCAGGTATCAATCTAGTAAACCATCTCTGAACTGCCTCCAGTGCACTTACATCCTTCCTTATTTAAGGTGACCAAACCTGCATAGAATATTCGAGATGTGGTCTCACCAATGCCCTGTATAACTGAAGAATAACATCCTTACTCTTTTGTTCAATTCCTCTTGTAATAAAGGATAGCATTCCATTAGCCTTCTTAATTACTTGCTGTACCTGCATACTAACTTTTTGCGACTCATGCAGTATAACACCTAGGTCCCTCTGCAGCTTGGAATTATGCAGCCGTTCTCTGTTGAAGTAATACTCTACTTTTTTATTCTTCCTACCAAAATTAACAACTTCACATTTTCCCACATCATACTCCATCTGCCAGATCTTTGCCCACTCACTCAACCTACCTATCCGTCTGCATCCTCCTTATGTCCTCTTCACAACACACTGTCGTTGTGCCTTCATTCCCCTCATCTAAGACATTGATATAAATTGTAAAAAGTTGAGGCTCCGGCACAGGCCCCTGTGGGACTCCATTTGTCACATCCTATCAATCAGAAAAAGACCCATTTATGCATACTCTCCTGTTTTCTGCCAGCCAGCCAATCTTTTACCCCTGTTAATGCGTTACCCCCTACACCATAAGCTTTCATTTTCCGCAACAAGCTTTGATGTGGCACCCTACCAAATGCCTTCTGGAAATCCAAGTACAACATGTTTACAGACTCCCCTTTATCCACAGCACAAATTAATCCTTCAAAGAGCTCTAATAAATTGGTTAAACATGATTTCCCTTTCACAAAACCATGCTGACTCTTCCTGACTACTTAGAGTTTCTCAAAGTGCCCAGCTATAACCACCTTAATGATTGACTCTAACATCTTCCCCATGACAAGCTAATTGGCCAAATGTTTTCTGTTTTCTGCCTCCCTGCCTTCTTGAATAGAAGGGTTATATTTGCTACTTTCCAGTTTGATGGAACCTTTCCAGAATCGAGGGTATTTTGGAAAATTAACACCAACTCATTTACTACCTCATTAGCCACTTCTGTTTAGACCCTAGGATGAAGTCCATCAGGACCCGGGGACTCATCAGCCCACAGCTCCATCAATTTGCTCAGTACTGCTTCCCTCATGATTGTAATTGCACCAAGTTCCTTTCTCCCTTCCACCTCCCAATTTGCAACTATTACTGGAATGTTTTTTGTATCCTGTATAGTGAAGACAGAAGCAAAATACTTGTTTATTTTATCCGCCACTTCCTTAATATCTACTATTAACTCCCCCTTGTCACTCTCTAGAGGACCAACACTCACTTTACTTACTCTTTTCCTTTTTAAAAACCTGTAGAAACTTTTGCTATCCACTTTACATTTCTAGCTAGCTTCCTCCCATACTCTAATTTCTTTCTCCTGATTAACCTTTTAGCCATTCTATTCCGTTCTTTATATCCTGACCAATCATCTGACCTGCTACTCACTTTACTTACTCTTTTCAAGTACCTGTAGAAACTCTTGCTATCCATTTTTACATTTCTGGTTAACTAATTTCCTCTAGGGAAGAAAACCTTCAGTCTCCACCTGGTCTGGCCGACATGTGACTGAAGATTTGCAATAATGTGGTTGACTCATAAATGCAAGCCACTCAGTTGTATCAAACCACTAAAAAGTCAACTAAAAAGGAACAAAACTGGACGGACCACCTGGCATCAACCTAGGCACCGAAAAGGACAACGGCAAACCCAGCCGTGTTGACATTGCAGCGTCCTCCTTACTAACATCTGGGGGCTTGTGCCAAAATTGGGAGAACTGTCTAACAGGCTAGTCAAGCAACAGCCTGACATAGTCATACTCACAGAATCATACCTTACAGATCATGTCCCAGACACCACCATCACCTTCCCTGGGTCTGCCCTGTCCCACCGGCTTTGGAGGAAGCACTGAGGGTGGCAAGGGTGCAGAATGTACTGCAGGGAACTTCAATGTCCATCACCAAGAATGGCTCAGTAGCACCACCACAGAGCAAGCTGGATAAGTCCTAAAGCACATCGCTGCTAGACTGGGTCTGTGGCAGGCATGGGAACCAACATGAGCAAAAAACATATTGACCTCATCCTCACCAACCTGCCTGCTGCAGATGCATCTGTCCATGACAGTATTAATAGGAGTGACCACCACACAGTCCCTGTGAAGACGAAGTCCTGTCTTCACATTGAGGATACCCTCCATCGTGCTCTGTGGTTTAACCACCGTGTTAAATGGGATAGATTTCAAGGAGAAATAGCAGCTCAAGACTGGGCATCCAAGAGGTGCTGTGGGCCATCAGCAGCAGCAGAATTGTACTCAACCACAATCTGTAACCTCATAGCCCAACATATCCCCCACTCTACATTCTTACCAAGTGAGAGGATCAACAAAGAGTGGAAGGGGGCAGGCCAGGAGCAGCACTAGAAATACCTAAAGATGAGGTGTCAACTCGATGAAGCTACAACAGAGCACTACTTGCATGCCAAACAGCATAAGCAGCAAGTGCTAGACAGGTCTAAACGATTTCACAACCGACGGATCAGACCTAAGCTTTTCAGTGCTGCCACATCCCAATTGTGAATGGTGGTGGACAATTAAACAACTCACTGGAGGAGGAAACTCCACAAATATCCCCATCCTCAATGATGGAGGAGTCTAGCACATTAGTGCAAAAGATAAGGCTGAAGCATTTACAACAAACTTCAGCCAGATGTGCCGAGTGGATGATCAATCCCGGACTCCTCAGGCAGTTCCCAGCATCACAAATGCGAGTCTTCAGCCAATTCAATTCGATTCACTCCATGTGACGTCAAGAAATGGCTGAAGGCACTGGATACTGAAAAGGCTATATATTCTGACAATATTCTGAAATAGTACTGAAGATTTGTACTCTAGTACTTGCTGCACCCCTGGCCAAGCTATTCCAGAATAGCTACAACACTGGCATCTGCCCAGCAATGTGGAAAATTGTCCAAGTTATGTCCTATACAAAAAAGGACGAATCCAACCCAAACAATTACCAACTCCTCAGTCTACTCTCGATCACAAGTAAAATGATGGAAGGGGTCATCAACAGTCACGAGGGGACACAATTTCAAGGTGAGGGGCAGGAGGTTTAGGGGATGTGAGGAAAAACTTTTTTACCCAGAGGGTGATGGTCTGGAATGCACTGCCTAGGAGGGTGGTGGAGGCGGGTTGCCTCACATCTTTTAAAAAGTACCTGGATGAGCACTTGGCATGTCATAACATTCAAGGCTATGGGCCAAGTGCTGGTAAATGGGATTAGATAGGTAGGTCAGGTGTTTCTCACGTGTGGGTGCAGACTCGATGGGCTATAGGGCCTCTTTTGCACTGTGATTCTGTGTGAACAGTGCTAAAGTGGCACTTGCTTAGCAATAACCTGCTCACTGACACCCAGTCTGGGTTCTGCCAAGGCCACTCAGCTCCTGACCTCATTACAGCCTTGGTTCAAACAAAAGAGCTGACTCCCGGGGTGTTGAGAGAGTGACTGCCCATGGCATCTGGGCCGCAGTTGACCGAATGTGGCATCAAGGAGTACTAGCAAAACTGAAGACAATGGGAATCGGGGGAAAACTCTCCGCTGGTTGCAGTCACACCTAGCGTAAAGGAAGATGGCTGTGGTTGCTGGAGTTTAATCATCTCAGCTCCAGGACACCACTGCAGGAGCTCCTCTGGGTAGTGTTCTAGGCCCAACCATCTTCAGCTGCTTCATCAATGAGCTTCCTTCCATCATAAGGTCAGAAGTGGGGATGTTCGCTGATGATTGCACAATGTTCTGCACCATTCGTGACTCCTCAGATACTGAAGCAGTCCATGTCCAACTACAACTCACCAAGTCTCCTTAGATAGGTAGCACCTTCCAAACCCATGACCACTACCACCTAGAAGAACAAGGGCAGCAGACATGTGGGAACACCATAACCTGGATGTTCCCCTCCAAGCCACTCACCACCCTGACTTGGAAATATATCGCCATTCCTTCACTATAGCTGGGCCAAAATCCTGGAACTGCCTCCCTAACAGCATTGTGTATGTCCCTACACCACTTGGGCTGCCGTGGTTCAAGAAAGCAGCTCACCACCACTTCCTCAAGGACAATTAAGGATGGGCAATAAATGCTGGCCTAGCCAGGGACACCCACATCCCTTGAATGAATAAAAAAATAAATAAAACGGAACAACCTTTTTTTTCCCCCAAAAAGAAAGTTGCAAAAACTGGTCAACACACAATTTGTAATCCTGCAGTGTAACTACGTGCCCTTTTAAATCTCAGCATATACAGACGAAGTACAAAACAAATAGGGTCTCTGCAGTGGTCAGCCTTTAAGGGACAAAAATACCTTTGAACCATAGAAAAGTTACGGCCCATCTTGTCCATGCCAGCCCGAGGACACCCAGGTGCCCTTTCTAATCCCACCTTCCTGTACCCAGCCCATAGCCCTGCAGCTTACAGCACGTTAGGTGCAGATCCAGGTACTTTTTAAAAGAGTTTAAAGTTTCTGCCTCTACCACCAACTTGGGCAGTGAATTCCAGACACCCACTACCCTCTGCGTAAAAAAGTTCTTCTTCATGTCCCCGCTACACCTTTTGCCACTTATCTTGAACCTTCTGGCTAACAGGAAAACTTCGGTGAATTTCTGCAGTGCATCTTGTGGATGATACACACTGCTGCTACCGTGTGTCGGTGGTGGAGGGGTGAATGTTTGTGGGTGGGGTGCCAATCAAGCAGGCATGCTTTGTCCTGGATGGTGTCAAGCTGGTGAGTGTTGTTAAAGCTGCTCTCATCCAGGCAAGGACAGAGTATTCCACCACACTCCTGACTTGTGCCTTGTAGATGGTGGACAGGCTTTTGGGAGTCACCAGGTGAGTTACTCACCACAGGATTCTTAGCCTCTGACCTGCTCTTGGAGTCACGATATTTATATGGCTAGTCGAGTTCAGTTTCTGGTGAATGGTAACCCCCACGATGTTAATATTGGGGATTCAGTGATGGTAATGCCATTGAATGTCAAAGGGTGATGGTTAGATTCTCTCTTGTTGGAGATGGTCATTGCCTGACACTTGTGTGGTGCAAATGTTGCTTGCCACTTGTCAGCCCAAGCCTGGATATTGTTCAGGTCTCGCTGCAGTTGGACATGGACTGCTTCAGTATCTTGAGAGTGATGAATGGTGCTGAACATTGTGCTATCAGCAGCAAGCAGCCCAACTTCTGACCTTATGATGGAAGGAAGGTCATTGATGAAGCAACTGAAGCTGGTTGGGCTGAGGACACTATGCTGAGGAACTCATGCACTGAAGTCCTGAAACTGAGGTAGACCATAAGACATAGGAGCAGAAATTAGGCCATTCGGCCCATCAAGTCTGCTCCGCCATTCAATCATGGAGATGATTGACCTCTAACACCACAGCCATCTTCCTTTGTGTGTGGTACAACCAGCAGAGTTTTCCCCCGATTCCCAATTACCCCAGTTTTGCTGGGGCATCTTAATGCTACACTTGGTCAAATGATGCCTTGATATCAAGGCCAGTCATTCTCACCTCACCTAAACGCTAAAGTAAAGCTACTTTTGCATTAACCAACTAATTCAATTGAGATGGATCTTACAACACTTTTGCAGTCCATGGACTGGCAGATGCGTCGCATTACAAGAAGTCCAAAGTTACTCCCAGTTCTCCGACAGGTTTCCTTCTGTCCACCACACTTGATCAAATCTTTCAGCGGCCATCAAAAGTGGTTCCATTCAGCCTTAGTCTTCCATATCCAACTTTAACCAGCAAGGCCCAATTGGTGACTCCATGTTCATTAAATCTACAAAAGTCCCATCAGTTCTGTCGCCTTCCTTTTGACCAGAAAATCAACTCTCACAAGCATACTGCTTGGTTTTTAACACAAAACAATCCTTCTCTGTTCTTCACAGCAGTTGCTAGTTTGTTCCTCGACATAGCAGTATCTGCATTGTCTCTATCTCAGAAAAAGCAGTTGTCTCAGGTGTGAAAACTGTCACTTGAGTTTTCAGTAGATTTCTGTTCAAGTTTCTCCCCCATGACTATCAGAACACACAAGCATTTCTCCCTGAGTTGGGGTACTTCCAGAATTCCCAATTTTACATCACATTAAAAGTGATATTTTAAAAACATAACCATCTTCTAAGTCCAGGGTTTGTAACACTATCAATCAGCCTACCACACATCAATGCTGCCACTGTCCCTCTTATCCCATGGCTTCAAACTTTCTGGCTCAAATGCCTTTTGGAAGTTCATGCACATGACACTCTGTTCCCTCAGCAAAACACACAAATCAAGTTAAACATGATTTGCCTTTCACAAATCCATACTGCCTTTCCTTAACTATTCCACATTTGTTGAAGTGACTGTTAATTTTGTCCCAGGTTACCATTTCCGAAATATTCCACTGAGGTTAGACTCACTGGCTTGTAATGACTGGTTTACTCTTTTTATGAACAAGGGCGTAACATTTGCAATCGGCCAGTGCTCTGGCAGCACCCACATATCTAAGGGGGACTGGAAGATTATGGTCAATGCAGCTTCGACTTTTACTTCCCTCAGCATCCTTGGATGCATCCCATCCAGTGCAGGTGACTTTCAGTACAACCAGTTTTTCTAACACCTCCTCTCATTTCAATTATTTCTTTTTTACTCTGACTTTGGGCTGCTTCTTCCTTGGTAAAGACAGATGTACCTTAGCCATGCCTGCTTCTGCTTCCATCATAGATCCCTTCATCCTTAATTGGCCCCACCCCTCCTCTGACTATACTTTTATGATCTATATGCCTATAAAAGTATTTTGGATTCCCTTTTATGTTAGCAAACAGTCTCTTCTCATACTCTTTCTTTGATTCTCTTATTTCCTTTTTCACTTCCCATATTCAACCAGTCTGACATGTCATAGGCATTCTTTTTCTGTATCATCTTACTCTACCTCTTCCATAATCCTAAGAGCCCTGGATCTACCTTGCCCCATCATGGGAATGTATCTCAACTGTACCTGAATGATTTCACACTGTCCTCCATGAAAATGCATTTGCCATAGTTCTGCCCATTTACTTAATGTATTGATATTTAGTGGAAACATTGACATAGTGGTAATGTCCCTGGGCTCGTAATCTAGAGCCCCAGGCCAAAGCTCTGGAGACATGGGTTCAAATCCAACCATAGCAGCTGGTGGAATTTAAATTAAATTAATAAATCTGGAACTAAAAGCTAGTCTCAGTGATAGTGACCATGAAACCATCATCAATGTTGTAAAAATCCATCAGGTTCACCAATGCCCTGTTGGGAAGCAAATCTGCCATCCTTACCGGGTCTGACCTCCATGTAACTCCAGATCCACAGCAATATGGCTGATTCTTAAGTGCCCTCTGAAATGGCTTAGCAAGCCACTCAGTTCAAGGGCAGTTTGGGATGGGCAACAAATGCTGGCCTTGCCTGTGATGCCCACATCAATGAAAGAATAAAAAAATCTTGGTAACTTGCTTGCAATGCCTTATATGTTCTTATAATTCTATTAAATTCTGTCCACATTTAAAATTGAAACTACTTATGTAATCTTATCACACTGTAATCACATCCTCCCACTGGCGGTGGTGACAAAGCGCCTCAGTTTGCAATCTCTACACTTCTAGCCTATACTGTAGAAAAACCACCATCACTTCACTTTGTCTCTTCCCAAATAATTTTAATGTTTATTGTACATGATATAATATGAAGTATTAAGACAGAAGTGTTTAAAACAGAGATTTAATTATATCTGTGCGCCCTGATCCAATTATCCCCATCCTCTAACCTCCTTCACCTTAATAATATTATGTTTTTATCTCGTAAGCAGGTCACAGAATACTGCACATATAAATGCTTGTACTTCTGTGCATTTTAAATGTTATCTCTTACTTGCTTTAAAGCTGAAATATATCACAAGATATTGGGAACGATCCTGTGCTGTGATAAGAATGGTTTGGGCTCTAATAGAGTTTGGCAACATGAGCAAGATCCTTTGTTCTGGCAGCCATCACACATTCACATTCAGCATATATAGGTAATAATTAGACTGCAGTAGTGCTTGATGGACTTGCGATATACAATAATTTACTCAGTATGACGACATCTGTCAGAGAATGAATCAATGTGAATGATAGAGCAGAAAGGCTACTGTGAGTACTAGCTTGTACAGTAGCTCCCTCTGCAGGTCTGCATATTGCACTCAACACTGCAGCAAATTACAAATACATGTGGTTGCATACAGGAAAGTACAGATTTAAAGCTAATATTGACAGGAAATTAAAACTAGGCAGAATTGAAAACAGAAAATCAGATGACCAAGATTACAAGTGCTTCCCCTGTACTTTAATATTCAGCTCACCTTGTCTCCCATTACTCAAATTCACAGCTTGTGAACTCAAGCCCAGAGGGAGCAGGCATCATGCATGTCTTAACACCACAACTTAAAATTTCCAACATTTGGTACATTTTGCCACTTTCCAATTTTGTAAGGGTTGTAGCTTTGAAAGCAGAAAATTTATTCCAGTTGAATTCCAATTCTAACATTCCTAGCAGTCAATAAACTGCAGATCAAATGTAAATGTTGATCCTTAAATAAATTAAAGGTGCATAACAGCAAAGTCTTTATGCATATCTTTTCTGTTTAAAGCTTTACAGAGCATCTTTGACAGAGAAAGTGCCCCAATGTCCTCACAGGGTGAGAGAAAATCAAATGCATACAAGTTTTTATTTCAATTGTGTGTGTTTTGTGGAAGTCTTAATAGACAGCAGCATTGAGGGTATTGTTACTTGACTTGTTATCTAGAAGTTCAGATGATGTCAGAAACATGAGTTCAAATCCTACCATAGCAGCTGGAAAAATTTAAATACAAAAGCTAATAAAGCTGAAACAAAATGCATCTTAGTCATGATGATCACGAACCCACCAAGTGCTGTAAAACTCCAACTAGTTCATTTATGTCCTTTATGGAATGAAAGCTGCTATCCCCACCCAGTAGGAGCCCA
The DNA here is from genome assembly GCF_017639515.1 of Carcharodon carcharias. Classification (NCBI taxonomy): domain Eukaryota; kingdom Metazoa; phylum Chordata; class Chondrichthyes; order Lamniformes; family Lamnidae; genus Carcharodon; species Carcharodon carcharias. The sequence goes on from NC_054471.1 coordinate 12,423,743, forward strand.
CATGCACCTCATAGCGATGTGGCTGACTCTTCACTGCTCTCTGAAATGGTCTATCAAGTCACTCAGCTGTATCAAAAAGTTTTAGGAAAAGTCAGAAAAAACAACAAAACTGGATAGACTACCCGACATCAACCTCAGAACTGGAAATGATGAACAACCATGCCCAGTACACCCTGCAAAGTCCTCCTCACCAACATCAGGGAACTTGGGCCATAATTGGGAGAGCTGTCCCATAGACTAGTCAAGCAACAGGCTGGCATTGTCACTCACCAAATCATAGCCTACAGCCACATGTCCTAGGCACCACCATCACCATCCTTGGCTATGTCTCATCACACTGAGATGGTGGCACAGTCGGAAGGAAGTTGTTCTGGGAGCGCTCAACATTTACTCTGGACCTCGAAGTCTCATGGCCTCAGGTCAAACTAGGACAAGAAAATCTCCTGATTACCACCTACTGCTCTCCCTCAACTGATGAATCAGTACTCATCCATCCCACCAATTGCAAGAAGCATTGAGGGTAGCAAGGGCACAAAATGTACACTGTGTAGGGACTTCAATGTCCAGCATCGAGTAGCTCGGTAGCATCACTACTGACGGTGTCCTGAGGGTCATAGGCCAGATCTGCAGCAGGCAGTGAGCCAACCAAGAGGGAAGGGCCTATCTGGTCTTGTCCTCAACAATCTGCCTGTTCCAGATACATCTGTCCAACACAGTATTGGTAGGAGGGATCACTGCACAGTCCTTGTGGAGACCGAGGACACCTCCATTGTTTTCTATGGCACGGCCAAAGCCCTAAAACCTAGCAACTCAAAATCGGGGATTCATGAGACACTATGGGCCTTCACCAGCAGCAGAATGTATTCAACCACAATCTGTAATCCCATGGCCTGTAATATCCAATCATGAATGGTAGTGGACAATTTAACAACTAACTGGAGGGGGAGACTGCACAAACATTCCTGTCTTCAATTATGAGTTAGCCCAGCATGTCAGTGCCAAATACAAAGCTGAAGCTTGTGCAATCTTCTTCACCCAGAAGTGCTGAGTTCATGAACCAACACAGACGCTTCCTGAGGTACCCAGCATCACCAGGCTTCAACTAATTTGATTAATTTTATGTGATATCAAGAAAGAGCTGAAGGCACTGGATACAACCAGGGCTATGGGCCCTGATAACATGCCAACTGTAGCACTGAAGACTTGTGCTCCAGGGCAAACTTTGCTCCGAAGCAAGCTGTTTCAGGATAGCTGCAACACTGGCAATGTGGAAAATTGGCCAGTATGTCCTGTCCACAGAAAGGAGAAATCCAATCTGGCCCCTTCAGTCCCTTTCAATCATCAGTCAAGTGATGGAAGGTACAGTCAAATGTGCTATCAAGTGGCATTTACCCACTAACAAACCTGCTCACCCATGCTCTGTTTGTGTGCAGTCAAGGCCGGTGGGAACCAGGCCTCATTATTCCCTTGGTCCAATCATGGACAAAAGAGCTGAACTCCAGAGCTAAGGTGAAAAATGACAGCTCTTGACATCAAAGCATCATTTGACCAAGTACAACATCAAGGAGCCCATCGGAGTCAATTGGGATCAGGGAGAAAACTCTCCATAGGTTGGAGTCGTACCTCTGCATAAAGCAAGATGGTTTGGTTGCTGGAGGACAACTGACCAAGTGTCCTAGACCCAACCATCTTCAACTGCTTCATTAAATATCATCCTCCCATCATAACATTAGAATGTTCACGGATGGTTACAGTACAGTTCCATTCATGAACTCCTCAGATACTACAACAATCCATGCCAGCATGCAGCAAGATCTGAATAACATTCCATGCTAAGTGTCTATCGATGCTCATATTTTACCCCCAACTCCATTTTTAAAAACTACTCACTTACAGGATGTGGGTTTCACTGGCTAGTGCAGCATTTATCGGCCATCCCTAACTGCCCTTAAGGTGATAGTGATGAGCTGCCTTCTTGAACCTCTGCAGTCCATGTGGTATAGGTACACCCACAATGCTGTTAGGGAGGGAATTCCAAGGCTTCAACCCAGCAACAGTGCACAAACGGCGATATATTTCCAAGTGAGGTGGTGAGGGGATTGGAGAGGAACTTCCAGACAGTGATGTTCCCAGGACTCTGCTGCCCTTGTCCTCGGTAGTGGAAGGAGTGAATGTTTGTGGAAGGGATGCCAATAAAGCAGACTGTTTAGTCCTGGATGGTGTCAAGCTTCTTGAATGCTGTTGGAGCTGCACACATCCAGGCAAGTGGAGAGTATTCCATTACACTCCTGACTTGTGCATTGTGGACAGGCTTTGGGGAGTCAGGTGGTGAGGTACTCACTTCAGGATTCCTAGCCTCTGACCTACTCTTGTAGCCACAGTATTTATATGACTAGTCCAGTTCAGTTTCTGGTCAATGGTAACCCAAAATGTTGATAGTATGGGATTCAGCAATGGTAATACTATTGAATGTCAAGGGGCAATGGTTAGATTCTCTCTTGTTGGAGATGCTTATTGCCCGGCACTTGTATGGCGTGAATGTTATTTGCCACTTGTCAGCCCAAACCTGGATATTATCCAGGTCTTGCTGCATTTGGACATGGGTTGCTTCAATATCTGAGGAGTCGCGAACGATGCTGAGCATTGTGCAATCAACAGCAAACATCCCTACTTCTGACCTTATGATGACAGGAAGGTCTTTGATGAAGCAGGTGAAGATGGTTTGGCCTAGGACACTAATCTGAAGAACTCCTGCAATGATGTCCTGAAACTGAGATGATTGGCCTCCGACAAACACAACCATCTTCCTTTGTGCTAGGTATGACACCAACCAGTGGAGAGTTTCTCCTCTAATTGCCAATTATTTAGCGTTGCTAGGGCTCCCTGATGCCACACTTGGTCAAATGCTGCATTGATGTCAAAGGGGAGTCACTCTCACCCCACCTCTGCAGGTCAGTGATTTTGCCCATGTTTGAACCAAGGTTGTAATGATGTCAGGAGCTGAGTGGCCCTGGCGGAACCCAAACTGAGCATCAGTTAGCAGGTTACTGCTCAGCAAGTGCTGCTTGATAGCACTGTCAATGACCCCTTCCATCACTTTACTGATGATTGAGAGTAGATTGATGAGGTGGTAATTGGCTCAGTTGGATTTTCTTGCTTTCTGTGTGCATGACTTACCTGGGCAATTTTCTACATTGCCGAGTAGATGCCAGTGTTGTAGTTGAACTGGAACAGCTTGGCTAGGGGCACAGCAAATTCTACTGCTGGAATATTATCAGGGCCCATAGCCTTTGCAGTATCCAGTGCCTTCAGTAATTTCTCGATATCACATGGAGTGAATCGAATTGGCTGAAGACTGGCATCTGTCCCAGATGGATCATCCACTCGGTACTTCTGGCTAAAGACTGTTGTGAATGCTTCAGCCTTGTCTTTTGCACAGATGTGCTGGGCTCCTCCATCATTGAGGATGGAGATATTTGTGGAGCCTCCTCCTCCAGTGAACTGTTTAGTTGTCCACCACCATTCACAGCTAGATGTAGCAGGACTACAGCTTAGATCTGATCCATAGGTTGTGGAATGACTTAGATCTTTCTGTCAATTACTGCTTATGCTGTTTGGCACACAGGTAGTCCAGTGTTGCAGCTTCATCAGGTTGACACCTCATTTTTAGGTATGCCTGGTGCTGTTCCTGGCATGCCCTCTTGCACTGTTCATTGAACCAAGGTTGATCCCCTGACTTGATGGTAATGGTAGAGTGTGGGATATGTCAGCCATGAGGTTACAGATTGTGTTCGAGTACAATTCTTCTGGGGCTGATGGCCCACAGTGCCTCATGGAATCCCAGTCTCAAGTTGCTAGATCTGTTTGAAATCTATCCCAATTAGCACAGCGGTAGTGCCACACATGATGGAGGGTATCCTCAATGTAAAGATAGCACTTCATCTGAACAAGGACTGTGCAGTGGTCACTCTCACCGATCTGTCATGCACAGATGCATCTGTGGCAGGCAGTTTGGTGAGGATGAGGTCAAGTATCTTCTTCCCTCTTGTTGGTTCCCTCACCACTTGCCAGACCCATTCTAGCAGCTTTGTCCTTTAGGAATCAGCCAGCTCGGTCTGTGCTGGTGCAACCAAGCCATTCCTGGCGATGGACATTGAAGTCTCCCACCCAGAGGACATTTTACACCCTTACCAACCTCAGTGCTTCCTACAAGTGGTGTTCAACATGGAGCAGCATTGATTTATCAGCTGAGGGGGGATGGTACATAGTAATCAGCAGATGGTTTCCTTGCCCACGAGCCTTATCTTGCATATAAAACCTTCTACATGCCTCCAATAAACACATATTACATCTCCTGGCTCCCCTGTTTCTACCCTACTAATTACATCCTCAAAAAAACATTCTAATGTATTTGTCAAATTGGTCAAGATTTCCGCTCCATAAACCAAGTTGATGCTGACTGATCATACTGTGATTTTCTAAGACTTGTATAATATTAGATTCCAGCATTTTTGTGGTGACTGACATCAGGCTTATTTGTCCTGTAGTTCCCTTGTTTACTCTCCATTACTTCCTTGGATAGTTGTGTTACATTTGATAACTTCCAAACCACTAGGACTGTTCTAAAATCTAAGAAATTTTGGAAAATCATAACAATTAAGTATAGTTCATATTATTCCTTTCCTTAACATATTTAAAAGCAATTCCAAAACAGGCATGGACAGAATCAGGGTGCAGCTGCTACTTACCATGAAGCAGTTGCAAGCATGTCCTCCAGACAACACAACTCATTAAACTAAAACACACTGATCAAAAGAAGGGCATGAGGAGTTTCAGGGGATACTACAACAATAGCTTTAACACTTATCCATGGCCATAGGTGCCACTATTGGAAAAAAACAGCTGCCTCAGTAAATAAATTCCATTCTGAATTGCAATCACATGTCACATTCTTCAGTCACAACTGTGTCAAGAAGGCAGTCAATTCCCATTATGCACAGTAGCACAAGAAACATATCATGTTGCAAAGACAGACAAGACAGCCAGATTTGCATTTTAACAGGCACATTTCACAAACTCAACTTGGATACATTGCTCTTGGTCTCCAAGTAATCAATCCATTCCAAAGTGGTTAACAGTCAACAAAATATTTTAGATGTGTAGTCACTGTTGCAATGTAGGAAACGTGGCAGCCAATTTAAGCACAGTAAGGCCACAAAAACAACAATCAGAGAAATGATTTAATAATCCGCTTTTTCAGTGATGCTGACTGAAAAAATTACTGGTCAGGAGAACTCATCAAGCACTTCTTCAAATGTTGAAGAGTCATACGGACTCGAAATGTTAACTGTGTTCCTCTCTGCAGATGCTGTCAGACCTGCTGAGTTTTTCCAGGTATTTTTATTTTTGTTTTGGATTTCCAGCATCCACAGTTTTTTGCTTTTAACTTCTTCATAAGTTTTTTTTTTCAATTCATTCACGCAATGTGAGCTTCACTGGCTGGGTCAGCATTTTTTGCCCATCCCTAGTTGCCCTCGAGAAGGTGACGGTGAGCTGCTTCCTTGAACCGCTGCAGTCCACGTGTTGTAGGTACACCCACACTGCTGTCAGGAAGGGAGTTGCAGGATTTTGATTCAGGAACAGTGAAGGAACGCTGATATATTTCCAACTAAGGATGATGAGTGACTTAGTGGGGAATTTCCAGGTGGTGGTATTCCCATCTATCTGCTGCCCTTGTCCTTCTAGGTGGTAGTGAGGTCGTGGGTTTGGAAGATGCTGTCGAATGAGCCTTGGTGAATTCCTGCAGTGCACAATGCTGCTAGTGCCATTAATGGCGGAGGGAGTGAATGTTTGCAGATGTGATGCCAATCAAGCCTGCTGCTTTGTCCTGGATGGTGTTGTGGGAGCTGCACTCATCAGGCAAGTGGAGGGTATTCCATCACACTCCTGACTTTTGCCTTGTAGATGGTGGACAGGCTTTGGGGAGTCAGGAGGTGAGTTACTTGTCGCAGTATTCCTAGTCTCTGGCTTGCACTTGTAGTCATAGTATTTATATGGCTAGTCCAGTTCAGTTTCTGGTCAATGGTAACCCCCAGGATGTTGCTAGTGTAGATTCAGTGATGGTAATGCCATTGAACATCAAGGGGCGATGGTTTGGATTCTCTCTTGTTGGAGATAGTCATTGCTTGACACTTGTATGGCGCGAATGTTACTTGCCAGTTGTCAGCCCAAGCCCGGATATTGTCCAGGTCTTGCTGCACTGGGACATGGACTGCTTCATTATCTGAGGAATTGTGAATGATGCTGAACATTGTGCAATCATCAGCAAACATCCCCACTTCTGACCTTCTGATGGAAGATCATTGATGAAGCAGCTGAAGATGGTTGGGCCGAGGACACTACCCTGAGAAACTCCTGCACTGCTGCCCTGGAGCTGAGATGACTGACCTCGAACAACAACAACCATCTTCCTTTGCGCTAGGTATGACCCCAGCCAGTTTTGCTAGGGCTCCTTGATGCCACACTCATTCAAATGCAGCCAAGGGCAGTCACTCTCACCACACCTCGGGAGTTCTTTTGTCCATGTTTGAACAATGGCTGTAATGAGGTCAGGAGCTGAGTGGCCCTGGCAGAATCCAAACTGAGCATCAGCAAGCATATTATTGATAAGCAAGTGCCGCTTGATAGCGCTGTTGACGACACATTCCATCATTTTACTGATGATCGAGACTGGGTTGATGGGGCGGTAATTGGCTGGGTTGGATTTGTCCTGCTTTTTGTGTACAGGACATACCTGGGCATTTTTCCCACATAGCCGGGTAGATGCCGGTGTTGTAGCTGTACTGGAACAGCTTGTCTAGGGGCACGGCAAGTTCTGGAGCAGATGTCTTCAGTACTATTGCTGGAACATTGTCAGGGGCCCATTGCCTTTGCACTATCCAGTGACTTTAGCCATTTCTTGACATCACATGAAGTGAATTGAATTGGCTGTGATGTTGGGGACCTCCGGTGGAAGCAGAGATGGATTATCTACTCAGAATTTCTGCCTGAAGTTTGTAGCAAATGCTTCCACCTAGGATGGAGATATTTGTGGAGCCTCCTCCTCCAGTGTTGTTTAATTGTCCACCACCATTCATGATAGGATGTGGCAGGACTGCAGAGCTTAAATCTGATCCTTTGGTTGTGATTTGGTTTAGCTCTGTCTATCACCTGCTGCTTATGCTGTTTGGCACGCAAGTAGTCCTGTTATAGCTTCACCAGGTTGACACCTAATTTTTAGGTATGCCTGGTGCTGCTCCTGGCTTGCCCTCCTGCTCTCTTCATTGAACCAGAGTTGATCCTTTGGCTTGATGGTAGTAGCAGAGTGAGGGGATATGCCAGGCCATGAGGTTACAGGTTGTGTTCTGCTACTGCAGATGACCCACAGCGCCTCATGGATTCCCAGTGGAGTTGCGAGATCTGCTGAAATCTATCCCATTTAGCACGGTGGTTGTGCCACACAACACAATAGAGAGTATCCTCAATGTCAATGCAGGGCTTCATCTCCACAAGGACTATGCAGTGGTCACTCACACTGATAAAATCATGGACAGATGCATCTGCAGCAGGTAGATTGGTGAGGATGAGGTCAAGTATATTTTTCTCTCCTGTTGGTTTCCCAGGCCCTGTCGAGCAACTATGCTCTTTAGTACTTGGGCCAGCTCGATCAGTAGTAGTGCTTCCGAGCCACTCTTGGTGATGGACATTGAAGTCCCCCACCCAGAGTACATTCTGTGCCCTTGCCACCCTCAGTGCTTCCTCCAAGTGGTGTTCAACATGGAGGAGCACTGATTCATCAGCTGATGGAGAGCAGTATGTGGCAATCAGCAGGAGGTTTCCTTGCCCATGTTTGACCTGATGCTATGAGACTTCATGGGGTCCAGAGTCGATGGTGAGGACTCCGAGGGCAACTCCCTCCTGACTGTATACCGCTATGCCACCACCTCTGCTGCCAGTGGGACAGTCCATACTCAGGGATGATGATGGTGATGTCTGAGACATTATCTGCAAGGTATGATTCTGTGAAGATGACTATGTTACGCTGTTGCTTGACTAGCCTATGAGATAGCTCTCCCAATTTTGGCACTAGCCCCCAGATGTTAATAAGGAGGACTTTGCAGGGTTGACAGGGCTGAATTTGCCATTGTTGTTTCCAGTGCCTAGGTTGATGCTGGGTGGTCTGTCCGATTTTATTTCTTTTTGGCAGTTTGATACAACTGAGTGGCTTGCTAGGCCATTTCAGAGTGAACTGCACTGCCGTGGGTCTGGAGTCACATGTAGGCCTGGTCTGGACGGCAGAAACAGGTTAGTGAACCAGATGGGTTTTTACAACAATCAACAATGGTTTTGTGGTCATCATTAGACTTTTAATTGCAGATTTTTTTTTTACTGAATTCAAATTCCACCATCTGCCGTGGCGGGATTGGAACGCAGGTCTCCAGAGCATTCCCTTGGTTCTCTGGATCACGAGTCCAGCGACTCCCCCCGTGGTGGTGAGGGAGCCTTCGTGTGAAAGACGGAATTCAGTGAGACTGGTTCACTCAGTGTGACAAGCGTCTGGGGGCAGTTGGTGAGAGATTCTATAGCATCTGTTTGGGATGACACCTGTCACTTGGTTTCAGAGTGTGATGGTGCCTGACCGCAGGTCACCTCCTATTGGTTTACATGGTCTGTGTACTAACTGTGAACATAAGAGTATAAGGTAGCTTTTGTAACTTGTGTCATCCTTAAAAATCTGTATATATCTGTAAAGGTATAGTTCTGGGTGAAAGAATATTGTGATATAGTTCATCTTTGGTTGTATAATAAATGTTTTATTCTTTTGTTAAAGGTTCATCAGCTGACTCCTGTGACTTTGTTCAGTCGCCATTCTCCACCTATCTGAACAAAAAATAAAAGTTAGGATCTATCAAGCAGGGTTCCACCCTGGGATCTGGCTTCTCCAGTAGTAACATTGGCTGGGATCATAACACTAACCATTCTTTCGATATGTCCTGCCACTTTCAAAGATTAGTACACATGAACCCCCAGGTCCCTGTATTCCTGCACACGTTTTAGAATTGTGCCATTAAATCTGCATTGCTTCTCCCTATCCCTTCTGCCAAAATGCAGTCACCTCATGCTTTCCTGTATTAAATTCCATTTGACACACATCTGCCCGTTGTGCTAGCCTATGTCTTGTTGCAGGCAAATCATGCTATCCTCACTGTTTGGCATTCCTCCAAGTTTGGTATCATCAGCAAATTTTGAAATTTTACTCTGTATTCCAAGATCCAAATCATTTATATATGGCAAAAGAAGCAGAGGTGCCAATACTAACCCTTGGGGAACACCACTGCTTATCACCTCCAGTCCGAAAAGCAACCATCTACCACGACTCGCTGCTTCCTGTCCTTAAGCTAATTTTATATCCAAACTAACACTGATCCCCACTATTCCATGAGCCTCAATTTTGGTAACCAGGCTTTTATGTTGTACGTTCTTAAATGCTTTCTTAAAATCCATACAGACAGCATTCCCTTCATCAGCCTTCTCTGTTACTTCATCAAAGAATTCAATTATATTAGTCAAGTACAATCTGTCTTTTACAAATCTGTACTGGCTCTCCTTAATTAGCTCAAACCTCTCCAGATGACTGTTGATTGTTTCCTTGATTATGGAATCCAAAATCTTATCCACCATTGATATTAAACAAAGTGGCCCATAGTTGATAGAACTGTCCTTACATCATCTCATCATTTGACTGGAACTTTACAGCCTTCTGAACTCAATATTCTCAACTCAAATAGAAATAAGCAAGTCCAATCTGATACCCATTACAGAGACATGGCTGCAGAGTGACATAGATTGGGACCTGAATACTGAAGGGTACATTACACCAAGGAAGGACAGGAAGCTTGGAAAAGGTAGAGGAGTGGTTCGTTAATTAATTATGGTATTAGCACAATAGAGAGGGATGACCTAAGTTCAGAAAACCAGGATGTAGAAGTGGTTTGGATAGAGGGGATAAATGATAATGGCAAGGAGTCACTCGTGGGAATGGTGTACAGAGCCCCTAATCATACCCACACAGTAGGAGAGAGTATAAACCAAGAAATGATGGGAGCCTGTCAGAAAGATACGGTGGTAATCATGGGGGATTTTAATCTACACATAGACTGGAAAAATCAGATGGGCAAAAGTAGCCTAGATGAGGACTTCATAGAATGTTTTTGGGATAGCTTCTGAGAACAGCACGTTCTGGAGCCAACCAGAGGGCAGTGTTGGGGAGGGAAACAGTTAACTCCAGGGTTCAATTGGTTATTATTAGTCAACAAACTAAATACCCACTTGCTCTGTATAAAAAGGGAAAACAGGTGAAACAAGGGGCCTGAAGAGTGAAGAAGTCAGTCTTGGTCTTTATCTTTATTATCAAGCAGGAATTGGGACTTACATTATACTACATCTGGTATTGTGCAATGTGATACGATTAATTAATGACCTCATAGTGAAGATGCCCCGAGGCATAATATGATTGAATTTGACATTCAGTTTGTGAGAGAAAAGAGTGGGTCCAAGACTAGTATTTTAGAATTAAACAAAGGCAATTATGAAGGCATGAAAGCAGAGCGAGCTAAAGTGAACTGGAAAATTAGGTTGAGGGATAGGTCAATAGAGAGGCAGCGGAAGACATTTAAAGGAATATTTCAGAATACCCAGAATACATTCCAATGAGAAAGAACAATCACAAGGAGAGGACCCACCGTCTGTGGTTAACCATAAAAGTTAAAGAAAAATTTAAATAAAGATAAAATTTAAAGAAAAAGCAAAGAATTGTGCAAGGATGGGTGGCAAGTCAGAGGATTGGACAGAATATTAAAAAAAGCAATGAGCGACTAAAAGAATATGAAGGAAAGAAAAATTAGAGTATGAGAGAAAGCTAACTATATATATATATATATATATATAAAAATAAAAACAGCTAGTAAGACTTTATATATTTAAAAAAGAGCTAACAGATTGAGCATTAGTTCTAAAGAAAGTGAGTCGGGACAGTTAATAATGGAAAATAAAGAGATGGAAGGTGAACTGAACAAGTATTTTGCATCACTATAGAGGACACAAATAACATTGCAGAAATAGCTGGAAATCAGGAAATGGAAGGTAGGGAGCAAATCATGAAAATTACTATCACCAGGGAAGTGGTCCTGATGGACTTCCTCCTAGGGTCTTGAAAGAAGTAGCTAGTAAAATAGTTGATACGTTGGTTTTAATTTTCCAAAATTCCCTAGATTCATGGAAGGTTTCATTAGACTGGAAAATAGTTAATCTAACTTCATTATTCAAAAAGGAAGGGATACAGAAAGCAGGAAATTACAGGCCAGTTAGTTTAACATCTGTCAAAAGGAAAATGCTAGAAGCTATTATTAAGGGCATTATAGCACAGCACTTCCATCAATTCAAGGTATTCAGGCAGAGTCAAACATGGTTTGCAGCAACTTAAATCATGTTTAACCAATTTACTGGACTTCTTTTGAGGAAGTAACATGTTTTGTGAATAAAGGGGAACTGGTGGATGTACTGTACTTAGATTTCCAGAAGGCATTTGATGAGGTGCCACATCAAAGGCTATTGCAGAAAATAAAAGCTTATGGTGTAGGGGGTAACATATTGGCATGGATAAGAAGATTGGTTAGTTAACAGTAAACAGAAGGCATAAATGGATCTGTTTCTAGTTGGCAAGATCCAACAAGAGGTGTGCCACAGGGATCAATGCTGGGCCTCAACTTTTTACAATTTCTATAAATAACTAGGATGAAGAGACCAAAGGTATGGTTGCTAAATTTGCTGATGGTAGGAAAGCAAGTCGTGAAGATGATCTAAGGTGGCTACAAAGGGATATAGATAGGTTGAGTGGGCAAAGAACTGGCAAATGCAGGATAATGGGGGAAAATGTGAAATCGTCTACTTTTGGCAGGAAGAATAAAAAATAAGCATATCATAAAAATGGTGAGAGATTGCAGAGTTGTGAGATGCAGAGGGATCTGGGTGTCCTAGTGCATGAATCGTGAAAGGTGAGTAGGTACAGTACGTAATTAGGTAAGCTAATAGAACATTATTGTTTATTGCGAGGGGGATTAAATACAAAACTAGAGAGTTTATGATTTAGTTATACAGGGAATTGGTGAGGCCACATCTGGTGTGCTGTGTACAGTACTGGTCTCCTTAGAAAAGTGTAATATTCTTAAAGTTTCTATACTTAGATTCAACTGCAAAGCACCAGGAGTAAGGGAAATTTAGGGCCATATAATAAAATAACATAAATAATCCAAGGTAGAATAAAGTTAAAGTAAGGGAAGTAGAGTTAAGACTTGTCAGGGCAGCTCAGTCAAGTGGGATGTGTGTCCTATAACGTGTGCAAAACCATGGACGCAACCAGTGTCTAGCTGTCCACATGTGCACAAAGTGCTGTCAGCTGCATAAACTTGATCTCCGGGTTTCAGAGCTCGAGTGGCGGCTAGAGTCATGGTGGTGCATCCGCAAGGCTGAGAGCTACGTGGACAGCATATTCAGAGACGTGGTCACACTGCAGCTTAAAGGTCTGGAGACAGAATGGGTGACCGCTAGGCAGTCCAAGTGAAGTGGGCAGGTAGTGCAGGAGTCCCCTAGGGTCCTACTCACAAATCGGTTTTCTGTTTTGGAAGCTAGTGAGGGTGCTGGCTCCTCAGAGGAGTGCAATCGAAGCCAGGTTTGTGGCACCACGAGCAGCTTGGCTGTACAGGAGGGGAGGAAGAAGAAAGGAAGAGCTATAGTGATAGGGGATTCACTGGTTAGGGGAACAGACAGGCATTTCTGTGGCCGTAGACATGACTCCAGGATGATATGTTGCCTCCCGAGGGTCAAAGATGTCACACAGCGGCTGCAGGACATTCTTCTGGGGGAGGGTGATCAGCCAGAGGCCGTGGTCCACAATGGGACCAATGACTTAGCTAGGAAGGGGGATGTGGTCCTGCAGTCAGAATTTAGGGAGATGGTAGAAAATTAGCAAGCAGGACCTCTAATGGACTAATCCCCAGACTGCTCCCACTGTCACATGCCAGTGAGTACAGAAACAGGAGGTTAAGGCAGATGAATGCATGGCTGGAAAGATGGTTCCAGAGGGAGGGGCTTTAGATTCCTTGGACACTGGGGCTGGCTCTGGGGGAGATGGCACCTGTATAAGCTGGATGGGTTGCACCTGAACAGAGCTAGGATTCAGTTCCTTGTGAGGTATTTTGCTAGTGCTGTTGGGAGGGCTTTAAACTAACCTGACAGGGGCGTGGGAAGCAAAAAAATATATAAAATTAGAGAGGAATACCAAGTTACACAAAATACTGGGAGGGATAGATATCACTCGTATGGAGAATAGTAAGTTAATAGGTAAAGTCAGGGTAAGGGAGAAAGTAATAAAATCTAAATCAAGGTTACAATGCGTGTATGTGAATGCACAGAGTATAGTAAATAAGATTGGGGAGTAAAGGTGCAGATTGCCATGTAGAAATACAATGTTGTGGCAATAACAAAGACCTGGCTCAAGGATGGGCAGAACTGGGTGCTAAATATTCCCGGGTACAAGGTGTTCAGGAGAGATAGGAAAGAAAGGAAAAGAGGAGGGGTGGTGGTATTGGTTAAGGAGAGCATTGCAGTGCTGGAGAAAGAGGATGTACCAGAGGGTTCAAGGAGAGAATCAATTTGGTTAGCGCTAAGGAACAAAAAGGGTGCAATTACATTGCTCGGTGTAGGCTGTAGACCACCAAGTAGTGGGAAGGATGTAGAAGAACAAATCTGCAGGGAGATGCAGGCATTATAGAGTAGTAATAATGGGGGACTTTTAATTACCTGAATGTAGACTGGGACAGTGGTAATGTAAAGGGCGGAAAGGGGCAAAAGTTCCTAGATTGTGTTCAGGAGAATTTACCATAGCACTATGTGTCCAATCCAACAAGAAAGACACATTGTTGGACCTGGTTCTTGGAAATGAGGCAGGCCAAGTAGTCGTGGGGGAACATTTAGGAGACTGTGATCATTATATTGTACGTTTTGGGATGATGATAGAAAGGGACGATAGCAATCCAGAGTAAAAATAATTAACTGGACAAGAGTCGATTTTGATGGGGCATGAATGGAGCTGTGCCAGATAGACTGGAATGAAAGATTGGCAGGAAAAACTGTAGCTGAACAATGGGCTACCTTCAAAAAAAAAAAATTGGTTCGGGCACAGTCAAAATATATTCCATTTAAAGTACCTTTGTACGACAAACAAATCCAGAGCTCCCTGGATGACAAAGGAGATTAAAATTAAGGTAAAGAATAAAAAGTGCACTTATGGCAGATGTCATGTAGAAAATACAACTGAGAACCCAAGAGGAATACAGAAGGTTCAGTGGGGAGGTGTAAAAGCATATTAGAGAAGCGAAGACAGATTATGAGAAAAGACTGGCAGCCAACATAAAGGGGAATCCCAAAGTCTTCTATAGGCATATAAATAGTAAACGGGTGGTAAAAGAGAGTAGGGCCGAAAGGGACCTAAAAGGGAATTTACACATGGATGAAGGTGCCATGGCTGAGATATTAAATGAATACTTTGCATCCATCTTATACTAAGGAGGTAGATACTACCCAGGCCATGGTGACAAACAAGGAAACTCAGTCACTAGAAGGGTTCAAAATTGATAAGAAGAAAGTGTTGAATTGATTTAAAGTTGAAAAGGTACTGGGACCGGATGAGATACAGCCAAGGATATTGAAAGAAGTGACAGCAGAAATTGAAGGGACACTGGCCATAACCTTTCAGTCTTCCCTAGACTCAGGGGTGGTGCCAGAGGACTGGAGAATTGCAAACAAGCCCCGCAATTACAGACCAGTCAGTTTAACCTTAGTGGTTCGCAAGGTTCTAGAAACAATTATTTGGGATAGAATTAGTAGTCACATAGAAAAATATGGGTTGATAAGTAAGAGCTAGCATGGATTTCCAAAGGGAAAATCATGTTTAACTAGCTTGCTGGAGCTTTTTGAAGAGGTAACAGAAAAGGTCGATGATGGTAATGTTGTTCATATGGTGCACGTGGACTTTGAAAAGGCATTTGACAGAGTGCCACACAACTAACTTATGAGAAAAGTTATTGCTCATGAAATAAAAGGGACAGTAGCAACTTGGATACAAAATTGGCTGAAAAATAGGAAGCACCGAGTAATGGTCAATGGATATTTTTTGGGCTGGAGGAAGGTTTGTAGTGCAGTCCCTCAGGGGTTGGTATTGGGACCGTTGCTTTTCCTGATATATATTAATAATCTAGATCTTGGTGTGTAGTGGACAACTTCAAAGTTTGCAGATGACACGAAGCTTGGGAGTGTTGTGAACTGTGAGGACAATGATATGGAACTTCAAGAAGACATAGACAAATTGGTGGAGCGGGCAGATAGGTGGGAGATAAAGTTCAATGCGGAGCTTGAGCTCATGCATTTAGGTAGGAAGAACATTGGCAGACAATATAAAACAAGGGGTGAAATTTTGAACATAAGAATATAAGGAATAGGAACATGAGTAGACCATTCAGCCCCTCGAGCCTGCTCTGCCATTCAATAAGATCATGGCTGATCTTGTATTTCGATTTCCACATACCCATCTAATCCCGATAACCTTTGATTCCTTACCTAACAAGGATCTATCTACCTCTGCCTTAAAAATATTCAATGGCCCCACCTCCACCACTTTCTGTGGCAGAGAATTCCAAAGTCGCACAACCCTAAAAATATTTCTCATCTCTGTCCTAAAAGGGCGACCCCTAATTTTAAGACAGTGCCCCCTAATTCTGCACTCACCCACAAGAGGAAACATCCTTTCGACATCCACCTAGTCAAGGCCATTCAGGATCTTGTACACTTCAAACAAATCGCCCCTCACTCTTCTAAATTCCAGTGGAAACAAGCCCAGTCTGTCCAACCTTTCCTCATAAGACAACCTTGAAAACAGTGACCACTACACGGTAGAATTAAGCATTCAGTTTGAGTGTGGAAACAACTGTGTTAAACTTAATAAGAGTAATTACAAAGGAACAAGGATACAGTTGGCTGGAATGGACTGGGGAAGGAGTCTAGCAGAAAGGATGGTTGTTGAACACTGGCAGATATTTAAGGAAATAGTTCATGACTCTCAACAAAGATATATTCCAGTGAGGAAGAAGGATTCCAGGAAGGGGATAAACCAACCTTGGTTAAACTTGGTTATGGAAATTAAGGATAGCAGCAAATTAAAAGAAAAAACATACAATGTGGCAAAGATTAGTGGTAAGCCAGCGGATTGGGAAAGTTTTAAAAACCAATGAAAGATGACCAAAAAATAATTAAAGAGGGAGAAAATAAACTTTGAGGGTAAAATAGCAAGTAATGTAAAAGCAGATAATAAGAGCTTCTTTAAATATTTGAAAGGGAAGAGAGAGGCCAAAGTGAACATAGGCCCCTTCAAGAATGGGGCTGAGGAAATATTAATGGAGAACCAGGAAATGGCAGAGGAGTTGAATAAATACTTTGCATCAATCTTCACGGTAGAAGATACTAATAGCATTCCAAAAATATTAAATAATTAAGGGGCAAAAGTCAGGGAGGAAATAAATACATTAGCTATCACTAGAGAAAAAGTACTAGGGAAACTAATGGGGCTAAAGGCCGATAAATCCCCTGGACCAAATGGGTTGCATCCCAGGATATTGAAGGAAGTAGCTAAACAAATAGGGAATGCACTGCTGGCAATCTTCCAAGAACCCTTAGATTCTGGAAAAGTCCCAGAGAATTGGAAAACTGCCAATTTAAAGCCCTTATTCAAAAATAGAGGGAGACAAAAAACAGGTAACTATAGGCCAGTTAGCTTAACATCCGTCATTGGGAAAATGCTAGAGTCTATTATAAAGGATATGATAGCAGAGCATTCAGAAATGCCTAATATAAGCAAGCAGAATCAGCATGGCTTCATGAAGGGGAAATCATGCTGACAAATTTATTAGAATTTTTTGAGGAGGTAACAGCAGGATAGATTAAAGGGAACCAGTAGATGTAATATATTTGGATTTCCATAAGGCATTCAATAAGGTACCGTATATAAAGCTACTTAATAAGATAAGAGCCAATGGTGTTGGGGGTACATTAGAATGGATAAGAGGATTGGCTAACTCATAGAAGACAAAAGAATTGGGATAAGGGGGGCATTTTCAGGATGGCAACCTGTAGGTGCTATAGGGATCAGTGCTGGGACCACAATTATTTACAATATATATTAATAACCTGGACGAGGGAAGCGAATGTACTATCACCAAGTTTGCAGATGACACCAAAATAGGTGGGAAGGCAAGTGGTGAGGATGACACAAAGAATCTAAGAGGGCTATGGACAGGTTAAGTGAGTGGGCAAAAAACTTGGCAGATGGAATATAATGTGGGAAAATGTGAGGTTATGCACTTTGGCAGGAAGAAGAGAGGAGTTGAATATTAATTAAATGGAGAAAGACTGAAAAAGGCTACAGCACAGGGGGGATTTGGGAGTCCTTGTGCATGAATCCCAGAAAGCTAACATATAAGTTCAGCAGGTAGTAGGGAAGGCAAATGGTCTTTATTTCAAAGGGAATGGAGTATAAAAATAGGGAAGTCTTGCTAGAACTACACCAAGCACTAGTTAGACCACACCTAGAATACTGAACAGTTTTGGTTCCCCTATCTAAGGAGAGATATATTGGCACTGGAGGCATTCCAGAGAAGGTTCACGAGGTTGATCCCGGGTATGGAGGGATTTTCTTATGAAGAGGTTGAGTAGGTTGGGCTTGTACTCATTGGAGTTTAGAAGAGTGAGAGTGACCTTATTGAAACGTAAGATTCTTAGGGGGCTTGACAGGGTATATATGCTGAGAGGTTGTTTCCCCTTGTGGGAGAGTAGGACCAAAGGGCATAATTTCCGAGTAAGGGGTCACCCATTTAACAGAGTCGAGGAGGAATTTCTTCTCTCATAGATTGGTGAATTTGTGGAATTCTTTATTGCAGAGGGCTGTAGAAGCTGGGTCATTAAGTATATTCAAGATAGAGATAGACAGATTTTTAATCCGGGAATCAAGGGTTATGGGGAAAACACAGGAAAGTGGAATCGAGGATTATCAGATCAGCCACGATCTCATTGAATGATGGAGCGTTCTTGATGGGCCGAATGGTCCACTTCTGCTCCAATGTTTTATGGTCTTGCATTGCTGAGCGTAATATGTAGACCACCAGCTAGTAGGAAGGATATAGAGCAACAAGTTTGCAAAGGATTTACAGAGAGGTGTAAACTTCAGCGTAGTTATAATGGGGAACTTTAATTATCCATATATAGACTGGGATTGTGGTAGTGCAAGGGTCAGTGAGGGACATGCTTTCCTAGATTGTTTTGCAGAATTTCCTACGGCATTGTGTCCCCAGTCCAACAAGAAAGAGGAAGTGCTAGACCTGGTTCTTGGGAATGACATGGGCCAATTAGATCAAGTGACAGTGGGGGAACATTTCAGGGACAGTGGTCATTGCATCATAAGGTTTAGTATGTTGGTGGAAAATGACATTGGTCAATCCAAAATAAGAATGACCAACTGGCGGAGAGCGGACTTCAACGGGGCAAGAACAGAGCTGAGCTGGTTAGACTGGAACCAAAGATTGGAGGGTGTGGCTTGTCCCACTGGCAGCAGAGACGATGGCACAGTGATATACAGTCAGGAGGGAGTTGCGCTGGGAGTGCTCAACATGGACTCCAGACCCCATGAAGTCTCATGGCATCAGGTCAAGCATGGTCTAGGAAACCTCCTGCTGATTGCCATGTACTGCTCTCCGTCAGCTGATGAATCAGTGCTCCTCCATGTTGAACACCACTTGGGGGAAGCACTCAGGGTGGCAAGGGCGCAGAATGTACTCTGGGTGGGGGATAACTCTCTGCTGGTTGGAGTCATGCCTAACACAAAGGAAGATGGTTGTGGTTGTTGGAGGTCAGTCATCTCAGCTCCAGGACATCACTGCTAACAACTTGCTATGTGAAAAAGATTTTTCTCACCTCCCATTTGCTTCTGTTGAGAAACACTTTAAAACTGTGCCATCTGGTTCTCGATCCGTTTATGAGCAGGAACAGTTTCTCCCTATCTACTCTGTCCAGACCCCTCATGATTTTGAAAACTTTTATCAAGTCTCCTCTCAGCCTTCTTCTCTCCAAGGGAAACAGTCCCAACTTCTCCAATCTTTCTTCGTAACTGAAGTGTCTCATCCCTGGAACCAGTCTTGTAAACCTCTCCTGCACTCTCTCCAGTGCGTTCACAGCGTTTCTATAGTGTGGTGCCCAGAACTGTACACAATACTCCAGCTGAGGTCTAACCAGTGTCTTTGAAGTTCATCAAAGCCTCCCTGCTCTTGTACTCTATGCCACTAATAATGAAGCCTAGAAGACTGTCAGTCTCTACCTGTCTTGCCACCTTTAAGGACTTACGTACATATACACCCAGGTCTCTCTGCTCCTGCACACCCTTTAGAATAGTATCCTTTATTTTACACTGTCTCTCCATGTTCTTTGTACCAAAGTGTATCACCTCACACTTCTCCACATTGGACTTCATCTGACACCTATCTGCCCACTCCACCAATGTGTCAATGTCCTTTTGATGCGCTACATTGTCCTCCTCACAGGTTACAATTCTGCCAAGTTTTGTCGTTCGCAAACTTTGAAATTGTCCCCTGCACATCAAGATGTAGATCATTTATCTATATCAGGAAGAGCAAGGGCCCCAAAAGCGACCCCTGAGGAACTCCAATACAAACCTTATTCCAGCTCAAAAAATACCCATTATCCATTGCACTGTTTCCTATCCCTCAGCCGATTTTATATCCAAGTTGCTGATGTCCCTTTGTTGCATGACCTATAACTTTCCTCAAGTATGTAGTGTGGAACTGTGTCGAACGCCTTTTGGAAGTCTATATACACCACATCAACGGCCTTGCCCTCATCAACCATCTCTGTTAACTCTTCAAAAAATTCCAGCAGCTTAGTTAAGACACGGTTTTCCTTAACAAAATCCATGCTGACTTTTTTTTAATATTCATTCATGGAATGTGGGCTTTGCTGGCTGGGCCAGCACTGATTGCCCATCCCTAGTTGCCCTTGAGAAGGCAGTGGTGAGCTGCCTTCTTGATCTGCTGCAGTCCATGTAGTGTAGGTATACCCATAGTGCTGTTAGGAAGGGAGTTCCAGGATTTTGACCCAGCGACAGTGAAGGAATGGCGATATATTTCCAAGTCAGGATTGTGAGTGACTTGGAGGGGAGCTTCTAGGTGGTGGTGTTCCCATCTCTCTGCTGCCCTTGTCCTTCTAGATGGTAGTGGTCGTGGGTTTGGAAGGTGCTGTTGAAGGAGCCTTGGTGAATTCTTGCAGTGCATCTTGTAGATGGTGCACATTGCTGCTACTGTGCGCCAGTGGTGGGGGGAGTGAACGTTTGTGGATGTGGTGCCAATCAAGCGGGCTACATTGTCCTGGATGGTGTCAAGCTTCTTGAGTGCTGTGGGAGCTGTACTCATCCAGGCAAGTGGAGAGTATTCCATCACACTCCTGACTTGTACTTTGTGGATGGTGGACAGGCTTTGAGGAGTCAGGAGGCGGGTGACTTGTCACACTATTCCTAGCCTCTGACCTGCTCTTGTAGCCACACTATTTATATGGCTAGTCCAGTTCATTTTGCTGTTCAATGGTAACCCCAGGATGCTGATAGTGGGGGATTCAGTGATGGTAATGCCATTGAACATCAAGGGGCAGGATGGTTGGATTCTCTCTTGTTGGAGATGGTCATTGCCTGACACTTGGTATGGTGCGAATGTTACTTGCCACTTGTCAGCCCAAGCCTGGATATTGCCCAGGTCTTGGTGCATTTGGACATAGACTGCTTCAGTATCTGAGGAGTCGCGAATGGTGCAGAACATTGTGCAAGCATCAGCGAACATCCCTACTTCTGACCTTATGATGGAAGGAAGGTCATTGATGAAATAGTTGAAAACTGTTGGGCCTAGGACACTACCCTGAGGAACTACCTCAGTGATGTCCTGGAGCTGAGATGACTGGCCTCCAGCAACCACAACCTTTGTGCTAGGTATGACTCCAACCAGTGGAGATTTTTCCCCAATTCCCATTGACTCCAGTTTTGCTAGGGCTCCTTGATGCCACACTCAGTCAAATGTGGCACCTTGATGTCAAGGAGAGTCACTCTCACCTCACCACGCCGTGGGAATTCAGCTCTTTTGCCCATGTTTGAACCAAGGCTGCAATGAGGTCAGGAGTTGAGTGGCTCTGGTGGAATCCAAACTGGACATCAGTGAGCAGGTTATTGCTAAGTGAGTGCCTCTTGTTAGCACTGTTGATGACCCCTTCCATTACTTTACTGATGATCGAGAGTAGACTGATGAGATGTTAATTGGCTGGGTTGGATATGCTCTGCTTTGTGTGTACAGGTCATACCTGGGCATTTTCCCACATAGCCAGGGAAATGCCAGTGTTGTAGCTGAATTGGAACAGCTTGGCTAGGGGCGCGGCAAGTTCTGGAGCAGATGTCTTCAGTACTATTGCCGGAATATTGCCAGGGCCCATAGCCTTTGCAGTGTCCAGTGCCTTCAGCTGTTTCTTGATATTATGTGGAGTGAATTGAATTGGCTGAACAATGGCATCTGTGATGCTGGAGACCTCCAATGGAGGCCTTCCTTCAGCAAAGAGGCCAAAGCTGTACACAATTCTCCAGGTGTAGTCTCACCAATGCAAGACTTCCCTACTTTATCTTCCATCCTCCCTTGCATTAAAGGCTAACATTCCATTCATCTTAGTAACTTGCTGTACCTGCTTGCTAACTTCTGGTGATTATTTTATTCATTTATGGGATGTGGGCACCCTTAATTGCCCTCAAGGTGGTGGTGGTGAGCTGCCTTCTTGAACCGCTGCAGTCCATGTGATGTGGGTGCACCCACAGTGCTGTTAGGGAGCGAACTGCAGGATTTTGACCCAGCGCCAGTGAAGGAACGGCCATATATTTCCAAGTCAGGATGGTGAGTGGCTTGGAGGGGAACTTCTAGGTGGTGGGGTTCCCATCTATCTGCTGCCCTTGTCCTTCTAGATGGTAGTGGTCATGGGTTTGGAAGGTGCTAAGGAGGCTTGGTAAGTTCCTGCAATGCATCTTGTAGATGGTACACACTGCTGCTACTGTGTGTTGGTGGTGGAGGGAATCAATGTTTGTAGATGGGTGCCAATCAAGTGAGCTGCTTTGTCCTGGACGGTGTGTATTATTGGAGCTGCAATCATCAGGCAAGTGGGGAGTATTCCATCACACTCCTGACTTGTGCCTTGTAGATGGTGCACAGGCTTTAGGGAGTCAGGAGATGAGTTACTCGTCAAAGGATACCAAGCCTCTGATCTGCTCTTGTAGCCACAGTATGTATGTGGCTAGTCCAATTCAGTTTCTGGTCAATGGTATCCCCCGGATGCTGATAGTGGGGGATTTAGTGATGGTAATGCCATTGATTGTCAAGAGGAGATGGTTAGATTCTCAATGTTGGAGATGGCCATTGCCTGGCACTTGTGTGGCATGAATATTACTTGCCATTTGTCAGCCCAAGCCTGAATATTGTCCAGGTTTTGTTGCATTTGGACATGGGCTGCTTCAGTGTTTGAGGAGTCGCGAATGGTGCTGAACATTGTTCAATCGCCAGCGAACTTCTAACCTTATGATGGAAGGAAAGTCACTGATCTAACAGCTGAAGATGGTTGGGCCTTGGACAGTGCCCTGAGGAACTCTTGCAGTGATGCCCTGAAACTGAGATGGTTGGCCTCCAACAACCACAACCATCTTCCTTTGTATTAAGTATGACTCCAATCAACAGATAGCTTTTCCCCCCAATTCCCATTGACTCCAGCTTTGCTTCATGTACAAGGACACTCAGCTCACTAAATGCAGAAATCTGCAATCACTCGTCATTTAAATAATACTCTGCTTTTCTATTCTTTCTACTAAAATGGACAAGCTCACATTTTCCAACATTATACTCCATTAAATTTTTGCACAGCTCTTAATCTATCTTTATTTCTTTGTCACTTTGTTATCTCTTGGTCTCCTACCTGTGTATCACCAACAAATTTGTCTATAATAGTCAGCCCATTTATCCAAGTCATTCACATAGATCAGGCTTAGCCAACATACAGTCCGCAGCCACAATCCAGCCCGACAAGCCTCTGCATCCGTCCCACAGACTCACTGTTCAAAGTTCAGTTAAGTTTAATGAAAGATCAGCAAGGAGCAGATCTTCCATTCACAGGCCATTTCTCTCCCACAATTGCTGCTGTTAAATTTACTGGTGATCCTAACAGCAGCACATGCAGGAGAGAACCGTTTCTGATTGGAGGAGCTGTGAGCCGTGTGAAGGTGAATGGCTTCCCTTTTATTTTCACCGCACGCGCTTTCTCTGCCTTTGGCCATGCTGTCACTCTCAAGTCCTCCTGTATATTTGGCACCGGTCCCCTAAAGGAGCACAGGGGTCAAGATGGCAGAGCTGACTGGAGAAGCCACAAGGAACTGCAGGGTCGCAGCAGATTGCCCAGCCTGCACCACCCAACCACCCCACCTGGGGGAGCTGGAATCTCTGTCAAGGCAGAATAAGTAAGGGTGTCTTGACACGATTACTGTGGTCCCACGTTGCTCCTCGGCAGTAAAAGGTCCAAACTTTGTGGGCCAGGATAGGGAGTGAGTGGGTGTCTGGGTGCATGAGAGGGCAGGTGCGCGCACGCGTTTGAGTGTGTGTGTGTGTGTGTGTGTGTGTGTGTGTGTGTGTGTGTGTGTGTATATGTATGTGAGAGAGAGACAGAGAGAGCAAACGAGAGCGAGGGCAGGAAAATGTGAACTTTTTCACTTTGACAATAGGAATAGAAAAAACAGCATATTATTTAAATGGAGAGAGATTGCAGAACTCTGAGGCACAGAGAGATCTGGGAGTCCTGGTACATGAATCACAAGAAGTTAGCATGCAGGTACAGCAAGTGATTAGGGAGGCAAATTGAATGTTATTGTTTGTTGCAAAGGGAATGTGACATAAAAGTGGGGATGTTTTCTACAGTTGTACAGGGCACTGGTGAGGCCACACCTGGAGTACTGTGTACAGTTTTGATCTCCTTATTTAAGGAAGGATATAAATGCATTACCTGGGATAGTGAGAAGATTATCTTATGAAGAAAGGCTGGACAGGCTGCACCTGTGTCCATTGGAGTTTAAAAGAATTTGGGGTGATCTTATTAAAGCATAAAAAAATCCTGAGGGGACTTAACAGGGTGGATGCCGAAAGGATGTTTCCCTTGTGAGACACACTGGAACTCGGATACAGTTTAAAAACAATGGGTATTTTTATAATGGGATAATTCATTTAAGACAAATATGAGGAGATTTTTTTTCTCTCAAGAGGGTTGAGAGCACTTGGAGCTTTCTTCCCCAGAGAGCTGTGGAGGCAAAGTCATTGAATATTTTTAAGGCGCAGGTAGATAAATTCTTGACTCACAAGGGAATCAACTGTTGTCAGGGGTAGGCAGGAACGTGGAGCTGGAGCCAAGATGAGATCAGCCATGATTTAACCGAATGGCACAACAAGCTCGAGGGGCCACATGGCCTACTCCTGCTCCTAATTTTTATGTTCATATCTCTGCAGCCCTTCTTTAAGACTCAAGGATGAAGGTCATCAGGTCCAAGGATTTGTCAGGCTGGGTGCATATACTAACTAAATGGCAAAACAGGCTCAAGCAACAAAATAACCTAAAAACTCACCAGAGAAAATAAGCATGATTTGCAATTTGTATTTTCAAAAGACAGCACCACAAATAAACTACCATGCTGAAAACAGCACAAGAAATAGGACTAATTGACACCATCTTTCGTCTTTCAGCATTCTACATGTCGAAAGAATAGCTTTCGTAACTTTCTAAGCAAAAGCAGCTGGTGTCACCTGAAGCAGAGACGATTCTTACTGTTAAGCATGGAGTGTGCGCAACTGGACTAGTCACATGACCAGCAACACTGCACTGGTCTCAATTAAACTGATCAGTGCTGTTGTCGAGCCATTCTGTGTTAGGACAGCTAATATCGACAAAGTATTTCTGTAAAGGATAGATGCAGAAATTACCTATCAGTAACAGAGCTACAGTTTTCTATCATGCCTCTGGTTAAATCACTGGGATCAAAAGCAAATGCTTTGGACAACGTGCCTAAAGAGTTACGAAAAACAGACTTGAGGGCAACATCACATTCCGACAGAGAAAAATGCAAACTGTCTGATTTCAAAGTAAAAATCAAATGTGCTCCAAATTCCACTGACTCCATAAAACACCAATTATATTCAGAGATTGCACTTTCTTAATTGGATTTAAATACATGGTTTCACAGTGGTACCTACTCTTGCAGTACAAAGTTTATATGCCAGAGTGACTGCTTTTTCAGGTCCACTCATTTTATTGCTTTCCTGCTAATACCTGCGAAACATTGAACAATGTTCATTTGAACATTAGAATCCTAGACAAGAAAAAGCTAGGTAATCAAACCTACAGCAACCAGAATCTGAGAGATATCATGTTTTGGAACCTCCCACTCTACACCACCAGCATATGGCAATCCCTCAGTTTAACCAAGACTAATTTCCCGTAGATGGTTGAATCATAAATGCAGATGTATGGTTAGGATCCAATATCCAGAGCTGACAACTCAGTCCCTTCCAGTTGAACAAACCAGTCAAAACCATCCATCTAAGCAAGAATCGAAGCCCTTGTGCACATCTGAGCAGAAACTGTGCCCAAAGATAGAGACAGGTCATCACTTCCTGAATTGTAAATAAGGCAAGATCTCTACAGAGTTGGGTGTATGTGAGCATTGGGAGAAAGACAAGTTCAGGCTTATTTGCGATACACACATTCAAATAGTCTAACAAGATCCATTATTAAGATTCATGCACGACGGTAGCAAGCCAATCAATTGTATAAAAACTGTTATAGAAAAGCCACAGAATAAAACAAACAGACCACCTGGAATTGACAACAATTGGAAACAACAACAACAGCAAATCTTACCCAGTCCACCCTGCAAAGTCCTCCTCATTAATATTTGGGCACCTGTGCCAAAACAGGAGAACTGTCCCACAGAGCAGTCAAGCAACAGCCTGACATAGTCATACTCACCAAATCATACCTTACAATCAAATGCCCCAGGCTCCTCCGTCACCATTCCTAGGTATGACCTGTCCAATCAGCAGGACAGACGCACCAGAGACAGCATGGTGATACACAATCAGGAGGGAGTAAGTCCTGGGAGTTCTTGACATTGACTCTGAACATGAAGTCTCATGGTATCAGGTCAAACGTAGGCAAGGAAATCTGATCATTACTACGTTCAACTGATGAATTAGTGCTCCGCCATGTTAAACACCACTTGGAAGAGGCACTGAGGGTAGCAAGGACACAGAATTTATTCTGGGTGGGGGACATCAACGTCCATCACTAACAGCAACTCAGTAGCACCACTATTGACTGAGCTGGCCAAATCCTGAAGGATATACTGCAATACCGGAGCTGTGGCAGACTTTAAGAGAACTAACAAAGAAAAATGTAAAAAACAAAAATATAAAAACAAAAAAACTGCGGATGCTGGAAATCCAAAACAAAAACTCAGCAGGTCTGGCAGCATCGGCGGAGAAGAAAAGAGTTGACGTTTCGAGTCCTCATGACCCTTCGACAGAACTTGAGTGAGTCCAGGAAAGGGGTGAAATATGAAAAATGTAATTGACCTTATTTTCAAAAATAACCTGTTGCAGATGCATCTTGCTCGTGACAGTAATGGCAGGAGCAACCATCGCCTCATACCTTTGGGGAGACAAAGTTCTGTCTTCACAAAGAGGTCACCTTTTCCTTTGTGCTAATTGGGATAGGTTAAGAACAGGTCTAGCAGCTCAAAACTGGCAATCCACGAGGTGCTATGTGCCATCAGCAAGAGCATTGTAATCTATCACAATCTGGAACCTCATGGTCTGGCATATCCCGCACTCTACCATTACCATCAAGCCAAGGAACTAACCGTGGTTCAATGAGTGCAGGGGAGAATGCCAGGGACAGCAGCAGGCATACCTAAAAATGCGAAAATGGCATAGACTTTTAGCTTCCCCTGCCAGCAGTTTGTAGCAGGGGCTAGGCTGTAAAATTCTTCGGGTGGCCTTCCCACTGGGCTCTTGCCCACCCCAACCACTCCACAATTTTACAGTGGGGCAGGTGAGGCCACCACCACCAGCCCCTCACCTCCAACTCCTGGCAGGTGGAGTTTGGAGGCATAGGGGAACAGGGGAAGCCCAAGAATGGACCCTGCTCAGGCCTTGGGCAGGAAAGGGGGTGTGGCTCCACCAACATTAACATGAGGCACCCGTCCTACCCCCCAAAAGGTCCAACCATTGCAGCTGCTTCCTCCTCCACCACCCCCCAGCCTCTCCGCCAACACCCCAACCCCCCCTCTGTCCACCCCCTGGGTCTCACCATCTCTCCCCGATACCCCCAAACGTACCTCTTCCTGAACTCCCAAGACTTAGACTAGTCTTATTGCAGGCCCAGTGCTGTCCACTGCAGCTTCTGGCACTGTTGAGGCTGGAGATCTGCCAGCCAGATTGTCCAGTAGCTCAGAGGTAGAAATTCCTCCCGAGTGATGGGCAGAAGTCCCATCTCCAGCCAATTAATACAGCTTGAAGCGTTAAAGGTGCAGTGCAAAAGACAACTGTTACAACCGGGTTAACAGGGGTGAATGAGTTGGTTACAACAGAGTTTGAATTTAAAGTGGAGGTGATACTGCCGATTTAATATATATTTAACTGTGTATAGCTCAGTGTAAGAAATAAGTCAGCCAGGTTCCTAAAGTTAACAAGTAAGGAGTTAGTTTTATTGCAGAAATTAACAAAAGGTTGAAAATGTACAAATATGTCCAACTATCCACTAATGCAAAAAACACACACATACACAATGCTACCCACCACCCCCGGCCCCTGAAGCATGCAACAAAGAAGTAAAACTGCAGAGTATCAGATACTAGAAACTTGGCCAAGTAACAAGTAAAGTCAGAAAGAAAATTATTCGTGATGTGTCCAGATGCTTATTCACAGCTGAACAGTCCCAGTTCTTGGGATTTCTCACTGGAGACAGTGGTGTTGATTTGGAATTCTCCTTTAAAAACTCTCGGCTTGCACAATGAGGGTTTTTCGAATCACAAACAGCTCAGCTTTGATGAGAAAGCTTTCAGAAGACAGACAGATGGGGTAAGACTGAAGCCCCATGGCAGTCTGACTATCTAAAAATCTAGTATCCTTTTTTCACACGACCTCTCTTCAAGCATTCCAAATACTCTGCGTCCCTATAAAAATCAGCCTGTGTCCTCCTTAAATGCAATATAACAGCTGCTGTGAGCTAGTGATCTTTGCTTAGGAAAAGTGCTCTTTCCAAAACATTCAGTACTTATGCATGTCCAGCCGATGACATTATACATTAATATTTTATATAACACATCTTTAACAAGGATCTTGCTAGGACTGGAAAATTACAGCTGTGAGGAAAGATTGGATAGACAGGGGTTGTTCCCCTTGTAACAGAAAGAGGCTGAGGGGAGATTTGATTGAGATGTACAAAATTGAGGGGGGCCTGAATACAGTGGCTGGGAAGGACCTATTCATTTTAGCAGAGAGGTCAGTGACTAGGGGGCACAGATTTAAAGTGATAGGTAGAAAGTTTAGAGGGGAGATGAGGAAACATCTTTTCACCCAGCGGATTGTGGGGGACTGGAACTCAATGCCAGAGAGGGTAGCAGAGGCAGAAGCCTTCAACTCATTTAATAGGTGTCTGGATATGCACCTCAAATGCCATAACCTGCAGGGCTACGGACCAAATGCTAGAAAGTGGGATTAGGCTGAGTGGCTCATTTTTTCGGCCGGCGCAGACACGATGGACCAAGTGGCCTCCTTCTGTGCCATAAACTTTCTATGATTAGATCTTTGTAACATAATATATTTGTAACCATTTTCAGCCATAAGTGCCCCAAATCGATGATCTATCTCAAACTCCTCCTGAGGTTTCTGACTATGGTTCTGACAATAAACTGGCTGTAATACTGAAGACTTGTGCTCAAGAACCAGCCATGCTCCGAGCCAAGCTATTTCATTACAATCACAACACAGGTATCTCCCTGACAATGTGAAAAATTGTCCATTATGTCCTATCCACAAAAAGCAGGGCAAATCCAGTTTGGCCAATTACTGCCACATCAGTTCACTCATCATTAGCAAAGTGATGGAAGATGTTGTCAAAAATGCTATCAAGCAGCACTTACTAAATAACAACCTGCTCCCTGATGCAGTTTGGATTCAGCCACTCTGTTTCTGAACTCATTATATACAGCCTTGGTCTAAACATGGACAGAAGAGCTGAATTCCAGAGGAGAAGTGAGGCTGACTGCGACTGCCATTAACCAAGTGTGGCATCAAGGAGCCTTTCCTATTTCCTATGGCCCGAACAATGCAGCAAAAATTGCGCTGTGGGAATTAGGGGGAAAATTGAACACTGGTTGGAGTCATAACTAACACAAAGGAAGACTGTTGCAGTTGTTGGAGGTCAATCACCTCAGCCCAGGACATCGCTGCAGGAGTTTCTCAGGGTAGTCTCCTAAGCTTCATCAATGGCCTTCTTTCCATCATAAGGTTAGAAATGGGATGTTCACTGATGACTGCACAATGTTTAGCACCATTCACAACTCCTCAGATAGTGAAGTAGTTCACGCACGCATGCAGCAAGATCTGGACAACATTCAGGCTTGCATTGATAAGTGGCAAGTAACATTTGCACCACACAAGTTCAAGGCAATGACCATCTCCAACATGACAGAATCTAACCATCTTTCCCTTGATGCTCAACAGAATTATCATCACCGAAACCCCCACCATCAATATCCTGGGTGTTACCTACAGGCTCTCCAAATTCTGTCTGCCAGCAACAAGACACACAATACTTTTGTCAGAACACCAATGCATGTACAGCGCAATTCCAATTTTTAGCACAAAATATAGAGGAAATGTAGATAGAGTGCAAAAAAGGACCTTATTAACTGAAACAAAAACAGAATTACCTGGAAAAACTCAGCAGGTCTGGCAGCATCGGCGGAGAAGAAAAGAGTTGATGTTTCAAGTCCTCATGACCCTTCGACAGAACTTGAGTTCGAGTCCAAGAAAGAGTTGAAATATAAGCTGGTTTAAGGTGTTGGGGGGGGGAGGGGGGAGAGAGAGAGAGAGAGAAGTGGAGGGGGGTGGTGTGGTTGTAGGCAAAAGCAGTGATAGAAGCAGATCATCAAAAGATGTCATAAACAACAGGGCAAAAGAACATATAGGTGTTAAAGTTGGTGATATTATCTAAACGAATGTGCTAATTAAGAATGGATGGTAGGGCACTCAAGGTATAGCTCTAGTGGGGGTGGGGGGAGCATTAAAGATTTAAAATATTTAAAAATAATGGAAATAGGTGGGAAAAGAAAATCTGTATAATTTATTGGAAAAAAAACAAAAGGAAGGGGGAAACAGAAAGGGGGTGGGGATGGAGGGAGGAGCTCAAGACCTAAAGTTGTTGAATTCAATATTCAGTCCAGAAGGCTGTAAAGTGCCTAGTCGGAAGATGAGGTGTTGTTCCTCCAGGTTGCGTTGGGCTTCACTGGAACAATGCAGCAAGCCAAGGACAGACATGTGGGCAAGAGAGCAGGGTGGAGTATTAAAATGGCAAGCGACAGGGAGATTTGGGTCATTCTTGTGGACAGACCGCAGGTGTTCTCAAAGCGGTCGCCCAGTTTACGTGTGGTCTCTCCAATGTAGAGGAGACCACATTGGGAGCAACAAATGCAGTAGACTAAGTTGGGGGAAATTCAAGTGAAATGCTGCTTCACTTGAAAAGAGTGTTTAGGCCCTTGGACAGTGAGGAGAGAGGAAGTGAAGGGGCAGGTGTTGCATCTTTTGCGTGGGCATGGGGTGGTGCCATAGGAGGGGGTTGAGGAGTAGGGGGTGATGGAGGAGTGGACCAGGGTGTCCCGGAGGGAGCGATCCCTACGGAATACCAATAGGGGGGGTGAAGGGAAGATGTGTTTGGTGGTGGCATCATGCTGGAGTTGGCGGAAATGGCGGAGGATGATCCTTTGAATGCGGAGGCTGGTGGGGTGATAAGTGAGGACAAGGGGGACTCTATCACGTTTCTGGGAGGGAGGAGAAGGCGTGAGGGCGGATGCGCGGGAGATGGGCCGGACACGGTTGAGGGCCCTGTCAACGACCGTGGGTGGAAAACCTCGGTTAAGGAAGAAGGAAGACATGTCAGAGGAACTGTTTTTGAAGGTAGCATCATCGGAACAGATGCGACGGAGGCGAAGGAACTGAGAGAATGGGATGGAGTCCTTACAGGAGGCGGGGTGTGAGGAGCTGTAGTCGAGGTAGCTGTGGGAGTCGGTGGGTTTTTAATGGATATTGGTGGACAGTCTATCACCAGAGATTGAGACAGAGAGGTCAAGGAAGGGAAGGGAAGTGTCAGAGATGGACCACGTGAAAATGATGGAGGTGTGGAGATGGGAAGCAAAATTAATAAATTTTTCCAAGTCCCGCCGAGAGCATGAAGCAGCACCAAAGTAATCATCGATGTACCGTAGAAAGATTATTAACTTATTAACTGAAGCCCATTTTCACACAATGCAAGTATTCCCTCAATCTTTTACCTGGAGTTTGTAAAATTTTCTCCAAAGCTTTTTGCTGTTCAATTTAATTCTGTTCCTCCATGAAGAAGTGCAGCTCACATGGATTTCCTATATGTACATCAGTTCTGAACAGGTTGTAAATTTCCACCTAAACTATTGGGTGCAATAGGACCCAAGCCATATTTCTTGTGTTCTGGCAACTCAGTTAGTCTTTTTTTGTAATTTTTCCTCACCAAAACCAAAAATGTATTTTCTATACCTTTGAGTGAATCTTTATGGCATCAGAATTATTAGCATTAAAAAGTGAACAACTTCCAGAATTGCATTTTCTTAAACATTCTGTGCTTAATGGCAATGACAGTTTGATAGCTTCAAAATCTTTTCATGCACTCATGAGGGATTTAAAGGGATAAGGTGTTTTCCAGACACCCCAATTTTGAGGCCGTTTTCCTTTCATTTCATGCTAGTTTGCACATTCCTGCATATGTCAGAAATTCTCAGGAACTTTCAGCATAATTTGCCAATGGGAAGGTTTATGTAATTTCAGGATAACTGCCCAATTAAAGCCATTTCAGGAAATTCTGGGCCTATAAATTTATACGACAGGCACCTTTAACGTGTTATTCACAAGCAATCCACTCTTTTTAATTTTAAAGTAATTGACACTTGAATTGTTGCCCCCCACCTCCGAGAAGTCACAGTTTCCAGCAAAATAAATTATACCATTCCCATACAGTACACTCAATTGGCCAAATTCAAGATGCATAATGAAATGAACATTACTATCGCCTTATCTGTGAAATTATGAGCACTCTTTGACTACAAGACCTGGCTTCAGGCACGATCTCTTCCGAAACAATACTGGTCGGCACACACAAAATAAAATGTTATCCAGAGGAGTGGGTAGCACAGGTTACAATAATGTTGGTTTACCTTTGGGTTTAAATCAAACAATGGAATTTTCCACTTAGGTGGAGGCAATCTTTACACGTAAGCAGGCTCAGCTTGCAAGGAACATGAATATTACAAGTTAACACCAACATAACCTAAAGGAGCAGCTCCTATGGGTGAAATTAACCATCTCGATTAACAGCTTCTGCTCCTGCAATGAAGTACACAATCACCAAACCATCATGGAGGCTTTAAGCTGTTTCGTGTTGTTAGCTGACCTCAAGAGCAACTTTGTTGATAGTGAAAAGCTAGAAGCAACAAAGGTCCAGACATACAAATCACTAAAATGTCATGGACAGGTACAGAAAACGATTAAAAGGCTAATTAAACACTGGCCTTTATACCCAGATGACTGAAACACAAGAGAGGTAGAAGTCACACTTCAGCTATACAAAGCCCTGGTTAGGCCACAGCTGCAGTGGTGTGTTCAGTTCTGAACGCCCCCTTAGAAAGCAGATATAGGCCCTTGAGAAAGTGCAGCATAGGTTTACGAGAATGATACCAGATTCCAAGAGTTAAATTATGAGGTAAGCTGAAATACAAACTAACTATAACACAAACTAGGGTTGTACACTCAAGAATTTACAAGATTAAGGAGTGATTTGATCAAAGCTGTTAAGATACACAGGGGAACTCATAGGGCAGATACAAAGTATTTTTGCTGGTTGGGGAATCTAGGACTAGACGAAAAAAATTTTAAAAATTAGTGCCAGGTCTTTCCAAAGTGAACACTAATACAAAAGCAAAACACTGTGGATTCTGAAAATATGAAATAAAAATAGAAAAGGCTAGAAATATTCAGTAAGTCTTGCATCATTTGTGAATAGGGAAACAGAGTTAACATTCCATGCCGATAAAGGAAGGTTACTGAACTGAGACATTCATTCAGTTTCTCTCACCATATTTACTGCCGGACCTGCTGAGTATTTACAGCATTTTCTGTTTTTCTTTCAGGAGTAGCACTTTTACATGCAAAGGGTGATAGAAGTTTGAAACACTTCTTCACAATTGATGATTTTCGCACAATATATTTTAAATCTGATATTAATAGGTTTCTGATAATCAAAGATATAAAGGGATATGGAGCAAAGGCAGATATATGGAGTTGGGTTGCAGATCAGCCATGATCTCAATGAATGGCGGAACCGCCTTGAATGGCTAAATGACCTACTCCTGTTCCTATGGGGGTAGGGGTGGGAACTATGGCCTATCGCGTTGGCCTTGGACATTTTTGAGTTGGGAAAGATAACAAAGAAACAAATGCCCTATGGTTTCCACTCCTGAATATGTTGCTTCTGCTGGAAGATGCACATTGAACATGTGGATGTCCCATGGGAAAATTACATTCTCAATCCACCAATTTCAATTGAATTGTCTGTCAATCTATGTTCATACAAAATCATTAAAGCAAGGCAGGAGAAAAAGCAAGGGGTTCTATTACAAATCTAGCCTCTATTCAACATGGTCACTGCCTCACTCTCCCCAAGCCATTTATTCTATACCTAAAATGATTGTGTATTCATTAATATAAATTTTGGAAGATTCAGGAAGCCATCGTGGGGAACATACAGAGGTGAAGTTGAGGCGTTGGAGGGTGCGCACAAACCTCAAACAACCCACATACCCAACCCTTCAAGTACCACCTGATCCAACTGTGGCCGATTGTGCAGCTAGCGCATTGGGCTTACCAGCCATCTCAGAACTTAGAGAACCAGAGCGGAAGCAAGTCATCCTCAATTCTGAAGAAATGCTGGAAATTGCAATCATTTAAATCAAGATTTGGAACATGTACCTGAGTCTTGGGAATTTAGCACTTCCAAGGCATGCATCATGGCACTTGCAAACACATTGGCATCTTCTTTGCTGCCAAAGTTCAGACCATACACCTGCCTGGCATCTCGCCACTGATGAAAGGTCTGTGTGGCCTGGTTGTATTTCAGCCCCTTCGGAATGGCACAGTTTATCACCACCTGCAAATAAAACAGTGTCAGAAGTTTAAAAATGGTCTAATCCAGGAACTGGAGCTACTCCTGTTGGAAGTCAAGATGAAAGAAAATTTAAAGTCAAAGTGATGTCACTCTTAGAGCTGGAACAACAGAAATTTTAATAGGGTTCCACCCATTTCAAGTGTTAAAAAATACAAGTAATAAGCTAGAGTTTACATAGAAACACCTTTTCCCATAAATTTCACTGAATGATCAGAAGTGATCTTATTTATACTTAAAAGTTTTGTGAAACTACAGATTCTCATACGCAACGTGCTTTGATTGATGAATTACAATTTCCAAACATTTTTTTTTATTTACACTTTCATGGGACATGTGTGTCACTGGCTAGGTCAGCATTTATTGCCCATTCTTTTGCGCCCTTGAGGTGGTGGTGGTGAGCCACCTTCTTGAATCGCTGCATTCCCATGTGCTGTTAGAATTTTGACCCAGTCACAGTGAAGGAACATTGATATAGTGCAAGGTCAGGATGGTGTGTAGCTTGGAGGGAACTTGCATGTGGTGATGTTCTCAATTATCTGCTGCCCTTTGTCCTTCCAGGGTACACAATAGCTCAGAAAGACAGACAGAATGGCAAAGCAGGGAAGTAGCCCTGATAGAAAAATATGACATAAGGACATTAGTGAGAAAGGATCTAGCCTCAGCAGATCATGAAGTAGAATCAGTATTAGTGGAAATTATGAATGGCAAAAGTCAGAAAACGTTGATGGGAGTAGTCCATAGGCTCCCTAACAGTGGTTAATAACATTGGACAGAGCATTCAGCAAGGAATTATTGGAACTTGCAACAAATGCAATGTAAGTGTGGGGGACTTATAACTTTCATATCAATGGGGACATTCAAATTAGATGACTGTGTAGAACATCTTCATGATAGGTTCCTGGACTAATACATTGTGGAACTGACTAGGGCTAAAGCTATCTTAGATCTAAGTACTATGTAATGAGGCAACATTAATTAGAAATGTCACAGTAAAATTAACTAGAATTCTTTGAGGATGTAACAAGCAGGGTAGATAAATGAAGTACTAGTAGATGCAGCGCATGTGGATTTTCAAAATGCATTTGATAAAGGTACAACATAAAAGATTACCACAAAATGCATGAGCTCATGGTGTTGGAGGTAATATATTAGTATGGATAAAGGATTGGTGAATGAACAAGAAACAGGATTGGGATAAATGGGTCACTTTTATGCTGGGAAACAGTAACTTGTGGAGTGCCACAGAAATCAGTGCTGGAGCCTCAACTATTTACAATCTATACTCATGACTCAGATGAAGGGACCGACTGTAATGTTGCCAAATTTGCTGATGATACAAGAACAGGTAGGAAAGCAAGTTGTGAGACGGGTACAAAGAGTCTGCAAAGGGATATAGATAGGTTAAGTGAGGGGCAAAAATTTGGCAGATCGAATAAAATGTTGGAAAATGTGAACTTGTCCACTTTGGTGGGCAAAGAGGAAAACAGATTATTTAAGTATCCTTGTACATGAATCACAAAAAAAAAATAGCATGCAGGTACACCAAGCAATTACAAAGGCAAACGGAATATTGATCTTTATTGCAAAAACAATGGAATATAAAGTATAAAAGAAGTCTTCCTACAATGGTACACAGCATTGTTGAGACCACGTCTGGAATACTGCATACGGTTTTGGTCTCCTGACTTCAGAAAGTAAATATTTGCATTAGAAGCAGTTCAGAGGAGGTTCATTAAGTTGATTCCTGGAATGAAGGGGTTATCTTATGAGGAAAAGTTGCGCAGATTTTTTTATTCTTTCATGGGATGTGGGTGTCACAGCTAGGCCAGCATTTATTGCCCATCCCTAATTGCCCTTTGGAAGATGGTGGTAAGCTGCCTTCTTGAACCACTGCAGCCCATGTGGTATAGGTGTTAGGCTTCCTAATAGTGCTGTTAGGAAGGGAATTCCAGGATTTTGATCTGACTATAGTGAAAAAGCATCTATATACATATAAGTCAGCGTGCTGAATGGCTTGGAGGGGAACTTCCAAGTGGTGATGTTCCCATGTATCAGCTGTCTTTGTCCTTCTAGATGGGAGCAGACATGCAATTGGAAGGTGCTGTCTAAGGAGCCTTGGTGCTGAAGGGAGTGAATGTTTGTGGTAGGGGTGCCAATCAAGCTGGCTGCTTTGTCCTGGATGGTGTCAAGCTTCTTGAGTGTTATTGGAACAGCAGTCAACCAGAAAAGTGGATAGTATTCCATTACAATCCTGACTTGTAAATTGTAGGTGGTTGGCAGGCTTTGGGGAGCCTGGAGGTGAGCTATGTGCAGAAGAATTCCCAGCCTATTGTTATGATCCTTGGTCAGACGCCAAGTTTTTGGCACGATTCAGTGAGGGAC
Source organism: Carcharodon carcharias (assembly GCF_017639515.1). NCBI lineage: Eukaryota > Metazoa > Chordata > Chondrichthyes > Lamniformes > Lamnidae > Carcharodon > Carcharodon carcharias. Next base: position 12,460,913 of record NC_054471.1, read on the forward strand.
CAACAACATTTTGTATAGACAAAGTTTGAACTTCAAGACACTTGTAATAAAAAAGCACAAGATTTTGAACCAACAAAAATAAGCTTCACTCTCCAATGTCAAAAAGATAAAACAATTTACATTATCTATCTTGTACTCTAACAACTAGGGTTAATATGAGGTACATGTGAATTAACAGGCAAACAGTGGTCAAACATGTCACACTACACACCAAATGCCACCAAGACAGAGTCCACGGAGTTCTTCACAACTCAGCCTGACATCAGTAACACTTGAGCCAACCGATTTCACTGAAAGGATGTACAGATTTCCAGAAGGCATTTGATAAGGTGTCACATCAAAGGTAATTAAAGAAAATAAAAGCCCATGTTGTAGGGGGAAACATTGGCATGGATAGAAGATTGGCTGGCTAACAGGAAACAGAGTAGGCATAAATGGGTCATTTTCTGGTTGGCAACGTGGAATGAGAGGTGTGCCACAGGGATCAGTGCTGGGGCCTGTTACGATCCCAGCTGATGTTCAGCCCAGACAAGTCAGGTCCCAGAGAGAAACCTAGCTTGATAGGTCCTAACTTTTGTTTTAGAAACTGTAGAGCAAAGTTGCTGAACAAATTCACAGGAATCTGATGGAAATTTTAATGCAAAAAGTAAAACATTTATTAAACAAGAAAAATCAACTATATTACACCAGACAAAATTGCTGGAAAGGTCTCAATACCAACACAAGATGATGATTCAAATATTCACTATTCCTTCACCCAGCAATATCTTTATGAACACAGATAAGTTCAGAAAGATAAAACAATTTATAATATCCATCTTATACCTCTTCAGCGTAAGTATGGGGTAAATATGAATTAACAGGTGAACTGTAGTCAGACACACCACACTCCAAAATAAATGACAAATGCGACAAAAGTAAATTTCATGGATTTCACAACAACCCACCTAGACATTTGTCACATTGTGAGCCACCTTTCATACAAGGCTTTCCAATCTCCACATCTGAAGAACTTGACTTGGAATTCTCTTCAAACGTTGCTCCACTCGGGCAGCTTCAACAAGGACCCACCGCCAGGGTTTCAATCCCACTTTCTGACATTCCTTTCCCCTGGATCTCCATGTACGCTCAAGCTTTACCTTCCATGCACACTTTCAGATCATCGGCCATCCAAGCAGGACACCACTGTGACCCACAGCACAAAGTCACTAACCTTCAGCTGTGCTCTCAGGTCTTCTGGCTTCTCTCGAGCCCACTTTGCTTCAAGTCTGCACCCAGCAGCTCTCTCTCTAAATCGGAGCCTATTTCTCTACTCCTTTCCTTTAACTTTACTTCTGGAACCTCTTTCCAATTCTTGTCTTTGTCCCTGCCTGGGATTTTCTTATGGGACCTCTCCCTGTACCCCTCCCCTATGTCCTGCTCCCTGGGAAATTTTCTCTGGAGCAGCACTTCGGTTTCAGGTTTGTTGACCCGCAGTTTCGTGCTGTTTCTCTTCTTTGCTGCAGGCATGCAGGGTCAGTTCCCGGACTAATGAACAGAAAAAAGCACTAACTGCACGTGTGGCCACTTCCCAGCCGGTGCATGCGCAGAATACCCGAGTTCTCCACCTTCAACTGCCAATTTAACCTTAAGGTAAGTATTTGCATTTCCGAACGGGCGTCAACGTTTTATAATTTATATAAATGGCCTGGATGAAAGGACCAATGATTGTGTCATCAGCAAATTTAGCAAAGATAGATAGTAAAGTAAGTTGTGAAGAGAACATAAGGAGGCTACAAGGGGACATAGATAGGTTAAGTGAGTAGGCAAAGGTCTGGCAAATGGAGTATAATGTGGGAAAATTTGAAATTGTCCATTTTGGCAGGAAGAATAAAAAAGAAGCTTATTGTCTAAATGGTGGGAGATTGCAGAGCTCCAAGATGCAGAGGAATCTGGGTGTCCCAGTGCATGAATCGCTAAAGGCTAGTGTGCAGTTACAGGAACTAGGAAAGCTAATAAAATTCAATCATTTATTGCAAGGGGAATTGATTATAAAAGTAGGGAGTTTATACAGACCACTGGTGAGGCCACATTTGGAGTACTGTGTACAGTATTATTCTCTATATTTAAGAAAGATATAAATGTGTTAGAAGCAGTTCAGAGAAGATTTACTAGACGACTACATGGAATGGGCAGGTTGTCTTATGAGGACAGGTTGGACAGGCTAGGTTTGTATCCACTGTAGTGGAATACTAAATAATCAAGGGGCAAAAGGTGGGGAGGAAATAAATACAATAGCTATCACTAGAGAAAAAATACTAGGGAAACTAAGGGGGCTAATAAGTCCCCAGGGCCTAATGGGTTGCATCCTAGGACATGAAAGGAAGTAGCTAGATAGATAGTAGATGCACTGGTATTAATCTTCCAAGAATCCTTAGATTCTGGAAAAGTCTTAGAGGACTGGGAAAACTGCCAAAGTAATACCCTTACTCAAAAAGGGAGGGAGACAAAAAAATAGTTAACTGTAGGCCAGTTAGCTTAACATCTGTCACTGGGAAAATGTTAGAGAGTCTCTTATAAAGGATGTAACAGTAAAGCATTTAGAAATGCCTAATACAATCAAGCAGAGTCAGCATGGTTTCATGAAGGTGAAATCATGTTTGACAAATTAATTCCTTTGAAGACGTAACAAGCAGGATAGATAAAGGGGAACCAGTAGATGTAATATGTTTGGATTTCCAGAAGGCGTTCGATAAGGTACTGCACATAAGGCTACTTAATAAGATAAGAGCCCACAGTGTTGGGAGTAGTATATTAGCATGGATAGAGGATTGGCTAACTAATAGAAGGCAGAGAGAGTTGGGATAAGGGGGGCATTTTCGGTATGGCAACCTGTAACTAGTGGAATGTCACAGGGATCAGTGCTGGGGCCTCAATTATTTACAATATGTATTAATGACTTGGATGAGGGAAATGAATGTGCTATCGCCAAGTTTGCAGATGACACAAAAATAGGTGGGAAAGCAAAGTGGTGAGGATTTTACAAAGTCTAGATGGATATAGAGAGGTTAAGTGAGTGGGCAAAAACTTGGCAGATGGAATATAACGTGGGAAAATGTGAGGTTATGCACTTTGGCAGGAAGAATAGAGGAGCTGAATATTGCTTCAATTGAGAAAGACTGAAGAAAGCTGCAGCACAGAGTGATTTGGGGGTCCTCATGCACGAATCACAAAAAGCTAGCATACAAGTTCAGCAGGCAATAGGAAAGGCAAATGAATGTTGGCCTTTATTTCAAAGGGAATGGAGTATAAAAATAGGGAAATGTTGCTAAAAGTACACAAGGCACTAGTTAGACCACACCGAGAATATCTTGAACAGTTTTGGTCCTCTTATCTAAGAATATACTGGCATTGGAGGCAGTCCAGAGAAGGTTCATTAGGTTGATCCCAGGAGAGGAGGAATTTTCTTATGAGGAGAGGTTGAGTAGGTAGGGCCTGTACTCATGGGAGTTCAGAAGAATGAGGGGCGACCTTATTGAAACATATAAGATTCTTAGGGGGCTTGGCAGGATAACCGCTGATAGGTTGTTTCCCCTTGTGGGAGACTCTCAGACCAGAGGGCTCACCCATTTAAGACAGGGGTGAGGGGGAATTTCTTCTCTGAGGGCAGTCAATCTGTGGAATTCTTTACAGCAGAGGGCTGTAGAGGCTGGGTTGTTAAGTATATTCAAGGCTGAGATAGATAGATTTTTAATCAGTAAGGGAATTAAGGGTTATGGGGAAATGGCAGGAAAGTGGAGTTGAGGATTAGCAGATCAGCGATGATCTCATTGAATGGCAGAGCAGACTCAACGGGTCGAATGGCTTACTTCTGCTCCTACGTCTTATGGTTTAGGAGAGTAAGAGGTGACTTGATTGAAACATACGAGATCCTGAGGGGTCTTAAAAGGGTGGATGTGGAAAGGATATTTCCTCTTGTGGGAGAATCTAGAACTAGGGGTCACTGTTTAAAAATAAGGGGTTGTTCGTTTAAGACAGAGATAAGGACACTTTTTTTCTGAGGGTCGCGAATCTTTAGAACTCTCTTCCTCAAAACGTAGTGTAAGCAAAGTCTTTGAATATTTTTGAGGCAGTGGTAGATAGATTCTTGATGAGCAAGGGGCTAGGCGAGAATGTGGAGTTGAGTTTAAAATCAGATCAGCCATGATCTTATTGCATGGTAGGGCTGGCTCAAGTGGTCTACTTCTGCTCCTAATTCACATGCTCATGTAACTGAACACTTGGAAATGACTGATATGTTTGGTGTGAGAATGAATTTTTTAAAAAAATATTTTGGGGAATAGTGTGTTATTCTGTAAAGAAGGGCGTGTGTGTGTGTGTGCACGTGAGATTTACTTAAACTGGGGAAGAGGTTGATAAGAGTCAGGCTGTCTGGGTATTTCAAAACATGAAAAGGTTAAAGGTGTTAAGTTTGAGGTATAATAGGCTAGATATACTAACATTTACATTTTTAGATAAGTTGGGAGGTTGTTGAGCTTCAGAGGTAACAAGGAAATATTTGCATCTTAAAGGAGTCCAGAGGTAAAGAGTAGTGGGGATATTATATTTTTATTGACCCAAAAGCAAAGACAAGATGGAAACATGAAAGATCTTATATTTGGGAGGGTTTGAGTTTCAAAAGGGGTGTGAGAACAATGGGACTGAAATGCAAGGGAAAAAAGGTATTTTAGAGTTACCATGGACAGCTGGTGAGCTGTTAAGCTGGAGATAGCTGGAGCTGTTTGAGCTGATGAAAAGTCTTGGGCTGCAACAAGCAATTTGATTTTCGAATTGAATTCCATAGCAAAATGGAAGAGGGTACAGGTCATGCGGCAACCTTTATTGAAGCTACCACGGTCTGCCTTGTGACTAACTACTGGATTCCATATTTAAATATCTATATCGGAGCGTTGCCTGGAAAGTGTTTACTTGTGGGTGTCACAAAACTATCATATTTTTCATAATATTAATGTGGGGTATTGTAAAGTAGGTTTATGTTTGTGAGTGTGTGGATGGCTCTTTCTGTTTGGCTGATTTAATTAAATTAGATAAAAACAAAAAACTGCGGATGCTGGAAATCCAAAACAAAAACAGAATTACCTGGAAAAACTCAGCAGGTCTGGCAGCATCGGCGGCGAAGAAAAGAGTTGACGTTTTGAGTCCTCATGACCCTTCGACAGAAGTTCTGTCGAAGGGTCATGAGGACTCGAAACGTCAATTCTTTTCTTCTCCGCCGATGCTGCCAGACCTGCTGAGTTTTTCCAGGTAATTCTGTTTTAATTAAATTAGAGATGGATAGACTGCAAGTTTGAAATTATCAAAAGAGTTAGGTGTAAAGGGCACATGAAATGTTAATGAGTGAACTAAGGTAAAGTCTCAGCAGATAGGGTGTAAATGAAATTCGCATTTTAAGATAAATGGAGAGCTGTTTGGTTTTCAAAAAGACATGATAGGATGTTTACGGCTAACAAGATAAATAAGGCAGGTTATTACGCTGATTTCTCCCAAAAGTGCTGGCTATAATGACAACATAAAAGATTTTTATATTTATGGGGAATGTTCCAAAGACATGTGGGAACAATGGGATTTATGAATCAAAGGAGGAAAAGTATATTTAAAGGAGGACGTAAGGTTGTATGAGGTGTGGCCGTGTAATATCTGAAATGTGTGAAACAGACTTGGGGAAAAGCCGATAGCCACTTTGCAGAAGTATACTGTTCCAGTAACTAAAGCGGTGTTAAAAGACTTTGGAATTCCACTGCCGTGTGGGTGCTTGTGGGTAGCCTTGCTGGATTGTCCATATAAGTTTAAAATCTATTTTGGACTGTTGCCTTAAAGGGGGAGTATAGTCAGAAATCTGGTTAACTAGGAATTTTGGGAATTGTTATAATATTAAGCAACCATGTAAATGTAATCTTGAGTACGTGTTTTATTCACTTTTTTAAATAAAAGTTTCAATTTACTTTTGAAAATCTCTAAAGGTGTTAGTGGACTCGTTACTTCTGAATTCAGTACACAAATCTTCTCGTAATAAATACAAATTGCAAATCCATTGTGATCTCGTGGCCAGGTTTCCCTTGTGGATTTGGTCAGCCTGGCAAATACCACCTGCTGTATCATAATAGTGGGTTTGGCCAAGTAGAGTGTTTTGGGGGACTGTTTTCTAAGACTAATCTTAATTGTGGAACGTAATCTTGTGTGCTTAAGTTTTCTTTTATTTTTCTTTTGTTAATAAAACATTTAATTTCAATTTTAACCCAGAAGTGTTACTGGACCTCTTACTGCTGAGTGGTACATCATCTTCTTGTTATTAGAATACGAAAAAAAGGTTGCGGTCCATAAGCCAAGTTTCCCTCTGAGATTTGGCTTGCACTGTCATTATACTGCTGTGGTCGTAACATTGGACAAGAGTCAACATGGATTTATGAAAGGGGGATCATGTTTGACAAACCTGTTGAGAGTTTTTTTTGAGGATGTCACTTGTAGCATAGATAAATGAGAACCAGTGGATGTAGTGTATTTGGATTTTCAGAAGGCTTTCAATAAGCTCTCACATAGGACCTAATTAGTAAACAAAATTAGAATACATGGGATTGGGGGTAATATACTGTTATGGATTACAAATTGGTTAACAGACAGAAAACAGGGAGTAGAAAGAAACAGGTCATTCTCAGGGTGGCAGCTGTTACTAATGGGATACCGCAAGGATCAGTACTTGGGCCACAGCTGCTCACAATCTATACAAATGATTTGAACTTGGGGGACCAAATGGAATATTTGCAAATTTGCTGATGACATAAAACTAAATGGAAATGTGAGTTGGGAAGAGGATGCAAGGAGGATTCAAGGGGATTTGAGCAGGCCAAGTGAATGAGCAAGAACATGGCAGATGGAATATAATGTAAGTGTTAAGTTATCCACTGTGATAGAAAAACAGGCAGAATATTTCTTAAATGATGAGAGGTTGGGAAGTGTTGTTCTCCAAAGGTACATGAGTGTCTTTGTTCATGAGTGACTAAAAGCAGGTGCAACAAGCAATTAGCAAGGTCTTCAAGACAAAGGAATTTGAGTACAGGAGTAAAGATGTCTTGCTGCAATTGTAAAGAGTCTTGGTGAGACAGCATCTGGAGTAGTGTCCCCAGTTTTGGTCTCCTTATCTGAGGAAGGATGTAGTTGCCATTGAGGGAATGCAATGTAGGTTCACCAGACTAATCCCTGGGATGGCAGGATTGTCTTATGAAGAGAGATTGAGGAGACTGAGCCTGTATTCTCTAGAGTTTTGAAGAATGATAAGTGATGTCATTGAAACTTGCAAAATTTTTGCAGGGCATGACAGAATAGATGTGGAGATGATGTTTCCCCTGGCTGGTGAGTCTAGAACCAGGGGACAGTCTCAGAATAAGGGGCAGGCCAATTAAGATCGAGATGAGGAGGAATTTCTTCACTCAGGGTGGTGAATCTTTGGAATTCTCTACCCTAGAGGGCTGTGGAAGCTCAGTCATTGAGTATGTTCAAGACAGAAATCAATTAAGATTTTTGGATACTAATTACATCAAGAGATGGGGGATAGTGGGAAAAATGACATGAGGTAGATGATCAGCCATTGATAGCAGAGAAGAATCAACAAGCCATTGCTGCTCCTATTTATTATGTTCCTCTCTGATGAGCGATTCAAGTCTTCACCTTCAAAAATCTATCCTGGGAATTCTCTCCAAAAGTCATTCCAACTTGGTCGCAATCAACAACAGCCCACCTCACATGGTTACAAACTCACTCCCGTGATGTTATTTCCCTGGATTCCCGAATATGCACTTGGGCACCAACTAAAGCACAATTCAACTTTTAGCCCCATCGAGCAGAATGTTACTACTCCAAAGGGGTACCTTTGCCCAATAACCTGCAGCTCTGAGTCACCAAACTTCGGCTGCCTTCTTGGGTCTTAGAGGCTTCTCCTGCGTCCTCGTCCATTACCACGGCTGAAATCTGCTACCCGCAGCCCTTTTCCTGTTTGCAGCCAGTTTCTCTGCTCCTCTCTTTATTTATCTTAACTTAACGGGAACCTGTCTCCCTCCGGTCTCGGTCCCCTACTTAAGACTTCCTTTTGAGACCATTCCCTGTCTTCTGCTCCTGCTCACCTGACCTGGTTTTTTTTTTCTTCATGCACAGGGGCATGGGCCCAAAGAACATAAAAATTCCGCATATGAAGCCTGCTCCTGAGGCTTCTGCAGACCAAGGTCCTTTGGGAATTGATGTTCCTAACCACCACTCTCAACAAGGTAAGTATAGTTTTCAAAGCACTCTGACTTGCTCTTATGGCCACAGTATTTATATGACTGGTCCAGTTCAGTTTCTGGTCAGCGGTAACCCCCAGGATATTGATAGTGGGGGAATCAGCAATGGTAGTGGCACTGAATGTCAAGGGAAGATGGTTGGATTCTCTCTTGCTGGAGATGGTCACTGCCTGGCACGAATATATTTGCCACTGATCAGCCCAAGCCTGAATGTTGTCCAGGTCTTGCTGCAGATGAACATGGACTGCTTCGACCAAACAACTAATGGAAATAAACCAGTGAACAAGGTTTCACTTAAGACTTGTACTGTAACAAAAAACTTAAATCAGCAGAAATCACAAATAAAATGAAAGGGGGTTCCAAGATGTAGCGGTAATGTCACTGGACCAGTAATCCAGAAGCCCAGGCAATGATCTGGGGACGTGGGTTAATATCCTGCCATGGCAGCTGGTGGAATTTAAATTCAATTAAGAAATCTGGAACATAAACGCTAGTGTCAGAGTGATGGCCATGCCAACTACCATTAATTGTCGTAAAAGCTCTTCTGGTTTCACTAATGTTCTTTAGGGAAGGAAATCTGCCATCCTTACCTGGTCTGGCCTACATGTGACTCCAGAATCACAGCAATGTAGGACTCTTAACTACCAATTGAAAAAGCTTGGTTCAAGGGCAATTAAGGATGGACAACAAATTCTGGTCTTGCCAGTGGTAATCACAGCCCATGAAGGAATAAAGAACAAAAAAGGATAAGATAAGTTTTGCATTCACCAACTAACACAACTGAAAAATATCTTATGGAACACCTATACACAAGGCCATGCTTCTGGCCAATAGCTGGCATGACATGAACAGTCTCTCAGTCACTCCCAGCTTGCCAAAGTTCACTTTGCCCCAAAACAAACCCAAAAGACTGGAAACCTTTTGGCGACAAGTCTATCCAGACACCCAGTCACCAAAATTCATAAACAAAAACTAAAAGAAACTGAAACAAGTTTTTTTTCCATTTCTCAATACACAAACGCACATTTATTTATTTATATATATATATATATATATATGTATATACATATACACACACACACACACATACACACATTAATTCAACTTAAAATTATATTTTGTTCATCACAGAATTGTTACGGTACAGGAGGCGGCCATTTGGCCCTTCGTGTCTGCACTGACCCTCTGAGCACTTTTTAACTTAGTGCCAAACTCCAGCCTTTTCCCCCGAAACCTGCAGCACGTTGTTTCTATTTAGATAATCATCCAATGCCCTCTTGAATTCCTCAGTTGAACCTGCCTCCACCACACTTCCAAGCAGCACATTGCAAATCCTAACTACTCGCTGTGTGAAAAAGTTTTTTCTCACCTCCCATTTGCTTCTTTTGCAAAACGCTTTAAAAACTGTGCCCTCTGGTTCTCGATCAATTTACAAGTGGGAACAATTTCTCCCTATCTACTCTGTCCAGACCCCTCATGATTTTGAAAACTTATCAAGTCTCCTCTCAGCCTTCTCCTCTCCAAGGAAAACAGTCCCAACTTTTCCAATCTTTCCTCCGAGCTGAAGTGTCTCATCCCTGGAACCATTCTCGTAAACCTCTCCTGCACTCTCTCCAATGTGTTCACATCCTTCCTATATTGTGACGCCCAGAACTGTATACAATGCTCCAGCTGAGGTCTAACCAGTGTCTTATATAAAAGTTCATCATAACCTCCCTGCTCATGTATTCTGTGTCCCTAATAATGAAGCCTAGAATACTGTATGCTTTAGAAATAGCTTTCTACCTGTCCTTCCACCTTTAAAGACTTACGTACATATGCACCCAGTTCTCTTTGCTCCTGCACACCCTTTAGAACAGTATCCTTTATTTTACACTATCTCTCCATGTTCTTTGTACCAAAGTGTATCACCTCACACTTCTCCACATTGGCTTCATCTGCCACCTATCTACCCACTCCACCAACGTGCCAATGTCCTTTTGGAGTTCTACGCTGTCCTCCTCACAGTTTACAATTCTGCCAAGTTTTGTGTCATCCGCAAACTTTGAAATTGTCCCCTGTACACCAAGATCTAAATCATTTATAAATCAGGAAGAGCAAGGGTCCCATTACCAATCCCTGGAGAACTCCACTACAAACCTTCTTCTGGTCCAAAAGATACCCTTTAACCATTGCTCTGTTTCTTATCCCTCAGTCAATTTTGTATCCACATTGCTAATGTTCCTTTTATTCCATGACCTATAACTTTCCTCAAGTCTGTGGTGTGGAACTGTATCGAACGCCTTTTGGAAGTCCATATACACCACATCAACAGCCTTGCCCTCATCAACCATCTCTGTTACCTCTCAAAAAACTCCAGCAACTTAATTAGACATGATTTTCCTTTAACAAATCCATGCTGACTCTTCTGAATCAATCCACATTGTTCCATGTGACTATTAATTCAAACCCCAATAAGTATTTCTAGAAGTTTTCCACCACCGAAGTTAAACTGACTGGTCTGTAATTGCAGGGCAGATCTTTACAACCTTTTTTGACCAAGGGCATAATGTTTGCAATTCTCCAGTCCTTCTGCACCTCCCCCGAATCCAGGGAACATTTAAAGACTATTGCCAGTGCCTCTGTAATTTCCACTCTTACTTCCTTCAATATTCTTGGATGCATCTCACCTGGTCCCGGTGCCTTATCAGCTTTAAGTAGCTCCTCATCAATTTTAAGCTCTTCTATTGACTGAATCTCCTCCTCTGTCACCATGGCCAAGGCAGCATCTGCCTCGTAGGTAAACACAGATGCAAAGTATTCATTTAACACCACAGCCATGCATCTTGCCACAATGCATAAATCCCCTTTTTGGTCCCTAATCGGCCCTACTCCTCCTTTTACCACCCTTTTGCTTATAGATGTTTATAGAATACCTTGGGATTTCCTTTTATTAGCTGCCAGTCTTTTTGCATAATCCCGTTTTGCTTCCTGTATTTGCTTTTACATATCCCTTCTGAAGCTTCTGTATTTAACTTGGTCTTAAATTGTATTTGCTACCTGACACCTGTTGTAAACACACTTTTTCTTCTTTAATTTAATTTCTATCTCCTTTGTCATCCAGAGAGCTCTGGATTTGTTTGTCCTACCCTTCCCTTCTGAGGGAACATTGTTTGACTGTGCCCAAACCACCTCTTCTCTGAAGGTAGCCCATTGTTCAGCTACTGTTTTTCCCGCCAACCTTTGGTTCCAGTCCATCTGGCCCAGCTCTGTTCTTGCCCCATTGAAGTCCGCTCTCTGCCAGTTGATTATTCTTCATAACAGTTGTACAAAACTTGAGTATTGCTGAGAAAAGAGACATACTGTCGAAGCTTTTCATCTTACACTAAATGGGACTGATGCAACAATGCCAAATTTCAAAGGGAACAACAATTTATACTGCATGAGAAAAGAGGTGCTGATATCAGTTCTGATTGGTCAAGATGGTGCCAATGTGAATGCACTAGGGAGCTACTGCACCCCATGCTCTTGTTTATTCAAAAAAGGTGCAATGTCTCTAGATATTACTTTTGCCTGCAGAGGTCAAGTCCCCGCATATGAATATACATAGCTTCTAGCAAGTGTAAATGAGCGGTATTGCAAGCTCAACTGATAATCTTAAATTGGGTGCTAGTGTAATTCTTAACACACTGATGATTATTCATCAAGTGCTGCTCAATCACAGAATCACATCTAATGTTAGACAGAATCATGCAATAAATAATTCACCTCCTGACTCCCCAAGAGCCTGTCCACCATCTACAAGGCACAAGTAAGGAGTGTGATGGAATACTCCCCACTTGCCTGGATGAGTGCAGCTTCCACAACACTCAAGAAGCTTGACACCATCCAGGACAAAGCAGTCCGCTTGACTGGTACCACATCCACAAACATTCACTCCCTCCACCACCAACGCACAGTAGCAGCAGTGTGTACCCCACATTTACAAGATGCATTGCAGGAATTCACCAAGGTTCCTTCAACAGCACCTTCCAAAACCACGACCATTACCATCTAGAAGGACAGGGGCAGAAGATAGATGGGAACACCACCACCACCTGGAAGTTCCCCTCCAAGTCATTCACCATCCTGACTTGGAAATATATCGCTGTTCCTTCACTGTCACTGGGTCAAAATCCTGGAACTCCCTTCCTGACAGTACTGTGGGTGTACCTATACCACATGGACTGCAGCGGTTCAAGAAGGCAACTCACCACCACTTCTCAAGGGCAACTAGGGTTGACCACATCCCATGGATGAATTTTTTTTAAAATTATGTTTTTGAGTTTTGTAAGCATGGGTTGATTGAGCACCATCAGTACTCTGCCTATTGCAAACAGCCGAAGGTTGGTACATACATACATATATTATATAGATTATAATCTTTAGAATGATCGACGTAAACTGAGTTGGTGTATTTGGGGACCGCTTTGGTGCCTTTGGAAATGGCGTTTGGCCAGTTCCCCTGGCAGCATGAGGCGGCCAAGTTGGTATGGCTGTAGTGAATGAGGTGCGAAGCCTCGGAGGCGATGTACTCGAAAATGTCGACAACAAAGGAATTCATAACACTCATGGCCTTGGATGAGATCCTGGTGGAAGGGTAGACCTGGGTCAGCACCCTGTACACGTAAGTGGAATAGCTCTGCTTGCGAGATTTTCTCTGCTTTTTAGGCAGCTTCTTGGTGACTTTATTCAGCAACTGTTTTGACACCTTGCGAGATGGACCGCCCTGCCCTTCGCCACAGCTGCCACCTCAGGCATTCCACTCAACTTATATACATGCAACCAAAGCTTCAACAGCATGTTTCTTTTTCCAGTAAAACTCAGTCATTTTATCAAATTTTCCATCCAACATTACCACCTGTTTGCCTGAATGCTAATTGAATGCCATTTCTCAAGCTAACTGAAATGTCAAAGGAAACTCAATGACTTTGAAATGGTGAAAATATCATTACTAGAAGAAAATACACCACTGAAGATTGTTCATACATTGTACTATCTGCATCAGTCAAGAGAATAGATTGCCATCTTGTCTTTCAACAATTCTGGGGGGCTGTGGTGTCATCTAAAAGTGATAGTTTTGATAACATCCATTAAGTCACTGATTAAGAGAAACATATCTCATGACCCAGAGACCAGCAGTGTTTAGTTATTTTATGCATGCTTCTGAGGAACAGTTGCACAGGTCTTATGATTAGATGACAAACTTGAACTTTACATTTTCATACATACCCAGTTCCAACAACTCAAACATGCTATGAGAAACCAGCTTATCAAATGGTGCTATATGACATCAATGGTTACAAAAATGTCAGTTACAAAGGAAAAGCAACATTTCTAAAGGACAATATAACAGCAGTTGGAAAAAAGGATGTCACTAATTGAGAGCAGGCAGTGTAAACACTCTGGTGGGCAGAATTAAAGAAAAACCAGAAAATGTATGACACTGGTGGGAGTTATATGCAGTCTTCCTGACAGTAGTGGTGAACTCAGAATGAATAAATAGAGATCAGAAAAACATGTTGCAAAGACAAAGAGGTTATAACGGGAAATTTTAATTTTCACGCAGACCTGGAGATATAAAACAGCTCAAGTCGTAAAGGCAATGAATTTCTAGTGCATTCAAGACAGATTTTTGAAACAATGATTATAGACTAACAAGAGAACAGGCCAGACCAGATTTGAAGAATTAACAACTAGAATTAATTAATAAACTGGCACTTATGGTCACAATTTGCAAGGTGCTCTCCCAAACATGATAGAGCTCGTCAAGAAGGTAAAAGATCACACACAAACCAAGATTAAAATCTGTTGAACAGTCATACGAACTCGAAACATTAACCGTGTTCCTCTCCGCAGATACTGTCAGGCCTGCTGAGTTTTCCCAGGTATTTTTATTTTTGTTTTGGATTTCCAGCATCCGCAGATTTTTGCTTTTATCTTAAGATTAAAACCAGTTAGGCTGACTTTGAAGGTATGAGATGTAAACTGAACATGTTAAACAGGACTGAGCTGGTAACAGATGAAGGTACAGAAAAACAGGAGCCTTCAAAGATGTATTTTGTCAAGTACAACACCAATACATAGAGTAAAAAATTAAAAATTCAAGTTGTATAGCAAAGCAATGACAGTCAAGACAGGGGGTTACACATAAGGCTAAAGGAAGCAGTTCATACATATGCCAAAAATAGTGGGAATCAAACAGACTGGGAGAAATACAGGAAGCACACGAAGACACAAAGAAACTATTAAGAACCACAAAGAGGAGTACAAAAACTTAAAAACATGCTATTAATAAATACTTAAAACTATCACTCCCTTGCATTAATTTCTCAATAAATGGGATTCAACATGCTCAAACATGTATGTGAACTGCTTTCCATCAATTTTAGACAAAACCCAGGAGAAAAAGGCTGTGTTCGAGTTTAGTTTTTTAAAATTCATTTCATCAAAGTTATTGAGTTGGTTGAAGCTTTTGGGTAAGTATTAATAAAGATGCTGATTGTTTGCTGTGAACTGCATAAGGAACCAAAGTCTCACTCTTCAACTCAGCTGGATTTTTGACCCATTCACCATAATGTGTGGAGAATCACAGAATGGCTGCAGCACAGGAGACCACCATTCGGCCTGTCGTGTCTATGCACTCTGCATGAGTAATTCAATTAGTACCACTTCTCTGCCCTTTCCTTGTATCCCTTTAAATTTTCTCTCTTCAACACTAAATCCAATTCCTTTTTGAAAGCCACAACTGAATTTGCCTCAAGCACACACACAGTTAGTGCATTCCAGATCCAAGCCACTCGCTGTAAGAGGTTTGTCCTCAAGTCGTCTTTGGGTCTTTGACAAAACACCTGTGACCTCTAGTTGTCGACCTTTCTGCCAGTGGGAACAGATTCTCTTGCGACCTTGTGATTTTGAATACATCACAGAATCTCACAATGCAGAAGGGGCCCTGGGCCCATGGAGTTTGCACCGGCACATGAGAAACACCTGACCCATTTACCAGCACTTGGCCCATAGCCTTGAATGTTATGACGTGCCAAGTGCTCATCCAGGTACTTTTTAAAGGATGTGAGGCAACCCGCCTCCATCACCCTCCCAGGCAGCGCATTCCAGACCGTCACCACCTTCTGGGTAAAAAAGTTTTTCCTCACATCCCCCGTAAACCTCCTGCCCCTCATCTTGAACTTGTGTCCCCTTGTGACTGACCCTTTCCCTAAGGGGAACAGCTTCTCGCTATCCACCCTGTCCATGCCCCTCATAATCTTGTACACCTCGATCAGGTCGCCCCTCAGTCTTCTCTGCTCCAACAATGACAACCCAAGACTATACAACCTCTCTTCATAACTTAAATGTTTCATCCCAGGCAACATCCTGGTGAATCTCCTCTGAACCCCCATGAGTGCAGTCACATCCTTCTGATAATGTGGCGACCAGAACTGCACACAGTACTCCAGCTGTGGCCTCACCAAGGTTCTATACAACTCCAACATGACCTCCCTACTTTTGTAATCTATGCCCCGATTGATAAAGGCAAGTGTCCCTTATGCCTTTTTCACCACCTCACTAACATGCCCCTCTGCCTTCAGAGATCTATAGACACACACACCAAGGTCTCTTTGTTCCTCAGAACTTCCTGGTGTCATACCGTTCATTGAATACTTCCTTGTCAAACTACTCCTTCCAAAGTGCATCACCTCACACTTTTCAGGGTTAAATTCCATCTACCACTTATCTGCCCATTTGACCTTCCCGTATATATCTTCCTGTAGCCCAAGACACTCAACCTCACTGTTAACCAGCCGGCCAATCTTTGTGTCATCCGCAAACTTACTAATCCGACCCCCCACATAGTCATCTATGTCGTTTATATAAATGACAAATAATAGGGGACACAGCAAAGATCCCTGTGGTACGCCACTGGACACTGGCTTCCAGTCACTAAAGCATCCTTCTGTCATCACCCTCTGTCTCCTACAACTAAGCCAATTTTGAATCCACTTTATCAAATTACCCTGTATCCCATGTGCGTTTGGCTTCTTTATAAGTCTCCCATGTGGGACCTTGTCAAAGCTTTGCTGAAATCCATATAGACTACATCAACTGCATTACCCTCATCTATACATCCTGGTCACCTCAAAAAATTCAATCAAATTTGTGAGGAATGACCTCCCTCTGACAATGCTGTGCTGATTATCCCTGATCAAACCTTGCCTCTCCAACTGGAGATAGATCCTTTCCTTCAGAATTTTCTCCAATAGTTTCCCTACCACTGAAGTGAGACTCACTGGCCTGTAGTTCCCTGGCTTATCTCTACAACCCTTCTTAAATAGCAGAACCATATTAGCTGTTCTCCAGTCCTCTGGCACCTCCCCTGTGGCCAAAGGGGTATTAAAAATTTGGGTCAGAGCCCCTGCGATCTCCTCACTTGCCTCCCTCAGCAGTCTGGGACACAAATCATTCAGACCTGGAGATTTGTCCACTTTTAAGCCTGCCAACACCTCCAATACCTTGTCACTCTCTATATCAATTTGCTCAAGAACCTCGCAGTCTCTCTCCCCAAGTTCGATACCTTCATCCTCATTCTCTTGGGTGAAGGAGGATGTGAAGTATTCGTTCAACACTCTAGCGATGTCCTCTGGCTTCACCCATAGATTTCCCCCTTGGTCCCTTATGAGCCCTACTCTTTCCCTGGTGATCCTCTTCCCATTGATATACTAATAGAATATCTTGGGATTTTCCCTACTTTTACCAGCCAGAGCTTTCTCATATCCCCTCTTTGCTCTCCTACTTGCTTTCTTAAGCTCCACCCTGCACTTTCTGTACTCCATTAATGCCTCCGCTGATTTGCTTCCCATGTACCTGCTAAAAGCTTCTCTTTTCCTGATCATCGTATCCTGAATATCTCGAATCATCCATGGTTCTTTGGGCTTGTTACTCCCTCCTATCACCCAAGTGGGAACATGTTGAGCCTGTAACCTCCCAATTTCTTTTCTGAATGCCTCCCACTGCTCCTCTGTAGATTTCCCCATTCCCAGTCTATCCTGGCCAGATTCTGCCTTATTTTACTAAAATCCACTCTCTCCCAATACAAAACATTTTTTTTGCAACTTGTCTATTTCTTTGTCCAGAACAAGCTTAAATTGTACCATGCTATGGTCGCTATCACTAAAATGCTCACCCACCATCACCTCAGCCACCTGTCCGACTTCATTCCCCAGAATTAGGTCCAGCACTGCGCTGTCTCTTGTTGGACTCTCTACATATTGACCTAAAAAGTTCTCCTCTACACATTTCAAGAAATCCACTCCATCCAAGCCCTTAACACTATGTCTATCCCAAATAATGTTGGGAAAGTTGAAATCACCTAATATAATTAACCTAATGTTATTGCTTCTACACACGTCTGCAAATTGTGCACATATTTGCTCCTCAATTTTCCGCTGACTATCTGGGAGTCTAAAATAAACACCTAACAATGTGGTTGCCCCTTTTTTATTCCTAAGCTCTACCCACAAAGCTTCATTTGATGTCCCCTCCAAGATATCATCTCTCCTTACTGCAGTAACTGACTCCTTAACTAATAATGCAATGTATCCTCCTCTTTTACCCCCTCCCCTGTCTCGCCTGAAGATTCTATATCCCGGAATGTTGAGCTGCCAATCCTGCCCCTCCCTCAACCACGTCACAGTGATGGCTAATATATCCCAATCCATGTGTCAACCCCCACCCTGAACTCATCCATTTTACCTGTAATACTCCTGGCATTAAAGTAGAGGCCATCCACCCTTGCCTTATTCCCTTGAAGCTTTATGCAGCTGTACTCCCTCTGACTTGATTGTTTTACTGTATTAAGATGTGTCCCTATTCCGTTAACATTGTGTCCCCTCCCCCTGCCGAAACAGTTTAAGGTCCTACCAGCAGCACTAGCAAATCCGCCCGCAAGGATGTTAGTCCCACTCTGGTTCAGATGTAGACAGTCCTGCTTGTACAGGGCCCACCTTCCCCAGAAACGGTCCCAGTGATCCAGGAACCTAAAACCCTCCCTCACGCACCAACTCTTAAGCCACGTTATTCATCTGCGCTATTCTCCTATTTCTGAGCTCGCTAGCATGTGGCACTGGGAGTAATCCAGAGATTACAACCTGAGAGGTCTTGCTCTTTAGTCTAACTCCCTGAATTCTTGATGCAAGACCTCATCCCTCTTTCTACCTATGACATTGGTACCAACATGTACCATGACCTCTGCCTTATCACCCTCTCCCTTCAGAATGCAGCCATTCAGTGACATCCCGACCCTGGCACCAGGAAGGCACCATACCATCCTGGAGTCACGTTGACAGCCACAGTAGCGCCTATCTGTTCCCCTGACTATAGAATACCCTATTACTATTGCTCTTCCTCCCTTCCTGTACAGACAGGCTGCTTGTGGTGCCAGAAGCTTGGCTGTGTCTGCACTCCCTGGAAGAAGCAGCGCCCTCATCAGCCTCCAAAAAGGAATACCGAATTGGGAGCGGGGCCCCAGGGTACTCCTGAACTACCTGCCTGTTTCTCTTGGACTACCTGGTAGTCACCCATTCCCTTCCTTTCTCAAGTCCCTTCAGCTGCGGTGTGATCACCTCTCTAAATGTGCTATCCACGATGCTCTCAGACTTGCGGATGCTCCACAGTGTCCCCAGCCGTCGTTCCAGCTCTGAAATCAGAGCTTCCAGGAGCTGCAGCTGGACACACTTCCTGCACACATGCTGGTCCCAGGCACTGGAAATGTTCCCGGCTTCCCACATGGGGCACGAGGAGCACGCCAGGGCTTTGAGCTCCCCAGCCATGACTTATCCCTTCAAATTAAATCTTTTAAATCAATTACTCTCGGGCCCTTCTACCCTGACCCTCGTTACTGCAGAATATACAAGCTCTAATCCACAAAAAGACCTTAAACTATAAACGATAAAAGTAGTAAATACTTACTTGACCTTACCCACTACTTATCAGTCATTCCTTTCCCTTGTAGCCTCTACTGCTGCGGCAGGGCAAGACCACTCTCTGAAGATTTAAGTCAGATAGCAAAGAAAAATGCAAAGAGCACCTCTTCCCCTATGCAGTGAATTCCCACTGTGCATCAAATTGCCATTACCCACACTCACTCTGGCTGTCTCCGACTCACGATGAAGTCTCTCCCCTGTTCGTGTGCAAGCACACACATCTATCAAATCTTCTCTCAACCTACTTTTCTCTCAGAGAACAAGCCCAGCTTCTCCAACCTATTCATGTTACTCCAGTCTCTCATCCCTTAAATCATTCTCGTAAACCTTTTCTGCACCCTCTCTAAAGCTTTCAGATCCTTTCTAAAGTGAGGTGCCCAAGAACAGACACAATACTCCAGCTAAGACCAAATCAATGCTTTGTAAAGGTTCATCATAATTTCCTTGCTTTTGGAACTGTACTCTATGACTCTATTTATAGGATAAGTCATGGCAGGAGAGCTCAAAGCCGTGGCGTGCTCCATGTGGGAAGCTGGGAACATTTCCAGTGCCTGGGACCAGCATGTGTGCAGGAAGTGTGTCCAGCTGCAGCTCCTGGAAGCTCTGATTTCAGAGCTGGAATGGCAGCTGGGGATACTGTGGAGCATCCACGGGTCTGAGTGCATCGTGGATAGCACGTTTAGAGAGGTGATCACACCGCAGCTGAAGGGACCTGAGAAAGGAAGGGAATGGGTGACCACCAGGCAATTCCAAGAGAAACAGGCAGGTAGTTCAGGAGTCCCCTGGGGTCCCGCTCCCAATTCGGTATTCCATTTTGGAGGCTGATGAGGGCGCTGGTTCCTCCAGGGAGTGCAGACACAGCCGAGCTTCTGGCACCACAAGGATCCCACAGAGCTTTCAAATCACTTTAGTAACTTGCCCTGCCACCTTCAATGACAAATGCATATTTACCCCCAGATTTCTGTTCCTGCACCCACTTTAGAATTGCAACATTGGTTTACATTGCCTCTCCTCATTCCTCCTACCAAAATGCATCTCATTCTCTGCATTAAATTGCCATGTGTCCACCAGCCGACACGCTTTTGAAGTCCATCACTGTCCTTCTCACAATTCACTATAATTCACTATAATTCCAAGTTTTGTGTCATCTGCAAATAATGCCCTCCACACCCAAGTCTTGGCTGGAGCACTGACCCCTGCAAAACGCTGCCATATACCTTCCTGTATTTGGAAAAATACCCGTTCACCAGTACTCTATGTTTGCTTTCACTCAGCCAATACGGTACCCATGCTATCACTGTCCCTTTTATTTCATAGGTTTCAACTTAGTGGCAAGCCCTATTATGTGGCGTTTGATCAAACATCTTTTGCAACTCCAACACCACACCAACTGCATTACCCTCATCAACCCTCTCTAACCTCATCCAAAGGCTCAAGTGTTAGCTAATTATGATTTGCCTTTCATAAATCCATGCTGGTTTTCCTTCATTTAGCCACATTTATCCAAGTTTCTGTTAATTTTGGCTCGGAAAATTTCTAAAAGCTTTCTCACCAGCAAATGTGACCAGCCTGTCGTTGCTGGGTTTATCTTTACAATCTTTTTTAGACAAGGGTGTTTACATTTGCATGGCTGTTTATAAGACCATAAGACGTAGGAGCACAAGTAGGCTATTCAGCCCATCAAGTCTGCTCTGCCATTCTTTGAGATCATGGCTGATCTGATAATGCACAACTCCACTTTCCTGCCTTTTCCCCTTACCCTTGATTCCCTTACTGATTAAAAATCTGTTTATCTCAGCCTTGAATATACTTAACGACCCATCCTCTATAGCCCTCTGTAGTGAAGAACTCCACAGATTCACTATCATCAGAGAAGAAATTCCTCCTCATCTCCATTCTAAAGGGGCAACCCTTACTCTGAGATTATGCCCTCTGGTCCTCGACTTTCCCACAAGGGGAAACAACCTCTCAGCATCTATCCTGTCAAGCCCCCGAAGAATCATACATGTTTCAATAAGGTTGCCTCTCATTCTTCTAAACTCCAATGAGTACAGGCCCAACCTACTCATAAGAAAATCCATCCACACCCGGGATCAACCTCGTGAACCTTCTCTGGGCTGCCTCCAATGCCAGTGTATCTTTCCTTGGACAAGGGGACCTATTACATGTTGTACTGGTATGTTAGCTTTTTGGGATTCATGCACCAGGACTCCCAAATCCCTCCGTGCTGCAGCCATCTGCAGTCTTTCTCCATTTAAATAATATTCAGCTCCTTTATTCTTCCTGCCAATGTACATAACCCTCACATTTTCCCACATTATATTCCATCTGCCACGTCTTTGTCCACTTACTTAACCTGTATATCCCTCTGTAGACTCCTTGTGTCATCCTAACCACTTGACTTCCCACCTATTTTTGTGTCATCCGCAAACTTGGCAATTAGTACATTCACTTCCCTCATCTAAGTCATTAATATATTGTAAATAATTGAGGCCCCAGCACTGATCCCTGTTCCACTCCACTGGTTACAGGTTGCCACCCCGAAAATGTCTCCCCTTATCCCAACTTTCTGTCTTCTATTAGTTAGCTAATCCTCTATCCATGCTAATATACTACCCCCCCACACCATGGGCTCTTATCTTATTAAGTAGCCTTATGTGCGGTACCTTATCGAACGCCTTTTGGAAATCCAAATATATTACGTCGACTAGTTCCACTTCATCTATCCTGCTTGTTGCCTCCTTAAAGAATTCTAATAAATTTGTCAGGTATGATTTCCCCTTCATGAAGCCATGCTGACTCTGCTTGATTATATTATGTAATTCTAAATGCTCCGCTATTACATCCTTTATAATATACTCCAGCATTTTCCCAATTACAGAAGGTGTAGGGGGGTCATAAGGAAGAACTTTTTTACGCAGAGGGTAGTGGGCGTCTGGAATTCGCTGCCCAAGTTAGTGGTAGAGGCAGAAACTCTAAACTCTTAAAATGTACCTGGATCTGCACCTTAAGTGCTGTAAGCTGCAGGGCTATGGGCCTGGTGCAGGAAGGTGGGATTAGAAAGGGCACCTGGATGTCCTCGGGCTGGCATGGACAAGATGGCCTCCTTCTGTGCTATAATTTTTCTATGGTTCTATGCAGCAAGACCTGGTCAACATTCAGGTTTGGACTGATAAGTGGCAAGTTACAATCATGCCACACAAGTGCCAGGCAATGACCATCCCCAACAAGAGGGAATCTAACCATCTCCCCTTACATTCAGTGGCATTACCATCACTGCACCCCCCACTATCAATGTGGAGGTTCCTGCTGATCAAAACTGAACTGGACCAGCCATATAAATATTGTGGCTAGGAGAGCAGGTCAGAGGCTGCGAATTCTGTGACAAGTAACTCCCTTCCTATCTCCCAAAGCCTGTCCACTATCTACAAAGCACAAGTCAGGAGTGTGGTGAAATACTCTCAACTTGGCTGGATGAGTGTAGCTCCAACAACACTCAAGAAGCTCGACACTATCCACAACAAAGCACCCCAACCATCACCTTAAACATTCACTCCCTCCACCACCGACACACAGTGGCAGCAGTGTGTACCATCTGCAAGATAGCCAAGCAGGAGGAGTATGCTTGAATATAGTCAAATCCAGATGTAAAAAAGGCATGGATGAGGGTTTCATCAGCAGATGAGCTGAGGCCTAGGCAGAGTCAGGTGATGTTACAGAAGTGGAAATCAGTGGTGGCACAGATATGCGGGCAGAAGTTAATCTCAAGATCAAAAATGTCACCAAGGCTGGGGAAAGTCTCATTCACCCTAAAAGTTGCCAAGGAAACAGGTGGCTCAGTGGATAGGGAGAGGAGATTCTAGAAAGAATGAAGACTAAGGCTTCACTCTACACTTGGAGGAAATTTCTGCTCATCCAGTAATGGATATTGGACAAGCAGTCAGACAATTTAAACAGTGGAGGGGGTCAGGAGAGGTGGTGGTGAGGTAGAGCAGCACGTTGTCACGTGGAAACTCAAGTTGTGTTTCCAAATGATGTCGTCAAGTGGCAGCATGTTGATCAAAATCTTGAGCAACAGAGTTAACTGCAGAAGCGGGCAGAAAAACCATTTCAGGCGAGTCATGTAGGAGGGAGAAAAGCATACATTGGCCAAAGGTCCTTTATTATCCTCAGTATATAATGCAACAATTATTACAAATCTTCAGCAGCATTAAAGTAAATAAATGCCCTCAAGACAATCAAGTTCTTCAGGTCCACTCAGTTCTCAGCTAAGCCACTAGGGGGGAGTGCATACTGCAACAGAATGATGAAAATGCAACTATTAAGTCAAAAGCCCTTTGCTAACACACCTCAGCTGATCAATACCATAACAAGAGTTTTCGAATTGCCGTTTACACATTTTTATTTCAGTTATGGTTAGTTGCATGACAGTGCAGGAAATGACTACATGCACACAGGATTAATGCTGAAAAATCAAAGGGGTGCCACCTACAAATACCGGTCTCAGCAGTACTTGCACAGTTTGATGTGACAGCAAACTCAAGTTCTGCTGCCAAAGGCACATTTGCCTGGCTCAGACACAAAATTTTGGCTTCCATCCAGTTATTAATTTTTAATGTTGTTGGGGCAATTGCTGGAGTGGGTGGTTCAGGTAGGAAACTGCAATGATGATGATGAAATGGACAAATGGACTGTCTGGACACTTAATTTTGGCTTTATACACTTAGATACTACTTGGTCTTGGTATGTATACAACTAAGTGGTATCTACTCAAGATGATTTTGTACCTTGGCATCAGTGTACACAAGACAGATAAGCAACCAGACCCCCAAGCTGAATTTTTTTTAGCGAAAGGTATAGCTCATCAGCGCAGAAGAAACAAGTGATGAAGATACTGTGGAACAAATTAGAGAGCACCAATGATCCACTAGTGCAATAGCAACAGGTGTTAATGCAGCCCACAGATGACATCACAATCCTTCTGATAACAATATCAGAGTTATCCAAAGGAGGGGAATCCTTGGACATTCATATCCTCAATGATTACAGAGTGAAAAATTCATGGTTGAAAAATTGGCAACCATCTTCCATCAGAAGTGCCAAGTTGATGATGCATTGTGGCCTCCTCCGTCAAGTGTCAGTCCTGAGGCAGCAAGATTTACTCCACATGAAATGGAGAAAGGGATGGGATATAAAAAGGATACGTACCCCCAACAGTATCTCAGCTTCAGTGTTGAAGTCATGTGCTCAAAACTAGCTAATATACTCCAAAGAGGAAGAAAGATATTAAGAGGAGGAAAAAGCATCCATGGCTAAGCAAGGAAGTTAAAGGCAACATAGGCAACAACTAAGGTATACCAAACAGCAAATGTCGGTGGCAGGCTGGAAGATTGGGAAACTTAAAGATCGACAAAGGGTTACTAAAAAAATAATAAAAAGAGCAAAGGTAAATTATGAAAGAAAACTAATGCAAAATGTAAAAACTGATAGCAAAAGCTTCTACAAGTATATAAAAGAAAAGAGAGTAGCTAAAGTAGCTGAATGTTGGTCCCTTGGAGGATGAGACTGGGGAGTTGTGTGGGGAACGCAGAAATGGCTGGGGCGCTTAATCAATATTTTGTCTCAGTTTTCATGGTGGAGGACATTAGTACCACTCCAATAGTAACAAGTAGTGCAGAGGGTATGGAGAAGGAGGAACTTTGAACAATCACCATCATTAGAGAAAAAGTACTGAGCAAACTATTGGGATTAAAGGGTGACAAGTCCCCAGGACGTGATGGCCTACATCCCAGGGTCTTAAAGGAAGTGGAAGCGGATATAGTGGATGCATTGGCTATAATATTCCAAAATTCCCTCGATTCTGGAAAGGTTCCAGTGAATTGGAAAAATGCTAATATAAAAAGGGGAGGCGACAGAAAGTAGGAAACTACAGACCAGTTAGTTTAACATCTGTCTTTGGGAAACTGTTGGAATCCATTATTAAGGACGTAGTAATGGGGCATTTGGAAAGTCAAAGTGCAATCCATCAGAGTCAGCATGGTTTTATGAAGAGTAAATATTGTACGACTAATTTGCTCGAGTTCTTTGAAGATGTGACAAGCAAAGTGGATAATGGGGATCCTGTAGCTGTTGTTTATCTGGACTTCCAGAATGCCTTTGATAAGGTGCCGCACAAAAGATTAATACACAAGATAGGGTCACAAGGAATTAGAGGTAATATATTAGCTTGGATAGAGGATTGGCTAACCAACAGGAAACAGGGAGTTGGGATAAATGGGTCTTTTTCTGGATGGCAAGCTGTAACTAGTGCCACAGGGTTCGGTCCTTGGGCCCCAACTATTGACAATCTACATTAATGACCTGGATTCAGTGATAGAAGATACCATAACTAAATATTCAGATGACACCAAAATAGGTGGGAAAGTAAGTTGCACTGAAGGAACAAGAAATTTACAAATGGATATGGACAGGTTAGGTGAATGGGTCAAAATCTGGCAGATGGAATTTAACGTGGATAAGTGTGAGGTTGTACATTTTGGTCAGAAGAATAAAAAGGCGACCTATTATTTGAGTGGAGAGGCACTTCGGAGTGCTTCAGTGCAGAGGGATCTGGGTATCCTTGTACATGAATCGCTGAAAGCTAGTATACAAATACATCAGATAATAAGGAAGGCAAATGGAATTTTGGCATTTATTGCTAAAGGAAGAGAGTATAAAAATAAGGAAGTGTTGTTGCAACTGTACGAGGCATTGGTGAGACCGCACCCGGAGTACTGTGCACAGTTTTGGTCCCCTTACTTGAGGAAGGATGTAGCTGCATTGGAGGCGGTTCAGAGGAGGTTCACTAGATTGATTCCAGAGATGCGGGGCTTGTCTTATGGGGAGAGATTGAGCAGTTCAGGCCTATACTCGCTAAAGGATGAAAGGAGATCTAATTGAGGTATATAAGATGCTAAAGGGGATAGACAAAGTAGACGTGGAGCAGATGTTTCCCCTTGTGGGGCATTCTAGAATGAGGGGCCATAGTTTTAGGCTAAGAGGTGGTAGAGTTAAATCAGAGATGAAGAGGAACTACTTTTCTCAAAGGGTTGTGAATCTGTGGAATTCACTACCTCAGAGTGCAGTGGATGCCAGGACACTGAATAAATTTAAGGAGAAGATAGACAGGTTTTTAATTAATAACAGGTTGAAAGGTTATAAGGAGAGAGCGGGAAATTGCAGTTGAGGCCGAAATGAGATCAGCCATGATCATATTGAATGGTGGGGCAGGGTCAAGGGGCTGAATTGCCTACTCCTGCTTCTAGTTCTTATGTTTTGTACACTTCTAGCTAAAATTTTCAATGAAGCTGCAACAGTGATATCTATTCAACAGTAGCAAACTGCCTCTATGCCTTGTTCATAAAAAGGACAAATCTAACCCAGTTAATTACCACCCCACCAACCAGTCCCAAATCATCAACAAAGCAATGGAACGAATAATCAACAGTGCTATCAAACAGGTGAGTCAAAGTGACTGCCCCAGACATCAAGGCAGCATTTGATTGCGGAAGGAACTGTCCAGTGCTTGGAGGGAGACTGGGAACAATGGAATAGGTCTTGGTCATTGTGGGGCCAATCACAGGATAATGCTGCAGGCATTCATTCCTCAGGGAAGAGTCCAAGGACCAATTATCTCTAACTCCTTCTTCAATTACCTCCCCTCTATCATCGATGATTATACTGTTCAACTCGATTTTTCATTTGACAGATAGTGGAGCAGTCCATGTCCATGCAGCAATAGCTGAACAACAATAGGCTGAAAGTAGCAAGAAACATTTGTGCCTCATGAATATCAGGCAATGACCATCTCTAACAAGCAAGAACATAACCTGCACTTCCCAAACGTTCACCATTTAAGAAATATTTTGCCTTTCTGTTTTTTCTACCAAAGTGAATAACTTCTCACTTATTCACATTATATTCCATCTGTTCTAGCCCATTCACATAACTGGCCCAAGTCCTCTTGGAGCCTCCTTGCATCCTCTTCACACAGGCAATTTGGGTTCCGCCAGGGCCACTTAGCTCCAAGCCACATGACAGTCTTGGCCCAAACATGGTCAAAAAAAAGAGTTGAATTCAAGGGGTGATGTGAGAGTGACTGCACTTAACATCAAAGCTGCATTTGACCAAGTGTTGAATCAAGGAGGCCTAGCAAAATTGAAGTCAATGAGAATCAGGGGGGAAAATTCTCCATTGGCTGGGGTCATACCTAGCACAAGGGAAGATTGGTGTGGAAACAGAGGGCATGGCTGAAATATTAAACTAGTCTTTTTCATCTGTGTTCAGTAAGGAAGGAGAATTTGTCAGAGTGAAAGAGGAAGTAGTTAAAACACTGGATGGGCTATAAATTGATAAATAGGAGATATTAGAAAGACTGGAAGATACTGAAGGAAAGATGGGTGGAAATTGCAGAGGCACTGGCCATAATCTTCCTGTGCTTCTTCATTGCAGGAGTGCGCCAAAGGATTGGGGAATTGCAAAATCACAGAGCGTTCATAAAACAATAAACCCAGCAACTACAGACCAGTCAGTCAGTTTAATCTGTGGTGGAAAGCTTTTAGAAATTATAACTCTGGACAAAATTAACAGCCACTTGAGCAAATAGAAATCAAGAAAAGCCAGTCCAAGTTTATTCTAAGCAAATTGTACTTAACTAATATAATTTGAGGTTTTTTAATGAGGCAACAGAGAGGGTTAAAGAGGGTAATACAGTTGATTGATAATGCATAATGGACTTGAAAAAGACATTTCTTCAACCATAATAAGACCTTAAGACTTCGGAGCAGAAGTAGGTCATTCGGCCCATCAAGTCTTCACCGCCATTCAATTGCTGATCTGATAATCCTCAACTCCACTTTCCTGCCTTTTCCCCATAATCCTTGATTCCCTTACTGATTAACAATCTGTCTATCTCAGCCTTCAAAATACTTAACAATCCAGTCTCCACAGCGCTCTGTGGCAAAGAATTCCACAGATTCACTACCCTCAGAGAGGAAATTCCTCCTCATCTGTTTTAAAGGGGCACCCCCTCACTCTGAGATTATGCCCTCTGGTCCTAGACTCTCCCACAAGGGGAAACATCCTCTAAGCATCTATCCTGTCAAGCATCCTAAGAATCTTATATGTTTTAATAAGGCCACCTCTCATTTTTCTAAATTCCATTGAATACAGATCCAAACTACTCAACCTCTCCTCATAAGAAAATCCTCCATCCCTGGGATCAACCTAGTGAACCTTCTCTGGACTGCCTCCAATGCCAGTGTACCTTTCCTTAGACAAGGGGACCAAAATTGTTCACAGTATTATAGGTATGGTCTAAATAACAGGTTTGTCAGCGATGCAAGGATACCAAGTTGGCTGATCGACAGGAAACAGAATAGTGGTGAAAGGTAGTTTTTTAGACTGGATAAAACTATACAGTGGGGTTCCCCAAGGGTTGTTAGTACAACACTGTTTTCTTGATCTATATTAGTGACCTAGACATGAATGTGCAAGACACAATTTCAAAAATTGCAGATGACACAAAACTTGGAAGTATTCTGAACTATTAATAGGATAATGATAGACTTCAAGAGGACATAGACAGGCTGGTGGAAAGGGCAGACAAGTGGCAGATGAAATTTAATGCAGAGAAGTGTGAAGTGATACATTTTGATACGAAGACTGAGGAGAGGTAACATAAAATAAATATACACTTCTAAAAGGAGTGCAGCAGCAAAGGGACCTGGGGCTGTACACAAATCATTGAAAGTAGCAGAACGTGTTGAGAAAGTGGTGAAAAAGGGGTACAAGGTACTGGGTTTTATAAATAGAGCCATAGAGTAAAATAGCAAGGAAGTTATGGTGAATTTTTATGAAAACAACTGGTTCAGCCTCAACTAGAATATTGTGTCCAATTCTGGGCACAACACTTAAGGAAGAGTGTGAAGGCATAAGAGAGGTTTATGAGAATGGTTCCAGGATGAGGGACTTCAGTTATGTGGATTATCTCAAATAGCTGGATTGTACTCTTTAGAGCCTGGACAGAATAGGTAGGGAGAAACTGTTGGCAGAAGGGTCAACAGCTAGAGGATACTGATTTAAGGTGAATGGCAAAAGAACCAAAGGCGACATGAGGAAGATCTTTTTTACGCAGTGCGTGGTTAGCATCTGGAACGCACTGCCTGAAGGCAGATTCAATCATGGCTTTCAGAAGAATTGGATAATTATCTGTACAGAAGAAAATTTCAGGGTGCAGTTGCGGTATAGACATGTCAAACCAAAGAGCCTCCTTCTGTTGTAGCCATTATATGATTCTATGATCTACAAGACACAAGTCAGACATGCAATGGAGTACTCTCCACTTACTGGGTGCTTGTAGCTACAGCAGCTATCCAGAACAAAGCAGTCTGCTTGTACAGCGTCCTATCCTTAAACATCCACTCCCTCCACCAGCCTACCGTGGCTGCTACATGTGCTGAAGTAAGATGCAATGTAACTCAATAATTTTTCAGTAATACCTCCCAACTTATGGCTTCCACCACCTTGGGGGACAAAAGGCAATAGGTACATAGAAACATCACCTCCTCCAAAATCATACCGACTTGGACAAGCATCACGGTTCCTTCAAGGTCACTGGGTCAAAACTCTGGAATTCCCTGGCTAATAAAATTGTCTGAACCAATGGGACACAAAGGTTCAAGATGGCAGCCCGCCACCAACTTCTCAAAGGGAACTAGGGATGAGCAATAAATGCCAGCCCTGCCTGCAAGCAATACTCAGGTCCTGAGAATTAATTTTAAAAAGGACAATAATGATGTGACTTATCTTCTTGATATGTAAAATATTGAACTGTCAATGCTCACCGTCTCCTTCTCAAAGGCAATTAGGGATGGGCAATAAATGCTGGCCTAGCCAGCAACACCTACGTTCCGTGAAAGAATAAAAAATCTCTATGCTTAATAAAAATTAAACACCTGAGAAAATGCCAAATACAAATTGAAAAGTAAACCTTATTTTATTGTGGAACAGACCAAAATTTCCACAGTAAACAAAAAGTGGAAAGTAAATCAAGTAAAATGACAGAGTAGAAACCAAAATGAAATAAAAATCTCATGTACATGCACTCAAGAAAATTATGAATATGCCGAAACTGAGATGTCCACAAAATGAAACTAAACTAATTTCTACCTGATGGTCCTGAATTTTTCTCCCCACCACTCGGAACGTGTTGTTGCCCGTGTGGTGGTAAATATGTACTCTACTGAATCCGGTTGCTCCACCAGCTGGTACCCACTTCTTATTGCCATCATCGTACACCATAACAGCAGCCCGCGCCTGGCATATGCTTTGTTCACTGCAGATACAGAAAAACAATAGGTTAATTCACTTGTTTAAGTAGTTTACCAGTTTAGAAACTGTTCTGATGAGACATCAAACTTGAACTTTCTTTCTCTCCACATTGTCTGAACTACTGAGTACTTCCAGCATTTTCTGTTTTTTTGTTCAGAAAGTGATCATTTCAATAAGGCAAAAAGCAGTACGATTACTTATTTCTTTTTATTCATTCATGGGATGTGGATATCACTGACAAGGCCAGCATTTGTTGCCCATTCCTAATTGCCCTTGAACTGACCATGTTAAGTCATTTCAGGGGGCATTTAAAGAGTCAACCACATTGCTGTTGGTCTGGAGTCACATGTAGGCCAGACCAAATAAGGATGGCTGATTTCCTTCCCTAGTGTACCAGATGGATTTTTGTGGCAATTGATGACCAGAGGTGACTGAGGGAGTTCGGTGAGTAAGGAACTAGGTGATCCTGTGAATACAGTCGGGCAAGTATTTACTACTTTTATCGCTTGCAGTTTTTACAGTCTTATTTTGTGGTTCATCGTTTGTAAGGATTATATTCTATAACAACGAGGAGCAGGGAAGAAGGGCCTTAGACTAATTGACATTAATTATCTTCCAAAAGGTTTCATTTAATTTAAAGGGGTAAGTCATGGCAGGAGAGCTCAAAGCCTCCTCCTGTTCTAAGTGGGAAGCCAGGAACATTGAGTGCCCGGGGCCAGCATGCGTGTGGGAAGCGTCTCCAGCTGCTGCTCCTGGAAGGCCGGGTTTCGGAGCTGGAGCAGTGGCTGGGGACACTGTGGAGCATCCGCGAGGCGGAGTATCGTGGATAGCACGTATGGAGAGGTGGTCACACCGCAGGCTAAGAGTCCACAGGCAGGAAGGGAATGAGTGACCACCAGGAAGAGCAAGAGGACTAGGCAGACAGTGCAGGAATCTCCTGTGGCTATTCCCCTGCAAAACAGATACACCGCATTGGATACTGTTGGGGGGAATGGCCTCTCGGGGGAAAGCTGCAACAGCCAAATTCATTGTACCACAGTTGGCTCTGCCGCAAAGGGGAGGAGTAAAAAGTGTGGTAATGCAATAGTTATAGGGGATTCAATTGTAAGGGCAATAGATAGGCGTTTCTGTGGCCACAAATGAGACTCCAGGATGGTATGTTGCCTCCCTGGTGCTAGGGTCAAGGATGTCTCAGAGCGGCTACAGGACATTCTGAAGGGGGAAGGTGAACAGCCAGTGGTCGTGGTACACATTGGTACAAACAACATAGGTAAAAAAAGGATGAAGTCCTAAAAGCAGAATATAGGGAGTTAGAAAGTAAGTCGGAAAGTAGGACCTCAAAGGTAGTGATCTCAGGATAACTACCAGTGCCACGTGCTAGTCAGAGTAGAAATAGCAGGATATATTGGATGAATACATGGCTGAAGAGATGTTGTGAGGGGGAGAGTTTCAGATTCCTGGGACATTGGGACCTGTTCTGGGGGAGGTGGGACCAGTACAAACTGGACGAGTTACACCTGGACAGGACCGGGCCTGATGTCCTAGGGGGAATATTTGCTTGAGTGGTTGGGGAGGGTTTAAACTAAAATGGCAGGCGGTTGGGAACCTATGCAAGGAGTCAGAGGAGGGGGTATCAAGGTCAAGAACAAAAGACAGAAAGGGGAATAAGGGCAGAGAAATCAAGGGCAAGAATCAAACAAGGTCTCAGTGAAAAATAGTGGAAACGGGACAAGTATTGTTAAAAAGACAAGCCTCAAGGCTTTGTGCCTTAATGCGAAGAGCATTCGCAACAAAGTGGATGAATTAACTGCGCAAATAGATGTAAACAGATATGATATAGTTGGGATTACAGAGACTTGGCTGCAGGGTGACCAGGGATGGGAACTGAACATCCAGGGGTATTCAGTATTTAGGAAGGACAGACAAAAAGGAAAAGGCGGGGGAGTTGCATTGCTGGTTAAAGAGGAAATTAACACAGTAGTGATGAAAGGTATTAGCTCTGACGATGTGGAGTCTGTATGGGTAGAGCTGAGAAACACTAAGGGGAAAAAAACATTAGTGGGGGGTTACATATAGACTCCCCAAATTGTAATGATGATGTTGGGAATGGCATTAAACAGGAAATTAGAGACACATGCAATAAAGGAACATCTGAAATTATGGGTGACTTTAATCTGCATATAGATTGGGCAAATCAAATTATTAACAATACCGTGGAGGAGGAATTCCTGGAGTGTATACAGGGTAGTTTTCTGGACCAATACATTGAGGAACCAACTAGAGAACAGGCCATCCTAGACTGGGTATTGTGTAATGAGAAAGGAATAATTGGCAATCTAGTTGTGCGAGTCCCCTTGGGGATATAACCATATTATGATAGAATTCTTCATCAAGATGGACAGTGATGTAGTTGATTCTGAGACTAGGGTCCTGAATCTTAATAAAGGAAACCACGATGGTTTGAGACGCGAGTTGGCTGAGATGGATTGGGAAACGTTACTTAAAGGGATGATGGTGGATAGGTAATGGCAAACATTCAAAGAGTGCATGGGTGAACTGCAACAATTGTTTATTCTTGTCTGGCGCAAAAGTAAAATAGGAAAGGGGGCCAAATCATGGCTTACAAGGGAAATTAAGAGATAGTATTAGATCCACGGAAGAGACATACAAATTGGCCAGAAAAAACAAAAGACCTGAGGATTGGGAGCAGTTTAGAATTCAGCAAAGGAGAGCCAAGGGATTGATTAAGAAGGGGAAAATAGAGGACAAGAGTAAAAATTGACTGTAAAAGTTTCTATAGGTATGTGAAGAGAAAAAGATTGGTGAAGACAAATGTATGTCCCTTACAGTCTGAAACAGGGGAATTTATAATGGGGAACAAAGAAATGGCTGACCAACTAAATACATACTTCGGTTCTGTCTTCACAAAGGAGGACACAAATAACATATCAGAAGTGTTGGGGAACACCGGGTTTAGTCAGAGGGAGGAACAGAAAGAAATCAGTATTAGTAGGGAAATGGTGTTGGAGAAATTGATGGGATTGAAGGCCGATAAATCCTCAGGGCCTGATAATCTACATCCCAGAGTACTTAAGAAAGTGGCCCTAGAAATAGTGGATGCATTGGTGATCATCTTCCGAGATTCTAAAGGCTCTGGAACAGTTCCTACAGATTGGAGGGTAGCTAATGTAACCCCGCTATTTAAAAAGGGAGGTAGAGAGAAAAAAGGGAATTATAGACCAGTCAGCCTGACGTCAGTAGTGGGGAAAATTCTAGAGTCCATTATAAAAGATTTAATAGCTGAGCACTTGGAAAATAGTGGCAGAATCGGACAAAGTCAGCATGGATTTATGAGGGGGAAATCATGCTTGACAAATCTACTGGAATTTTTTGAGGATGTAACTAGTAGAGTTGATGAGGGGCAGCCAGTGGGTGTGGTTTATTTGGACTTTCAGAAGGCTTTCAACAAAGTCCCATAAATGAGATTAGTATGTAAAATTAAAGCACAAGGGATTGGGGGTAGTGTATTGAGATGGCTAGAAAACTGGTTGGCAGACAGGAAACAAAGAGTAAGAATAAACAGGTCTTTTTCCAAATGGCAGGCAGTGACTACTGGGGTACTGCAGAGATCGGTGCTGGGACCCCAGCTATTTACAATATATATTAATGATTTAGATGAGGGAGCTAAATGTAATATTTCCAAATTTGCAGATGACACAAAGCTGGGTGGGAGAGTGAGCTGTGAGGAGGATGCAGAAATGCTTCAGGGTGATTTGGACAAGCTGAATGAGTGGGCAAATGCAAGGCAGATACAATATAATGTGGATAAATGTGAGGTTATCCACTTTGGGAGCAAAAACAGGAAGGCAGATTATTATCTGAATGGTTATAAATGGAGAGAGGGGAATGTGCAACAAGACCTGGGTGTCCTCATTGAAGGTAAGCATGCAGGTGCAGCAGGCGGTAAAGAAGGCAAATGATATGTTGGCCTTCATTGCCAGAGGGTTCGAGTACAGGAGCAGGGATGTCTTGCTGCAATCATACAGGGCCTTGGTGAGGCCACCCCTGGAATATTGTGTGCAGTTTTGGTCTCCTTATCTGAGGGAGGATGTTCTTGCTTTGGAGGGAGTGCAGCGAAGGTTTACCAGACTGATTCCTGGGATGGCGGGACTGACATATGAGGAGAGATTGAGTCGATTTGGATTATGTTCGCTGGAGTTCAGAAGAATTTTGGGGGGGGGGGGTGCGGCAGATCTCATAGAGACCTATAAAATTCTAAAAGGAGTAGACAAGGTAGATGCAGGATGTTCCCGATGGTGGAGGAGTTCAGAACCAGGGGTCACAGTCTGAAGATACGGGGTAGAACACTTAGGACCGAGATGAGGAGAAATTTCTTCACCCAGAGTGGTGAGCCTGTGGAATTCGCAACCATGCCAAAACATTGTATGTTTTCAAAGTGTTAGATATAGCTCTTGGGGTGAAAGGGATCAAAGGATATGGGGAGAAAGCAGGAGCAGGCTATTGAGTTGGATGATCAGTCATGATCATAATGAATGACAGAGCAGGCTCAAAAGGCCGAATGGCCTACTCCTGCTCCTATTTTTTATGTTCCTATATTTCTATGTTTCATGGTCACTATTACTGAGACTAGCTTTATATTCCAGATTTACCTATAGTTACAATTTAATTTTTTGACACAGTAGCAGTGAAACATCTCAAAAATATCTCTTTGTACACACACTTTGTGTTCTAATTGTTTACAATTGTAGAGTACTCAGACCATTATTTGAAGACAAAACATTCATTTTAGGATTTGCACATCTTTCTTCAGATTGATAAAGTATTCTGCAATCCATGATAGCCAAATTGCTTGTAGTCTTGGAAAGTAGTGGGATT
Source organism: Carcharodon carcharias (assembly GCF_017639515.1). Lineage (NCBI taxonomy): Eukaryota > Metazoa > Chordata > Chondrichthyes > Lamniformes > Lamnidae > Carcharodon > Carcharodon carcharias. Next base: position 12,496,485 of record NC_054471.1, read on the forward strand.
CAGAGGCCAAATTATCTTGATTTATTGCACACAAGCGTAAGGGGGACACTGACCAAGGTAACAGGCAGGAGACACAGAAAGCAACACAGATGCACAGAGACAGAGGAAGGGAAAACTGAAGAGAAACAAGAGGAAACAGAGAAAGAGGGGGCAAAAACAGGAAGAAGAGAGGGGTGAAGGGACAGTGGGTGAGAAGGTGAACCAGGTATGGGAAGGGGAAAGGTGGGGCCTGAGGGAGAGATTGGGTGCAGGTTGAGTTTGAGAGAGGGAGAGGCAGCCAGAGACAAGAAAGGAAGGCTTCTACAAATTGGCTATTAAGCCTTTTTGCTATGTTTATTATTTAAGTTTGAGGTCATGTTTACAAATTAAGGACAAAAGAAAATCGGAAATGCCAGAAGGTATGTTTTTTTTGCTAAAACAGCATTAGGTGTTTTAGATGTGAGGCCAGTGTAAAAGATCCCATGGCACTATTTGAGGGGCAGAGGAGTTCAGCCTGGAGTTCTAGCCAATACTTTCTCCTCAACCAACATCAATAAAACTGATCTTTTAGTCATTTATGTCACTGCTGTTTTTGGGGTGTTGCCATGGGGAAAATTGGCTGTTTTTCTATACATTTCAAACAGTACTTATATTTCAAAAGTCTTGTGTTGGCTATAAGCTGCTTTAGACACTCCAAGATCATTAAAGGCACTATATAAATGCAAGTTCTTTCTTTACTCATGTCAAGCAGATGTGCACAGGTAATAGAACCTCAATGGGTTTCAAGGAGGAACTGGTCAGGTTCTTGTTAACAAATGGAATTATTATTCGGTTACTATGCGAAGACTAAAACAGAAATAGATCAGTTTTAGCTTATCAAATGGAGATGCAGACTAAATTGTGGAATCAGAGTACAGTGGCAACATACATACATATAAAATTGGCCGAGGGAGAGGCAACGGAGAGTAGTGGTGGATGGTTGTTTTTCAAACTGGAGGAAGGCATCTAGTGGGGTTCCCCAGGGGTCGGTGTTCAGACCACTGCTTTTCTTGAGGTATATGAATGACTAAGGCTTAGGTGTGAAGGGTACAACTTCAAAATTTCCAGCTAACACAAAATGTGCAAGTATTTTGACCTTTGCAGGGGACAGAAATAGACTTCAAGAGGACATAGGCTGGTGGAATAGTTCAAATTTAATGCAGAAAGGTGTAAAATGATACATTTTGTGAAGGAAGAACAAAAATAGGCAACGTAAAATAAAGGATACATTTCTAAATCGGGTGGGAAGGGCAGAGGGACCTCGGGAGGCATATGTGCACAGATCATTGAAGGTGGCATGGCAGATTGAGGAAATATCTGAAGAGGCATATGGGATCCTAGACTTTATAAATAGGGGTATGAGTGTAAAAGCAAGGAACTTATGGTAAGCCTGTATATTAAAAAAAAACACCGGCTTGGCCTCAGTTGAAGTATCGTGTCCAATTCTGTGCATCACACTTTTGGGAAGGCTTTAGAGAGATGGTGCAGAAAAAATTTACAAGCATGGGTCCAAGAATGAGTGGCTTCAGCTCCATTGATAGACAGGCCAAATGGCTTCCTTCTGTGCTGTAACTGTTCTATGGGGCTGCATTTTGCTGCCGGTGAGCAGGGGACGGGGCCCACTCGCCGACGTGCAAAATGACGTGGGATGATGCCATGGGGAACCCCCGACGTCATCCCACCCCATTTAAATCTTCAGGAAGGTGGGGGCACAGTGAAATCAGCTGTGCGCCCGCTGACCTGTCAATGGCCAATTGAGGCCATTGACAGGATAATTAAAGGACCTGCCCGTCCAACCTTAAGGTTGGTGGGCAGGCCAGGAGACCCAGTGGGCTTCTAAAAAAATATGAAACCTCATCCACCAGCGGAATGAGGTTTCATGTAGGGTTTAAAAAACTTTAATAAAGTTTGTGAAATTTATTAACATGTCTCATCTCATGTGACATTGTCAGATGAGGGGGACATGTTAAGGATTTTAAAATTTTTCTATTTTTAATGTTCGTACAACTTTCAGCGATCTCCCTGAGGCAGCACTTAGCCTCAGGGAGATGTGCGCTCTTTCATGCACATGCGCGAAAGAGCACACTCTTGCATTTGGGGAATTCCCCCCCCCACCTGCCCTCTGCCCAGGAGGCATATAGCCTTAATTGGCCCGCTCACTTAAAATGGCGGCGGGACCTGCTTCTCCGGCAGGGATCCGCCCACCAGAGATTGGGTCAGGCCCGCCCGGTAGGCAGAAAATTCTGCCCATGATTCTAAGTGACTTAAGGTAATGAACCCAATTTTAATCCAAATACAGCTTGTAAAAACTGATTAATCAATAGCAGTTTTTTGGCAACTTTCAAAAATAGTGGACACACCAGGCCAATCTTATTCTCAGTGAACATCCATCCCCATGTGCATGCTCAAGTTAATCAAGAGTGGGAACCTTGACGGACTGCTCAGAGCCCAACTGAGGAGCCTGAGATGATCGAATGCCTGACTGAATGAGGGACCTTTGGATCGGAACAGTTTATTTTTCTTTTAGTTCTATAAAACTCTGAACTTCTCCCCATGTCTTCAGTAATTTCCCAGTTCACCCTACTCAGCAATTCAAACCATCACACACATATATAGACCTGTCCTGATTAAAATTGTGATACAATTCAACAGACATTGAGACCTGCTGAGTTTTTCCAGGTAATTCTGTTTTTATTGGATTTCCAGCATCCGCAGTTTTTTTGTTTTTATTATTATTATTATTGAAGTAATTTGATCTGATCAGATATTCAGCTGATCCACTTTTAATTAGAAACATTTGAACACAAGTAGGTCATTTGATCCATCACATATCGGCTATTAAGGCCAAAATGAGATGAAACGTCTTTACTCAAAGGATTGTGAATCTTAGGAATTCTCAATTCTATAAAGGCTGTGGACATGCAGTCGATGAGTATATTCAAACTGACAGATTTTTGGGTGCAATGGGAATCAAGGGAGATAGGGGCAGATTTGTAAAGTGAAGTTGTTGTCCGAATCCAACTGAATAGGGGAGCCACTTCAATGTCACTGTATGGCCTACTCATCCCATTTTTTGTTATCTGCCATTTTATAGGTCACGGCAGTTTTAATCTTCAATCCCAATTTTCTACTCTACCTTAATACCATGACTCCTGCTATCTGCCTTTTAAACATCTCCATTAATCTGAATCTGTGGTTGACATATTCCATACACTGAACTCCGAAGGAGGTTTTCCTGAATTTGCTTTCACCCAGCTTATCCAATGGATCAAAACAATCTTGGACATAAACCAGTTTTCATCAGATATGACAGAAGTATGTAGCAGAGCAAAAGACATGATTATTTCTCAAATAAAGGTCATGATTAATCCAATTCTAAACTCCACAGTGCCGACATTTCCCAAGCAGATCCCTCTAAGATGAGCACATCTAACTTGGTCCACGCTTACTCAATTATCCAGTTGATAGACAGTTGCACTGTTCAACAGTCATTGCAATTTTTCACACAAAAGTGCAAAATCTTTGGAGCATTTTTTCATTTACCAATGTTGTACAGTATAACAATTCCTTTATCTATTCAAGACACACTTGAAGTGCAAAGGTTCCTCCATAAATCAAGTTACTGCAACAAATTACATCATAAATGCAACATACAACATGCAAGTGAAGCAGAAATTTAAGTCAAATAAGCTTTGCTGTTCTGAAGAGTCATACAGATTCTAAACGTCAACTCTGTTTCTCTCTCCACAGATACTGCCAGACCTGCTGAGCTTTTCCAGCATTTTTTGTTTTTATTTCAAATTTCCAGCATCCGCAGTATTTTGCTTTCAAACTTTACTATTCTCTCATCCCAGTCAAAGCGCTAAAGCATACAGCAGCAATCAGCTAATTTTACAGTTCTATTGGTTTAAGTCATTCAAGAACTGGTAGTAGCAACTGAAATCCCATTTCTCTCAAAGAAAATTGCAACTGTCATGTTTTAATACTGGTACTGCCAATAACTTTTTAAAAGATCAATCAATACACGTCGGCACAGAGGTGGTTGAACATTGTGCTTTTGTTTATTTTACTTCAGCAACTGAACTAACAAAACAAAATGGATTCTGTGATCCCATAACGCACAGGCTTGCAAAGCACAGCGAGCTAAATAAGGCATGCAGTGCATACCATTTTCCTCCCCCCTTATTGGAAATGTCAGATTAACAAAACATTCTCTGAGCTAGGGAAAGAGGGGAGACTGCCTCTATTCCCGGCTGAGCCCTGGGTTATCCTGTCCCAAAAAGAAACACACGGGTTCACCTTAACTATAACTCAGACCCTCGGGAAGTCTTCTTTCCCGGTGTTTTTACAGAGTAATGTTCATTGGAGGCTGGTGACAACTTAGGACTTGTAGCAGAATCTGAAGTTGTGTCTACTGCCAGTGAGCTGAGACGACTTTAACTTCAGTCGAGCTAGACTGAGGTGGTGAGACTGGAGTCGGCATTCCTTGATATGGAGATGGCTCTTCCATAAGAGGTGTATCCTTAGATGGTGCTTGACTTGGCAACAGTTTGTCAACATGTCTCCGCTAGCTAAGATAATTCACAGTTTGGACTGTGTACGAAACAGGTCCTGTCTGATCAATCACCGTAGCAGAAGCCCAGTTGACTCTGGTAGCTTAATTACGAGCTAGAACTTCTTGTCCAGAACAGAAAATTATTAGCTTTGATCTTTGAGTTCTTCTTTTCACTTGCTGGTGTTGATCTTGCACACAACTTATCGTGTTTTTGTTGGTCTCAGCAGATCAAAGCAAGTGCGCAGCTGGTGTCCCATTAGTTGGAATGCTGGAGTTGCTTTAGTCATAGCATGTGATGTGTTGCGTTATGTCAGCAGAAATGCAACCAGGTGCTTTTGAACAGAGGAACGTCCTTGTGTCAAGCTTAAAGCGTGTCTCATGGTTTGAGCAAATCTCTCTGCTAATCCATTGGTGGATGGGTGGTATGGTGCTGAGGTTAAGTGATGAATTCCATTATTTCTCAAAAAATTCTCAAGCTCCTGCGAGACAAACTGAGGCCCATTGTCAGTCACAAGTTTTTCTAGTAACCCATAATGACTGAACATTTCTCTTAGACTCGGAATTGTAATCTCAGCAGTAGTACAGGGCATCACTGAAACTTCTATCCATTTGGAATGAGCACACACAACCATGAGCAGTGTTCTTTCAAATGGACCAGCGAAATCGATGTGAATGCGCTACGATGGGTTTTCCGCCTCATCCATTCGATGCAGGGGTGCCAACTGAGGCATGTTTCTCACACTCTGACATGAACAACAACATTTTGCCTTGGCTTCAATGTCTTGGTCCAGGCCAGGCTATCACAAGTAGCTTTGTGCAATCTCTTCATTGCAAACTATTCCATTGTGTCCAGAATGTAATTGGACCAATGCTGGTTTCCTCAATGTTGGTGGAATAATAACTCGCATGCCCCAAAGCAAACACCCTAAAGTGACTGATAATTCCATACTCCTGGAAACATAGGGATGAAGGTCAAGTGAGACTTGGAAGTTTGGGGAAGAGTTGCCATGTATCATAAGGTCTATGACTTTGGACAATATTGGGTCCACTCAAGTGGCCTTCTTGATTTGGACTGAAGTTCGCAATATTTGACAGGGTTACTTTAGAGAAGAGCTCCAAGTTACAATTTACAAGTTGCATACCATCTAATACTGAATATCAGCTTGGTTCAGTGCACAGCACTAAGCTAACATCACTAAAACAGATTAATCTGGTCATCAGCTCATTGCGCTTTCTGGAACCTTAGGTGCAAATTGGCAGCTGCACTTCTTATATTTTAAAAGAGACTGCACTAGCTTTCAGTTTAACCAAGCTATCTCTATTTTTATTAAACCAGCTTATATTTCAACTCTTTCTTGGACTCGAACTCAAGTTCTGTCGAAGGGTCATGAGGACTCGAAACGTCAACTCTTTTCTTCTCAGCCAATGCTGCCAGACCTGCTGAGTTTTTCCAGGTAATTCTGTTTTTGTTTTTGTTTTGGATTTCCAGCATCCGCAGTTTTTTTGTTTTTATCTCTATTTTTATGTCTGGTCACCTTTTGGTGTTTCTGACTGTACTGTCACCGAAAAAGAGCACAAGAGGAACACAAGGGGTGGGAGAAGGGGAGAAAAACAGAAACAACAGGAAGATAAGGATGGAACAAGAGTGAGGAGGTCTCAAGGCAAGAGAACAGTTTTCAAAGACAATTCAGAATTTTGCCATACCCAAAAACACATTACTTTTTAATTAACTTTGGCATAGCTGAGATTATCTGAGGGGTAAATTTTGGTCAGGATTTCGGGAAACAGCTCCACTTTCTCAGACTGTCACAGGCTCTCTTACATCCACACAACTCTTCAGTTTCAAAGGCAGCACGTGACTTATGCTATTCCAAAACTCTTGACATATCCCAATAGTTTTTTTAATTCATTCATGGGATGTGGGTTTCGCTGTCTGAGCCAGCATTTATTGCCCATCCCTAGTTGCCCTTGAGAAGGTGGTGGTGAGCTGTCATCTTGAACCTCTGCAGTCCATGTGGTGTAGGTACACCCACAGTGCTGTTAGGGAGTTCCAGGGTTTTGACCCAGTTACATAACTTAGGAGGAATGTTAGATTAGAAAAGCATATATACTAAACATAAAACACAATAAGTAAAAAAAATAGCAAAGCGGATGACCACTTTGAAAATAATTAACATTGACAAATTGAGAAAGCGGACATTTGACCACAGTAAAATTACACTGCAGTTTCAAAATATTGTCAGTTAGTTAATTCCATCCAGCTTGATAAACTGACTGAACCGTACATTAATAAGTCCATTTCAAATCATCTAGACTAGGAACTTCAAATTCAAACAGGCTTCCTCAAATTTGCAGCATAAATTGGAACGGTTGTAAATAGACCTTATGGTATCCTCCTACTCCATAAGCCAAACTCGCAAACACAGGCTATCATTCAACTGCATGTCAGGACTGACAGGTTGGCTGAATGGATGGTTCATTGCTCTGTCTTTATCTGTCTCTTCAATACTAAGTATTAGGGCTTTCTCTTATGAGACGATTACAACAGTTTTTTTAAAATATTGAATCATTAAGACTTCTTGGAGAATGCTGCATAACTGACGACAGTAAATGTAATCTTAAATCAACAAATGTAGCTTAAAAGCTCTAGAGATAGGGGACTGGAACCTAAAAGCAACTGGCTTCAAATCTCAGTCTTCACATTTATTCAAATTACACAAGTCTGAGTAGGAAATCAAAATATAGCAGATGCTAGGAATCTGAAAACTGAAAAACCTGACACACTCAGGTCAGAAAGCCTCTGTGGAGAGACAAAAAGAGTTAATGTTTCAGGTCGATGAATTTCCATCAGACCTGCTGAAAGGTCATCGACTTGAAACATCAAGTGTTTCTCCGTCCACAGATGCAGCCACACCTGCCGAGTATTTCCAGCATTTTCTATTTTTATTTCAAGTGTGAGAAGTACTGGTTTTGGCAGGGCCACAATATGGACTTCAGCATGGCCCTTTATGGTTAAAAAGACATTCCAACTTCACCCAGAAATGATCATTTAAAAGAAACATGAGTATCGCGGAATCACAGAGGGAGGCCATCAACCAGTAGTCAAGAACACCCTGCAAAAAGGTTAAATGGAGAAAGTTAATCAAATCTAGTTTTAATCTGCAGATTACTCCCGGTATTACATATGACTATAGAAATAAGAGGGTAGAGGAGATGAATGCGTGGCTGAAGGGACGTTGCAGGAGGGTGGGCTTTACATTCTTTGAACATTGGGATCAGTTCTGCATGAGTTAGGAGCAGTACAGGCCAGACATGTGCACCTAAACAGAGCTGGGTGAAATTAGGATTTCTTTGCAGGACAATTTGCTCGTGCTGTTGGAGAGGGTTTAAATTAACTTGACAGGGGTGTGGAAACCAGGAGGTAATGTTACAGAGAGATACCAAGGTGCAAAGAATATTGGGAGAGTCAGATAGTGCTAAAGTAGCGAATAGTAAGGCATTAGGTGGGTTCAGTGGAACAGAAAAAGTAATAAAGTCTAAATTAGGGTTACTCTGCATATATGTGACTGTACGGAGGGTGATAAATAAGATTGGAGAGTTGCAGGTACAGATAGCCATGTGGCAATGTGATGTGGTGGAGAACTGGTTCAAAGAAGGGCAGGACTGGGTATTAAATATTCCTGAAAAAAAATGTTCAGGAAACATAGGAAAGGAAGGAAAGGGGGAGGGGTGGTAGAATTAATTGAGGAGAGCATTGCAGTGCTGGAGAGAGAGGATGTCCCAGAGGGGTCAATGACAGAATCTCTGCAGCTGGAGCTAAAGAACAAAAATGGTGCAATTACATTGCTTGGTGCTGTCTATACGCCACCAACTCTTGAGAAAGATTTAATGAACAAGTTTGCAAGGAAATTACATAGAGGAGCAAGAAATATAGACTAATTATAATGGGAGACTAATTATCTGAATAGAATATAGACAGGGATAGATATCAGTAGTGTAAAGTGCAGAGATGGGCAAGAGCTCCCAGAGTGTGTTCAGGAGAATTTTCTACAGCAATATGTTTCCAATCCAACAAGAAAGGAGGCACTGCTAGACCTGGCTCTTGGGAATGAGGTGGGCCAAGTGGATCAAGTGTCAGGAGGGAAACATTTAGGAGACAGTGGTCATTTTATCATGAGGTTTAGGTTGGCTCTGGAAAAGGACAAAGAATAATTCACATAGTAAAAATAATTAACTGAGGGAAAGGCAATTTCAATTGGGTCAGTATGGATCTGGGCTGAAAAACTGGAAGCAACGATTAGCAGTCAAATTAGTAGGCCTTTAAAGAAGGACGAGCTCAAATACTGTCAAGGTATATTTCCACAAAAGGGAAAAGGTAGGGCAAACAAACAGAACACCCTGGTTGACAAAAGATAGTGATAAAAGTGAAGCAGAAAACGTGTGCTTACGACAGACGCTGGGTGGATAATACAGTTGAGAATGAGGCTGGTAAAAGGTTCAGAGGGGAATTGAAAAAGCAAATAAGAGGAGCAAAGAGTATGAAAGCATGGCAGCTAACATAAAGAAATCCCAAAGTCAAATATAGGCATATAAATTGTAAAAAGTGCTAAGAAGAAGAGTAGGGTCAATTAGGAACCAAAAAGGGGATTTAAGCATGGGAGGTAAAGGCCATGGCTGAGCTATTAAATTAATATTTTGCATCTGTCTTTACCAAGGAAGATGATGCTGCACAGGTTATGGTGAAAGAAAGACACTTGGAAGGGTTTAAAATTGATTAGGTGGTGGTATTGGATTTGCTGTCCATACTAAAATCGAAAAGGCACGAGGACCGGATGAGATGCACAAAGGATACAGAGGGAAGTGAGTGCAAATTGCAGAGACACTAACCAAAATTTTCCAGTCTTCCTTAGAATCAGGGGTGGTGCCAGAAGTACTGCAAATGTTTTACCCTTGTTCAAAAACTTGTGTAAAGCTAAGCCCAACAACTATAGATCAGTCAGTTTAACTTCAGTGATGGGAAGCTTCTGGAAACAATAATTCAGGACAAAATTTGCAATCTCTTGCGCAAATATGGGTTAATTGAGGGAAGCAAACATGGATTTGTTAAAGTCAAATCATGTTTAAGTCATGTTTCTGAAGAGGTAACAGAAAGGGTTGATAAGGAAATGCTGTTGGTGTGGTGTACATGGACTTCCAAAAGGCATTCAATTAAGTGCTGCACAACAGGCTTGTGAGCTAAGTTAGAATTCATGAATTAAAAGTGACAGGAGCAACATGGGTGCAAAATTGGCCGAGTGACAGAAAACTGGGGGTGAAGAGTTGTATTTTGTTTTATTCATTCATGGGATGCGGGCTTCGCTGGCTGGGCCAGCATTTACTGCCCATCCCGAGTTGCCCTTGAGAAGGTGGTGAGCTGCCTTCTTGAACAGTTGCAGTCCATGAGATTTAGGTACACCCACAGTGCTGTTAGGAAGAGGAGTTCCAGGATTTTGACTCAGTGGCAGTGAAGGAACAGCGATATATTTCCAAGTCAGGATCATGAGTGACTTGGAGGGGAACTTCCAGGGGGTGGTGTTCCGGTCTATCTGCTGCCCTTGTCCTTCGAGATGGTAGCAGTCGTGGGCTTGGAAGGTGCTGTCGAAGGAGCCTTGGTGAATTCCTGCAGTGCATCTTGTTGGTGGTACACACTGCTGCTACTGTGCGTCAGTGGTGGAGGGAGTGAATGTTTGTGGATATGGTGCCAATCAAGCGGCTGCTTTGTCCTGGCTGGTGTCAAGCTTTTTGAATCTTGTGGGGGGAGAAGCTCTACAGTGGAGTTTGCAGCGATTGGTGTTAGGACCCCTGTTCTTTCTGATATGATCCAGACTTCGATGTACAGGGCATAGTTTCAAATTTACAATGACACAAATCTTGGAACTACTGTGAATCACGAGGATAGTATAGAACTTCAAAAACATACGTTGGAGGAATGGATGAACAAGTGGCAGATGAAATTTAATGTAGAGAAGCATAACCTGATTCATATAAATAAAGGTACAATTCTGAAGGGGATGCAGGAGCAAGAGGACCTGGGTGTATACATGTGCATTAGTCATTGAAGGTGGCAGGACTGATTGCAAGCGCAGTTAATAAGGTATATACCAACAGCGGCCTAGAAAGTAATAAAAACAAAAAAACTGCGAATGCTGGAAATTCAAAACAAAAACAGAATTACCTGGGAAAAACTCAGCAGGTCTGGCAGCATCGGCGGAGAAGAAAAGAGTTGACGTTTTGAGTCCTCATGACCTTTCGACAGAAATTGAGTTAGAGTCCAAGAAAGAGTTGAAATATAAGCTGGTTTAAGGTGTCTGTGTGTATGTGTGTGTGTGTGGGGGTGGGGGGGGGGGGGGGGGGGGGGTGAGACAGAGAGAGAGAGAGAGTCTTCCCCCCCACCCCCCCCCCCCCCCCCCCCACCTTAAACCAGCTTATATTTCAACTCTTTCTTGGACTCGAACTCAATTTCTGTCGAAGGGTCATGAGGACTCGAAGTGTCAACTCTTTTCTTCTCCGCCAGGCCTGCTGAGTTTTTCCAGGTAATTCTGTTTTTGGCCTTGAAAGTAAGTTATGTTAAAGCTATAGAAAACACGAGTTCGGCCTCATCTGAAATACTGTGTCCAGTTCTGGGCACCACACTTTAGGAAAGATGTGAATGCATTAGAAAGGGGCAGAAAAGTTTCACAAGAATGGTTCCAAGCAGGAGGACCTTCAGTTACATAGAAAGATCGGAGGAAATTGGGACTGTTCTCCTTGAAGAGAAGGTTGAGAGGAGTTTTAACAGAGATATTCGAAATCATGAGTGGTCTGGACAGAGTCGATAGGGAGAAATGGTTCACATTAGTGGAAGGATCAAGAACAAGCTGGCACAGATCAAAAGAAATTGGCAAAACAAGCAATGGTAACTTCAGGAAAAATTTTTTCATGCAGTGAGTGGTTAGGGTCTTGAAAGCACTGCTTGAAAGTGTGGAGGAGGCAGGGAGAATTTAGCCTTTCAAAATGAAATCAGATCATTATCTGAAAAGGAAAAGGTTGCAAGCCAATGTGGAAAAGGCAGCGGGGTGACACTGGGTGAATTGCTTCCTCAGAAGGTCAGCACAGGCATAGTGGCCTGAATGGCCTCCATCTGTGTTATAACCATTCTATGAAATGACCATAAATGCATAACACATTTTTTTTGAATACTGGAATTTTCTAATTGACCTCGATCACAAATGCAATTAGCTGATAGACAATTCTGTAGACAGTATTTTCCACTAACTTGGATATTCTCCCCTATCTCTCAACCAAAGAAAAAACTATTTGCTGATTTAAATTTTCACCTGATAGCACATTACCACGGCTTCCATTTATGTCATATCTTGGACAATTAGCTTACTCCGGACACTGGAAATGGAGTGGTCTCCTCCTCTCCACTCTTCCAACCAAAAACATGGGATTTAAAAATAATATTTTAAGAGTCCTTCAAGTCCTTATCCATCAAGCCATTCAGCGGGTGCCAGAGTTTCCATACAGTTTTGTTGCTATTCAAGGGAAATGATGACAATGTAATCGGGCATTCTCTTTCACCATTTTCTTCCCAATACTCAAAACACTCCACATTTTCTCAAAGATTTCCAGTGCATCACATTGTCAGACTGAGCACAGGCTACATCATGAAAGCTCCGCATTTTGAAGAATATCCTAACCACCAATTACTGCAAAGAGTGAAATGTATAAAATCTACATTGTCTGGTCTCCTTTTGCTTCTGCTCAACGATGCACAGATCGGAGGCTGCTATAAAGCATACCGAATGCCAATGTAAAAGAAAAGCATTAGGCACCAGGAATTCAAGTGACCTAGAGAAAATAATTAATCCATAACTCTACAAACTATACAGTTAATAAAACCATCGCAGAATTGTAACAGCACAGGAGCAGGCCAATCAGCCCATCATTTCTGCACTGGCTCTCCAAATGAGCATTATGACCTAGTGCCATTGCTTTGCCTTTTCCCCAAACCCTGCACATTGTTTCTATTCAAATAATCATCGAATGACCTCAAATGCCTCGATTGAGCCTGCCTCCACCACACTTCCAGCAGTGCAATCCAGATCCGAACTACTCCTGTGTGAAACACATGACAACTGCTTCTTTTGCAAATCACTTTGAAGCTGTGCCCTCTTGTTCTTGATCCTTTTACGAGTGGGAACAGCTTCTCCCTATCTACTCTGTCCAGCCCCCTCATGATTTGAACAAATCTATCAAATCTCCTCTCAGCCGTCTTCTCTCTGTGGAGACCAGTCCCAACCTCTCCAATCTATCCTCACAGCTGAAGTTTCTCATCCCAGGAACCTTTCTTGTCAACCTCTTCTGCACTCTCTCCAATGTGTTCACATCCTTCCTTTAATGTGGTGCCCAGAACTGTGCACAATACTCCAGCTGAGGCCTAATGAGTATCTTATATAAATTCAGCATAACCTCCTTGCTCTTGTACTCTATGTCCCTGTTAATAAAGCCCAGGATACTACATGCTTTATTAACTGCACCCTCCACCTGTCCTGCCACCTTCAATGAGCTATGCACATATACACCCAGGTCTTTCTTTTCCTGTCCCCCCTTCAAAATATCACCCCTAATTTTATCTTGTCTCTCCATGTTCTTCCTACCAAAATGCAACACCTCACAATTCTCCATACGGAACTTCATCTGCCACCTATCTGCCCAATCCACCAACTTGTCTACGTCCTTTTGAAATTCGACATCGTCCTCCTTGCAGTTTACAACACTCCCAGGCTTTATTCTTTGACCAACAAAAACATGCAAACTCACACACACACAACAGAGAATACATGCGCCATGAAGTTGTCTTACGTGAACAAAAAGGGAAAGCAAGCAGTTTGGAAATGAATTGTACACTTAAGTCAGCGTTCTGGCATACAGTCCAGAATGTGTTATTTGTGCAAAGTCCACTAGGGTAGAAATTGTGAGAGCTTTAACAAATACAGGTCCTGAAACCCAAGCTTAAGAGATAAACTTTTTTAGTCAGCCGACAGAGGCTAGATTGGAAAAAAATCTTTAAAAATTCATGCATCCATCAACGGGAATACAAAATTAAAACTTTACTTAGTTTAAAAAGAAATGATTTCCTACTGTTAGAAGAATTGAAGGCGATCTACTGAAAAATGCAAGATTCTAAGGGGACTTCACAAGATGGAAGCTGCGAGGGTGTTTCTCCTTGTGGGCCAGTCCAGAACCATGGGAGACAGTTTAAGAATTAGGTATCTCCCATTTAAGACTGAGATCAGGAGACATTTTCTTTCTCTCACATCATCTGTGGAATTCTCTTCCGCAGAGAGCACAGAAAGCTACGTCACTGAATATATTGAACACTGAGTTGGATAGATTTTTGATCAACAAAGTAGTCAAAGGTTATGGGAGGCAGACAGGAAAGTGGAGTTGAGACCGCAATCAGATCAGCCATAATCTTACTGAATGGTAGAGCAGGCTCAAGGAACTGAAAGGCCTACTCCTGCTCCAAATCCTTGTGTTGTTGTGTTACAATTATGAAGTTTATCCTTGCGGAACACAGCAGCTTTAAAGTCACTGCATAAGGAAGGGACAAATTTTAGATGTAATGCTTGGAAACAGACAAGGACATAGTTTCCCTATGTTACAACTCTTTCAACGAAACGCTAAATGCTCAGCTGCCCACTCCAGAATCACACAATGGAGAAGAAGCCCTTCAGCCCATCGAGTCTGCACCAACACATGAAAAACAACTGACCTACCTACCAAATCCCATTTACCAGCACTTGGCCCATAGCCTTGAATGTTATGACGTGCCAAGTGCTCATCCAGGTGCTTTTTAAAGGATGTGAAGCAACCTGCCTCCACCACACTCTCAGGCACCGCATTCCAGACCGTTCCCACCCTCTGGGAAGAAATGTTTTTCCTCACATCCCCCCAAACCTCCTGCCCCTCACCTTGAACTTATGTCCACTCATGACTGATCCTTCAACTAAGGGGAACAGCTGCTCCCTATCCACCCTGTGCATAGAACCATAGAAAAGTTACAGCACAGAAGGAGGCCATTCAGCCCATCTTGTCCATGCCAGCCCGAGGACACCCAGGTGCCCTTTCCACTCCCACCTTCCTGCATTCAGCCCATAGCCCTGCAGCTTACAGCACTTAAGGTGCAGATCCAGGTACTTTTTAAAAGAGTTGAGTTTCTGCCTCTACCACCAACTTGGGCAGCGAATTCCAGACACTCACTACCTTCTGCATTAAAAAGTCCTTCCTCATGTCCCCCCTACATCTTCTGCCATTTATCTTGAATCTATGTCCCCTGGTTCTAGAATTCTCCACCAAGGGAAACAATTTTACCCTGTCCACTCTATTTATTCCCCTCATAATTTTGTACACCTCAATCAAGTCACCTCTCAACGTTCTTTGTATAATAATTCCAGCCTATCCAATCTCTCCTTGTAGCTACACTTTTCTAACCCTGGCAACATTCTTATAAACCTCCTCTGCACTCTCTCCAGAGCTTTAACATCCTTCCTGTAATGTGGTGACCAGAACTGCACACAATACTCCAGTTGTGGCCTCACCAGTGTTTTATACAATTCCAACATTATATCCTTACTTTTATATTTTATACCTATGCCAATGAAGGAGAGCATTCCATATGCCTTCTTTACAACCTTGTCTACTTGAACTGCTGCCTTCAGGGACCTGTGTACGCCAAGGTCTCTCACTTCATCTACCCCTCTTAGTATATTCCCATTTATTGTGTAATCCCTGTATCTGTTTGACCTCCCTAAATGTATGACCTCACATTTCTCTATGTTAAAATCCATCTGCCACTTTACCACCCACTCCACCAACCCATCTATATCGTTTTGGAGATTATGGCCATCCTCTACACTATCCACTACTTGGTAAATCTTTGTGTCATCTGCAAATTTCCCAATCGTGTCCCCCACGTTCATGTCCAAATCGTTAATATGTAACACAAACAGCAAGGGTCCTAGCACCGAGCCCTGTGGAACACCACTTGAGACAACTTTCCATTCGCAAGAGCATCCATCGAACATTACCCTTTGTTTCTTGTTAAAAAGCCAACCTTTTATCCAGTTTGCCACATCACCCTGAGTCCCATGGGCTTTTACTTTCCTGACCAATCTGCCATGTGGGACCTTGTCAAATGCCTTGCTAAAATCCATGTACACAACATCCACTGAACTACCTTCATCAACCCTGCTTGTCACTTCCTCAAAGAATTCAATCAAATTTGTGAGGCAAGACCTTCCTTTCACAAACCCATGCTGACCATCCCTGATTAGTCCATGTCCTTTCCACATGACAGTTAATCCTATCTCTCAGGACTGATTCTACTAATTTGCTCACCACCAATGTAAGACTAACTGGCCTATAATTGTTTGGCATTTCCTTTGATCCCTTTTTAAATGATTGAACTATGTTTGCATTTCTCCAGTCCTCCGGAACCTCCCCTGTATCTAGAGAAGATTGAAAAATCATCCTCAGAGCATCTGCTATCTCCTCCCTGACTTCCTTCAGCAGCTTCGGAAACAATCCATCTGGCCCTGGTGACTTGTCAACTTTCAAGGATTTCAACCCTTTGAGTACTCCCTCTCTTTTTATGACTATCCCATCCAATATCTCACAGTGTTCCTCCTGGACTACGATATCTACATCCTCCCTTTCCTTTGTAAACACGGAGACAAAATATTCATTCAAAACCCTTTCCACAGCCTCTGCATCTACACACAACTTTCCATGCCCCTCATAATCTTGTACATCTTGATCAGGTCGCCCCTCAGTCTTCTCTGTTCCAACGAAAACAACCCAAGTCTATACAACCTCTCTTCATAACTTAAATGTTTCATCCCAGGCAACATCCTGGTAAATCTCCTCTGCACCCCCTCCAGTGCAATCACATCCTTCCTATAATGTGGCAACCAGAACTGCACACACTACTCCTGCTGTGGCCTCACCAAGGTTCTACACCACTCCAACATGACCTCCCTACTTTTGTAATCTATGCCTCAATTGATAAAGGCAAGTGTCCCTTATGCCTTTTTCACCACCCCACTAACATGCCCATCCGCCTTAGGAGATCTATGGACACACATGTCAAGCTCCCTTTGTTCCTCAGAACTTCCTAGTGTCATGCCGTTCACTGAATACTTCCTTGTCAAATTACTCCTTCCAAAATATATCACCTCACACTTTTCAGGATTAAATTCCACCTGCCACTTAACTGCCCATTTGACCATCCCATCTATATCTTCCTGTAGCCCAAGACACTCAACCTCACTGTTAACCACCCAGCCAATCTTTGTGTCATCCGTAAACTAACTAATCCTAACCCCCTCAGTAATCTATGTTATTTACATAAATGACAAATAATAGGGGACACAGCACAGATCCCTGTGGTATGCCACTGGACACTGGCTTCCAGTCACTAAAGCAGCCTTCTGTCATCACCTACAACTAAGCCAATTTTGAATCCACCTTATCAAATTACCCTGTATCCCATGTGCATTTGCCTTCTTTATATGTCTCCCATGTGGGACCTTGACAAAGGCTTTGCTGAAATCCATATAAACTACTTCAACTGCACCACCCTCATCTACACACCTGGTCACTTCCTCAAAAAATTCAATCAAATTTGTAAGGCATGACCTCCCTCTGACAAAGCCATGCTGACTATCCCTGATCAAACCTTGCCTTTCCAAGTGGAGATAGATTCTCTCCTTCAGAATTTTCTCCAACACTTTCCCTACCATTGAGTGAGACTCACTGGCCTGTAGTTCCCTAGCTTATCTCTACAACCCTTCTTAAATAACAAAACCACAGTTAGCTGTTCTCCAGTGTTCTGGCAGCTCGTCCATGGTCAGAGAAGAACTTAAAATTTGGGTCTGAGCCCCTGCTATCTCCTCCCTTGTTTCCCTCAGCAGTCTGGGACACAAATCATCCAGACCTGGAGATCTGTCCACTTTTAAGCCTGCCAACACCTCTAATACCTTGTCACTCCCTATATCAATTTGCTCAAGAACCTCTCAATCTCTCTCGAGTTCCATACCTTCATCCTCATTCTCTTGGGTGAAGACACTCATTGATGTCCTCTGGCTCCACCCATTGATTGCCCCCTTGGTCCCTTATGGGCCCTACTCTTTCCCTGGTTATCCTCTTCCCATTGATATACTAACAGAATATCTTGGGATTTTCCCTACTTTTACCAGCCAGAGCTTTCTCATATCCCCTCTTTGCTCTCCTAATTGCTTTCTTAAGCTCCACCCTGCACTTTCTGTACTCCACTAATGCCTTCGCTGATTTGCTTCCCTTGTACCTGCTAAAAGCCTCTGTTTTCCTTCTCATCATACCCTGAATATCTCTAGTCATCCATGGTTCTCTGGGCTTGTTACTCCTTCCTATCACCCTAGAGGGTGCATGTTGAGCCTGTACCCTCCCCATTTCCTTTTTGAACACCCCCCGGACAACTGCTCCTTTGTAGATTTCCCCACAAGTAGCTGTTCCCAGTCTACCTTGGCCAGATCCCTTGCTAAATGTGTCAGCAATCTGCTGAGAAGGGAAAATTAACCATACAGCTTGGTGATTTCTAAAGTCGAGATGAAAGTCTGGCCTTCAAGTGAAGCAGAGATGTGACTTAATTCCCAAGTCATGCACCAGTCAATTTTATATTTGTGTTACAAATTTTTGTATCTATATTTAAAATAGAAATTACTCATTTCCATTCAATAAGTAATAGGAACTTAAATAATATGAACAATTGCTTAGAAATTGAAATTAATATTTCACTTTCAGGTACTGGACGATTAAACTCCTTTGGTCTCAATAGAACAGTGCATATTTTACCTTAATTTAAAACCTATTTTCAAACACCCAATCTTAACAAGAGCCAGAGCTACACAGATGAGAACAGTAGCATAGAAGTTAAGTTACTGAACGAGCAATTGGCCAGACAATTCACTAGAATTTTAGAAGACTAGTTTCAGTAATGGCGACCACATATCAACCAGCTTATCATAAAAACCATCTGTCTTTGAGGGAAGGATACCTGCTGTCCATTTCTGGCCTGACCTACATGTAATTCCAGGCCCACAGAAATGTTGGCTCTTAGTTGCCCTATAAGCTGGCCCAACAACCCACTCAGTTGTTCCAAACCATAATGAAAAAGTCAACTAAGAATAAAACTGAATGATGGGCACAACTCTGACAAATTGATTCCAATGTAGGCAAATGTGAGGTCAACCACTTTCAACCTAAGAAGAATTAAACAGGTATTTTCTACATCAAGAGCTAAAAACAGTGGAGGTCAAAGACGACTTTGGGGTCCAGGTACACAGATCATTAAAATGCCGTGAACTGGGACAGAAAATAATCAAAAGGGCAAATGGAATGCTGGTCTTTGTGTCTAGAAGATGAGCAAAAATCCACCAGAGGTGGCAACACAGCCAGAATGAAGCTGCCCTCCACATCAACTCCGAACCCCATGGGGAACAACAATGGGAAACATGTAAAACAGATTGCAGGAAAAATATATTCTGCCCAATGATAAGAACAACCGAAACACTAGTGGGACTCCATGGATGAATAATAAGACATAATAGAACACTTGAGCTTTAGGAAAGAGGCATACATTATGTACATAGACAGCAGAGAAGTGTATAAGAGAGAATAAGAGATTAGGAAAGTAATAAAAAAAATAAGTAGGAACGCAAAAAGGAACTATGAAATTAAATTATCAAGTTACATCAAAAAAAAGTAAATTATTTTACACATATCAATACAAAAGGTTGTGATGGGAATAAAGGGATAGATGAGATAATATCATAGGCAACAATAGCCAACAGATACATTAAATAATTATTTTATAAACTCATACACGTTTACAGCATAGGAGACTGCCATTCTGCCCACCGTGTCCACACCGGTCAACAAAGACTTGACTACACGAATCCCATTTTCCAGCGCTTGGCCCATAGCACTGGAGATATGCCAATGCAAGTGAATATCTAAATACTTCTTTAATATTACGAGAGTTTCTGACTCAACCACCCTTTCAGGCAGTGAGTTCCAGGCTCCCACCACCCTTTGGGTGAAAAAAATTCTCAACTGCACTCTTAGTCTTCTATATCTTACCGTAAATCTATGCCCCCCACCCCCCCGCCAGTTATTGACCCCGCTTCTCATGGAAAAAGTGCCTTCCTCCCCAATCTATGTCCCTCATAACCTTATACATCTCTATCAGGTCCACTCTCAACCTTCACTGCTCCAAGGAAAACAACCCCAGCCTATCCAATCTTTCCCCATAGCTCAGACCCTCCAGCCCAGGCAGCATCCTGGTAAATCTCCTCTGCACTCTCTCCAGTGCAATCACATCCTTCCTATAAAGTGGTGACCAGAACTGCATGCAGTACTCCAGTTGTGGCCTAAACACTTTTTTTTTTAAACTACTTTCCTCATCTCTTATAGACTTCTATACTGTCTATGTACATAATGTATGCCTCTTTCCTAAAGCTCAACTGTTCCGTTATGTCTTTATCTATCCATGGAGTCCCAACTAGTGTTTCGATTGTTCGTTTTATACAGTTCCAGCATTTACTCTGTATCTTTTATTCTATGCCTCGGCTAATAAAGGCAAGTATCCCATGTACCTTCTTAACTACCTTATCTACCTGCCCTGCTATCCTCAGGGATCTGTGGATATGCACACCAAGACCCCTCTGATCTTCAGTACTTTCCAGGGTCCTACCATTCATAGTGTAATCCCTTGTCTTGTTAGCCCTCCCCAAGAGCATTACCTCACACTTTTCCGGGTTGAATACCATTTGCCACTGCTCTGCCCACCTGGCCAGTCCATTGATATCCTCCTGTAGTTTATGGCTATCCTCCTCACTATTTCCCACTCTACCAACTTTCGTGACATCCGCCAACTTCTTCATCCTACCCCCTACAGTTAAGTCCAAATCATATATGTACACCACAAACAGCAAGGGCCCCAGCATTGAGCCCTGCGAAACCCCACTGGAAGCAGACTTTCAGTCAGAGAAATATCCCTCTATCATCACCCTCTGCTTCCTGTCTCTCAGCCAATTTTGGATGCAACTTTGCCTTGGATCCCATGGGCTCTTACTTTCTCGATCAGTAGGCTATGAGGGACCTTTTAAAAAGCCTTGCTGAAGTTCATGTAGACCACATCAAATGTATTACCCTCATCAACTCTCCTTGTTACCTCCTCAAAAAATTCGATCAAATTTGTCAAACACGACCTTCCCTTAACAAATTCATCCTGACTATCCCTGATTAATCCGTGTCTCTCTCCAAGTGCAGATATGTTCTGTCCCTCAGAATTCTTTCTAGTGACTTCCCCACCAGAGATTAGAATGACTAGCCTGTAATTTCCTGGTCCATCCCTTCCTCCCTTTTTTTTAATAATGGGACAATGTTCGCAGTCTTCCAGTCCTCTGGCAGCTCACTTGTGGCCAGAGAGGGTTTGAAAATTACTGCCAGGGCCCCTGATATCTCTTCCCTTGCCTCCCTCAACAGCATGAGATATATCTCATCCAGGCCTGCTGAGTTATCCACTTCTAAGGCCGCTAAACACTGCAAGCACCTCCTCTCTAAGTTAATTTCCTCTAATATTTCACAGTCCTCCACCCTGATGTCTATCCTGTGTCATTCTTTTCTGTTATGAAGACCAACATACAGTATTCATTGAGGACAATGAGTACCCATGTCTCCCGGGTCCATACACACATTTCCTCTATGGTCCCTAATTGGCCCTACTCTTTCCCTAGTTATTCTCTTGCTCTTTATATATTTATAATTAGGGTTGGAAGAAAGTGAGTTTTAGTCCAGCCTTAAAACAGGGCTCAGACAGGCTCTGCTTGCAGCTGAAACTAGTTATTAGAATAAGTGGCTTAATCAGGTTTTCAGAGGCCAGGTTCAGAGTGTATAAAAGTAGGCTGTCTTATTGTGCTGACTTTGTCTGCATTGGAGTGCTTTGTTTGGCTGCAGTACAGAACTTCAGTGACAGTTTGGTGGGAAGGGAAGAGGTGCTCCTTTCTTTTTCTATCTTCCTTCAGAAAGAAGAGCCTTGGTAAGTAGGAACTGGTGAGTAAATCAGAAAAGTGTAACTTTTTTTTTAAAGTTCCAATACTTGGATTTAACTGAGAAGTGCCAGGAATAAGGGAAATTTAGCGCCAATATATATATATTATATATAGAATTATATAGGTCTACAGCACAGAAAAAGGCCCTTCAGCCCATCAAGTCTGCGCTGGTCAAACAAGTACCTAACTATTCTAATCCCAGTTTCCAGCACTAGGCCCATAGCCTTGTGTACTATGGCATCACAAATGCACATCCAATTATTTCTTAAATGTTATGAGGGTTTCTGCCTGTCCCACCCTTTCAGGCAGTGAGTTCCAGATTCCCACAACCCTCTGGGTGAAAAAATTGTTCCTCACATCCCCTCTAAACCTCCTGCCCCTTACCTAAATCTATGACCCTGGTTATTGATTCCTCCATCAAGGGGAAAAGTTCCCTCCTGTCTACCCTATCTATGTCCCTCATAACTTTATACACCTCAATCATGTACCCCTCAATCTCCTCTGCTCCAGGGAAAATAACCCCAGTCTATCCAATCTCTCCTCATAACTAAAACTCTCCAGCTCAGGCAAAATTCTGATAAATCTCCTCTGCAGTCTCTCTAGTGCAAGATGATGAAAATGCATTTCAAAAACCGACAGGGTATTTTTCACGAAAGTTGAATATACAACAGAGAAGATATTCATCGATTAAACAGGAGACTGGGTTTGGTGTTAGCATTTTGAGATTTATGTTGCAAACAGTTCGTCAAAAACAATTATTTATACAGACCACAATCCTTTGAGGTTTCTGGACAAATTTTGAGACAGAAGTGCAAGGCTATTCAGATGGAGTTTATTACTGCATCCATTTAATCTACAGATTACACATGTCACTAATGAAGTAATATAAATAATCCAAAGTAGAATAAAGTTAATGCAAGGGAAGTAGAGCTAAATCATGGCAGGACAGCTCAGTCAAGTAGAATGTGTGTCCTGTAATATGTGCAAAGTCATGGATGCTTCCAGTGTCCTAGCTGACCACATGTGCAGGTAGTGCTGCCAGCTGCAGAAACTTGAGTTCTGGGTTTCAGAGCTCAAGTGGCGGCTGGAGTAACTGTGGCGCATCTGCGAGGCTGAGAGCTACATGGATAGCAGGTTCAGCGAGGTGGTCACACTGCAGCTTAAGGGCCTGGAGACAGAGAGGGAATGGGTGACCACCAGGCAGTCCAAGAGAAGTAGACAGGTAGTGCAGGAGTCCCCTGGAATTCTGCTCACACATTGATTTTCTGTTTTGGAAGCTGGAGAGGGTGCTGGCTGCTCAGAGGAGTGCAGTCGGAGGTGAGTTTGTGGCATGACAAGCAGCTCGGACGTACAGGAGAGGAAGAGGAGGAAGAAGAAAGGAAGAGCTATATTGAGAGGGGGTTCATTGGCTAGAGGAACAGACAGGTGTTTCTGTGGCTGTAGACTTGTCTCCAGGATGGCATGTTGTCTCCCTGGTGATAGGTCAAGGATGTCACAGAGCAGGTGCAGGACATTCTTCTGGGGGAGGGTGAACAGCCAGAGGTCGTGGTCCACATTAGGACCAATAACTTAGCTAGGAAGGGGGATGTGGTCCTGCAATCAGAATTTAGGAAGCTAGGTAGAAAATTAGCCAGCAGTACCGCTAATAGAGTAATCTCCAGTTGCTCCCAGTGTCACATGCAAGTGAGTACAGAAATAGGAGGATAAGACAGATGAATGCGTGGCTGAAAAGATGGTGCCGGAGGGAGGGCTTTAGATTCCTGGCACACTGGGACCGGCTCTGGGGGAGATGGCACCCGTACAAGCCGGACGGGTTGCACCTGAACAGAGCTGGGACTGAGTTCGTTGCAGGGTGTTTAACTAGTGCTGTTGGGAGGGCTTTAAAATAACTCAGCAGGGGTATGGAAACCAAGAAAAGATATTAGAAAGGAATACCAAGCTGCACAAAACACTGGGAGGGACAGATAGCATTAGTATAGAGAATAGTAAGTTCATAGGTAAAATCGGAGTATGGGAGAAAGTAACTAAATCTAAATCATGGTTACTATGCATGTATGTGAATGCACGGTGTATAGTAAATAAGATTGGGGAGTTACAGGTGCAGATTGCCATGTGACATTGTGGTGATAACAGAGATCTGGCTTAAGGGCAGAACCAGGTGTCAAATATTCCTGGGTACAAGGTGTGCAGAAGAGATAGGAAAGGAGGGGTGGCAGTACTGGTTAAGGAGAGCATTGCAGTGCTGGAGAAAGAGAATGTCCCAGAGGGTTTAAGGACAGAATCAATTTGGCTAGAGCCAAGGAACAAAAAGGGTGCAATTATATCAAGGACATAGAAGAACAAATCTGCAGGGAAATTAGAGATGCCGGCATTATAGAGTAGTTATAATGGGGGACTTTAATTACCTGAATGTAGACTGGGACAGTGGTACAGGAACCGCAAAGGTAAAAAAACCATAATGGGAGTTATGTACAGGCCTCCAAACAGTAGTCAGGATGAGGGGCACAAGATACACAAGGAAATAGAAAAGATGTGTAAGAAAGGCAAGGTTACAGTGATCATGGGGGATTTCAATATACAGGTAGACTGGGAAAATCGGGTTGGTAATGGATCCCAAGAAAAGGAACTTGTGGAATGTCTACGAGATCGCTTTTTGGAGCAGCTTGTGGTGGAGCCCCACTAGGGAACAGGCAATTCTAGATTTAGTGATGTGTAATGAGGCAGATTTGATAAGGGGGCTTAAGGTGAAGGAACCCTTAGGAGGAAGTGTCCAAATTATGATAGAATTTACCCTGCAATTTGAGAGGAAAAAGCTGGAATCAGATCTAACAGTATTACAGTTGAATAAAGGCAACTACAGAGGCATGAGGGAGGAGCTGGCCAGAATTGACTGGGAGATAAGCTTAGCAGGAAAGACATTGAAACAGCAATGGCACGAGTTTCTGGGAATAATTTGGGAGACACAGCAAAAATTCATCCCTAGGAAGAAGCAGCATACTAAAGGGAGGATGAGGCAACCATGGCTGACAAGGGACGTCAGGGACAGCATAAAAGCTAAAGAGAAAGCATACAATGCGGCGAAGAGCAGTGGAAAGCCAGGGGATTGGGAAGCCTACAAAGACCAACCGAGGACAAATAAAAAAGAAATAAGGAGGAAGAAGATGAAATATGAGGGTAAACTAGTCAGTAATATAAAAGAGATTGCAAGAGTTTTTTTTTAGAAAAATAAAGGGTAAGAGAGAGGCAAAAGTGGACATTGGGCTGCTGGAAAATGACGCTGGAGAAGTAGTAGTGGGGAACAAAGAAATGGCGGAGGAACTGAAAAGGTACTTTGCGTCAGTCTTCACGGTGGAAGACACGAGTAACGTCCCCAAAGTTCAAGAGAGTCGGGGGGCGGGGGTGGGCAGGCAGAGGTGAGAGGTGAGAATGCTGGCCTTTACCAAGGAGAAGGTGCTAGGAAAACTGAAAGGTCTGAAGGTGAATAAATCACCTGGACCAGATGGATTACACCCCCGAATTCTGAAGGAGATACCTGAGGAGATAGTGGAGGCATTAGTGGTGATCTTTCAGGAACCACTGGAGTCAGGGAGGGTCCCAGAGGACTGGAAAATCGCTAATGTAACCCCCCTGTTTAAGAAGGGAATGAGGCAAAAGACGGGAAATTACAGGCCAATTAGCCTGACCTCGGTCTTTGGTAAGATTTTAGAGTCCATTATTAAGGATGAGATTTCAGAATACTTGGAGGTGCATGGTAAAATAGGGCAAAGTCAGCATGGTTTCATCAAGGAGAGGTCATGCCTGACAAATCTGTTAAAATTCTTTGAGGAGGATTCTCTTAAGGTTAACTTGCAGGTTGACGCGATAGTTAGGAAGGCAAATGCAATGTTGGCATTTATTTCGAGAGGACTAGAAAAGCAAGGATGTGCTGCTTTATAAGGCTCTAGTCAGACCACATTTAGAACATTGTGAGCAATTTTGGGCCTCATATCTCAGGAAGGATGTGCTGGCCCTGGAGAGGGTCCAGAGGAGGTTCACGAGAACAATCCCAGGAATGAAAGGCTTAACATATGAGGAACGTTTGAGGGCTCTGGGTCTATACTCTGGGTCTATAGTCGATGGAGTTTAGAAGGATGAGGGGGGATCTGATTGAAACTTACAGAATACTGAAAGGCCTGGATAGAGTGGACGTGGGGAAGATGTTTCCATTAGTAGGAGAGACTAGGACCCGAGGGCACAGCCTCAGAGTAAAGAGTATATTTTAGAACAGAGATGAGGAGAAACCCCTTTAGCCAGAGAGTGGTGAATCTATGGAATTCATTGCCACAGAAGGCTGTGGAGGCCAGGACATTGAGTGTATTTAAGACCGAGATAGATAGGTTCTTGATTGGTAAGGGGATCAAAGGTTACGGGGAGAAGGCGGGAGAATGGGGTTGAGAAAGTTATCAGCCACGACTGAATGGCAGAGCAGACTCGATGGGCCGAATGGCCTAATTTCTGCTCCTATGTCTTATGGTTTAAAGGGCAGAGGGGCAAAAGTTCCTAGATTATGTTCAGTAGAATTTTTTTACAGCAGTATGTGTTCAATCCAACAAGAAAAGGCACACTATTGGAGCTGGTTCTTGGAAATGAGGCAGGCCAAGTAGATCAAGTGTCAGCCAGGGAACATTCAGGAGACGGTGATCATTGTATTGTACGTTTTAGGACAATGCTAGGAAAGGACGATAGGCAATCCAGAGTAAAAATAATTAACTGGACAAGAGCCAACTTTGATGGGGCAAGAATGGAGCTGGGCCAGATAGACTGGAATGAAAGATTGGCAGGAAAAACTGTAGCCGAACAATGGACTAACTTCAAAAAAGAATTGGTTCGGGCATAGTCAAGGTATATTCCACCAATAGGAAAAGATAGGACAAACAAATCCAGAGCTCCCTGGATGAAAAAGGAGATTGAAATTAAGATAAAGAAGAAAAATTATGCATATGACAGGTGTCAGGTAGAAAATACAATTGAGAACCAAGAGGAATACAGAGGGGGAGATTAAAAAAAGCATATTAGAGAAGCAAAGAGGGATTATGAGAAAAGACTGACAGCCAACATAAAGTGGAATCCCAGACTCTGCTTTCAGCATATAAATAGTAAAAGGGTGGTAATAGGAGTAGGGCCGATTAAGGACCTGAAGGGGCCATTGGCTGAGGTATTAAATGAATACTTTGCATCCTTGAATACTTGTCTTTACTAAGGAGGTGGATGCTATCCAGGCCATGGTGACAAACAAGGAAACCCGGTCACTTTAACGGTTCAAAGTTGATAAGGAGGAATTGTTGAATTGACTGTCGGTACTTAAAGTTGACAAGGTACTGGGACCAGATGAGATGCATCCAACGATATTGAAGGAAGTGACAGCAGAAATTGAAGGGGCACTGGACATAACCTTTCAGTCTTACCTAGACTCATGTGTGGTGCCAGAGGACTGGGGAATTGCAAACATTACGTCCTTGTTCAAAAAGGTTGCCAGGACAAGCCCTGCAATTACAGACCAGTCAGTTTAACCTCGGTGGTGGGCAAGATTCTAGAAACAATTATTCCGGATAGCCACGTGGAAAAATATGGGTTGATAAGGAAGTGCCAGCACGGATTTCTAATGGGAAATCGTGTTTAACTCGCTTGGAGGTTTTTTTGAGGAGGTAACAGAAAAGGTCAATGACGGTAATGCTCTTGATGTAGTGTACTTGGACTTTGAAAAAGCATTTGACAGAGTGCCACACAACTGACTTGAGAAAAGTTATTGCGCATGGAATAAAAGGGACAATAGTAACGCGGATACAAAATTGGCTAAAAAATAGAAGGCTGAGAGTAATGGTAAATGGATGTTTTTCGGGCTGGAGGAAGGTTTGTAGTGGAGTTCCCCAGGGATTGGTATTGGGGCCCTTGCTTTTCGATACGAAGCTTGGGAGTGTTGAGAACTGTGAAGAGGACAGTTTGGAACTTCAAAAGGACATAGACAAGTTGGTGGAGTGTACAATTAGGTGGGAGGTGAAATTCCACATGGAGAAGTGAGGTGATACATTTTGGTGGGCAGAACATGGACAGTCAATATAAAATTAGGGATGGAATTTTGAAGGGGATGCAGGAGCAGAAAGACTTGGTGTAAATGTGCATTGATCATTGAAGGTGGCAGGACAGGTGGAGAGAGCAGTAAAAAAGCATATAGTATCCTGGCCTTTGTTAACAGGGGCATAGAGTACAAGAGCAGGGAGGTTATGCTGAATTTGAGACTCTTGTTAGACCTCAGCTAGAATATTGTATACAGTTCTGGGCATATTATAGGAAGGATATGAACACATTATAGAGAGTGCAGAAGAGGTTTACAAGAATGGTCCCTGGGATGAGAAACTTCAGCTGTGAGGATAGATTGGAGAAGTTGGGACTGTTTCCCTTGGAGACGAGAAGGCTGATAGGAGACTTGATAGAAGTTTTTTAAATCATGAAGGGGCTGGACAGAGTAGATAGGGAGATGCTGTTCCCACTCGTAAAAGGATCAAGAACAAGAGGGCACAGCTTTCAAGTGATTTGCAAAAGAAGGAAATGTGATGTGAAAAAAAAATTATTCACCCAGGCAGTGCATTCCAGACCTGAACCACTCATTGTAAGTGTGGCGGAGGCAGGTTCAATCGAGGCATTCAAGAGGACATGAGATGATTAGTTGAACAGAAACCATGTGCAGGGCTACAGGGAAAAGGCAGGGCAATAGCACTAGTTCATAATGCTCACTGGAGAGCCTGTCCAGACACGATGGGCGAAATGGCGTCTCCATGCCCTTAAGATTGAGAGATACATATCGGAAAAGGATTGACAGGCTAGATCTCTTTTCCTTTCAAAATAGAAGGCTGTGCGGTGACCTAACAGGTCTCTAAAATGATGAAAGGTTTTGATAGAGTGGATACATAATGTTGCCTCTTGTGGCGAAGAGCATAACCACACGCCATTAATACAAGACAGTCATTTGGTAGTACAGAACTTGAGTTCTGCTGGAAAAAAGAGACATGTCTAAGCTTTTCATCCTGCACTCATCAGGACACTTGCAAGGTAAGGGGGAAAACAAACATTTACACTATGTGAAGAGTGCTCATTGTTTGGCAAATGCATTGCATGGGGAATGCACAACTGATGGTAACTGACAGTTAACTACCAAGCATTGCTTGAAATTTAAATCAGGCAGCTTGATCCCAATTGGTCAAGGGTGCATTCAGGGGAGGCAGTAGTGTCGTGTCATTGTCACTGGACTGGTAATCCAGAAGCCCTGGGTAATGCTCAGAGGACCCGCCTGGTTTGAATCCCACCATGGCAGATGGTGGAATTGGAATTCAATAAACACCTGGAATTAAAAGTCTGATGATTATCATGAAACCATTGTCGATTGTTATTAAAAACCCATCTGGTTCACTAATGTCCTTTAGGGAAGGAAATCTGCCGGCCTCACCTGGTCTGACCTACATGTGACTCAGACCCATTGCAATGTGATTGACTCTTCAATGCCTTCTGAACAAGGGCAATTAGGAATGGGCAATAAATGCTAGCCTAGCAAGTAAAGCCCACATCCCAGGAACGAATAAAGAAGAAAATTCTCTATTGAAACGCTACTTGCCAACCAATCGGCACTCTCTTCACATACAGTACAAATTGCTGCTTTTCCCCCTTATTCTTGCGAGTGTCCTGATGAGTGCAAGATGAAAAGCTTAGATATGTCTCTTTTCAGCGATAAGATAGCAAAAACTCCAATAGGGAATTCAGAAGAAACTTTTTTACTCAGTGGTAAGAATGTGGAACTCACTAGCATAGGCAAGTTAATAGCAGAGATGCATTTAAAGGGAAGCTAGACAAGCATTTGATAGAGATGGGGACAGGTGGTTCTGATGGTGATTCAGAATAAATCTAGTAGCTCAAAACTGGCATCCTTGAAACACAGCATGCTATGGGCTGTCAGAAGGAACAGACTTGCATTCAACCACCACCTATCCTGGTATATCCCCAACTCTACCATTACCATAAAGCAAGGGGCTCAACCCTGGTTCATTAACAAGTGGAGGAGATTATGCCAGGAGAAATACTAAGCATATCAAAAAAGACATCAACCTGGTAAAGCTTAAACACAGGACTACATGCATGCTAAGCAGCACATAACTGATGCAACCAAGCAATCCCACAACCAGTGATCACATGCACTCCACAGTTGCAACACATTTGTCAATGGTGGTGGCCAATTACAAAACCTGTCAGAGGCTGAGAATTCTGCACTTCCTGAGTCTTCAAAGCCTGTCCATCATCTACAAAGCAAGTCAGGAGAGTGACAGAATACTTCCCACCATTTAGATGAGTGTAGTTCCAACACTCAAAAAGCTTGACACCATCGAAGACAAAGTTGTCTACTTGATTGGCTCCGCATCCACTGTCTTCCACATTCATTCTATCTGCTGCTACTGTGCATTAGCAGTAATGTGTAACATCTACAAGACTCACCATGGCTTCTTTGACGGCACCTTCCAAACCTGCAACCTCTACCACCTACAAGGACAAAGGTAGCCCAAGCATGGGGACACTACTAACCATTCCCCTTCAAGATGCACACAATCCTGACTTGACATTATTTCACTGTCACTGGGTCAAGATCCTGGAACTTCCTCCTAAACAGCTCTGTGGGTTGATAATCCAACATGGTCTCCAACGGCTCAAGAAGGCAGCTTACTACCACCTCCAAAGGCAAAATTTGGCCTTGCAAATGACACCCACATTGTAAGAGCAAACATAAAAATGTTTGCAGAGTACAAGGTACTTTGGGATTTCCCCCTTCCTACATTGCCAATAACCATTTCCATAGTCTGTGGCATCAGCCTGCTAACCCATGAAATTTAACTTTGGCCTGCCGGCTGGGACTTTATTCCCTCCAGCTTCATGCAGGAATCAGAATTAGGGTGGGCAATGAGTTCTTGAATTGAAGTATATTCAAGGTTGAGATACAGATTTTTAATCAGTATGGGGATCAAGGGATGTGAGGAAAAGACAGGAAAGTGGAATTGAGGATTATCAAATCAAACCACAATCACATTGAATGGCGGAGCAGACTCAATGGCTGAATGGCCCGCTTCTTTTACTCCTGTCTTATAGTCCCAATTGCCCTTGAAGATGGTGGAGAACTGCCTTCTTGAACCACTGCAGTCCAATGTGTAGTTCCACGCACAGTGCTGTTAGGGAACGAATTCCAGGATTTTGACCCAGCAATAGTGAAGGAACAGCAACATATTTCCAAGTCAAATTGGTGGGAGAATCCCAGGTGATGGTGTTCCTGTGTGTCTGCTGCCTTGTCCTTCTCAATGGTAATGGTCATGGGTTTGGAAGGTGCTGTCTAAGGAGCCTTGGTGAATTCCTACAGTGCACCTTGTAGATAGTACACACTGCTGCCACTGTGTGTCAGTGGTGGAATGAATGAATGCTTGTGGAAAGGGTGCCAATCAAGTGGGCTGCTACGTCCTGGATGGTATCAAGCTTCTGTGTTTTTGGAGCTGCACTCATCGAATATTCCATCACATTGTGCCTTGCAGATGGTGGACAGGCATTTGGGGAGTAAGGGAGTGAGTTGCTCGTTGCAGGATTCCTAGCCTCTGACCTGCTCTTGTAGCCACAATATTTTCCTGGCTATTCTCGTTCAATTTCTGGTCAATGGTAACCCCATTGAATGTCAAGTAGAGGTAGTCATTGTCTGGCACTTGTGTGGCATAAATGTTACTTGCTTCTCATCAGCCCAAGCCTGGATATTGTTTAGGTCTTACTGCATTTGGATATGGACTGCTTCAGTTTGTGGAGTTACAAATAAGAAACATGTGCAATCAGCAGCAAACAACCCCACTTCTGACCTTATAATGAAGGAAGGTCATTGATTAGGCAGATGGTTGGGCAGAGGACACTACCCTGAGGAACTCCTGCAGTGATGTTCTGGAGCAGATGACTGACCTCCGACAACAACAACCATCTTCTCTTGTGATAGGAATGACTCCAACCAGCAGAGCATTTGCCCCCTGATTCCCATTGACTCCAGTTTTGCTAGGGCTCCTTGATGCCACACTTGGTCAAATGATGCCTTGATGTCAAGGGCAGTCACTCCCATCTCACCTCGGGAGTTCAGCTCTTTTGTCCACGTTTGAACAATAGCTGCAATGAGGTCAGGAGCTGAGTGGCCCTGGCAGAACCCAAACTGGGCGCCATTGAACAAGTTATTGCTGAGCAAGTGTCACTTGACAGCGCTGAGCCCTTACATCACTTTACTGACAATCGAGGGTAGACTGATGGGGTGGTAATTGGCCGGGTTGGATTTGTCCTGCTTTTTGTGTACAGGACATACTTGGGCAATTTTCCACATAGCCGGGTAGATGCCAGTGCTGTAGTTGTACTGGAACAGCTTGGCTAGGGGTGTGGCAAGTTTCAGAGCACAAGTCTTCAGTACAATTGCCAGAATATTGTCAGGGCCCATGGCCATTTGTGGTATCCAGTGCCTTCAGCCGATTCTTGATATCACATTGAGTGAATCAAATTGGCTAAAGACCAGCATTTGTGATTCTGGGGACCTCCAGATGATGCAGAGATAGATCATCCACACGGCCTTCTGGCTGAAGATTGCTGCAAATGCTTCAGCCTTATCTTTTACACTGATGTGCTGGGGTCCCCCATCAACGAGGATGAGGATATTTGTGAAACCATCTCCAGTGAGCTGTTTAATTGTCCACCACCAAATCACAGGGGATAAGTTTAAAAACTGCATCCCCAACCAGTTCCACTGCTCGTCAATCAGAGTTGTTGGTCGCACCTTAAAACGCCAGCACACATTGGTGACACAGAAAACATACATATTATCTGCAAAATAAAAATGCTTCTGAATGTCATGAAGCTATTAATGTATGTAATATTATTGGAAAATTTCTTAGAGGTTTAGTCTGTTGGTGTGTCTTAATTGAATTAAAGCCAGATAGTCTGGGTGCTTTGCATTAGTTTTGAGAGGCAGAGTGCATTTGTATTTTGCTGAATAGAGCATTCAAGAAAGGGAGTGACTTCTGGCACCTAGCTAGCAGAGACCAAGGAATGTTTATATTACTAATAAAATGGGAACAATGCAAGGGGTTTTAGTGTTAGAAGAGGTGGAGTTCAAAGGGGCTGGTGATAAAATGAGAATTTACATTCAATGAGATGTGCTAGGTATATCAGAGGGCAGTTTTGTGTATGCAGGGCAAAGGCAATGCATGATCAAAGCAGCTGTAAGCTTACAACTGTCTCCACAGGAACAAAAGTGAAAGGAACCTCATTTTGGACCTCTACCTCACGGAGGCTGAGCATCAACTCGCAGACAGTGCCTCCTACCTCTCCCTGGACCATGACCCCACCACTGAACATCAAGCCATTGTTTCTATGACTGTCACTAACTTCATTTCCTCTGGCGATCTTCCTCCCACAGCTTCCAACCTGATAGTTGCCCAACCTCGGGCGGCCCGCTTCTATCTCCTACCCAAAATCCACAAACAGAACTCTCCCGGTAGACCAATTGTATCAGTTTGCTCCTGCCCCACGGAACTCATTTCTCGTTATCTTGACTCCCTTCTCTCTCCCCTTGTCCAGTCCCTTCCCACCTACATCCGTGATTCCTCTGACACCATACGTCACATCAACAATTTCTAGTTCCCTGGCCCCAACCACTTCCTCTTCACCATGGACGTCCAATCCCTCTACACCTCCATCCCCCACCAAGATGGTCTGAGGGCCCTTAGCTTCTTCCTCGAACAGAGGCCCGAACAATCCCCATCCACCACTACTCTCCTCCGTCTGGCTGAACTTGTTCTCACACTGAACATTTCTCCTTAAACTCCTCTCACTTCCTCCAAATAAAAGGTGTGGCTATGGGTACCTGCATGGGCCCCAGCTATGCCTGTCTCTTTATGGGGTATGTGGAACATTCCTTGTTCCAGTCCTACTCCAGCCCCCTTCCACAACTCTTTCTCTGGTACATCGATGATTACTTCGGTATTGCTTCATGCTCTCGTCGGGACTTGGAAAAATGTATTAATTTTGCTTCCAATCTCCACCCCTCCATCATTTTCACGTGGTCCATCTCTGACACTTTCCTTCCCTTCCTTGACCTCTCTGTCTTGATCTCTGGTGATAGACTGTCCACCAATATCTATTACAAGCCTACCAACTCCCACAGCTACCTCGACTACAGCTCCTCACACCCGGCTTCCTGTAAGGACTCCATCCCATTCTCTCAGTTCCTTCGCCTCCGTCGCGTTTGTTTCGATGATGCTACCTTCAAAAACAGTTCCTCTGACATGTCCTCCTTATTCCTTAACCGAGGTTTTCCACCCACGGTCGTTGACAGGGCCCTCAACCGTGTCCGGCCCATCTCCCGCGCATCCGCCCTCACGCCTTCTCCTCCCTCCCAGAAACATGAATAGGGTGCCCCTTGTCCTCACTTATCACCCCACCAGCCTCCACATTCAAAGGATCATCCTCCGCCATTTCCACCAACTCCAGCATGATGCCACCACCAAACACATCTTCCCTTCACCCCCCCTGACGGCAGTCCGTCGGGATTGTTCCCTCTGGGACACTCTCGTCCACTCCTCCATCACCCCCTACTCATCAACCCCCTCCTATGGCACCTCCCCATGCCCACGCAAAAGATGTAACACCTGCTCCTTCACTTCCTTTCTCCTCACTGTCCAAGGGCCCAAACATTCCTTTCAAGTGAAGCAGCATTTCACTTGCGTTTCCCCCAACTTAGTCTACTGCATTCGTTGCTCCCAATGCGGTCTCCTCTACATTGGAGACACCAAACGTAAACTGGGCAACCACTTTGCAGAACACCTGCGGTCTGTCTGCAAGAATGACCCCAACCTCCCTGTTGCTTGCCTTTTTAACACTCCACCCTGCTCTCTTGCCCACATGTCTGTCCTTGGCTTGCTGCATTGTTCCAGTGAAGCCCAACGCAAACTGGAGGAACAGCACCTCATCTTCCGACTAGGCACTTTACAGCCTTCCGGACTGAATATTGAATTCAATAACTTTAGGTCTTGAGCTCCCTCCTCCATCCCCACCCCCTTTCTGTTTCTTCCCCCTTTTTCTTTTCCCACCTATTTCCATTATTTTTAAATCTTTTATGCCCCCCCACCCCCACTAGAGCTATACCTTGAGTGCCCTACCATCCATTCATTAGCACATTCGTTTAGATAATATCACCAACTTCAACACCTGTGTTCTTTTGTTCTTTTGTCTGTGACATCTTTTGATTATCTGCTCCTATCACTGCTTGCTTGTCCCTACAAACACACTCCCCCTCCACTTCTCTCTCTCCCTGCACCCTCCCCCCCCACCCCAACCCCCCACCTTAAACGAGCTTATATTTCACCACTCTCCTTGTAAAGAAAAATCAGTTCTGTGGAAGGGTCATGAGGACTCAAAACGTCAACTCTTTTCTTCTCCGCCGATACTGCCAGACCTGCAGAGTTTTTCCAGGTAATTCTGTTGCTTTGTTTTGGATTTCCAGCATCCGCAGTTTTTTGTTTTTATCTCATTTTGGATTTGTTCAGGTGAAAATGCTTTGCGTGGTGTCTGGTTAAGTCTATGGGTGCTGTTGCCTTAACGGGGATTAGTTTGGGAATTTGTTAAATTATGATAGTCGTAATTTGTAGCCGTGTATATATATTTAACTTGTGTAAATTAATATATGTCTCATTTATAATGATATAAAACCTCTCGAACTGCTAGTCTGATACCTGAATTTAGAGTTGCATCTCGAACATACAAAAATAAAAATATAGGTAATGACAGTTGTTCAAAGTTTCCCTCTGGGATTTTTAAGTAACTCAGCTTTACCAACTACTTGGTCATAACACTGAACATAAACAAGAAAACACTTATTAACACCAGATAGATCTTTATACACAGACCCAGGGTCCCCAACTTCAATATTCCTGAGTTATTATTGAGTAAGGATTTTGACCAAGATAGCAGCTGAGGTGCTACAACTGGCCTGAGCAGAGTGGCTGTATTGGGGCAAAGGGACAAAAGTCCACAATTGATTTTTCTGTCTCTTGTTTCATACTGTGTCCACTCCAGTATCATGCATATGTGCATTTTACTAAGCATCAGGCTTAGCTAAAACCACAACCACACTAACCATCTAATCTGTGTTCTTCAAGTTTTACAGTCTCATACCTGTGTACATTAAACTATTGCCTTCATGAAAAAACTGTTCTCTCCCTTTGAAGTTATAGAAATAATAGCATATGGAGTACAAATGGCATTTTCACATCGAGAAGGTACTACTGTTCCTTATTTTTGCCCCATTTTAAATGGCATGAAACCATGTCCAATATGGTTTCAGAAAATAGCAGTTCCTCTTGTATAAAATCTAATTGCAACCTGATTATGGTGCTTTGTACAAAAGTCTATACTACACTGGGTATTTGTTCAGTGTGCTTGTCTCTCGGTGCTATGCTGTATTCAAGACACTAATTGTAGCAATCCGTCAGCCTGCCACTTTTAAACTACTACACTAAATTTAAGTCAGAGGCTAGCAGTCACTGTGGGATTCCTAAGTAGAACCACACATGCAACAATTCAATTTCATCTACCCATACTGGGACAAACCACATTTACTGGTGAACCAAATCAACTCAAAGCTGTGAGTAATGTTCTGAAATCACTAATGAATTGATGATCATGCAAGGCCATGTGAGAGCAGCTATAAATACTTACAGAATATACTGTAATTTGAATTATAATGCTCATTCTTTCTGTAGGCTGCAAAAAATTCTCTCCATCTATTTGAGCCTTTACTTGAATTTGAAACATTATTGCTGTAACATCAATATCACTTGTCTGAAGCCAAAAGGAAAGACGGTGGGGTCAACAGGAATAGTGGTGAAAACTAGATGCTGTCAGAGATCGAAGGAACGATTTCTGGCATGTGGTATGTACAACAAGGGCATGTGGTATGTACAACAAAGTTGGAATTTGAAACATTTGATATTTGAAACATTAGTTCCACCGCATGCATTCATTTTGAAAGCAAGTTGAAGAATTATGGTTTTAAGATCAACATCCTTTCCTTCATTCTTCACATGCACCACTTTTTTTTATTCATTCATGGGACAAGGGTGTTGGTGCCTAGGCCAGCATTTATTGCCCATTTCTAATTGCCCTTTAAAGTGGTGGTGAGCTGCCACCTTGAACTGCTGCAGTCTATGTGGTGTAGTTACGCCCACACTGCTGTTAGAGAAAGAACTCTAGGATCTTAACCCAGCAACAGTGAAAGAATGGCAAAAAATTTCCAAGTCAGATTGGTCAGTGGCTTGGAGGGGAACATCTTGGTGGTGTTCCCATCTATCTGCTGCCCTTGTCCTTCTGGGTCGTAATGGTCAAGGGTTTGGAAAGTGCTTCTTCGGGGCCTTGATGAGTTTCTGCAGTGCATCTTGTAGATTATAACACTGCATCAGTGGTGGAAGGAGTGAAGGTTTGTAGATGGGGTATGAATCAAGCAAGCTGGATGGCGTTGAGCTTGAGTGTTGTTGCAGCTGCACTCATCCAGGCAAATGGAGAGTATTCCATCATGCTCCTGACTTGTAGGTGTTGAGGTTACATGCCACAGATTGCTAGCCTATGACCTGCTCTTGTAGCCACAGTATTAGTGGCTAGTCCAGTTCAGTTTCCGATCAAACGTTGGGTGTTGTTAGTGGGGGATTCCACTGAATGTCAAGGGCGATGGTTAAATTCTCTCTTGCTGGAGATGGTCGTTGCATGGCACAAATTTTACTTGCCATTTGTCAGCCCAAGCTGACATTTCCACCAACTCCAGCATGACGCCACTACCAAATACATCTTCCTTTCACCTCCCCCAGCGGCATTCTGTAGGGATCATTCCCTCCGGGACAACCTGGTCCACTCCCATCACCCCCTACACCTCAACCCCCCTCTCACGGCACCTTCCCGTGCAACTGCAGTAGATGCAACACCTGTCCCTTTACTTCCCCTCTCCTCAATGTCCAAGGGCTTAAACATTCATTTCAAGTGAAGCAGCATTTCACTTGCACTTCCCTCAACTTAGTCTACTGCAGTCGTTGCTCCCAATGCGGTTTCCTTGACATTGGAAAGACCAAATGCAGACTGGGTGACCGCTTTGCAGAACACCTTCGGTCTGTCGGCAAGCATTCCCAGACCTCCCTGTCGCTTGCCATTTCAACACTCCACCCTGCTCTCATGCCCACATGTCCGTCCTTGGCTTGCTACATTGATCCAGTGAAGCTCAGCGCAAACTGGAGGAACAGCACCTCATCTTCCGACTAGGCACTTTACAGCCTTCCGGACTGAATATTGAGTTCAACAATTTTCAATCATGAATTTCTCCTCCATCTCCATCCCCTTTCCAATTTTCCCCCTCCTTTTTGTTTTTTCCAATAATTTATATAGATTTTTCTTTTCCCACCTATTTCCATTATTTTTAAATGTATTTCCATCCATTGTTTTATCTCTACCTTTTAGCCTATTTCGATCCCTTCACCCCACCCCACCCCCACTAGGGCTATCTGTACCTTGCTTGTCATGCTTTCTACCCTTAATTAGCACATTCCTTTAGATAATATCACCACTTTCAACACCTCTTTGTCCTTTTGTCTGTGACATCTTTTGGTTATCTCCACCTATAGTGGTAGCAGCACTGCAGACTGAGCCCAAAAGAAAGTAGCTGCTACACTGGATGAGGGAATCAAAAAGAGGGAAAAACTTATGTGACCTCATCATAACCTGCCTGCCACAGATGCATCTGTCCATGACAGAATTGGTAGGAGTGACCACTGCAGTCCTTGGAGACGAAGTCCCATCTTCACATTGAGGATACCTCCATCGTGTTGTGTGGCACTATCACTGCGCTCAAAGGATAGATTTCAAATGGATCTTGCAAGCCAAGACTGGGCATCCATGAGGTGCTGTGGACTATCAGCAGCAGAATTGCCCTCTATCCAGCTCTTCTTGTCCCTCCCACCACCGCCCCCTAAACTAGCTTATATTTCACCCCTTTTCTATTTTTCCTTAGTTCTATTGAAGAGTCATGCTGACTCGAAACGTTAGCTGTGTTCCTCTCCACAGATGCTGCCAGACCTGCAGTTCTCCACCATCTTCAAGGGCAATTGGGACTATAAGACAGGAGTAAAAGAAGCGGGCCATTCAGCCATTGAGTCTGCTCCGCCATTCAATGTGATTGTGGTTTGATTTGATAATCCTCAATTCCACTTTCCTGTCTTTTCCTCACATCCCTTGATCCCCATACTGATTAAAAATCTGTATCTCAACCTTGAATATACTTCAATTCAAGAACTCATTGCCCACCCTAATTCTGATTCCTGCATGAAGCTGGAGGGAATAAAGTCCCAGCCGGCAGGCCAAAGTTAAATTTCATGGGTTAGCAGGCTGATGCCACAGACTATGGAAATGGTTATTGGCAATGTAGGAAGGGGGAAATCCCAAAGTACCTTGTACTCTGCAAACATTTTTATGTTTGCTCTTACAATGTGGGTGTCATTTGCAAGGCCAAATTTTGCCTTTGGAGGTGGTAGTAAGCTGCCTTCTTGAGCCGTTGGAGACCATGTTGGATTATCAACCCACAGAGCTGTTTAGGAGGAAGTTCCAGGATCTTGACCCAGTGACAGTGAAATAATGTCAAGTCAGGATTGTGTGCATCTTGAAGGGGAATGGTTAGTAGTGTCCCCATGCTTGGGCTACCTTTGTCCTTGTAGGTGGTAGAGGTTGCAGGTTTGGAAGGTGCCGTCAAAGAAGCCATGGTGAGTCTTGTAGATGTTACACATTACTGCTAATGCACAGTAGCAGCAGATAGAATGAATGTGGAAGACAGTGGATGCGGAGCCAATCAAGTAGACAACTTTGTCTTCGATGGTGTCAAGCTTTTTGAGTGTTGGAACTACACTCATCTAAATGGTGGGAAGTATTCTGTCACTCTCCTGACTTGCTTTGTAGATGATGGACAGGCTTTGAAGACTCAGGAAGTGCAGAATTCTCAGCCTCTGACAGGTTTTGTAATTGGCCACCACCATTGACAAATGTGTTGCAACTGTGGAGTGCATGTGATCACTGGTTGTGGGATTGCTTGGTTGCATCAGTTATGTGCTGCTTAGCATGCATGTAGTCCTGTGTTTAAGCTTTACCAGGTTGATGTCTTTTTTGATATGCTTAGTATTTCTCCTGGCATAATCTCCTCCACTTGTTAATGAACCAGGGTTGAGCCCCTTGCTTTATGGTAATGGTAGAGTTGGGGATATACCAGGATAGGTGGTGGTTGAATGCAAGTCTGTTCCTTCTGACAGCC
Organism: Carcharodon carcharias; assembly: GCF_017639515.1. Lineage (NCBI taxonomy): Eukaryota > Metazoa > Chordata > Chondrichthyes > Lamniformes > Lamnidae > Carcharodon > Carcharodon carcharias. The sequence continues at coordinate 12,536,650 of NC_054471.1, forward strand.
CATAGCATGCTGTGTTTCAAGGATGCCAGTTTTGAGCTACTAGATTTATTCTGAATCACCATCAGAACCACCTGTCCCCATCTCTATCAAATGCTTGTCTAGCTTCCCTTTAAATGCATCTCTGCTATTAACTTGCCTATGCTAGTGAGTTCCACATTCTTACCACTGAGTAAAAAAGTTTCTTCTGAATTCCCTATTGGAGTTTTTGCTATCTTATCGCTGAAAAGAGACATATCTAAGCTTTTCATCTTGCACTCATCAGGACACTCGCAAGAATAAGGGGGAAAAGCAGCAATTTGTACTGTATGTGAAGAGAGTGCCGATTGGTTGGCAAGTAGCGTTTCAATAGAGAATTTTCTTCTTTATTCGTTCCTGGGATGTGGGCTTTACTTGCTAGGCTAGCATTTATTGCCCATTCCTAATTGCCCTTGTTCAGAAGGCATTGAAGAGTCAATCACATTGCAATGGGTCTGAGTCACATGTAGGTCAGACCAGGTGAGGCCGGCAGATTTCCTTCCCTAAAGGACATTAGTGAACCAGATGGGTTTTTAATAACAATCGACAATGGTTTCATGATAATCATCAGACTTTTAATTCCAGGTGTTTATTGAATTCCAATTCCACCATCTGCCATGGTGGGATTCAAACCAGGCGGGTCCTCTGAGCATTACCCAGGGCTTCTGGATTACCAGTCCAGTGACAATGACACGACACTACTGCCTCCCCTGAATGCACCCTTGACCAATTGGGATCAAGCTGCCTGATTTAAATTTCAAGCAATGCTTGGTAGTTAACTGTCAGTTACCATCAGTTGTGCATTCCCCATGCAATGCATTTGCCAAACAATGAGCACTCTTCACATAGTGTAAATGTTTGTTTTCCCCCTTACCTTGCAAGTGTCCTGATGAGTGCAGGATGAAAAGCTTAGACATGTCTCTTTTTTCCAGCAGAACTCAAGTTCTGTACTACCAAATGACTGTCTTGTATTAATGGCGTGTGGTTATGCTCTTCGCCACAAGAGGCAACATTATGTATCCACTCTATCAAAACCTTTCATCATTTTAGAGACCTGTTAGGTCACCGCACAGCCTTCTATTTTGAAAGGAAAAGAGATCTAGCCTGTCAATCCTTTTCCGATATGTATCTCTCAATCTTAAGGGCATGGAGACGCCATTTCGCCCATCGTGTCTGGACAGGCTCTCCAGTGAGCATTATGAACTAGTGCTATTGCCCTGCCTTTTCCCTGTAGCCCTGCACATGGTTTCTGTTCAACTAATCATCTCATGTCCTCTTGAATGCCTCGATTGAACCTGCCTCCGCCACACTTACAATGAGTGGTTCAGGTCTGGAATGCACTGCCTGGGTGAATAATTTTTTTTTCACATCACATTTCCTTCTTTTGCAAATCACTTGAAAGCTGTGCCCTCTTGTTCTTGATCCTTTTACGAGTGGGAACAGCATCTCCCTATCTACTCTGTCCAGCCCCTTCATGATTTAAAAAACTTCTATCAAGTCTCCTATCAGCCTTCTCGTCTCCAAGGGAAACAGTCCCAACTTCTCCAATCTATCCTCACAGCTGAAGTTTCTCATCCCAGGGACCATTCTTGTAAACCTCTTCTGCACTCTCTATAATGTGTTCATATCCTTCCTATAATATGCCCAGAACTGTATACAATATTCTAGCTGAGGTCTAACAAGAGTCTCAAATTCAGCATAACCTCCCTGCTCTTGTACTCTATGCCCCTGTTAACAAAGGCCAGGATACTATATGCTTTTTTACTGCTCTCTCCACCTGTCCTGCCACCTTCAATGATCAATGCACATTTACACCAAGTCTTTCTGCTCCTGCATCCCCTTCAAAATTCCATCCCTAATTTTATATTGACTGTCCATGTTCTGCCCACCAAAATGTATCACCTCACTTCTCCATGTGGAATTTCACCTCCCACCTAATTGTACACTCCACCAACTTGTCTATGTCCTTTTGAAGTTCCAAACTGTCCTCTTCACAGTTCTCAACACTCCCAAGCTTCGTATCGAAAAGCAAGGGCCCCAATACCAATCCCTGGGGAACTCCACTACAAACCTTCCTCCAGCCCGAAAAACATCCATTTACCATTACTCTCAGCCTTCTATTTTTTAGCCAATTTTGTATCCGCGTTGCTATTGTCCCTTTTATTCCATGCGCAATAACTTTTCTCAAGTCAGTTGTGTGGCACTCTGTCAAATGCTTTTTCAAAGTCCAAGTACACTACATCAAGAGCATTACCGTCATTGACCTTTTCTGTTACCTCCTCAAAAAAACCTCCAAGCGAGTTAAACACGATTTCCCATTAGAAATCCGTGCTGGCACTTCCTTATCAACCCATATTTTTCCACGGCTATCCGGAATAATTGTTTCTAGAATCTTGCCCACCACCGAGGTTAAACTGACTGGTCTGTAATTGCAGGGCTTGTCCTGGCAACCTTTTTGAACAAGGACGTAATGTTTGCAATTCCCCAGTCCTCTGGCACCACACATGAGTCTAGGTAAGACTGAAAGGTTATGTCCAGTGCCCCTTCAATTTCTGCTGTCACTTCCTTCAATATCGTTGGATGCATCTCATCTGGTCCCAGTACCTTGTCAACTTTAAGTACCGACAGTCAATTCAACAATTCCTCCTTATCAACTTTGAACCGTTAAAGTGACCGGGTTTCCTTGTTTGTCACCATGGCCTGGATAGCATCCACCTCCTTAGTAAAGACAAGTATTCAAGGATGCAAAGTATTCATTTAATACCTCAGCCAATGGCCCCTTCAGGTCCTTAATCGGCCCTACTCCTATTACCACCCTTTTACTATTTATATGCTGAAAGCAGAGTCTGGGATTCCACTTTATGTTGGCTGTCAGTCTTTTCTCATAATCCCTCTTTGCTTCTCTAATATGCTTTTTTTAATCTCCCCCTCTGTATTCCTCTTGGTTCTCAATTGTATTTTCTACCTGACACCTGTCATATGCATAATTTTTCTTCTTTATCTTAATTTCAATCTCCTTTTTCATCCAGGGAGCTCTGGATTTGTTTGTCCTATCTTTTCCTATTGGTGGAATATACCTTGACTATGCCCGAACCAATTCTTTTTTGAAGTTAGTCCATTGTTCGGCTACAGTTTTTCCTGCCAATCTTTCATTCCAGTCTATCTGGCCCAGCTCCATTCTTGCCCCATCAAAGTTGGCTCTTGTCCAGTTAATTATTTTTACTCTGGATTGCCTATCGTCCTTTCCTAGCATTGTCCTAAAACGTACAATACAATGATCACCGTCTCCTGAATGTTCCCTGGCTGACACTTGATCTACTTGGCCTGCCTCATTTCCAAGAACCAGCTCCAATAGTGTGCCTTTTCTTGTTGGATTGAACACATACTGCTGTAAAAAAATTCTACTGAACATAATCTAGGAACTTTTGCCCCTCTGCCCTTTAAACCATAAGACATAGGAGCAGAAATTAGGCCATTCGGCCCATCGAGTCTGCTCTGCCATTCAGTCGTGGCTGATAACTTTCTCAACCCCATTCTCCCGCCTTCTCCCCGTAACCTTTGATCCCCTTACCAGTCAAGAACCTATCTATCTCGGTCTTAAATACACTCAATGTCCTGGCCTCCACAGCCTTCTGTGGCAATGAATTCCATAGATTCACCACTCTCTGGCTAAAGGGGTTTCTCCTCATCTCTGTTCTAAAATATACTCTTTACTCTGAGGCTGTGCCCTCGGGTCCTAGTCTCTCCTACTAATGGAAACATCTTCCCCACGTCCACTCTATCCAGGCCTTTCAGTATTCTGTAAGTTTCAATCAGATCCCCCCTCATCCTTCTAAACTCCATCGACTATAGACCCAGAGTATAGACCCAGAGCCCTCAAACGTTCCTCATATGTTAAGCCTTTCATTCCTGGGATTGTTCTCGTGAACCTCCTCTGGACCCTCTCCAGGGCCAGCACATCCTTCCTGAGATATGAGGCCCAAAATTGCTCACAATGTTCTAAATGTGGTCTGACTAGAGCCTTATAAAGCAGCACATCCTTGCTTTTCTAGTCCTCTCGAAATAAATGCCAACATTGCATTTGCCTTCCTAACTATCGCGTCAACCTGCAAGTTAACCTTAAGAGAATCCTCCTCAAAGAACTTTAACAGATTTGTCAGGCATGACCTCTCCTTGATGAAACCATGCTGACTTTGCCCTATTTTACCATGCACCTCCAAGTATTCTGAAATCTCATCCTTAATAATGGACTCTAAAATCTTACCAAAGACCGAGGTCAGGCTAATTGGCCTGTAATTTCCCGTCTTTTGTCTCATTCCCTTCTTAAACAGGGGGGTTACATTAGCGATTTTCCAGTCCTCTGGGACCCTCCCTGACTCCAGTGATTCCTGAAAGATCACCACTAATGCCTCCACTATCTCCTCAGGTATCTCCTTCAGAATTCGGGGGTGTAATCCATCTGGTCCAGGTGATTTATTCACCTTCAGACCTTTCAGTTTTCCTAGCACCTTCTCCTTGGTAAAGGCCAGCATTCTCACCTCTCACCTCTGCCTGCCCACCCCCGCCCCCCGACTCTCTTGAACTTTGGGGACGTTACTCGTGTCTTCCACCGTGAAGACTGACGCAAAGTACCTTTTCAGTTCCTCCGCCATTTCTTTGTTCCCCACTACTACTTCTCCAGCGTCATTTTCCAGCAGCCCAATGTCCACTTTTGCCTCTCTCTTACCCTTTATTTTTCTAAAAAAAAAACTCTCTTGCAATCCTCTTTTATATTACTGACTAGTTTACCCTCATATTTCATCTTCTTCCTCCTTATTTCTTTTTTATTTGTCCTCGGTTGGTCTTTGTAGGCTTCCCAATCCCCTGGCTTTCCACTGCTCTTCGCCGCATTGTATGCTTTCTCTTTAGCTTTTATGCTGTCCCTGACGTCCCTTGTCAGCCATGGTTGCCTCATCCTCCCTTTAGTATGCTGCTTCTTCCTAGGGATGAATTTTTGCTGTGTCTCCCAAATTATTCCCAGAAACTCGTGCCATTGCTGTTTCAATGTCTTTCCTGCTAAGCTTATCTCCCAGTCAATTCTGGCCAGCTCCTCCCTCATGCCTCTGTAGTTGCCTTTATTCAACTGTAATACTGTTAGATCTGATTCCAGCTTTTTCCTCTCAAATTGCAGGGTAAATTCTATCATAATTTGGACACTTCCTCCTAAGGGTTCCTTCACCTTAAGCCCCCTTATCAAATCTGCCTCATTACACATCACTAAATCTAGAATTGCCTGTTCCCTAGTGGGGCTCCACCACAAGCTGCTCCAAAAAGCGATCTCGTAGACATTCCACAAGTTCCTTTTCTTGGGATCCATTACCAACCCGATTTTCCCAGTCTACCTGTATATTGAAATCCCCCATGATCACTGTAACCTTGCCTTTCTTACACATCTTTTCTATTTCCTTGTGTATCTTGTGCCCCTCATCCTGACTACTGTTTGGAGGCCTGTACATAACTCCCATTATGGTTTTTTTACCTTTGCGGTTCCTGTACCACTGTCCCAGTCTACATTCAGGTAATTAAAGTCCCCCATTATAACTACTCTATAATGCCGGCATCTCTAATTTCCCTGCAGATTTGTTCTTCTATGTCCTTGATATAATTGCACCCTTTTTGTTCCTTGGCTCTAGCCAAATTGATTCTGTCCTTAAACCCTCTGGGACATTCTCTTTCTCCAGCACTGCAATGCTCTCCTTAACCAGTACTGCCACCCCTCCTTTCCTATCTCTTCTGCACACCTTGTACCCAGGAATATTTGACACCTGGTTCTGCCCTTAAGCCAGATCTCTGTTATCACCACAATGTCACATGGCAATCTGCACCTGTAACTCCCCAATCTTATTTACTATACACCGTGCATTCACATACATGCATAGTAACCATGATTTAGATTTAGTTACTTTCTCCCATACTCCGATTTTACCTATGAACTTACTATTCTCTATACTAATGCTATCTGTCCCTCCCAGTGTTTTGTGCAGCTTGGTATTCCTTTCTAATATCTTTTCTTGGTTTCCATACCCCTGCTGAGTTATTTTAAAGCCCTCCCAACAGCACTAGTTAAACACCCTGCAACGAACTCAGTCCCAGCTCTGTTCAGGTGCAACCCGTCCGGCTTGTACGGGTGCCATCTCCCCCAGAGCCGGTCCCAGTGTGCCAGGAATCTAAAGCCCTCCCTCCGGCACCATCTTTTCAGCCACGCATTCATCTGTCTTATCCTCCTATTTCTGTACTCACTTGCATGTGACACTGGGAGCAACTGGAGATTACTCTATTAGCGGTACTGCTGGCTAATTTTCTACCTAGCTTCCTAAATTCTGATTGCAGGACCACATCCCCCTTCCTAGCTAAGTTATTGGTCCTAATGTGGACCACGACCTCTGGCTGTTCACCCTCCCCCAGAAGAATGTCCTGCACCTGCTCTGTGACATCCTTGACCTATCACCAGGGAGACAACATGCCATCCTGGAGACAAGTCTACAGCCACAGAAACACCTGTCTGTTCCTCTAGCCAATGAACCCCCTCTCAATATAGCTCTTCCTTTCTTCTTCCTCCTCTTCCTCTCCTGTACGTCCGAGCTGCTTGTCATGCCACAAACTCACCTCCGACTGCACTCCTCTGAGCAGCCAGCACCCTCTCCAGCTTCCAAAACAGAAAATCAATGTGTGAGCAGAATTCCAGGGGACTCCTGCACTACCTGTCTACTTCTCTTGGACTGCCTGGTGGTCACCCATTCCCTCTCTGTCTCCAGGCCCTTAAGCTGCAGTGTGACCACCTCGCTGAACCTGCTATCCATGTAGCTCTCAGCCTCGCAGATGCGCCACAGTTACTCCAGCCGCCACTTGAGCTCTGAAACCCAGAACTCAAGTTTCTGCAGCTGGCAGCACTACCTGCACATGTGGTCAGCTAGGACACTGGAAGCATCCATGACTTTGCACATATTACAGGACACACATTCTACTTGACTGAGCTGTCCTGCCATGATTTAGCTCTACTTCCCTTGCATTAACTTTATTCTACTTTGGATTATTTATATTACTTCATTAGTGACATGTGTAATCTGTAGATTAAATGGATGCAGTAATAAACTCCATCTGAATAGCCTTGCACTTCTGTCTCAAAATTTGTCCAGAAACCTCAAAGGATTGTGGTCTGTATAAATAATTGTTTTTGACGAACTGTTTGCAACATAAATCTCAAAATGCTAACACCAAACCCAGTCTCCTGTTTAATCGATGAATATCTTCTCTGTTGTATATTCAACTTTCGTGAAAAATACCCTGTCGGTTTTTGAAATGCATTTTCATCATCTTGCACTAGAGAGACTGCAGAGGAGATTTATCAGAATTTTGCCTGAGCTGGAGAGTTTTAGTTATGAGGAGAGATTGGATAGACTGGGGTTATTTTCCCTGGAGCAGAGGAGATTGAGGGGTACATGATTGAGGTGTATAAAGTTATGAGGGACATAGATAGGGTAGACAGGAGGGAACTTTTCCCCTTGATGGAGGAATCAATAACCAGGGTCATAGATTTAGGTAAGGGGCAGGAGGTTTAGAGGGGATGTGAGGAACAATTTTTTCACCCAGAGGGTTGTGGGAATCTGGAACTCACTGCCTGAAAGGGTGGGACAGGCAGAAACCCTCATAACATTTAAGAAATAATTGGATGTGCATTTGTGATGCCATAGTACACAAGGCTATGGGCCTAGTGCTGGAAACTGGGATTAGAATAGTTAGGTACTTGTTTGACCAGCGCAGACTTGATGGGCTGAAGGGCCTTTTTCTGTGCTGTAGACCTATATAATTCTATATATAATATATATATATTGGCGCTAAATTTCCCTTATTCCTGGCACTTCTCAGTTAAATCCAAGTATTGGAACTTCAAAAAAAAAGTTACACTTTTCTGATTTACTCACCAGTTCCTACTTACCAAGGCTCTTCTTTCTGAAGGAAGATAGAAAAAGAAAGGAGCACCTCTTCCCTTCCCACCAAACTGTCACTGAAGTTCTGTACTGCAGCCAAACAAAGCACTCCAATGCAGACAAAGTCAGCACAATAAGACAGCCTACTTTTATACACTCTGAACCTGGCCTCTGAAAACCTGATTAAGCCACTTATTCTAATAACTAGTTTCAGCTGCAAGCAGAGCCTGTCTGAGCCCTGTTTTAAGGCTGGACTAAAACTCACTTTCTTCCAACCCTAATTATAAATATATAAAGAGCAAGAGAATAACTAGGGAAAGAGTAGGGCCAATTAGGGACCATAGAGGAAATGTGTGTATGGACCCGGGAGACATGGGTACTCATTGTCCTCAATGAATACTGTATGTTGGTCTTCATAACAGAAAAGAATGACACAGGATAGACATCAGGGTGGAGGACTGTGAAATATTAGAGGAAATTAACTTAGAGAGGAGGTGCTTGCATGTTTAGCGGCCTTAGAAGTGGATAACTCAGCAGGCCTGGATGAGATATATCTCATGCTGTTGAGGGAGGCAAGGGAAGAGATATCAGGGGCCCTGGCAGTAATTTTCAAACCCTCTCTGGCCACAAGTGAGCTGCCAGAGGACTGGAAGACTGCGAACATTGTCCCATTATTAAAAAAAAGGGAGGAAGGGATGGACCAGGAAATTACAGGCTAGTCATTCTAATCTCTGGTGGGGAAGTCACTAGAAAGAATTCTGAGGGACAGAACATATCTGCACTTGGAGAGAGACACGGATTAATCAGGGATAGTCAGGATGAATTTGTTAAGGGAAGGTCGTGTTTGACAAATTTGATCGAATTTTTTGAGGAGGTAACAAGGAGAGTTGATGAGGGTAATACATTTGATGTGGTCTACATGAACTTCAGCAAGGCTTTTTAAAAGGTCCCTCATAGCCTACTGATCGAGAAAGTAAGAGCCCATGGGATCCAAGGCAAAGTTGCATCCAAAATTGGCTGAGAGACAGGAAGCAGAGGGTGATGATAGAGGGATATTTCTCTGACTGAAAGTCTGCTTCCAGTGGGGTTTCGCAGGGCTCAATGCTGGGGCCCTTGCTGTTTGTGGTGTACATATATGATTTGGACTTAACTGTAGGGGGTAGGATGAAGAAGTTGGCGGATGTCACGAAAGTTGGTAGAGTGGGAAATAGTGAGGAGGATAGCCATAAACTACAGGAGGATATCAATGGACTGGCCAGGTGGGCAGAGCAGTGGCAAATGGTATTCAACCCGGAAAAGTGTGAGGTAATGCTCTTGGGGAGGGCTAACAAGACAAGGGATTACACTATGAATGGTAGGACCCTGGAAAGTACTGAAGATCAGAGGGGTCTTGGTGTGCATATCCACAGATCCCTGAGGATAGCAGGGCAGGTAGATAAGGTAGTTAAGAAGGTACATGGGATACTTGCCTTTATTAGCCGAGGCATAGAATAAAAGATACAGAGTAAATGCTGGAACTGTATAAAACGAACAATCGAAACACTAGTTGGGACTCCATGGATAGATAAAGACATAACGGAACAGTTGAGCTTTAGGAAAGAGGCATACGTTATGTACATAGACAGTATAGAAGTCTATAAGAGATGAGGAAAGTAGTTTAAAAAAAAAAAGTGTTTAGGCCACAACTGGAGTACTGCACGCAGTTCTGGTCACCACTTTATAGGAAGGATGTGATTGCACTGGAGAGAGTGCAGAGGAGATTTACCAGGATGCTGCCTGGGCTGGAGGGTCTGAGCTATGGGGAAAGATTGGATAGGCTGGGGTTGTTTTCCTTGGAGCAGTGAAGGTTGAGAGTGGACCTGATAGAGATGTATAAGGTTATGAGGGACATAGATTGGGGAGGAAGGCACTTTTTCCATGAGAAGCGGGGTCAATAACTGGCGGGGGGGTGGGGGGCATAGATTTACGGTAAGATATAGAAGACTAAGAGTGCAGTTGAGAATTTTTTTCACCCAAAGGGTGGTGGGAGCCTGGAACTCACTGCCTGAAAGGGTGGTTGAGTCAGAAACTCTCGTAATATTAAAGAAGTATTTAGATATTCACTTGCATTGGCATATCTCCAGTGCTATGGGCCAAGCGCTGGAAAATGGGATTCGTGTAGTCAAGTCTTTGTTGACCGGCGTGGACACGGTGGGCAGAATGGCAGTCTCCTATGCTGTAAACGTGTATGAGTTTATAAAATAATTATTTAATGTATCTGTTGGCTATTGTTGCCTATGATATTATCTCATCTATCCCTTTATTCCCATCACAACCTTTTGTATTGATATGTGTAAAATAATTTACTTTTTTTTGATGTAACTTGATAATTTAATTTCATAGTTCCTTTTTGCGTTCCTACTTATTTTTTTTATTACTTTCCTAATCTCTTATTCTCTCTTATACACTTCTCTGCTGTCTATGTACATAATGTATGCCTCTTTCCTAAAGCTCAAGTGTTCTATTATGTCTTATTATTCATCCATGGAGTCCCACTAGTGTTTCGGTTGTTCTTATCATTGGGCAGAATATATTTTTCCTGCAATCTGTTTTACATGTTTCCCATTGTTGTTCCCCATGGGGTTCGGAGTTGATGTGGAGGGCAGCTTCATTCTGGCTGTGTTGCCACCTCTGGTGGATTTTTGCTCATCTTCTAGACACAAAGACCAGCATTCCATTTGCCCTTTTGATTATTTTCTGTCCCAGTTCACGGCATTTTAATGATCTGTGTACCTGGACCCCAAAGTCGTCTTTGACCTCCACTGTTTTTAGCTCTTGATGTAGAAAATACCTGTTTAATTCTTCTTAGGTTGAAAGTGGTTGACCTCACATTTGCCTACATTGGAATCAATTTGTCAGAGTTGTGCCCATCATTCAGTTTTATTCTTAGTTGACTTTTTCATTATGGTTTGGAACAACTGAGTGGGTTGTTGGGCCAGCTTATAGGGCAACTAAGAGCCAACATTTCTGTGGGCCTGGAATTACATGTAGGTCAGGCCAGAAATGGACAGCAGGTATCCTTCCCTCAAAGACAGATGGTTTTTATGATAAGCTGGTTGATATGTGGTCGCCATTACTGAAACTAGTCTTCTAAAATTCTAGTGAATTGTCTGGCCAATTGCTCGTTCAGTAACTTAACTTCTATGCTACTGTTCTCATCTGTGTAGCTCTGGCTCTTGTTAAGATTGGGTGTTTGAAAATAGGTTTTAAATTAAGGTAAAATATGCACTGTTCTATTGAGACCAAAGGAGTTTAATCGTCCAGTACCTGAAAGTGAAATATTAATTTCAATTTCTAAGCAATTGTTCATATTATTTAAGTTCCTATTACTTATTGAATGGAAATGAGTAATTTCTATTTTAAATATAGATACAAAAATTTGTAACACAAATATAAAATTGACTGGTGCATGACTTGGGAATTAAGTCACATCTCTGCTTCACTTGAAGGCCAGACTTTCATCTCGACTTTAGAAATCACCAAGCTGTATGGTTAATTTTCCCTTCTCAGCAGATTGCTGACACATTTAGCAAGGGATCTGGCCAAGGTAGACTGGGAACAGCTACTTGTGGGGAAATCTACAAAGGAGCAGTTGTCCGGGGGGTGTTCAAAAAGGAAATGGGGAGGGTACAGGCTCAACATGCACCCTCTAGGGTGATAGGAAGGAGTAACAAGCCCAGAGAACCATGGATGACTAGAGATATTCAGGGTATGATGAGAAGGAAAACAGAGGCTTTTAGCAGGTACAAGGGAAGCAAATCAGCGAAGGCATTAGTGGAGTACAGAAAGTGCAGGGTGGAGCTTAAGAAAGCAATTAGGAGAGCAAAGAGGGGATATGAGAAAGCTCTGGCTGGTAAAAGTAGGGAAAATCCCAAGATATTCTGTTAGTATATCAATGGGAAGAGGATAACCAGGGAAAGAGTAGGGCCCATAAGGGACCAAGGGGGCAATCAATGGGTGGAGCCAGAGGACATCAATGAGTGTCTTCACCCAAGAGAATGAGGATGAAGGTATGGAACTCGAGAGAGATTGAGAGGTTCTTGAGCAAATTGATATAGGGAGTGACAAGGTATTAGAGGTGTTGGCAGGCTTAAAAGTGGACAGATCTCCAGGTCTGGATGATTTGTGTCCCAGACTGCTGAGGGAAACAAGGGAGGAGATAGCAGGGGCTCAGACCCAAATTTTAAGTTCTTCTCTGACCATGGACGAGCTGCCAGAACACTGGAGAACAGCTAACGTGGTTTTGTTATTTAAGAAGGGTTGTAGAGATAAGCTAGGGAACTACAGGCCAGTGAGTCTCACTCAATGGTAGGGAAAGTGTTGGAGAAAATTCTGAAGGAGAGAATCTATCTCCACTTGGAAAGGCAAGGTTTGATCAGGGATAGTCAGCATGGCTTTGTCAGAGGGAGGTCATGCCTTACAAATTTGATTGAATTTTTTGAGGAAGTGACCAGGTGTGTAGATGAGGGTGGTGCAGTTGAAGTAGTTTATATGGATTTCAGCAAAGCCTTTGTCAAGGTCCCACATGGGAGACATATAAAGAAGGCAAATGCACATGGGATACAGGGTAATTTGATAAGGTGGATTCAAAATTGGCTTAGTTGTAGGAGACAGAGGGTGATGACAGAAGGCTGCTTTAGTGACTGGAAGCCAGTGTCCAGTGGCATACCACAGGGATCTGTGCTGTGTCCCCTATTATTTGTCATTTATGTAAATAACATAGATTACTGAGGGGGTTAGGATTAGTTAGTTTACGGATGACACAAAGATTGGCTGGGTGGTTAACAGTGAGGTTGAGTGTCTTGGGCTACAGGAAGATATAGATGGGATGGTCAAATGGGCAGTTAAGTGGCAGGTGGAATTTAATCCTGAAAAGTGTGAGGTGATATATTTTGGAAGGAGTAATTTGACAAGGAAGTATTCAGTGAACGGCATGACACTAGGAAGTTCTGAGGAACAAAGGGAGCTTGACATGTGTGTCCATAGATCTCCTAAGGCGGATGGGCATGTTAGTGGGGTGGTGAAAAAGGCATAAGGGACACTTGCCTTTATCAATTGAGGCATAGATTACAAAAGTAGGGAGGTCATGTTGGAGTGGTGTAGAACCTTGGTGAGGCCACAGCAGGAGTAGTGTGTGCAGTTCTGGTTGCCACATTATAGGAAGGATGTGATTGCACTGGAGGGGGTGCAGAGGAGATTTACCAGGATGTTGCCTGGGATGAAACATTTAAGTTATGAAGAGAGGTTGTATAGACTTGGGTTGTTTTCGTTGGAACAGAGAAGACTGAGGGGCGACCTGATCAAGATGTACAAGATTATGAGGGGCATGGAAAGTTGTGTGTAGATGCAGAGGCTGTGGAAAGGGTTTTGAATGAATATTTTGTCTCCGTGTTTACAAAGGAAAGGGAGGATGTAGATATCGTAGTCCAGGAGGAACACTGTGAGATATTGGATGGGATAATCATAAAAAGAGAGGGAGTACTCAAAGGGTTGAAATCCTTGAAAGTTGACAAGTCACCAGGGCCAGATGGATTGTTTCCGAAGCTGCTGAAGGAAGTCAGGGAGGAGATAGCAGATGCTCTGAGGATGATTTTTCAATCTTCTCTAGATACAGGGGAGGTTCCGGAGGACTGGAGAAATGCAAACATAGTTCAATCATTTAAAAAGGGATCAAAGGAAATGCCAAACAATTATAGGCCAGTTAGTCTTACATTGGTGGTGAGCAAATTAGTAGAATCAGTCCTGAGAGATAGGATTAACTGTCATGTGGAAAGGACATGGACTAATCAGGGATGGTCAGCATGGGTTTGTGAAAGGAAGGTCTTGCCTCACAAATTTGATTGAATTCTTTGAGGAAGTGACAAGCAGGGTTGATGAAGGTAGTTCAGTGGATGTTGTGTACATGGATTTTAGCAAGGCATTTGACAAGGTCCCACATGGCAGATTGGTCAGGAAAGTAAAAGCCCATGGGACTCAGGGTGATGTGGCAAACTGGATAAAAGGTTGGCTTTTTAACAAGAAACAAAGGGTAATGTTCGATGGATGCTCTTGCGAATGGAAAGTTGTCTCAAGTGGTGTTCCACAGGGCTCGGTGCTAGGACCCTTGCTGTTTGTGTTACATATTAACGATTTGGACATGAACGTGGGGGACACGATTGGGAAATTTGCAGATGACACAAAGATTTACCAAGTAGTGGATAGTGTAGAGGATGGCCATAATCTCCAAAACGATATAGATGGGTTGGTGGAGTGGGTGGTAAAGTGGCAGATGGATTTTAACATAGAGAAATGTGAGGTCATACATTTAGGGAGGTCAAACAGATACAGGGATTACACAATAAATGGGAATATACTAAGAGGGGTAGATGAAGTGAGAGACCTTGGCGTACACAGGTCCCTGAAGGCAGCAGTTCAAGTAGACAAGGTTGTAAAGAAGGCATATGGAATGCTCTCCTTCATTGGCATAGGTATAAAATATAAAAGTAAGGATATAATGTTGGAATTGTATAAAACACTGGTGAGGCCACAACTGGAGTATTGTGTGCAGTTCTGGTCACCACATTACAGGAAGGATGTTAAAGCTCTGGAGAGAGTGCAGAGGAGGTTTATAAGAATGTTGCCAGGGTTAGAAAAGTGTAGCTACAAGGAGAGATTGGATAGGCTGGAATTATTATACAAAGAACGTTGAGAGGTGACTTGATTGAGGTGTACAAAATTATGAGGGGAATAAATAGAGTGGACAGGGTAAAATTGTTTCCCTTGGTGGAGAATTCTAGAACCAGGGGACATAGATTCAAGATAAATGGCAGAAGATGTAGGGGGGACATGAGGAAGGACTTTTTAATGCAGAAGGTAGTGAGTGTCTGGAATTCGCTGCCCAAGTTGGTGGTAGAGGCAGAAACTCAACTCTTTTAAAAAGTACCTGGATCTGCACCTTAAGTGCTGTAAGCTGCAGGGCTATGGGCTGAATGCAGGAAGGTGGGAGTGGAAAGGGCACCTGGGTGTCCTCGGGCTGGCATGGACAAGATGGGCTGAATGGCCTCCTTCTGTGCTGTAACTTTTCTATGGTTCTATGCACAGGGTGGATAGGGAGCAGCTGTTCCCCTTAGTTGAAGGATCAGTCATGAGTGGACATAAGTTCAAGGTGAGGGGCAGGAGGTTTGGGGGGATGTGAGGAAAAACATTTCTTCCCAGAGGGTGGGAACGGTCTGGAATGCGGTGCCTGAGAGTGTGGTGGAGGCAGGTTGCTTCACATCCTTTAAAAAGCACCTGGATGAGCACTTGGCACGTCATAACATTCAAGGCTATGGGCCAAGTGCTGGTAAATGGGATTTGGTAGGTAGGTCAGTTGTTTTTCATGTGTTGGTGCAGACTCGATGGGCTGAAGGGCTTCTTCTCCATTGTGTGATTCTGGAGTGGGCAGCTGAGCATTTAGCGTTTCGTTGAAAGAGTTGTAACATAGGGAAACTATGTCCTTGTCTGTTTCCAAGCATTACATCTAAAATTTGTCCCTTCCTTATGCAGTGACTTTAAAGCTGCTGTGTTCCGCAAGGATAAACTTCATAATTGTAACACAACAACACAAGGATTTGGAGCAGGAGTAGGCCTTTCAGTTCCTTGAGCCTGCTCTACCATTCAGTAAGATTATGGCTGATCTGATTGCGGTCTCAACTCCACTTTCCTGTCTGCCTCCCATAACCTTTGACTACTTTGTTGATCAAAAATCTATCCAACTCAGTGTTCAATATATTCAGTGACGTAGCTTTCTGTGCTCTCTGCGGAAGAGAATTCCACAGATGATGTGAGAGAAAGAAAATGTCTCCTGATCTCAGTCTTAAATGGGAGATACCTAATTCTTAAACTGTCTCCCATGGTTCTGGACTGGCCCACAAGGAGAAACACCCTCGCAGCTTCCATCTTGTGAAGTCCCCTTAGAATCTTGCATTTTTCAGTAGATCGCCTTCAATTCTTCTAACAGTAGGAAATCATTTCTTTTTAAACTAAGTAAAGTTTTAATTTTGTATTCCCGTTGATGGATGCATGAATTTTTAAAGATTTTTTTCCAATCTAGCCTCTGTCGGCTGACTAAAAAAGTTTATCTCTTAAGCTTGGGTTTCAGGACCTGTATTTGTTAAAGCTCTCACAATTTCTACCCTAGTGGACTTTGCACAAATAACACATTCTGGACTGTATGCCAGAACGCTGACTTAAGTGTACAATTCATTTCCAAACTGCTTGCTTTCCCTTTTTGTTCACGTAAGACAACTTCATGGCGCATGTATTCTCTGTTGTGTGTGTGTGAGTTTGCATGTTTTTGTTGGTCAAAGAATAAAGCCTGGGAGTGTTGTAAACTGCAAGGAGGACGATGTCGAATTTCAAAAGGACGTAGACAAGTTGGTGGATTGGGCAGATAGGTGGCAGATGAAGTTCCGTATGGAGAATTGTGAGGTGTTGCATTTTGGTAGGAAGAACATGGAGAGACAAGATAAAATTAGGGGTGATATTTTGAAGGGGGGACAGGAAAAGAAAGACCTGGGTGTATATGTGCATAGCTCATTGAAGGTGGCAGGACAGGTGGAGGGTGCAGTTAATAAAGCATGTAGTATCCTGGGCTTTATTAACAGGGACATAGAGTACAAGAGCAAGGAGGTTATGCTGAATTTATATAAGATACTCATTAGGCCTCAGCTGGAGTATTGTGCACAGTTCTGGGCACCACATTAAAGGAAGGATGTGAACACATTGGAGAGAGTGCAGAAGAGGTTGACAAGAAAGGTTCCTGGGATGAGAAACTTCAGCTGTGAGGATAGATTGGAGAGGTTGGGACTGGTCTCCACAGAGAGAAGACGGCTGAGAGGAGATTTGATAGATTTGTTCAAATCATGAGGGGGCTGGACAGAGTAGATAGGGAGAAGCTGTTCCCACTCGTAAAAGGATCAAGAACAAGAGGGCACAGCTTCAAAGTGATTTGCAAAAGAAGCAGTTGTCATGTGTTTCACACAGGAGTAGTTCGGATCTGGATTGCACTGCTGGAAGTGTGGTGGAGGCAGGCTCAATCGAGGCATTTGAGGTCATTCGATGATTATTTGAATAGAAACAATGTGCAGGGTTTGGGGAAAAGGCAAAGCAATGGCACTAGGTCATAATGCTCATTTGGAGAGCCAGTGCAGAAATGATGGGCTGATTGGCCTGCTCCTGTGCTGTTACAATTCTGCGATGGTTTTATTAACTGTATAGTTTGTAGAGTTATGGATTAATTATTTTCTCTAGGTCACTTGAATTCCTGGTGCCTAATGCTTTTCTTTTACATTGGCATTCGGTATGCTTTATAGCAGCCTCCGATCTGTGCATCGTTGAGCAGAAGCAAAAGGAGACCAGACAATGTAGATTTTATACATTTCACTCTTTGCAGTAATTGGTGGTTAGGATATTCTTCAAAATGCGGAGCTTTCATGATGTAGCCTGTGCTCAGTCTGACAATGTGATGCACTGGAAATCTTTGAGAAAATGTGGAGTGTTTTGAGTATTGGGAAGAAAATGGTGAAAGAGAATGCCCGATTACATTGTCATCATTTCCCTTGAATAGCAACAAAACTGTATGGAAACTCTGGCACCCGCTGAATGGCTTGATGGATAAGGACTTGAAGGACTCTTAAAATATTATTTTTAAATCCCATGTTTTTGGTTGGAAGAGTGGAGAGGAGGAGACCACTCCATTTCCAGTGTCCGGAGTAAGCTAATTGTCCAAGATATGACATAAATGGAAGCCGTGGTAATGTGCTACCCCCCCCACCCCCACCCCCCGACTCTCTTGAACTTTGGGGATGTTACTCGTGTCTTCCACCGTGAAGACTGACGCAAAGTACCTTTTCAGTTCCTCCGCTATTTCTTTGTTCCCCACTATTACTTCTCCAGCATCATGTTCCAGCGGCCCAATGTCCACTTTTGCCTCTCTCTTACCCTTTATATATCTAAAAAAAAAACTCTTGCAATCTTCTTTTATATTACTGGCTAGTTTACCCTCATATTTCATCTTCTCCCTCCTTATTTCTTTTTTATTTGTCCTCGGTTGGTCTTTGTAGGTTTCCCAATCCCCTGGCTTTCCACTGCTCTTAGCAGCATTGTATTTTCTCTTTCATTTCTCTTTAGCTTTTATGCTGTCCCTGACTTCCCTTGTCAGCCATGGTTGCCTCGTCCTCCCTTTAGTAAGCTTCTTCTTCCTAGGGATGAATTTTTGCTGTGTCTCCCAAATTATTCCCAGAAACTCGTGCCATTGCTGTTCCAATGTCTTTCCTGCTAAGCTCATCTCCCAGTCAATTCTAGCCAGCTCCTCCCTCATGCCTCTGTAGTTGCCTTTATTCAACTGTAATACCGTTACATCTGATTCCAGCTTTTTCCTCTCAAATTGCAGGGTAAATTCTATCATATTATGGTCACTTCCTCCTAAGGGTTCCTTCACCTTAAGCTCCCTTATCAAATCTGCCTCATTACACATCACTAAATCTAGAATTGCCTGTTCCCTAGTGGGGCTCCACCACAAGCTGCTCCCAAAAGTTATCTCATAGTCATTCCACAAATTTCTTTTCTTGGGATCAACTACCAACCTGATTTTCCCAGTCTACCTACATATTGAAATCCCCCATGATCACTGTAACCTTGCCTTTCTTACACATCTTTTCTATCTCCTTGAGTATCGTGTGACCCTCATCCTGACTACTGTTCGGAGGCCTGTACATAACTCCCATTATGATTTTTTTGCCTTTACTGTTCCTCAACTCTACCCACACAGAGTCTACATCATCTTAGCCTACGTTGTTTATTGCAATCAATTTAATTTCATTTCTTACTAACAAAGAAACCCCACCCCCTCTGCCAACCTGCCTATCTTTTCAATGGGATGTATATCCTTGGATATTTAGCTCCCGGTCCTGATCCCCTTGCAGCCATGTCTCCGTGATGCCCACCACATTATACCTACCAATTTCAATCTGCGCCACAAGCTCATTTACCTTATTTCGTATACTGCATGCATTCAGATACAACACCTTCAGTCCTGTATTTCCCGTCCACTTTCTCATTGTCGTCTCTATCTGATGTGCTTGAAGTTAGATTGCTAGCCCTTTCCAAACACCGTCCTATTTTGTGTTCTGCAGACTTTCATAGCGTCTCCTGGGCTCTCCTTTTCAGTTTTTCATAATTTTCCATGAAGTTGAATCCACCCCACCCACATGCTAACCTGCTGCTTTGTTTCCCATTAGTCATATTTCTTGGAGTTTTACCCTTCCCTTCTCACCAACTTTCCAGTTTAAAGTCTTGGTGACCACGCTATTTACTCTTTTCGCTAGAACATTGGTCCCAGATCGGTTCAGGTGGAGACCATCCCAACGGTACAGATCCCGCCTGTTCCAATACTGATGCCAGTGCCGCATGAAATGGAACCCTTCTTTCCTGCACCACTCCTTTAGCCACGTGTTTACTTCCCTTATTCTCGCGTCCCTATGCCAATTTGCACGTGGCTCAGGTAGTAATCCAGAGATTATAACCCTCGAGGACCTGTTCTTTAATTTAGTTCCTAGTTCCCGATAGTCCCCAAACAGGTCCTCTTTCCTAGTTTTAACTATGTTATTTGTCCCAACGTGGACCACAACAACTGAATACTACCGCTCCCTCTCCAATATCCTTTCAAGCCGGTCAGAGATGGCCCTCACCCTGGCACCGGGCAGGCAACAAACCATGCGGGACTCTCGATCCTGCTTACAAAGGATGTTATCAATTCCCCTAATTATAGAATCCCCTACAACTGCCACTTGTCTTTTTGCTCCACCTCTTGAATGACCTCCTGAGCCACGGTGCCATGGTCAGCTGGCTCATCCTTCCTACAACGCTGTTCCTCATCCAGACAGGGAGCAAGTACCTCGGACCTGTAGGACAAGGTCAAGAGCTGAGGCTCCTCTGTTCCTGAACACAGGAGCCCTCTACCTGCCTCACTTGCAGTCACACCCTGCTGACACGGACCACTGACCAAATTTGAGGTACTTAATACACAGGCTCTGACCACCTCCTGAGAAAAATCGTCCAAGTAACTCTCCACCTCCTGGATGTGCTGCAGTGGCTGGAGCTCGGACTCCAGCTCATCAATTCTAAGCCGGAGTTTCTCCGCCAACCAACACTAGCTGCAGGTGTGGTCACTGTGGCTCGCAATGGGATCTGCCAGCTCCCACATCATACAGGTGCAGGACATCACCAGCCAAGCCATCTCTACTTAGTTAATTCATTTATTAATTAGCTTTGCAGTGCTTTTTTTTTCCAAATTTGGTGCAGATTTCCTACCAACCAATCAGGTCGCAGATTTCCTGTGACGTCACTTTTTCAGTTTTGGCTTCAGTTACTCTGCTCCTCCCTCCGAGTCTGCTCCCTGGAGACAAGGCCGCGAATCCCCGAGGTAAGCTAGATTTATAATCACTGCTCCGGTGCGCCTCCCTACTATTTGTTCCAATAGTAGCCTACAGTCATTTTGACTGTAGACCTTCAGGTTACCAGCTCATCCAAAAGACTCCTTCAGTAGTGCACCAAAATAACTGCCTAGAGTGTGCTTAAGTCCTGAATGCAACTTGAACCCACAACTTTCTGATCTAGAGATGAGTGTACTCCCATTGGGCCAAACTAAGACTATTCCTCTCAACTCTCCTGACATTTTCTTATTCTTTCATGGGATGTAGGCAAAGCTTGCATTTGTTATTCATCCCTAACTGCCCTTGAACTGAACATTTCAAAGGGCAGTTAATAGTGGGTCTTGAGCCACATGCGTGCCAAACTGGGTAAGGATAGCAGATTTCTTTGCCTAAAGGACATGAGTGAACCAGATGGGTCTTTACAACAATTGATTATAAGTTTTATGGTCACCATTACTGAGCTTTATATTCCAGATTGATGAATTGAATTTATAAATTAATAAATTTAATATAAATTATGTAACTTGAATATTGCTGACAGACATTTTCTTGTCAAAACTTTTTATCTTGCACTCAACAGGACAACTGGCAAGAAAATAGCATGTCAGGGGAAACAACATATTTATACTATGAGAAGACAGTGCTGATTGGTTAGCAAGTGGACTCTGCTGCAGGCATTGCCATGGAAAATGCACAAGTGGATGGTGACTTGACAGTTAACTGAAACCAAGCAGCTGACTCGGATTGGTCAAAACATAGCCCTGGGGAATGAACCAGCAAATGGCTGTTATTTTGTAATGGTTGCACATGTTCTTTCTGTCTGCAAACAGGGTCCTGTGTATTGATATATGTAGCTGGCAGTACACACAAATGCATCTCAATGCGAGCCCAACTGACCATCTTCAACTTATTGTCGGCGTAATTCTTAGCACACTGAGGATTATTTAATAAATTTTGTCCAATCGTGAATCACATTTAATTTAGGACACCTATGATTTCAGTTTTGCAAGCACAGCCTGGTTGGGTACAGTCCATACCTTGCTCGTTGCATCAAACAGCATGCCCCTTCCATTGTTCGCAATGGGATGCTATGCACTGTGGGATGCTAGTTCTGTATCACATACTGCCTAATTATTAATTCCATAGTGGGATTAGAACCTGTGTCTCTAGAGCATTACCTGGGCCTCTGGAATACTAGTCCAGTTATACTACCACAACACCACCATCTCCTCCCTCAATCAATGATTAATTTATTTATTTTGGAATGCAGCAAGACTCTAATCTAAAGTCACTTCTTCAGACTTCAAGAATGAAGTATAATTCACCACCACTCAGTCCAAAACACACACATTATGTGCACGGACAGCATTAGTAAATGATTTGTAAAGACAGAAACTGGCCTTAATATAGATCCTATATTGGATTTGTAGTGTACCAAGATGCAGAATTTTACCACTTCTTGCATACTACTTACAGAAACAAAGGATGTAACTCAAGAACAAAGGAACACAGGAATCTGGAGCAGGAGTAGGCACCAAAATCATGGCTGATCTGATTGTGGCCTCAACTCCACTTTCCCGTGTGCCCCATGACTTCTTGTCAATCAGAAATGTAACATCGCCTTGAAGATATTCCATGCCCCAGCCTCCAATGCTCTCTGGAGATGAGAATTCCACAGACTAACAACCCTCATAAATTCTCATCTCAGTCTTAAATGGGAGACCCTGAATTTTTAAACTGTGTCCCCCAGTTCTAGACTCCCTCAAAGGGAAACATACTTTCAGCATTCATCTTGTCAAGTCCCCTTAAGATTTCATATGTTTCGGAAAGATCACCTCTCATTATTCTAAGGTCCAATGGATATAGGCCCACCTATTTAACCTTTCCTCATAAGAGCCATGGAAAAGTTACGGCACAAAAGTGGCCATTCAGCCCATTGTCTGCAGTAACCCATAAAGAGAAAAACAACTAGCAGTTCATTTTAATCCCACTTGCCAGCACCTGGTCTGTAGCCTCGCAGGTTACAGCACTTCAGATGCAGATCCAGGTACCTTTAAAGGAGTTGAACGTTTCAGCCTCAACCATCAATTTAGGCAGTGAATTCCAGACATCCACCACCTTCTGGGTGACAAAGCTTTTCCTCATACCCCCTTTCATCCTTCTACCAATCACCTTAAATCTATGCCCCTTGCTAGGTGGCCCCTCAGCAAGGGGAAACAGATCTTTCCTGTCATGCCAAGTATAATCCTTGCTCCAACATGTGGAAAAGCAGCATCCAATCTGCACACAGCAAGGTCCCACAAAATACCAATGAGATGCATGAATTTAATCAGTGGTCCAGATAAAATGTTTCACAACAAAAACAAAAACAATTACGTGGAAAAACTCAGCAGGTCTGGCAGCATCGGCGGAGAAGGAAAGAGTTGACGTTTCGAGTCCTCATGACCCTTCGTCAGAACTTGAGTTCGAGTCCAAGAAAGAGTTGAAGTATAAGCTGGTTTAAGGTGTGTGTGTGGGGGGCGGAGAGAGAGAGGTGGAGGTGGGGGGTGTGGTTGTAGGGACAAACAGGCAGTGATAGAAGCAGATCATCAAATGATGTCAACAACAATAGTACAAAAGAACACATAGGTGTTAAAGTTAAAGTTGGTGCTATTATCTAAACGAACGTGCTAATTAAGAATGGATGGTAGGGCACTCAAGATATAGCTCTAGTGGGGGTTTTTTTTAAAAAAATAATGGAAATAGGTGGGAAAAGGAAAATCTTTATAATTTATTGGAAAAAAAAGAAAAGGAAGGGGGAAACAGAAAGGGGGTGGGGATGGAGGAGGGAGCTCACGACCTAAAGTTGTTGAATTCAATATTCAGTCCGGAAGGCTGTAAAGTGCCTAGTCGGAAGATGAGGCGTTGTTCCTCCAGTTTGCATTGGGCTTCACTGGAACAATGCAGCAAGCCAAGGACAGACATGTGGGCAAGAGAGCAGGGTGGAGTGTTAAAATGGCAAGCGACAGGGAGGTTTGGGTCATTCTTGCCGACAGACTGCAGGTGTTCTGCAAAGAGGTCGCCCAGTTTACGTTTGGTCTCTCCAATGTAGAGGAGACCACATTGGGAGCAACAAATGCAGTAGACTAAGTTGGGGGAAATGCAAGTGAAATGCTGCTTCACTTGAAAGGAGTGTTTGGGTCCTTGGACGGTGAGGAGAGAGGAAGTGAAGGGGCAGGTGTTGCATCTTTTGCGTGGGCATGGGGTGGTGCCATTGGAGGGGGTTGAGGAGTAGGGGGTGATGGAGGAGTGGACCAGGGTGTCCCGGAGGGAGCGATCCCTACGGAATGCCGATGGGGGGGGTGAAGGGAAGATGTGTTTGGTGGTGGCATCATGCTGGAGTTGGTGGAAATGGCGGAGGAAGATCCTTTGAATGCGGAGGCTGGTGGGGTGATAAGTGAGGACAAGGGGGACCCTATCATGTTTCTGGAGGGAGGAGAAGGCGTGAGGGCGGATGCGCGGGAGATGGGCCGGACACGGTTGAGGGTCCTGTCAACGACCGTGGGTGGAAAACCTCAGTTAAGCAAGAAAGAGGACATGTCAGAGGAACTGTTTTTGAAGGTAGCATCATCGGAACAGATGCGACGGAGGCGAAGGAACTGAGAGAATGGGATGGAGTCCTTACAGGAAGCGGGGTGTGAGGAGCTGTAGTCGAGATAGCTGTGGGAGTCGGTGGGTTTGTAATGGATATTGGTGGACAGTCTATCACTAGAGATTGAGTCAGAGAGGTCAAGGAAGGTCATGGATAAAATGTTTACCTGTACAAACATAACTTCACTTCTATGGACAATATCAATGTAATTTTTATGTCCAATGCGATCCTTTACATTTTTATGGGACCTGACAATATTCTGACAACAGCACTGAATACTTGTGCTCCAGAACTTGTCTCACTCTGTGCCAAGCCTTTCCAGTACAACTACAACACTGGCATCTACCCAGCAATGTGGAAAATTGCCCAGGTATGTCCTGTACAGGAAAAGCAAGACAAATCCAACCCAGCCAGTTCCTGCCCTATCAGTCTTCTCTCCATCAGTAAAGCGATGGAAGGTGTCATCAACAGTGCTATCATAGGCACTTGTTTAGCAATACCCTGCTCACTGATGCTCAGTTTAGGTTCTGCCAGGGCCACTCAGCTCCTGCTCTCGATACAGCCTTGGTTCAGACATGGACAAAAGAGTTCATCTCCAGAGGTAAGGTAAGAGTGACTGCTCTTGATATCAAGGCAGCTTGTCACTGAGTGTGGCATCAAGGGGCCCTAACAAAACTGGAGTCAATGGGAATCAGGGAAAACTCTCCATTGGTTGGAGTCATACCTAGCACAAAAGAAGATAGTTGTCATTGTTGTCAACTCAGATTCAGGACATCATTGTAGGAGTTCCTCAGGGTAGTGTCCTCGGCCCAACCATCTTCAGCTGCTCCATCAATGACCCTCTTTTCACCATTAGGTCAGAAGTGGGGATGTTTGCTGACGATTGTACAATGTTCAGCACCATTTGCAACTCCTCAAATATCGAAGCAGCCAGTGTCCAAATGCAGCAAGACCTGGATAATATCCAGGCTTGGACTGACAAATGGCAAGTAACATTCATGCCACACAAGTGCCAGGCAATGACCATCTCCAACAGAGAATCTAACCATCACCCCTTGATATTCCATGGTATAACCATCACTGAATCTCCCACTCTCAACATTATGGGGTTACCATTGACCAGAAACTGAACTAGCCATATAAATACTGTGGCTGCAAGGGCAGGTGTCATGAAACTATTAATATATATAGTATTATTGGTAAATATTTTTCTTTTAAAATAGAGGTTTAGTCTGAGGATGTGTCTTAATTGGATTAAAGCCAGCTAATCTGGGTGCTTTATGTACTAGTTTTGAGATGTCAACAGAGATGGAGTGTAATTGCATTGTTTTTGAACAGAGCATTAAAGAAGTGGGGCAAAAACTGACGCCTATCTAGCTGATGCTAAGCAATATTATTTTGCTAATAAATTATATATTACTAATAAAATTGGCACGATCAAAGGGGTTTTATTGTTAGACGGGTTTAGCTCAGAGGTTGGTGATACAATGAGAATTTGTATTCAGTGGAGTGGTAGGTATAACTTCAGCAGCGTTGTGTGTGGGGCAGAGGCAATGTGAGATCAAAAGGCAGCTGCAATCCTCCAACTGATCCAACTGGCTCCACAGTGAAAAGAACCTCATTGAATTTGTAAGGTGAAAATGCTTTGCCCGGTGTTTTGCTTATGTCTACGGATTGCTGTTGCCTTAACAGAGATTAGTTTGGGAATTTGTTAAAAGTTATGATAGGAGTAATTTGAAGTCACGTGGGTATATATTTTAACCTGTGTAAATTAATGTTTCATTTAGTTTAATGTAAAGTCTTGAGAACTGGTGGTCTGATTCCTAAATTTAGAGTCGCATCTCAAACATAACACTTATAGGTTATGACAGTTGTTTAAAGTTTTCCTCTGGGATTTTTAAATAACTCCACTTTACCAACTGCATCAGTCATGAGAGCAGACCAGAAACTAGGAATCCTGCAGCGAGTAACTCATCTCCTGGCTCCCCAAAGCCTGTCCACCATCTACAAGGCAAAAGTCAGCAGTGCGATGGAATGCTCACCACTGGTCTGAATGAGTGCAGCTCCAACCACACTCAAGAAGCTTTACACCGTCCAGGACAAAGCCCACTTGATTAGCACCCCTTCCACAAACATGCACTCCCTCAACCACCGACGCATAGTGGCAGCAATGTGTACCATCGACAAGACGCACTGCAGGAATTCACCAAGCTTCCTTCGACAGCACCTTCCAAATGTGCGACCACTACCATCTAGAAGGACAAGATCAGCAGACGCATGAGAACACCACCACCTGGAAGTTCCCCTCCAAACCACTCATCTTCCTGGCTTGGAAATATATTGCCATTCCTTCATTCTGTAACTGGGTCAAAATCCTGGAACACTCACCCTAATGCCACAGGGACTGCAGCAGTTGAAAAAGGCAGCTCATTACCACCTTCTCAAGGGCAATTAGGAATGGGCAATAAATGCTGGCCTAGTATAAAATGAATTTTAAAAACTGGGAGGGCATACCGAGCCTCTGCTTAACATGTCATCTAAAATACAGCACCCTTTCAGTCTCCAACCATCAGACCAGATGATGGGCTCAAGTCCAAGAGCAGAGTTAAACCCGCGCTCTTCTGACTGATCGAGTGTGCTCTCTTGTTAAGGTACTGCAGAACCGATTAAGTCATAACCAAGTCTGACCCGATCTTCACTCAAACATCACACACTCATTGTACAGCAAGAGTCAGCAGACTGCAATCAGGAGCAGAAATTGTAATTTCAGTTCAGGATGCTGAGGCCTATTGCAACATTCTACATCACTGCTATTCCTGCTGATATCAGCCAAGATAAAAGGTCCAGCCTAAATCTGCCTTGAATGCTGATTACCGAGTTACATGTACTCGTGCAATTGAAACTCCATAAGCAACAGCTGGGAAGAGCACAAGTACACTGTAAGCTTTCTTCTATAATAAGAATACATTCTCTGGTCATTAGGCAAGTATCCTGGAGACAGCTGCAAGTAGGAGCTTTCATGCCCAAAATAAGAATGACAACAGATTTGCAAGCTATCCACAACCAACATTTTTAACTGAGCTGTCACCTATATGTATGATGGAAATGCCTTCACAAAAGGTCCACCACAAAGAACTTGTGCTACTTTAGGACAACGTTTGCGGTTCAAGTTAGCAGCAAACTGTAAATAAAGCTGCTGGCAAAAAGAAATTCTTTGAAACAGCCCAACGCATCCAGAGATAGCCCCAAATAGTTGTTGTAAATTTTAAGAATCCTTTGAGCAATTAAGTGCATTTCTGATGCTATTGCCAAAAGTTTGACTATTTAAACATTCACAGTTTTTAAAGCTTAGTTCCATAATATTTCAGGCACAATACCATTTGTGGTAATTAGCATCCAATGAAGATTTACTAACAGTATGATTTAACAATACTCAGCTTCAAAATTCTTACAAGAGCTAAGAAAAAGAGTGATTAGCAAATGACATCAATATACAAAAAAGGTCAGAAAAGCAAAACTCTGAAAAGACTAACAGTACCTTTACACACAGTTCAGAGATGTGGAAATGCTGAGTTCTCAGAGGGTTGTGGCAGGATATCGATATATAAAATATATATTTCTGGAAAGAGACATATTGTAGAAGCTTTTATCTTGCACTCATCAGAACAAATGCAAGAAAGCCAAATCCCAAATGATTATACAGTCATCAATATACTAGAAAAAGAAATGAGGCAGGAGGCTGGATAAGACGAGAAAAATTAATGTTCCACAAAAGGGCAGGTATAACTGAGATTGTTGCGGCTACCCATAGCAACACCTTTTATTTGAATATTGCTGAAAAAAGAAACATGTCTAAACTTTCCTTTTTACACTCATCAGGACACTTTGCAAGACTACCAATACAAAGGAAAAAACAACAATTTATACTGTGTGTGAAGATTGGTTGGCAAGTGGACTCCGGTAGAGGCATTGCCATGGGGAATGCACCAGTGAGGGTGACTGACAGTTAATTGCCAAGCATTGTTTGAAACTTAAAACAGGCAGCTTGACCCTGATCAGTCAAGGCATTACCCTGAGGAATGAGTCAGCAAATGGCTGTAACTTAATTTGTTTAGCTGAAACAGGCACAATGTGTGTACATGTTCTTTCTGCCTGCAAAGAACAGCGTCATATGCATTGACATATGTAGCTTCCACTACACGCAAATGCGCCACACTGCAAGCCCGACTGACAATCTTAAATTGGTTGTCTGCGTAATTCTTAGCGCACTGAGGATTATTTAGCAAATGTTGTCCAATCGCAGAATCTGAGATAGACTGGGCATTTTTCAGGGCCGAAAGTGACAGCCTTTGAGTTCATGAGTTTGCATGATATATAGCGTGAAATAATCTAATCAGGGTAGCCATTATCCTGCAGGATGCCTTTAATGTGCCCTGTTTCAGGATCAAGCTTGCATAGTGAACAAATGGCTTGGGCCCTTTTAGAAGGACCTTTTGTTTGGAGGAAGCAAGTGGGATTGAAAGAGAAGTTGTTCAGAACAAGAAGGAGCTCAAAAAGGCAGAGGAGGGTGGTGGTAGATGGAGATTAGTTGGGCCTTCATTCAAGGAAGAAGCGAAGAGCTCTGAGATCATCCTAGTGGGAAATGGAGGTGTAGAACACCCTTACCTCACCATCACTTCGTCCAACTCTGACTGTTCCCTCCCTCGGCTTCTGTCCGTTTGTGAATATTCAATAAAAGCCCATGGACTCCCACAGCTACCTCAACGATACTTCCCCACACCCATTTCCTGAAAGGATTCCATTCCTTTCTCACAGTTCCTCTACGTCTGTCACATCTGTCCTGATGATGCAACCTTCCACATCAGCGTTTCTAACATGCCTTCCTCTTTCCTCTACCAAAGATTCCCACCCTGAGTGCTTGACCATGTCCGATCCATTTCATGTGCATCTGCTCTCACCATTTCCCCTCCCTCCCATAACCATGAGAGGGTTCCCCTTTGTTCTCACCTTCCACCACAACAACATCCATATTTAACAAATCATCCTCTGCCATTTCTGCCAGTCCAAAATGGTGCCACTACCAAACACATTTCCCCTGCCTTCTCCTTTCATCATTCCGAAGGTACTGTTTCCTCCGCCCAAGTCAAGTCCGCTCCTCAGTCACCCCAAACACCACCTCCCTTCCCTACAGTACACTTCCATGCAATTGCAGTAGGTGCAACCCCTGTCCTTTCACCTACTCCTTTCTCACTGACCAAGGTCTCAAACACTCTTTTCCAAGTGAAACAGCATAATACTTGAGACGTCTTTCAATTTAATATGCTTTTTGTTTATTCATTCATGGGTTGTGGGTGGGACTGACGAGGCCAGAATTTATTGCCCATCCCTAGTTGCCTTTGAGAAGGTGGTGGTGAGCTGACTTCTTGAACCGCTGCAATCCATGTGGTGTAGCAACACCCACTGTGCTGTTAGGGAGGAAGTTCAAGGATTTTGAGCCAGTGACAGTGAAGGAACGGCGATATATTTCCAAGTGAGTGGCTTGGAGGGGAACTTCCAGGTCGTGGTGTTCCCATGTGTCTGCTTTCCTTGTCCTTCTAGATGGAATTGGTCATGGATTTGGAAAGTGCTGTCTCAGGAGCCCTGGTGAGTTCCTGCAGTGCATCTTCTAGGTGATACACATTGCTGCCACTGTGTATCAGTTGTGGGGGGAGTGAATATTTGTGGATGGAGTTCTAATCAAGCGGGCTGTTTTGTCCTGGATGCTGTCAAGCTTTGTGTGTTGTGGGAGCTGTACTCGTCCAGGCAAGAGGGGAGTATTCCATCACACTCCTAACTTGTGCCTTGTAGATGGTGGTCAGGCTTTGGGAGTCACATGGTGAGTTACATGCCACAGGATTCCTAGCCTCTGACCTCTTGTAGCCACAGTGTTTATATGGCTAGTGCAGTTCAGTTTCTGGTGAGTGATAACTCCTAGGATATTGATATTGGGAGTTTCAGCAATGGTAATACCATCGCTGAATGGCAAAGGGCCATGGTCGTTAGAGATGATCATTGCCTGGCACTGGTGTGGTGCGAATGTTACTTGCTACTTGCACCACACAAGTTACTTGCTACTTGTCAGCCCAAGTCCAGGTCTTGCTGTATTAGGACATGGACAGCTTATGTATCTGAGGAGTCACGAATGGTGATGAACATTGTGCAAACATCCCAACTTCTGACCTTATGATGGAAGCAAGGTCATTGATGACGGCGGCTGGATACTGTTTGATGACATAGTCTCCTCTACATTGGGGAAATCAAATGCAGACTGGGTAACTGCTTTGCGTATCACCTCTGTTCAGTCCACAAACATGACCCCATATTTCCTGTTGCTTGTCTTTTTAATTTTCCACCTTGCTCCCACTCTGAGCTCTCTCATGGCCTGCTACAGTGTTCCATTGAAGCTCAGCACAAGCTAAGGGAGAACCAGTGGATGTGGTGTATTTGGACTTTCAGAAAGCTTTTGATAAAGTCCCACAAAAGGAACAGATTAGTGTGTAAAATTAAAGCACAAGGGATTGGGGGTAATATATTGGCATGGATTGAAAATTGGTTAGCAGACAGGAAACAGAGTAGGAATAAATGGGTCTTTTTCTGAGTGGCAGACGGTTACTAGTGGGGAACCACGGGGATCGGTGCTTGGGCCCCAGCTATTCACAATATTTATCAATGATTTGGAAGAGGGAACCAAATGTCATGTTTCCATGTTTGCTTCCAACACTAAACTAGGTGTGGGAAAGTGAGAGGTGAGGTGGATGATAAGAGGCTTCAAGGTGATTTAGGCAAGTTGAGTGAGTGGGCAAATACATGGCAGATGCAAAGATAATGTGGATAAGTGTGAAGTTATCTACTTTGGTAGGAAAAACAGAATGGCAGAGTATAAGTTAAATGGTAACAGATTGAGAAATGTTGATGTACAAAGGGACCTGGGTGTTCTTGTACACCAATCACTGAAAGCAAAGCAAATGGTATGTTGGCCTTCATTGCAAGAGGATTTGAGTACAGGAGCAAGGAAGTCTTACTGCAGCTGTACATGCCCTTGGTGAGACTACACCTGGAGTCACGTGCGCAGTTTTGGACTCCTTATCTAAAAAAGGATATGCTTGCCATACAGGGAGTGTGGCGAAGGTTCACCAGACTAATTCCTGAGACGGCAGGATTGTCATATGGGAAGAGCTTGAGCCAACTAGGCCTGTATTCACTGCAGTTTAGAAGAATGAGAAGGGATCTCATTGAAATGTATAAAATTCTGACAGGGCTAGACAGACTGAATTGCAGGGATGATATTTCCTCTAGCTGGGGCGTCGAGAAGAGAAGGTCACAGTCTCAGGATACAGGGTAGGTCATTTAGGACTGAGTTGAGGAGAAACCTCTTCACTCAGAAGGTGGTAAACCTGTGGAATTCTCTACCACAGGGGGCTGTGGAAGCCAAGTTAATGAATATATTTGAGGAAATAGATTTCTAGACTCTAAATGTGTCAAGGGGTATGGCATTAAGATAGAGGATCAGCCATGATCATATTGAAGGCGGAGCAGGCTTGAAGGGCCAAGTGACCTACTCCTACTTCTATTTTCTATGCTTCTTCATGAACAGCACCCTAACTTCCAACTTGGCATGCTACAGCTATCTGGACTTGACACCAAGTTCAACAACTTTAAATTGTAACCTGTTGCATTTTTTAAAATTTTGCTTGGAAGGTCTTGTTTCTTTCTTTATCCCTTAAGTGGTTCTTATGTAGCGATTCACGCCTCATTCGGGCACAACTTTTGTTTCTTTACTATAGTCATTATCACTCTCTTTGGCTGTTGCATCATGAAATCACTTGTTATTTAAAAACTCCCGTTTTCCACGCTATCACAAAGCTTGCCTTTTGTTCCCCCTGCCCCATCCCCAACTTCATTCACTGGTTTAAAACTTGTAACGTTTCTACCGTTCTTCAGTTCTGATGAAAAGCCACTCGACCTGAAACATTACTTGTTTCTCTCTACAGGTGCTGCCTGACCTGTGTGTTTCCAGCTTTTTTTTCACAATCACAGAATTTTAATGTCCCAGGAGGCGGCCATTTGGCCCACTGTGCCTGCACCAGCTCTCCAAATGAGCTTTACAATCTGGTGCCTTTGCCCTGTCTTTTCCCCATACCCTTGCACATGGTTTCTATTTAAATAATCAGCCAATGCCCTCTGGAATGCCTTGTTTGAACCTGCCTCCACCACACTTCCAAGCAGTGCATTCCAGACCCAAATCACTCATGTGAAAAAGCTTTTCTTCATGTTGCATTTGCTTCTTTTGCAAAATACTTTAAATCTGTGCCCACTCATTCTTGATCCTTTTGAGAGCGGGAACAGCTTCTCCCCATCTACTCAGTCTAGCCCGATTTTGAACATCTCTATCAATTCTCCTTTTAGCCTTCTTCTCTGCAAGGAGAACAGTCCCAACCTCTCTAACCTATCCTCATAACTGGAGTTTCTCATCCCTGGAACCACTCTTGTAAACCTCTTCTGCATTCTCCAATGTGTTCACATCCTTCCTATAATGTGGCGCCTATAGGACGTCGTAGGAGCATAAGTAGACCATTCAGCCCATCGAGTCTGCTCCGCCATTCAATGAGATCAAGGCTGAGCTGATAATCCTCAACCCCACTTTCCTGCCTTTTACCCATGATTCCCTTACAGATGCCCAAATCTGTCCATTTCAGCCTTGAATATACGTAACGACCTAGCCTCTACAGCCCTCTGTGCAAACGAATTCCAGATTTACTTCCCTCAGAAGAAATTTCTCCTCATCTCTGTTTTAAATGGGTGCCCCCTTACTCTGAGATTATGCCCTCTGGTCCTAGACTATCCCACAAGGGGAAACAACCTCTCAGCATCTACCTTGTCAAGCCCCAAAGGATCTTATGTTTCAATAAGGTAACCTCTCATTCTTCTGAACCCCAATGCGTACAGGCCCAACCTACTCAACCTCTCCTCATTAGAAAATCCCTCCATACCTGGAATCAACCTAGTGAACCTTCTCTGGACTGCCTCCTATGCCAGTAATCTTTCCTTGGATCAGGGGACCAAAACTGTTCACAGTATTCTAGGTGTGATCTTTGTATGCCTTGTATCGTTTTAGCAAGACTTAGCTATTTTTAAACTCCATTCTCTTCGAAATAAAGGCCAACATTCTACTGGCCTTACCTATTACCTGAACTTGTGTGCTAACTTTTTAGGATTCATGCACGAGGACCCCCAAATCCCTCTGTGTTGTAGCTTTCTGCAGTCTTTCTCCATTTCAGTAATATTCAGCTCCTCTATTCTTCCTGCCAAAGTGCAAAACCTCACATTTTCCCACATTATATTCCATCTGCCAAGTTTTTGTCCACTTATTTAACCTGTCTATATCCCTCTGTGGACTCATGTCATCCTCACCACTTGCCTTCCCACCTATTTTTGTGTCATTTGCAAACTTGGTGATAGTACATTCATTTCCCTCATTAAAGTCATTAATATATATTGTAAGTAATTGTGGCTATGCACTGATCCCTATCGCACTTCACTCGTTCCAGGTTGCCATACTGAAAATGCCCCCTTATCCCAACTTTTCTATTAGTTAGCCAATTCTCTATTCATGCTAATACACTAGCCCCAACACCATGGGTACTCATCTTAAGTAGTCTTATGTGCGAGAACTATACACAATATTCCAGCTGAGGACTAACCAGTGTCTTAAATAAATTCAGCATAACATCCCTGCTCTTGTACTCTATGCCCCTATTAATAAAGCCCAGGTTACTATATGCTTTAGTAACTGCTCTCTCCACCTGTCCTGCCACCTTCAATGATCTATGCACATATACGCCCAGGTTTTTCTGCTCCTGCACCCCCTTCAAAATTTCACCCCTTGTTTTATATTGTCTGTCCGTGTTCTTTCTACCAAAATACATCACCTTACACTTATCTGCATCGTACTTCATCTGCCACCTATCTGCCCACTCCACCAACTTGTCTACGTCCTTTTGAAGTTCTACACTGTCCTCCTCGCAGTTTACAGCACTCCAAAGCTTCATATCGTCCGAAATCTTTGAAATTGTCCCCGACAAACCAAGATCTAGATCATTCATATATATCAGGAAAAGCAGGAGTCCCAATACAGAGTCCTGGGGAACTCCACTACAAACCTTCCTCCAGCCCGAAAAATATCCATTGACCATTATCCTTTGTTTCCTTTTACTCAGCCAATTTTGTATCCATGTTGCTACTGTCCCTTTTATTCCATGAGCAAAACTTTTCTCACAAATCGGTTGTGTGCCACTGTCAAATGCTTTTTCGAAGTCCATGTACATCACATCAAGAGCATTAGCCTCGTTGGCCTTTTGTTACTGTCATGAAACTATTAACGTATATAATATTTTGGAAAATATTTTTCTTAAAATAGAGCTTTAGTCTGTGGGTGTGTCTTAATTCGATTAAAGCCAGCTACTCCGGGTGCTTTGATATGCACTAGTTTTGATATCTAAGAGACAAAGTGTGCATTTGCATTTTTTGAATAGAGCATTCAAAAAGTAGGGTGCAAACTTGATGCCTTTCTAGCAGCTACCAAGCATTATATTTATATTATTAATAAAATTGGTACCTTGAAAGGGGTTTCATTGTTAAAAGGAAGTTCAAAGAGGCTGGTGAGACAATGAGAATTTTAATTGAGTGATGGTAGGTATAACTTCAGCAGTTTTCAGTTGTGCAGGGCAGAGGCAATGTGAGATCAAAAGGCAGCTGGCTCCACAGTGAAAAGAACCTCATTGAATTTGGACAGCGAAAATGCTTTGCCTGGTCTCTGGTTAAGTGTATGGGTTGCTATTGCCTTAATGGAGATTAGTTTGGAAATTTATTAAAAGTTATGATAGCAGTAATTTATAGCCATGTGTATATATTTTAACCTGTGTAAATTAATAAAATGTTTCAATTAGTTTAATGTAAAAACTCGAAGTAGTGGTCTGATTCCTGAATTTAGAGTCACATCTCAAACCAAACACTTGAAATTATAGGTTATGACAGTTGTTTAAAGTTTCCCTCAGGGAATTTTAAATAACTCAACTTTACCAACTGCATTGGTCATTACAGTTATCTCTTCAAAAAACTCCAAGCTGGTTAAACACGATTTCCCCTTCAGAAATCCATGCTGGGTCTTCCTTATCAACCATATTTTTCCATGCGATTATTAATTCTATCGCAAATAATTGTTTCTGAAATCTTGCCCACCACTGAAGTTAAACTGGCTGGTCTGTAATTACTGGGCTTATCCGTACACCTTTTTTGAACAAGGATGTAATGCTTGCTACTCTCCAGCACTCTGGCACCTCCCCTGAGTCTAGGGAAGACTGAAAAATTATGGCCAGTGCCCCTGCAATTCCTACTCCCATTCCCTTAAATCTTCCCTTCTGTGTTGGCTTTTAAATTGCCATTATACAGTCAGTCCGCCTTAATGGGCCTAGAGTCTGGTTTAAAAACTCTTAATAAGTCTTAGCACATCAGCTACCTCTGGCGGTACCTAAGCATTGCCACACTGGGTTTCTCCATTGTCTCCTTCAGAACACCAGCAAATACAATACCTGGCCCAGAGAATTTGTTGGCATGAGTTTGTTTACTAATCATTGTCAAAGTAGTAAGTTATTGGATGTGCGAGAAACTTGCAAAGTTGTATCAAATATTGGGTTTGCTACATACATGTACAGCAAATTAGTCTTAATAGCAAGCATTCACCTTCAGTTGTTTTTCTTCAAATACACCTTACTTTTGAGTTGGAAGTGCTACACTACTTACTTTCAATTCTTGAAGAATAACAGTATTGTGAGTAACATTTTTCTATACTTTTAAATTAAGTTTGCCCCAATTGAAACTGTTTTCTTGCACATGATATATACTTTTAAATATAAACAGAAAATGCTAGAAAAGGTCAGATATCATTTAGTATTGCACACATTTTTTCCTATACTCTTTTCTGTTTAGTTTGATCGATTGATCAATTCTGTACTCGAGCATTTCAGACTTTCAACATTCAGTGTTTTGCTTATTATAATTTTAAAGTTCTTCTAAACTGAATTGCCTCTCAGCGATATTTTGTCGTTTTTAATTTTAAAAAACCTCTTCATACCACATTCTTTTAAAATTTGTAGAAAATCAATTTTTAACCTCCTTACTACTTTGATCAGGTTATACTATTTCCACACGAAACCAAAATGATTTGCAACACAGGAGGCCATTTGGTTTTAATCTCTGACAGCTCTTTGGTGGATGAATCCCAATGGCCCACTCTCACCCCATTCAATGTTCCAACAACACTCAACATGAACAAAGGCCTCCAAACACCTCTTATCACTTGCAATGCATAACTGTCATGACTCATTGAGGATAGTGCACTGTAATATCAAGCCCCACTGTTCCTCAAACCATGACAAATGAGAAAACCATGACCAAAGCACCAGACTACCCAATTCTATTTAACTGTTTAACTTGGGTTAACAGAAACAAGCACAGGGTTTGCAAACTTTATAAGTAAATGACTCCCTATTGAACAATTGTCTTTAACTAGTGGCAAAAAGCAATTTGAACTGCTAACTTCTAACTCTATAACTTTAATTCTACCCCTTCTTAAATCCCTGTACACAAACACACACAGAACATGCAAAGCATGGATTTTAAGGGTGAGATAACACAGTTCAATTGCACTAATCTGGAATATAGGATTAGATGGGTTGATTTTGAATGATGTCTTCCAAATTCCCTGCAGTTTGTTGTTGATGACATAAGGTGGTCTCCCAGCACTTTCAGTCTGTGGTTCCCTGTTTGACAAACTTGATTTTCAATGTCTATACTGGTAACTTTTCCCCTTTTTGTCTTGACAGGGGTTTTCAGAGAACGCAGGTTACAGGTGTATGGAATAGCCAGTTAGCTACTATGGCACAATTCCTGGAATCTTACAAACACAGGCGAGAGAGGTTGTAGGTCTTCCCTCTTTGCAGGCTAGAAGCTGTACTGCTTGCACTGTTGTCACACCAAAAACCCTAGTCACCTGGTCAGGAGCCAATTAAAATGCTGCCTTCAGGCTGTTCCCCTTCATCCAGGACTCCTTTCCAGCACCATCCTGTTCTTTTATGGCGTACTACATTCCCAGATAGCAACAGTGTACATATTCCTCTTCTGATTCTAGTGAACATATTTTTCAACTGCAGCCATGGTAGTTTTTAAAGCCACAGTCGAAGAAAAATAAAAAATAGATTCCTTGCAATAATATTTTAAAATTGAATACACCTTCAAACCTACCAACCATTGGAAAAGGTCTTTCCCCATCCAATTCATAATATTAGCAAGAGTAATTTGCCTCTTATCCCTGTCCTCTCCAGTTAAAACAGGTCTAAAGTTTATCATCAACTACAGTTTCCTATTCCTAATATAATTCTGATGAATATGTACTGAACAATTTCTTTCGCTTTAAAGTCTTTTCTATAATGGGGTACCCAAAACTGCACATCATACTCTAGTTAATGTTCACAAAAATTCTTTTACCACCTGCTCCTACTTATAAAATAGAAAATACCATGTCTTTTATGGCTTTATCTACTCAGTCACATTATCAGGGAATTATTTGTAAAGTCATAGGCGTCTGGTCATACACAAATTTTTTGGTGTTAGCGGTAGCACCCTCTCCTCCAAGTTAGGTGGTAATGAGTTTGAATGCCATTGCAAAGACCTGAGCACCTAAACTAAGCTGACAATTCAGTTAAGTACTGGGGTTCCACTGTATTAGTGCACATCTTCTTTCTGAGCAGAGATTAAGCCAAAGCCTCCTCCATTCTCTCCAGCAGATGTCAAAGATGCTATGGTACTCTCCAAAAAGGAGCAGGGGAGGCTCTGGTTGTCTTGTATTTATCATTTAACCGATATTACAAACAGGTAATTGATCTCAGTTCTGTGGAAGGGTCATGAGGACTCAAAACGTCAACTCTTTTCTTCTCCACCGATGCTGCCAGACCTGCTGAGTTTTTCCTGGTAATTCTGTTTTTGTTTTGTAATTGATCTCATTGTTGTTTGTGGGATTCTTGCTCTGTGCCAACCAGCTGCTGCACTTCTCTACATTACAAAAGTTACTATATTTTGAAAGTATTTATTTGGCTGTAAAGTACTTTTTCA
This sequence comes from Carcharodon carcharias, assembly GCF_017639515.1. Taxonomy (NCBI): domain Eukaryota; kingdom Metazoa; phylum Chordata; class Chondrichthyes; order Lamniformes; family Lamnidae; genus Carcharodon; species Carcharodon carcharias. Next base: position 12,574,959 of record NC_054471.1, read on the forward strand.
AGTCCTGAGGTCATGCAAGACACAATATAAATGCATGTTTGTTCTTTATTCTGATAATCTGAGACAAGAGAAAGTGCAACTGGAATTCTGAAGAATGGGCCAATTTAAATGGCCATGATCCACAGCCATTTTAAATTTTAGTTACAATAAATTAACTCTAAAACAATGTCAAACTATTTATCACCTAAAAAGGAGTGTGAACAAAATCAAAAACGCTAGTAATTTCTAAAATTTGTTAGCCAACACAATAGGTATCCACTGCAGAGAGCTGTGTCATTGAACAAGAACTTTAAAACAATAGTACTGTACTCATTAATTAAACTTGAACGATTTAGTGTGACCTTGAAGTTACATTTATTTAAGAATTCGTGGCATGTTAGGTCACCAGGGGAATGGAATACATTAGGGCTTAGCATGAAAGAATCAGCGTCAAGCACCCTTGAACTGGTCTGATGCAGAATGACAGTCTACTTAAAATAATTCAAAGATAATTGTTGCATGATAAAATGAATCAATATAACTTAGAACAGAATGGTATTGAGCAAAAAAGTTGTTTGCTAAGCGTCACAATAGCAAAGGTCACAGAATAGCAAGCTCCCCATCTGGAGCGGCAATGGCAACTGTGGAGATAAGACTCTGGCATGACAGCCCTGGACTCACTGATGTCGCCAAACAGCAAAGAGGAAAACAGTGAGCCCAAGCGCCCTTACAGAGTACTCCTCACGGCAAATGCAGAGTGGGTCTGGGATGTTCGTGCACTAACTTGGCACAGGCAGAGGCCAACAAGTGTAACTCTCTGGTTGACCAAGTGCAGGCGAAACCAGGAGGCTGAGCCAGGAAGCTAAGTCAAGTGGCTGTTTCAAATTTTGTGTTTCTGCTCCTATTTTACAGGCTCCATATCCCTAGCTGGCAACTCTGCTTTGCAGGAGCTGGCAACTAAATCAACAGGGAGAATGGGGGAGAGGGAGAGGAGCTGATTACAGGGTGTGGGAGAAGAGGGGTTGCTGATCGTGTGTGAAGGGAGAGGCACTGATTGCTGTGTGGTCGAGGGAGGTGGTGGGGTGCTAAACTGGATGGGGGTGGTGGGGGGTACTTTACTGAATATTCTGTCACCAAAAAACATGGAGAGCTTGGCTGAAATCTACATGAGTAGACATAATAAAAATTTTTACTAAGTACTTTAAAAACACATTTACATATTTATATATGATCGAATTATATATTATATACATATATGCAAACTTTAATAATTATATACTTATAATAATTTAATATGCAGCTTTATTACTGTTTTGTTTTTTCAGGCATCTGGGGTGTTAAAAGGGGGTCTCATTGAAAAACTGAATTTAATCTAGTGCCTCAGTAGAGATAAAGTCACTCAGACCAAGAGTCAAACCTGCTGGAATCTCGGATCAATGCAGTTTGTAGTATTGTACAAGAGGGTAGCTTTATGAACTAGGCCATCAAGTATCATTGAGGAACAGGGTTCAGATAAAGGATCTTTTCAAAAGAAAAGCATGGCCCTGTCAATTACAGCATAACTGAGCTCTGCCAAAATGACTGTGCTACACATTCAACTATTGGACTGCCCATGCAAAAGGGATCAAAGGATATGGGAAGAAAGCGGGAGCAAGCTATTGAGTTGGATGATCAGCCATGATCATGGTGAATGGTGGAGCAGGCTCGAAGGGCCGAGCGGCCTCCTCCTGCTCCTATTTTCTATGTTTCTATACGGCCTAACACTGTTAGCAAACGCAACTAACATTTGCCAGGCAATCACTATCTCCAACAAGACAGGATTCAACCATCTCCACTCTACATTCAATGGCATTACTATCGCTTAATCCCCCACTATCAACGTCCAAGGATTACCATTGACCAGAAACTGAACTGGACTAGTCATATAAATACTGTGGCTCCAAGAGCAGGTCAGAGGCTGGGAATTCGGCAGAGAGTAATTCACCTCCTGACTCCCCAAAGCCTGCCCACCACCTACAAGGTGCAAGTCAGGAGTGCAATGGAATACTCTCCACTTGCCTGGATGAGTGCAGCTCCAACAACATTCAAGAAGTTTGACACCATCCAGGACAAAGCAGCCCGCTTGATTGCGCCCCATCCACTACCTTCAACATTCATTCCCTCCACCAACGATGCACAGTGGCACCAGTGTGAACTATCTCCAAGAAAATGTTGGGGGGGGCGGAGGGGGAAACGGGACACACACACATCTGATAGAGGGAGACAAAATTATGAGGGGCATAGATAGGGTAGATAGGAAGAAACTTTTCCCCTTAGCGGAGATGTCAATACCATGAGACATAGATTTCAGTTAAGGGGCAGGAGGTTAAGGGGGATTTGAGGAAAATTTTTTTCACTCAGAGGGTGGTTGGAATCTGGAACACACTGCTTGAGGGGGTGGGAGAGGCAGGAATTTTCAACATTTAAGTTGTATTTGGATGAGCACTTAAAACACCAGAGCAACCAGGGCTATGGGCCAAGTTCGGGAAAATGGGATTAAAATAGATAGGTGCTTGATGGCCAATGTGAACACAATGGGCCAAAGGGCCTGTTTTATGCTGTATAACTCAATGGCACTTTGTACTGCAACAACTCACCAAGGCTCATTTGACAGAACCTTTCAAACCCATGATCTCCACCACCTAGAAAACAAAGGCAGCAGATGTTTGGGAACACTGTCACCTACAAGCTCCCCTCCAGTTGGAATTATATCTATGTTCCTTACAGTCACTGGATTAAAATCCTGGAACTCCCTTCCTATCAGCACTCTGGATGCACCTACACCACAGGGACTGCAGCGGTACAAGAATGCAGCTCACCACCACCTTCTCAGGGACAATTAGGAATGTCACCCAGCCAGTGACAGCCACATCCCATGAAAGATTAAAAATTCAACATACAGCATTTTGCAAATACAAAATGTCCAAAACAGCCTTCAAGGCTTGTACTGGATGACATTTATAGCAATTTTACTTATAGAAAATCAGAGGCTAGGAGTTCTGCAACGAGTCACTCATCTCCTGACTCCCCAAAGCCTGTCCACCATCTACAAAGCACAAGTCAGGAGTATGATGGAATACTCCCCACTTGCCTGGATGAGTGCAGCTCCAACAAACTGAAGAAGCTAGACACCATCCTAGGCAAAGCGGCCTACTTGATAGGCATCACATTCACAAACATTCCCCCACTCCACCACTGACACACAGTAGCAGCAATGTGTAACCCTTACAAGATGCTCTGCAGGAATTCACCAAGGCTACTCAGGAAGCACCTTCCAAACCCATGACCACTACCATTTGGAAGGACATGGGCAGCAGATAGATGTGAACACCACCACCTACAAGTTCCCCTCCAAGCCACTCAGCATCCTTACTTGGAAATATATCGCCGTTCCTTCACAGTCAAAATCCTGGAACTCCCTTCCTAACAGCACTGTTGGTGCACCAATTTCACATGAACTGCAGTGGTTCAAGCAGGCAGCTCACTACCACCTTCTCAGGGGCAACTAGGGATGGGCATTAAATGCTGGCCCAGCCAGCGAAGCCCACATCCCGTGATTAAAAAAAACACTCAGGAAAAAATACTAGCAACAAAATAAATCTATTCATGTATAAATTTAGGTCAATTGAAATTTCAGCAATACCACACCAATGCTTTGGCAAGTCAGTTCTGTTACATCACAGAGCTGTTATAGCGCAAAAGGAAGCCATTCAGCACATCATGTCTGCACTGGCTCTCCAAATGAGCATTTTGCATCTTTGACAAAATAAGCTTCTCTGCAACAAACTTCAGTGTGACAGTCATATGTCACATCAAGCAGTTCTTAACATCAAAGAGAGCAGAACTGGATCGAAAAAAGGTCTCCATTTTACCTCTGACCTCCCATTAAGTCCTCCCTTGTCTTCTGATTCAATCAATCAATACTGTTAAGACTGGGCAAGCTTTCTTTGTCCTTTTGAATTCCAAATACATCGACATGCTTTTCCTCCTGCTCGCATCCTCTGAGAGCTAAAAGCCTTGCCTCCACACCTTCCACTCTCCTTACTACAGAGCTCCACACTCTGCAGTTTGCAACTGAACTTTATTCAACTCCTCACAGAACGTGTCTGAGAGATGGCAATCCTGCTTTTAGACCACCAGTTAAATTTGTACACATTTAAAATTACATAGCAATTATTACAATACTTTTCTGAGAGTAAAATTAATCTTTTCCAATATTCACTATTGCCTTTCTGCTTACACCAACTTCACAGTACACACACACAACCACAGATACAGACAAGTTTATTAAGAACCGGAGATGCAACAAGTCATGGCATGAATATCAACTATCAAACTTGACCAGTTTGCCATGAAGCCAGAGCTTGTGCACAGATTGTTGAGAATTTGGTGAGAAGGGAAATTCAGTGCCAAGATGTTCATCTTAGCTAAGTTAGTTTAAAGTAAAGCAGGTGAATTACTTACATAAAGTTTCAATTAATATATCAAACATGGTTAAAAAGAGGTGGCAGAACTGGAAATGTACCTCACCTGCAGCATCTGATTCTTGAGACACAGCAGCATGATCCATGCAACCAGGTCTACAGCATATGTCTCTAACTCGAGGAACTTGGGCTCAATCTTTGAACCAGAGTCAAGGGGTGCAGTCATAACTATTCAGAGAGGAGGAGAGTTAGCTGGAAATTTAGACTTAGGAAACAATCACATGGTTTAAGTTAGGTAGTGGTGTGGTTAGTGGTCGAGGAGCAACAGAAAGATGTGACTGCAGCTCACAGGTAAAGGGGCAGCAGATGCAGTAGTGGAGGAGCCTCAGCCTTTATCATTGTCCAGCAGATAAGAGGTACTTTCAACTGTTGTGGATAAGAACAAGGACTGCAGGGAGGAGGAACAAATTAACTACATCACCATAAAGCAGAAGGCCATTCAAATGGTGTGGGGAGGCTGAAAAGGAGTGTGGGGCAGTGGTCGGAGATATTCAGGGGATCGATACCATTGCCTGCAGCCATGACCAAGTGTCCCGGAGACTGTGTTGCCTCTCATAATTAGAGAAGAACGTGGAAGAGGGGAGGGTACAATTTTTGTGGACAACATAGGAATCAATAATAGGTCAAACTAGGAACGATGTTTGCTGAGGGAGCTTGATGAGCCGCGGTACAAAATAAAAGGCAAAACCTCAAAAGGTAATCATTTACCATCTGAGCCATAAGCAAATCGGCATCACGATTATCAGATTAGAGATTTAAAATGCGTGGCTGAAGAAATTTTATGGAAAATAGGCATTTCAATTCATGAGGCACCAGCACCAGTACTGGAGAAAGCAGGAACTGTTCCATTGGAACGGACTTCACTTAAAACAGGGCTGGGACCAGTGTACTGCCATACTAGATAACTAGAGCAAATCAAATTCGCAAACATTGCTTGGAGGATAAGTTCATAGTGAATTGAAGACAATTTTGTAGAAAAATGTGTCAAGGAACCAATTAGGGAACAGGCTATTTTGAGTGTAATATTGTGTAACGAAACAGGATTAATTAGTAATCTTGCAGCGAAGGATTTTCTGAGGAAGACTGATCATATGGTATAATTTTACATTTTAAAAAGTTTTAGAGTGATAAGGTTGTCTGAATCGAGGGTCTTAAATTTAAACAAAGCCAATTAGAGATAACAACGACTGATTTGGCTGAGGTAAAATTGGAAAATTAGATTATAAGATGATGGCTGATAAATGCCGCCAAATATTTAAGGAAATAATTCATAATTCCCACCAAGGTACATTCCAGTGAGGAATAGAATAGAAAGGTTAACTAGAGAAACAAAAGATAGTATTAGATTACAAGCACAAATAGCAGTGTGGGAATAGCGACATTGAAGGAACAGCGATATGGTTTCAAGACAGGATGGGGTGTGACTTCAAGGGGAACTTGCAGTTGGTTGTGTTCCCAAGCACCTGCTGCCCTTGTCCTCCTGGGTGAGGTCACGGGTTTGAAAAGTGCTGTCAAAGAAAACGTGGCGAGTCGGGATTACGAATGTTTGATGTTTTAAAAAATGATAACGAAATTGCTAGTGAGAAAACAGAACAAGAGTAAACAAAGCAAAAATTTAAAAAGATAATAAATGCTTTTATAAGAAAGCAAGAAGGAAGAGATTGGTGGAAGTAAATGTGGGTCTCTTTCAGGCAGAGAGAGCAAAAACTTATAAATGGAAATGAATAAAATGACAGTTGTTGAATAAATACTTTTGTCAGTCTTCACAGTAAAAGAAACATCATACTGGAAACTGTGAGGGATCAAGGGTCTCACTTAGAGTGAGGAACTTAAGTAAAAATGTAATAGATCTAAAAACTGAAAAATCTGTTGAAACTGATGGCCTGCATCCTCAAGTTTTTAAAGAAGTGGCTGTATTGGTTTTGATATTCCAGAATTCCCAAGATTCTAGAATGGTTCCTGTGGATTGGAAGGTAGCAAATGTAACCCTGTCGATCAAGAAAGGAAAGGTAGAGAAAACAGGGAACTATAGGTCAGTTAGCTTGGCATAAGTTGTAGAAAAAAGCTCAAATCAGTTATTAAGGATGTGGTAACAGAGCACTTAGAAAATTGCAATATTATTTGGCAGAGTCAACATGGTTTTATGAATGGGAAGTGGTGTTTGACAAATCTATTGGAATTTTTTTTGAGGGTGCGATGAGCAGGGTAAAGGGGAAGCCGTGGATTTAGTACAATTGAATTTTCAGAAGGCATTCAATCAAATGTCAGAGGAGATTGTCAAAAACATTCAACATTTTCTTCTTTTCTAGAGCAATCCAAAACTAGTCTCATTGCTCTGCGCTTTCCAAATAGCACTGCATTCGACTCCACTTTATTTTTTAAATCTAATGTTCCATTCAAAATGCAATAGTCTCTGCCATAACTATTTGCTGAGGTAGAACATTTCAGATTCTAACAATTCTGCAGAATTTTTTATTAAAGCCATTTTTCCACTGAGGATTATAAATCACCAACTCCTAGAGGAAACGTTCTTCCCCTGTTCACTAATAAACCTTTCAAAAGTTAAAAACCATTAAATCTCTTCCTGGCCTTCTCTGCTCCAGTAAAACGAGTCCCAGTGTCTCAAGTCTCTCCTCATAAGTAATGATGAATCTATGCTGTATGGACTGTCAGTATGATTCAGTGGCAGAACTTTCACACCAGAGTCAGAAGCTTATCATAAATTTATCTCATTGCTGTTTGTAGGACATTGTGTGCATTAATGAGAGTGAGGCAATGGTGTAGTGGTATTGTCGCTGGACTAGTTATCCAGACACCCTGGGTAATGCTCTGGGCACTTGGATCAAATGCTGCCATGGCAGATGGTGGAATTTGAATTTAATAAAAAATCTGTAATTAAAGGTCCAATGATGACAATGTTGTAAAAACCCATCTGGTTCACTAATATTCTTTAGGGAAGGAAATCAGTCGTCCTTACCCCTGGTCTGGCCTAAATGTGACTCCAGACCAATGTAGTTGACTCTTAAATGACCTCTGAAATGGCCTAGCAAGCCACTCAGTTCTAAAAAAGAAATGAAACCCGGCATCAACCTAGGCAACGGAAACGACAACGGCAAGCACAGCCCTGTCGACCCTACAAATTCCTCCTTACTAACATCTGGGGGCTAGTGCCAAAATTGGGAGAGCGCTGTCTCACAGACTAGTGCCTGACATAGCCACCCTCACGGAATCAAACCTTACCATTCCTGGGTATGTCCTGTCCCACTGGCAGGATAGACCCAGCAGAGGTGGCAGCACAGCGGTATACAGTCGGGAGGGAGCTGCCCTGGGAGTCCTCAACATTGACTACGGGCCCCAAGAAGTCTCATGGTATCAGGTCAAACATGGGCAACACATAACAACCTCAGCTGATGAATCAGTGCTCCTCCATGTTGAACATCACTTGGAAGCACTAAGGGTGGCACGGGCGCAGAACGTTCTCTGGGTGGGGGACTTCAATGTCCATCACCAAGAGTGGTAGCACCACGACTGACCGAGCTGGCCTAAATGACAGAGCTGCTTAGACTGGGTCTGCGGCAAGTGGTGAGGGAACAAAAGGCAACAAGAGGGAAAAACATACTTGACCTCATCCTTACTTGCCTGCCGCAGATGCATCTGTCCATGACCGTGTCGACAGGAGTGACCACCGCGCAGTTATTGTGGAGACAAAGTTCAGCATTCACAATGAGGATACCCTACATCGTGTTGTGATACCACCATGCTAAATGGGATCGATTTCAAACAGGTCTAGCAACTCAAGACTGGGCATCCATGAGGCACCGTGGGCCATCAGCAGCAGAATTGTACCCGAACACAATCTGTAACCTCATGGCCCGGCATATCCCCCAACGTACCATTACCATCAAGCCAGGGGATCAACCCTGGTTCAATGAAAAGTGCAGGAGGACATGCCAGGAGCAGCACCAGGCATACCTAAAAATGAGGTGTCAACCTGGTGAAGCTATAAAACAGGACTACTTGCATAAGCAGCAAGTGAAAAGACAGATCCCACAACCAATGGATCAGATCTAAGCTCTGCAGTCTTGCCCCATTCAATGTGAATGGTGGTTGATAATTAAACAACTCAGTGGAAGAGGTAGCTCCACAAATAACCCCATCCTCAATGACGGAGGAGCCCAGCACAGCAGTGCAAATGATAAGACTGAAGCATTCGCAACAATCTTCAGCCAGAAGCGCTCAGTGGATGATCTATCTTGGCCTCCTCCAGAGGTCCCCAGCATCACAGATGCCAGTCTTCAGCCAATTCGATTCACTTCGCGATATCAAGAAACTGCAATGGCTATGGGCCCTGACAATATTACGGTAATAGTACTCCAGTACCACACCCCTAGCCAAGCTGTTCCGGAACAGCTACAACACTGACATCTACCCAGTTATGTGGAAAATTGCTCAGGTATGTCCTGTACACAAAAAAAACAGGACAAATCCAACCCAACCATCAGACCATCAGTCTATTCACCACCATCAGTCAAGTAATGGAAGGGGTCATCAACAGTGCTATCAAGCAGTACTTGCTTAGCAATCACCTGCTCACGGATGCCCAGTTTGGCTTCAGCCAGGGCCACTCAGCTCCTGACCTCATTACAGCCTGATTCAAACATGCACAAAAGAGATTAACTCGCGAGGTGAGGTGTGAGTGACTGGCCTTGACATCAAGGCAGCATTTGACAGAGCATGGCATCAAGGAGCCTGAGCAAAACTGGAGTCAATGGGAATCAGGGGGAAAACTCTCCAGTTGGAGTCATACCTAGCACAAAGGAAGGTGGTTGTGGTTGTTGAAGGTCAGTCAACTAAGCTCCAGGACATCACTGCAGGAGTTCCTCAGGGTACTTGTCCTTGGTCCAACCATCTTCAGCTGCTTCATCAACGACCTTACTTCCATCATAAGTTCAGATGTTCGCTGATGATTGCACAATATTCAGCACCATTCGTGATTCTTCAGCTACTGAAGCAGTCCATGTCCAAATGCAGCATGACCCGGACAACATCCAGGACTGGGCTGACAAGTGGCAAGTAACATTCGTGCCACACAAGTGTCTGGCAATGACCATCTCCAATAAAACAGAATCCAACCATCGCCCCTTGACGTTCAATGGCATTACCATCACTGGATCCCCCACTATCAAGATCCTGGGTGTTACCATTGACCAGAAACTGAATTGGAGTAGCCATATACATACTGTGGCTACAAGAGCAGATCAGAAGCTAGGAATCACGCGACGAGTAACTCACCTCCTGACTCCCCAAACCCTATCCAGCCATCTACAAGGCACAACTCAGGAGCGTGATGGAATATTCCCCACTTGCCTGGATGAGTGCAGCTGCTACGAAACTCAGAATTACAGAATCTCAGGGCAGAAGAGGCCTTTCGGCCCATCAAGTCTGCACCGACACATGAGAATCACCTGACCTACCTACCTAATCCCATTTAACAGAACATTAAGGCTATGGGCCAAGTGATGATATGCCAAGTGCTCATCCAGGTACTTTTTAAAGGGTGTGAGGCAACCCGCCTCCATCACCCTCCCAGGCAGTGCATTCCAGACAGTCACCGCCCTCTGGGTAAAAAAGTTTTTCCTCACATCCTCCCTAAACCTCCTGCCCCCCCCATCTAGAACTTGTGTCCCCTCGTGACTGACCCTTCAACTAAGGGGAACAGCTGCACCCTATCCACCCTGTCCATGCCCCTCATAATCTTGTATACTGCGATCAGGTGACCCTTCAGACTTCTATGATCCAATGAAAACAACCCAAGTCTATCCAACCTCTCTTCATAACTTAAATGTTTCATCCCAGGCAACATCCTGGTGAATCTCCTCTGCACCCCCTCCAGTGCAATCGCATCCTTCCTATAATGTGGCAACCAGAATTGCACATAGTACTCCAGCTGTGGCCTCACCAAGGTTCTATGCAACTCCAAATGACCTCCCTACTATTGAAACCTATGCCTCGATTGAAAAAGGCAAGTGTCCCATTTTTCACTCTCTATATCAATTTGCTCAAGAACCTCACAGTCTCTCTCCACGAGTTCGATACTTTCATCCTCATTCTCTTGGGTGAAGACGGATGTGAAGTATTCGTTCAACACTCTAGCGATGTCCTCTGGCTCCACCCATAGATTGCCCCCTTTGTCCCTTGAGCCCTACTCTTTCCCTGATGATCCTCTTCCCATTGATATACTTATAGAATATCTTGGGATTTTCCCTACTTTTATCAGCCAGAGCTTTCTCATATCCCCTCTTTGCTCTCCTAATTGCTCTGTTAAGCTCCACCCTGCACTTTCTGTCCTCCACTTATGCCTCTGATTTGCTTCCCTTGTACCTGCCAAAAGCCTCTCTTTTCCTTCTCATCGTAACATGAATATCTCTGGTCATCCATGGTTCTCTGGGCTTGTTACTCCTTCCTATCACCCTAGAGGGAACATGTTGAGCCTGTACCCTCCCCATTTCCTTTTTGAACATCCCCACTGCTCTTCTGTAGATTTCCCCACAAGTAGCTGTTCCCAGTCTACCTTGGCTAGATCCTGCCTTATTTACTAAAATCCGCTCTCCCCCAATCCAAAACATTTTTTTGCAACTTGTCTATTTCTTTGTCCATAACAAGCTTAAATTGTACCATGTTGTGGTCGCTATCACTAAAATGCTCACCCACCACCATCTCAGCCACCTGTCCGGCTTCATTCCCCAGAATTAGATCCAGCACTGCGCCGTCCCTTATTGGACCCTCTACATATTGACCTAAAAAGTTCCACACATTTCAAGAAATCCACTCCATCCAAGCCCTTAACACTACGTCTATCCCAATTAATGTTGGGAAAGTTGAAATCACCTTATATAATTACCCTATTGTTATTGTTTCTACACACCTCCGCAAATTGTGCACATAATTGCTCAATTTCCCATGGACTATCTGGGGTTCTATAACAAACATCTAACAATGTGGTTGCCCATTTTTTATTCCTAAACTCTACCCACAAAGCTTCATTCGATGCCCCCTCCAAGATATCATCTCTCCTTACTGCAGTAACTGACTCCTTAACTAATAATGCAATGCCTCCTCCTCTTTTACCCCCTCCCTTGTCTCGTCTGAAGTTTCTTTATCCGGGAATGTTAAGCTGCCAATCCTGCCCCTCCCTCAACCATATCACAATTCCACATGCCAATGCTCACCCTTAACTCATCCGTTTTACCTGTATTACTCCTGGCATTAAAGTAGAGGTCATCCAGCCTTGGCTTATTCCCTGGAAACTTAATGCAGCTGTACTCCCTCTGACTTGATTGTTTTACTGTATTATGATGTGTCCCTATTCTGTTAACATTGTGTCCCCTCCCCCTGCCAAATTAGCTTAAGACTCCTCCCAACAGCGCTAGCAAACCCGTCCGCAAGGATGTTAGTCCTGCTCTGGTTCAGATGTAGACCATCCCGCTTGTACAGGTCCCACCTTCCCCAGAAACAGTCCCAGTGATCCAGGATTCTAAAACCCTCCCTCCTGCACCAACTCTTAAGCCACGTATTCATCTGCGCTATTCTCCCATTTCTGAGCTCGCTAGCATGTGGCACTGGGAGTAATCCAGAGATTACAACCCAAGAGGTCCTGCTTTTTAGTCTACTGCCTAACTCCCTGAATTCTTGATGCAAGACCTCATCCCTCTTTCTACCTATGTCATTGGTATCAACATGTACTATGACCTCTGACTTATCACTCTCTCCCTTCAGGATGTCCTGCAGCCATTCAGTGACAAGCCAGACCCTTGAGTCCGATATTGAGTGACTTGGCTTCTTCGGCCTTCTGTGGTAGCGAATTCCACAAGCTCACCATGCTCTGATCGAGGAAGTTTGTTATCTCAGTCCAAAATGGCCTTCCCCGTATCCTGAGACAGTGACCCCTTGTTCTAGATCCCGAGCTAGAGGAAATATCATTCCTGCATCCAGTCTGTCCAGCCCTGTCAGAATTTTATATGTTTCAATGAGATCCCCTCTCATTCTTCTAAACTCCAGTGAATTCAGGCCTAGTCGACCCAATCTCTCCTCATACAACAATCCTGCCATCCCAGGAATCAGTCTGGTGAACATTTACTGCATTCCCTCAATGGCAAGTATATCCTTTCTTAGCTAAAGAGACCAAAGCTACATGCAATACTCCAACTGTGGTCCAACCAAGGCCCTGTACAGCTGCAAAGGCCAGTGTTGTAGCTGTGCAGGAACAGCTTGGTTAGGGGCGCAGCAAGTTCTGGAGCACAAGTCTTCAGTACTGTTGCTGAAATATTGTCAGGGCCCATAGCTTTTGCCTGTGCTCTCAGCCATTTCTTGATATCAGGTGGAATGAATCGAATTGGCATCTGTAATGCTGGGGACCTCTGGAGAAAGCTGAGATGCATCGCCCACATGGCACTTCTGGCCGAGAAATGATGTGAATGCATCGTGTTGTGTGGCACTACCACTATGCTAAATTGGATAGATTTCAAACAGATCTAGCAATTCAAGACTGGGCATCCATGAGGTGCTGTAGGCCATCAGCAGCAGCAGAATTATACACAAATATAATCTGTAGCCTCAGGCCCAACGTATCCCCCACTCTATCAATACCAGTATGCCAGGGGATCAACCCTGGTTCAATGAAAAGTGCAGGACAGCATGCCAGGAGCAGCACCAGGAATACACAAAAATGAGGTGTCAACCTGGTGAAGCTACAACACAGGACTGCTTGCGAGTGATAGATAGAGCTAAGCGATTCCATAACCAACAGATCAAATCTGAGCTCTGTAATCCTGCCACAACCAATCGTGAATGGTGGTGGACAATTAAACACGCACTGTCTTCATCCTCAACAATGGAGGAGCCCAGCATATCAGTGCAAACAAGGCTAAAGCATTCACAACATTCCTTGGCTAGAAGTGCCATGTGGATGATACCTGCCTATTTCTTCATGATATCTTGGGATCACCCAGTCCCCTTCTCTGCATAATCTGAAACTGTGGGATGACATCTATACATGTACTATCCACAAAGTTGCTAATCTGACAGATGTACTGCAGCGATGCCAGCTGCTGCTCGAGTTCCAAAACGTGGAGCTCTAAGTTGCTCCAACTGATAGCACTTCCTCCACAAACGGTCATCATTCTGGAGTTCCTAGATAGCACATGATGTGCACTCTGGAGGTCAGAGCGTCCATGCCACTCCCCTATTTATTAGTTAATAACCTTGTTCCTGTTAATAAACTTCACTAGAGCTAATAAAGCTTACCAATGCCCGTAAACCTTCACCATTACCAATAAACTTTGCCAATATATACGAACATACAAATTAGGAGGAGTAGGCCACTCGGCACCTTGAGCCTGCTCCACCATTCAATAAGATCCCAGGTGACCTGACTGTAACCTCAACCCCACATTCCTGCCTACCCCATATACCGTTTCACCCCCTTGCTTATCAAGAATCTATCTACCGCTGCCTGAGAAATATTCTAAGGCTCTGCTTCCACCGCCATTTGAGGAAGAGCGAGTTCCAAAGATTTGAGACCAGAGAAAAAAAATTTCTCATCTCTGCCTTAAATGAGCAACCCCTTATTTTTAAACAGTGACCCCTAGTTCTAAATTCTCCCACAAGAGTAAACGACCTTTCCACATCCACCCTGTCAAGATCCCTCAGCATCTTATACCTTTCAATCAAGTCACCTCTTACTCTTTTAAACTCTAGCAGATACAAGCCTTGTCTGTCCAAGCTTTCCTCATAAGACAGCCCCCCCTTTCCAAATATCAGTCTGTTAACATTTCGCTGAACTGCTTCCAATGCATTTACATCCTTCCTGAAGTAAGACAACCAATACTGTACACAGTACTCCAGATGTAATCTCACTAGTGCTCTGTGTAATTGAAGCATAACCTCCATGTATTCAAATCCCCTCGCAATAAACAATAACATTCTATTAGCTTTCCTAATTACTTGCTGTAACTGCATACTAGGTTTTAGCAAATCATGCACTTGCACACCCAGATCCCTCTGCATCTCAGAGCTCTGCAATCTGCAAAAAGGACGACACTAATAACATACCAAAAATGTTGGGGAACACAGGGTTTAGTCAGAGGGAGGAACTGAAAGAAATCAGTATTAGTAGGGAAATGGTGTTGGGGAAATTGATGGGATCGAAGGCCGATAAATCCCCGGGACCTGATGATCTCCATCCCAGACTACTTAAGGAAGTGGCCCTAGAAATAGTGGATGCATTGGTGGTCATCTTCTGAGATTCTATAGACTCTGGAACAGTTCCTACAGTTTGGAGGGTAGCTAATGTAACCCCACTATCTAAAAAGGGAGGCAGAGAGAAAACAGGGAACTATGGACTAGTCAGCCTGACATTGGTAGTGGGGAAAATTCTAGAGTCCATTATAAAAAATTTAATAGCCGAGCACGTGGAAAACAGTGGCAAAATCGGACAGAGTCAGCATGGATTTATGAAAGGGAAGTCGTGCTTAACAAATCTACTGGAATTTTGAGGATGTAACTAGTAGAGTTGATGAGGGGGAGCTAGTGGATGTGGTTTATTTGGACTTTCAGAAGGCTTTCCAAAAAGTCCCACATAGAGATTGGCATGTAAAATTAAAGCACATGGGATTGGGGATAGTGTATTGAGATGGATAGAAAACTGGTTGGCAGACAGGAAACAAAGAGTAGGAATAAACAGGTCTTTTTCCAAATGGCAGGCAGTGACTAGTGGGGTACCACAGGGATTGGTGCTGGGACCCCAGTTATTCACAATATATGGTAATGATTTAGGTGAGGGAATTAAATGTAATATCTCCAAATTTGCATATGACACAAAGCTGGGTGGGAGGGCGAGCTGTGAGCAGGATGCAGAGATGCTTCAGTGTGATTTGCACAAGCTGAGTGAGTAGGCAAATGCACGGCAAATGCAGTATTATGTGGATAAATGTGAGGTTATCCATTTTGGTAGCAAGAACAGGAAGGCAGATTATCTGAATGACTATAAATTGAGAGAGGGGGATGTGCAACGAGACCTGGGTGTCCTTGTACATCTGTCGCCGAAGGTAAGCATCAGGTCCAGCAGGCAGTAAAGGCGGTAAATGGTATGTTGGCCTTCACAGCGAGACGATTAGAGTACAGGAACAGGGATGTCTTGCTGCAATTGTGTGAGACCACACCTGGAACATTGTGTGCAGTTTTGGTCTCCTTATCTGAGGAAGGGTGTACTTGCTACAGAGGGAGTGCAGCGAAGATTTACCCGACTGATTCCTGGGATGGTGGGACTGACATATGAGGAGAGATTGAGTCAATTAGGATTATATTTGCTGGAGTTCAGAAGAATGAGGGGGGATCTCATAGAAACTTATAAAATTCTAACAGGACTACACAGGGTAGATGCAGGAAGGATGTTCCTGATGGTGGGGGAATCCAGAACCAGGGGTCACAGTCGGACGATATGGGGTAGACCATTCAGGACTGAGATGAGGAGAAATTTCTTCACCCAGAGAGTGGTGAGCCTGTGGAATTCGTTACACAGAAAGTAGTTGAAGCCAAAACATTGTATGTTTTCAAGGAGTTAGATATAGCTCTTGGGGCAAAAGGGATCAAAAGGTATGGGGAGAAAGCGGGAGCAGGCTATTGAGTTGGATGATCAGCCATGATCATAATGAACGGCGAAGCAGGCTCAAAGGGCCGAATGGCCTACTCCTGCTCCTAGTTTCTATGTTTCTATTAATCTATCATTTAGATAATAAGCTTTTTTTCTTCATGCCAAAATGGACAATATCACATTTTCCCACATTCTGCTCCATCTGCCAGATCC
The DNA here is from genome assembly GCF_017639515.1 of Carcharodon carcharias. NCBI lineage: Eukaryota > Metazoa > Chordata > Chondrichthyes > Lamniformes > Lamnidae > Carcharodon > Carcharodon carcharias. The sequence goes on from NC_054471.1 coordinate 12,591,324, forward strand.
TTGCCCACTCACTTAACCTATCTATATGCCTTTGTAACCTCATGTCCTCTTCACAACTCACTTTCCTACCTTTATGTTATCAGCAAATTTAGCAACCATTCCTTCAGTCCCTTCACCAAGGTCATTTAAAGAAATTGTAAAAAGCGGAGGCCACACATCCTGTGGCACACCATTCGTTACATCTTGCCAACCATTTATGTCCATTGTTTCCTATTAGCTAGCTAATCTAGCCATCCATGCCAATATGTTACCCCCTATACCATGAGCTTTTTTTTCTGCAATAACCTTTGACATGGCACTTTATCAAATGCCTTCTGGAAATCTAAGTACAATACATCCATTGGTTCCCCTTGAAGTTGGCTTTGCAATTACTTATTCTTGCATACTTTTAGAAGTTTTTACTGTCTGTATTTATATTTCTCACTAGTCTTCTCTTTGTTTTACTAAAAGGAATTCATTAAGTAATGGAACTGTCCCTGTACTGCAAAGCCACTGAAAACTAAGTCATTCCCAATGATTATGAATAATTATCACAGGCACCGCCTCAATATAAATTTCTGAGTTTGCAACACAGAACAGAACTGAAACTCAACCAATTATACTTGACAGTAGAAAATGCAAATCCAATCTGTTTTCACAGTGTGCCATCCTTACAAAAACAGCTTTGCTCCAGCATTCCATTTTTGGTGGGGCGGAGGAGGAAATGGATTAGGGTCAAAATAATATTTCAATATACATGACCTGGCACAAATACAAAGCTAAATTCAGTTACATGCCCATTCAGAGCTGTGTAAATTAAGTACAACATTGATTTTAATCACGTCAGTTCATAATTATTAAAGCAACATGCTAAGTTATGTCTCGCTTCTCCTGAAATGCACCTGCACCACAACCATCCCATTAGGTAGCAGTGAGTTCCATATTCTCACCAATCTTTGGGGAAAGAACTCTCTCTTCAATTTATCATTGACTACCTTATAGTCATGTTCTCTAAGTTTTGGACACCTCCACAGGTGTAAACGTTTTCTCTACATATACTCTATTGAACCTTTTCATTATTTTAAAGACCTCTATCAAGTCTCAGCCCTCTGTTGTCCGTGGAAAAGAGTCCCAGCCTGTCAGGCTTTCTTCACAGTTCTGGTATCATCTTGATGATACTTTTTTTGCATTTTCTCTAGTGCTTCTAGGTCCTCTTTTTATTCTTTAATGGGATTTGAGTACCACCAGCATTTGTTACCCATCCCTAATTGCCCTTGAGAAGGTGGCGGTGACCATCTAAAAGAAAGTGAAAGAGAAAAGAAGCGATTGAGGGGGAGAATGCCAAAGCCTTGGGCCCAGGCAGCTGAAAGCATGGCCACTAATAGTAGGAATTATAAATAGGGGAGGTTCAAAAACCCAGAATTGAATGAGCATAGCTATTTCGAAGAATTGAGAAGCTGGAGTTTAGAAGGATGGTGATTAGTGGCAAGGCCTTACTGCAAACTAGGAAGCGGGCAAGAGTTTTGGATGGCCCAAATTGTGCAGAAGATAGAAAGTGGGAGACCAGCCTACATTGCATTGGAAGAGTCAACTCCACAGGGTAACAGAAGGCAGGGGAAAAATTAGAAATTGGTCACTATTAGCACAAAGCAAGGATGATTGGAGTTATTGGAGGCTCATCATCTCAGCCCCAGGACATCACTGTAGGAGCTCCTCAGGGCAATGGCCTAGGTCCAACCAGCATCAGCTGTTTCAACGACCTTACTTCCATCAGAATTCACAGTATCTGTTGGAAATAACCTCCTCACTGCCGCTCAGTTTGGGTTCCACCAGGATGACTCAGCTCTGACCTTATTACAGCCTTGGTCCAAACGTGGACAAAAGAGCTGAGCTCTCGAGGAGTGATGAGCATAACTGCTTTTGACATCAAAGCCGGAGTGTGGCATCAAGGAGCCCTAGCAAAACTGGAGTCAATGGGAATCAGAGGGAAAACTCTCCACTGGTTGGAGTCGTACCTGGCACAAAAGAAGATGGTTGTGATTGTTGGAGGTCAGCTATCTCAGCTCCAGGGCATCACTGAAGAAGTTCCTCAGGGTAGTTTCCTTGACCCAATCATCTTCAGCTGCTTCATCAATAACCTTCCTTCCATCATAAGGTCAGAACTTCACTGATGATTTCACAATGACCAGCACCATTCGCAACCCCTCAGATACTGAAGCAGTCCATGTCCAAATGCAGTAAGACCTGGACAATATCCAGGCTTGGGCTGACAAGTGGCAAGTAACATTCACGTCGCACAAGTGTCAGACAATGACCATCTCCAACCATCACCCCTTGACATTCAATGGCATTACCATTGCTGAATACCCAACTATCATGGGGGTTACCACTGACCAGAAACTGAACTGGACTAGCCATAAAAATACTAAGGCTACAAGAGGTCAGAGGTGAGGAATCCTGTGGCGAGTTATTCACCTCCTGACTCCCCAAAGCTTGTCCACTATCCAGGAGGCACATGTCAGGGGTATGATGGCATACTCTGCACTTGCCTGGATGAGGGCAGCTCCAACAACACTTAAGCATTACATCATCCAGGACAATGCAGCCTGTTTGGTTTGCACCCATCCACAGCCATTCACTCCCTCCACCACCAACACAAGGTGCACTCACTTTCTGATCTCACAATACCTGACCACCATCAACAAGACAAGTTAGGAGTTTAATGGAATACTCTCCACTTGCCTGGATGAATGCAGCTCCAACAGCACTCAAGAAGCTCAACATCATCCAGGACAAAGCAGCCTGTTTGATTGGCACACCATCCACCACGTTAAATTTTCACTCATTCCATCAGAGGTGCACAGGGATTACAGTGCATTTCAATTTCAAGATGTACTTCAGCAACCAGTCAACAATAACTTCCAAATCTGCATCCTCCCACTGTCTAGAGGCCAAGGGAAACAAACACATGGGAATACCATCACCTGCAAGATCCACTTTTTAAGTCACACATCATCTTAACTTGGAAATATATTGCCCTTCCTTCATTGTCATTGGGTCAAAATCTTGGAGCTCCCTATCTAACAGTACTGTGGGAATAATTTCATCACATGGACTCCAGGGGTTCAAGAAGCTAGCTCACCACCACTTTCTTAAGGGCAATTAGAGATGGGCGCCTCCATGAAATTAATTTTCAAAATGTATACAATAAATAAATTCCAAACAGTCATTTGGTAATACAGAACTTGAGAACTGCTGAAAAAAAGAGGCATGTCAAAGCTTTTCGTTTGGAAATGAAAACCGATCCAACCTTGGGTTTACTGCACGCTTGGAGAAATTATCGATAATGCTAAAGTGAGACACAGTCCCACAAACAAGTGTTTAGGCAAAATGAGATTAAGCAGATTAGTAACAGGGTTACTACTTTATGCCATGCCCTACACTGTGCTTGGTCTGAGGTGCATAAATGTCTTTCATTTTTCAATTTGATATGTTTAAGCCACGATATTGCTTCGATATATCTTTTGAAACACATCCACACCATAAACTCACTTAGGATCTTTCCACTTAGATTAGGAGAGATTAAACACGAGAGGACATGGCTTTATGGTGAAAGGGGAAAGGTTTAGGGGGAACTTCTTCATTCAGAGAGTGGTGACAGTGTGGAACGAGCTACCATCTGACTTGGTAAATGCGGGCTCACTCTTAAGTTTTAAGAATAAATTGGATAGATACATGGATGGGAGGGGTCTGGAGGGTTATGGACTAAGTGCAGGTCAATGGGACTAGCGGAATAATATTTCGGCACAGACTAGAAGGGCCGAATGGCCCTTTTTCTGTGCTGTAGTGTTCTATGGTTCTAAGTGAAAGCGGTTTGGCAACACAATTAACGACACCACTGAAGTAGTAACAAATCCCTCTGACCATGTACTCTCAAAAAGTGGCAAGTTTGTTCTTGCGCATGGTTTCAATCTTGGTGTGCCTTCATCCAAGATCAAATGGGAAGAGGTATTTGCTAAGTTCAAACTCCTCCATTCTCAGCTATCCATTGAAGACATTGAATCATTCAAAGCAGGCCTAGCTGGTTTAGCGAGTGCAAATTGCGGGATTCCGAACAACATGCCTGACTTTCACGTGCAATGCGAATGTCTTACAGCGTTGCGAGGTCTTAAGACCAACTCAGACATACAGATCAGTAATAAAAACAAAAACAAAAAAAAAACCTAAAAAACTGCGGATGCTGGAAATCCAAAAAAAAAAATTACCTGGAAAAACTCAGCAGGTCTGGCAGCATTGGCGGAGAAGAAAAGAGTTGACGTTGAGTCCTCATGACCCTTCGACAGAACTTCAGTGAGTCCAAGAAAGGGGTGAAATATAAGCTGGTTTAAGGTGTGTTTAAACCAGCTTATATTCACCCCTTTCTTGGACTCACTCAAGTTCTGTCGAAGGGTCATGAGGACTTGAAACGTCAACTCTTTTCTTCTCCGCCGATGCTGCCAGACCTGCTGAGTTTTTCCAGGTAATTCTGTTTTTGATACAGATCAGTAAGCCTGACAGAGGGACAGGAATAGTCATCTGTTATGACACAGTGGATGGTAAATGCTGAGCTGCTCAAATCCCAGAGAGAAAATTGAAACAGCTGTCACAACTGCTTGCCATTTGTCCTTTATTTCAAGATGTGTGCCTTGAATTCAGCAGTCATGAGCCCACCACGACTTAGAGGTTTTTCTCACAAAGCTAAATTAAAATTTATTAATAGAAGAAAAGGTTTTAAGCACATGCATTAGGTCTACAAATTACAACTATAATAACTCCTAAATCCTCTAATTAATCTGGCTCACAGTAACACCTCCGTTAGATCAACAGTAAAACAACAAAGGTTTCAACAGACCCAGGTTTTTCACGCTTGTTAGACCTTAGAATGCCTTCTCCTTACACATAACCTCACCTCCTTTACACAGGTTTCTCCATTTTAATGTAAATTCCATTGTCCCAATGTCTTTGCAACTCTACTTTTTCCATAATATAAATCTTCCATAGAACTCATTATCAGCATTCTTTGGGAAAAATAAACACACTGTTTTGGCTAAGCCTCTGTTGGCTAGGTGTAACAACTTATCATCTCTTTGAAATTTACTACTCTGGTTTACCTAAAAATGCAAGTGTTCTTCACACCTCACATTCTAAAACTTCAGCTAAGTTTACGTATTTAGCATTTCAAACCTAGCTTCTCTTTTGATGACTCAAAAACTCCAGACTAGCTGTCTGAAATTCAATTAAAATCCTCCCACAGAGAAAATAATCCAAACCCCACTGTTAACCTACCTTTACAATAAATTATAATATGAAAATTATATTTTCATGACAGATCCTTAACAAGTGTGACTATCAACAAAATGCATGCCATTCTTAATGGCCGGTCAAAATTTATATCCCTTGAACATGCCGCTTAACATGACCAGACAAGCCTTGCTTGAAAGTAAGCTAAAAAGAATGCTTGCTGGACTTGTCTAAGAGCGATAAGCGACCATGTGATATATATGACAGGGTTCGCCCTCACAGTTCACTACATTTGCGCTTGTATGGGCTGCCCAAGGCACACAAAAGTGATGTTTCTTTACGCCTAACTTATCAATGACCAGCTCTGCACATCATGAATTGGTCAAATGGTTCGGCAAATTATTACAACCAGCTTTGACTAGGTTTTGCACATACACAGTGAAGCACTTCTTCACATTTGCGAAAGTCATGCAGGATTTGCATATCGATAACAATGCTATGTCCATGAGCTCATTTGACAATGCCAACCTATTCACTAAGATTCCACTTAAGGAAACCATAGACATTTGCGCTGGAGCACTATATCAAGATGATCTAGACCAGCCATCATTGCATGAATCAGTCTTCAATGAACTTGGCAACTCTCACAGTTTGGTTCAGTATTCATGACATCACATATGCCCAAAGAGATGGTGCTGCCATGGGATCCCCTCTAGGCCCAGCCCTCACAAACATCTTTGTTGAGTTCCACGAAAAACGTGTCTTCGATGGAATGACCTAACCTCCTACCCCTCGCATATTTCTGATGTGAATGAAACGATTGCCTTATTTAAATTCGCAGCTGCATGTAATGATTTCCTTACGTGTCCTGATGGGCTCCATTCTGTGCTCAAATTCAGTTTTGAAATGGAGCAATCACATCAGCTCCCCTTCTTTGATGTACTTGCCAAGAAATCTGCCAGGGGTTCTCTACCTTGGTCTACCGCAAGTCTAACTTTACTGGTCAATATAGGCATTGGGATTCTTACAGTTCCACACGCTAGAAGATTAGTGTTATCGGCTACCTTGTAAATTGGGCCAGAGCCATTTGCTCACTATGCAAGCTTGATGCTGAAATAGGGTGCAAAGGCATCCTGCAGAATAATGGCTACCCTGATCAGATCATTTCACACTGTATATCACACAAACTCATGAATGGGCATGAAACCATCACTTTCGGCCCTGAAAAGTGCCCAACCTAACTCAGATTACCTTGGAAGGACAAGGTATCTCAAAAGATTGAGCAACAGGTGAAACTAGCTATTTCACGCTGCTGCTATACAGTTGCAACACGAGTAGTATACGCCACTGACATGATGCTGCCATCAAGCCAAAAACGATGTTCTGCCTATCACACAAATGAGTAGCATGGTATATGAATTTCAGCGCCAGTGTGATGCTAGTAGCTATGTAGGCCATACGACCCAAAGACTGGCGGATCGTATCAAACAGCATGTTCCAGATGCTGTTTGCAACAGGCAAGATAAACATACCCAACCAGCCATTACTTGCAAAACTCAAAACACAACATCAACTTAATATGTGATTGCGCAATTTGACAACATTTGCTAAATAACCTTCAAGTGTGCTCAGAATTACACCGATTTAAGATCGTCAGTCGGGCTCAAAGTGTGGCACACCTGCATGCACTGCAAGCTATATATATTAATACATAGGGGTTCATTGCAGACAGAAAGAACACATACACACATTGCACCTGTTTCAGCCAAACAAAACAAGTGACAGCCATTCATTGACTCGTTCCTCAGGGCAATGCCTTGAGCAATCAGAATCTGTCTCACACTCCACCATCACCATGCCTGGATATGTCCTGTCCCCCTGGCAGGACAGATCCAGCAGCGATGGTGGCACAGTGGTATATAGTCGGGAGTAAGTTGCCCTGGGAGTCCTCAACATCGACTCTGCACCCAATGAAGTGTCATGACATCAGGTGAAACATGGGCAAGGAAACCTCCTTCTACCACGTACCGCCCTCCCTCAGCTGATGAATCAGTGCTCCTCCATGTTGAACATTACTTGGCAAGGTGCAGAATGAACTCTGGGTGGGGGGCTTCAATGTCCATCACCAAGAATGGCTCGATAGCACCATGACTGACCGAGCTGGCCGAGCCCTTAATGACGTAGCTGCTAGACTGAGTCTGCGGCAGGTGGTGAGGGAACCAAGAGGGAAAAACATACTTAACCTCATCCTCACCAACCTGCCTGCCACAGATGCATCTGTCCATGACAGTATCAGTATGAGTGACCAATACACAGTTATTGCGGAGGCGAAGTCCTCCCTTCACATTGAGGATACCCTTCATTGTGTTGTGTGGCACTACCACCGTGCTAAATGGGATAGATTTTGAACAGATCTAGCAACTCAAGACTGGGCACCCATGAGGCACCGTGGGCCATCAGAAGCAGCAGAATTGTACTTGAACACAATCTGTAATCTCATGGCCCAGCATATCCCCCATTCTACCATTACCATCAAGCCAGGGGATCAACCTCGGTTCAATGAAGAGCGCAGGAGGGCATGCCAGGAGCAGCACTAGGCATACCTAAAAATGAGGTGTCAACCTGGTGAAACTATGACACAGGACTACTTGCGTGCCAAACAGCATAAGTAGCGAGTGATCAACAGAGCTAAGTCATCCCACAACCTAAGGATCAGGTCTAAGCTCTGCAGTCCTGCCACATCCAGTCATGAAGCCTGTTGGACAATTAAGCAACTCACTGGGAGGAGGAGACTCCACAAATATCCCCATCCTCAATGATGAAGAAGCCCAGAACAGCAGTACAAAACATAAGGCTGAAACATTCGCAACAATCTTCAGCCAGAAGTGCCGGGTGGATGATCCATCTCGGCCTCCTGCGGTGGTCCCCAGCATCACAGATGCCAGCCTTCAGCCAAATCCATTCACTCAACCTGATATCAAGAAATGGCTGAAGGCACTGGATACTGCAAAGCCTATGGGCCCTGACAATATTACAGCAATAGCACTGAAGACTTGTGCGCCAGATGCTGCCGCGCCCCTAGCCAAGCTGTTCCAGTACAGCTACAACACTGGCATCTACCTGGCTATATGGAAAATTGCCCAGTTATATCCTGTACACAAACAGCCAGACAAATCCAACCTGGCCAATTACCGTCCCAATAGTCTACTCTCGATCATCAGTCAAGTAATGGAAGGAGTCATCAATCTATCAAGCAGCACTTACTTAACAATAACCTGCTCACTGATGCCCAGTTTGGCTTCTGCCAGGGCCGCTCAGCTCCTGACCTCATCACAGCCTTGGTTCAAACATGGACAAAAGAGAGGAACTCCCGAGGTGAGGTGAGAGGGTGACTGCCCTTGACATCAAGGCAGCATTTGACAGAGTGTGGCATCAAGGAGCCTTAGCAAAACTGGAGTCAATGGGAATCAGGGGGAAAACTCTCCACTAGTTGGAGTTATACCTAGCACAAAGGAAGGTGGTTGTGGTTGTTGGAGGTCAGTCATCTCAGCTCCAGGACATCACTGCAGGAGTTCCGCAGGGTAGTGTCCTCGGACCAACCATCTTCAGCTTCATCAATGACCTTCCTTCCATCATAAGGTCGGAAGTGGGAATGTTCGCTGATGACTGCACAATGTTCAGCACCATTCATGACTCCTCAGATACTGAAGCAGTGCATGTCCAAATGGAGCAAGATCTGGACAATATATAGGCTTGGGCTGACAAGTGACAAGTAACATCTGCGCCACGCAAGTATCGGGCATGACCATTGCCAACAAGAGAGAATCCAACCATCACCCCTTGATGTTCAATGGTATTACCATCACTGAATTCCACACTATCAACATCCTGGGGGGTTACCATTGACCAGAAACTGAACTGGGGACTAGCCATATAAATATGCTGGCTACAAGGGCAGGTCAGGGGCTAGGAATCACACAACGAGTAACTCACCACCTTACTCCCCAAAGCCTGTCCACCATCTACAAGGCACAAGTCAGGAATGTGATGGAATACTCCCCACTTGCCTGGATGAGTGCAGTTCCCACAACACTGAAGAAGCTGGACACCATCCGGGTCAAAGCAGCCCACTTGATTGGCACCACATCCACAAACATTCACTCCCTCCACCACCAACACACTGGAGCTGCAGTGTGCACCATCTAAAAGATGCACTGCAGAAATTCACCAAGGTGAAATTTTTTCTCCCAAAGGGTCGGGAGTCTGGAAGTCTTCCTGAAAGGCGGTGGAAGCAGCGTCTTTGAATATTTTTACAACAGAGGCAGATAGATTCTTGATAAGCAACGGAGTGATAGGTATTGGGATAGGCAGTATGCAGATTTGAGGTTACTATCAGAACAGCAATGAATTATTGAATGGGAGAGCAGGCTTGAGGGGCTGAATTGACTACTCCTGCTCCTTGTTTATATATTCATACGTTGGTAAATACTCAAATAAATTTCAATCAAATCTCTCAATCTTAATAACCACCATCAAGTCTGTTCTTGGTTCTCACTTCATCAGTTCTGATATTAATCATAGAGGACCAAATTTTTGCTCTAGTCTGTAATCTGGAAAATTCCCAACTCCGCAAACCCGACTCAGGAGAAAAAGTGCCCCAAATGCTCTTGTTCTGGGAGGGTGGGTGTTAACGTGAGCCTGCCCACTGCCCCCACAAGTAGTTCGGAGGCAGCCACAGGAGCTGCCGATTGTGGAAGCAGGCTGTGTGAAAGGCCTGCCTCACTGCTCCAGGACTTGTAAGAAAAATAAAACAAGAAACAGCCCTTTAACCCTCACCTCCCATTACATCCCTCATGCTCCATCCATACAAACTTCCCCCCACCCACCCACCATGGCCCCTCCATACCAACCTAAGCCCTCCACCTACATAACAGGGCCCTTCATGCTATCCATGCCAACCAATGTCCCACTACTCATTCCCCATGGCTCTTTATACCACTTATGCCAAATTAGTGCCAACTCACCCAGTATCCACTATGGGCAAACCTCAGGAGCCATGCTGAATTGAAATAAAATTCTAAGTGCCTTTTGATGACTTCACTATGTGATGAAAGTATAATAATTTTCATAATATTTTTCTGGTTTATTGTTAAGTAGGTTTATGGGGGTAACTATAGTTGGGTCTGTGAGATTTAATATCATTTGGAGTGAAGTAGACTGCAAGCTTTAAATCATCAAAAGAAGCTAGGTGCTTGACATGCTAAATATTGATGCTGACTTCGCGTGTAAGGTGTGAAGAGAATTGTCATTTTTAGATTAATGAGGAGATTTGGATTTCAAAGGGATCTTCATCTGTTTACAACTAGCCAGATAAGCAAGGCCAAGTAATGTGTTTATTTTTCCTAAAAATTATTGACAATATATTGGCAACATGAAAGTTTTTATATTATGAAGATACATTTTCAAAGACATATAAAACAATAGAATTTACATGTTAAAAAGAGAGAGAGAAACATATATAGAGAATGAAAGGTTCTGTGGCAAGCAGCCATGTAAGATCTAACAGGAGTGCTGTGAAATAGCCTTAATGAAGCCTCCAGCATTTGTGCATAAGTCTGCTATATAATGAAACTGAAATGGGGGAAAAGCCATTTGGACTTCCAATGTCAAGTGAGTATTGTGTTAATTTGCTTGTTCTGTTTTAAATCTAAAATCTATTTGAATTGTTGCTTAAAGGGGGTGTGACTAGAGTCAAGTTAATAAGGAATTTTAGGAGTTATTATAGTAGTAACTAATGGTAGTCTGTGTTTGATATCTATTATTTTGTTAATAAATATTTTAATTAGTTTTTTTTAAATCTCTAGAGGTTTTGGTGGACTTATTAATTCAGAATTCAGTGCACACATCTCATAATAAATACAAATTGCAAAACCGTTGTGATAGTGCAACCAAGTTTCCCTCGTCAATTTGGTCCACTTGGCACACATCATCTGCCATGTCATAACTATTTTAAAAAGTACACTCATTCATGAAAACCCATTCAGTATATTTAAATCCCTTAAAATACTCTTATAATGATTGCCCTGAGGCTTAAGTCAACCGACAGAGTTAATTAAATTGCAAGAACTGATATTTTTTCAACTGTTTTTTTCTTAAAAATACGAAGGGCAGGAGATTTAAATGCCTTGAAAGCTTGACAGTCCCACGGAGATTATCCACTTTCTATGCACATTCATGTCTCCTCTTAACAATCCCAAAATACATTACCTCTCCCAAAAGGGTGCCTTACCGCTTCAAATAACTCCAGCAGCTTGAGACCTTTTCCTCAAAGGTCTAAAGCCCTCAAATCGTGTTTTGTACATTCCACTAACGAAAATTGGATCTGACTGACGGCAGCTGCCTCCATGAACCATGGATGTGTAAACTACAACAAGCCCCAGCCCCCTTTGGTGATAATGCTGGATGCCGGGTTCAGGGTCAGGACTTCCGGAATCAGGTCTCAGGCGCCATTTTCTAAGCTGAAGGCCTTTTCCATTCCTACAAAAATTCCAGTCAGACTTGCTCATTTAACAAATGACAGTAACACTACTTTGAAACTGAGGACTAAGCCTGCATACAGATTCCAGATGAAGCCTCAGTAACTATTTGTACAATTTCAATATTGCTTTTGGATTAATCAATGCAGTCAGCATTTTCTTTGCCTCTTTCACCACCTGAGGTCGCTTAGCTGATGGTATTAGAGCATGAGATGTCCAAAAGTTGCTCACTGATATTTCCAGCACATTCCCCAAAAGATTATCTTATTTCCCCCCTTAGATCTCAACACTTGTGATTAAATCTACCACTTTTTTTGCCAAGATATACAAACACTATCTACTTATGAACACTAGTTTTGATTATGTTACTGTTTCCATTTTCCAGTTTTTATCGATCGTTTCACTTTATTCATCAGTTCAACTCAAGACCCTAAATGCTTTTCTTTTCCTTCATTAATTTTTCAGCTGCAATGCTGGTTTTATCCTAATACATCACCCTCCACTTATTTCATACATAAAGGCCTTCTGTTGCTCTAACAGAACGTATTTGCCAACATTTGATCCACACATCCTTTAGTACTTCTTGCAAATTTGTTGCTTTCAGCTTAATACCTTCAGGATGTTTTCCGAAACCAAACTTGAAAAGAAATTATTTCTCCAACACCGTTTTTAATTCAAAATAACTGATGACAGACTACGTTTCTGCACCAATTCATTTAATCATTTTTGATTAGATAAAATGATATTTAGTTTTACACTGCTAGATTCCACCTTGGAAAGAAATACTGCATAAGCTCAATTAATTCAGCTCTTTACAGGGGTTTACACATTATGCATCCCAATCCACATTTGTGAAATTAAAATCCTTCACAGTCACTAAGTTTAGAACATACCCGTTTTACTACCTCCCAGAGAAATGGAAATAGCTTATCTTAATCATCCAGTTTATTCCTGTTCCTTTTTCCACCTTGCTAACATTGGGCGGAATTGTCCCAGATTTGTACTGAGTGCGGTAGCGAACAGGGTGTTTGACCCGCTGTATCACACCATTCCTGCCTCATTAATTATGCATTCCCAGGAAACATGTTGGGTCACTGGCGGGCGGCCTCTGATTTGCCCACCCCACCGTCACTTTAGGCCTCCAGGCAACTGAGTGTCATATTTAAAGGCCGCCTCTTCGCAGAGCTAGCATTCTTTAAGGGATAGAAAGCTACTGGGAAACGGATGGCTGTCAAAGTCCGAACATGCTGCCTAGATTTAGCAACACCTCCCCCGAGCACCTACTGGACAGTGGAGGCCCACTGTTAAGTTCTCTACCCCACTGTGAACAAAGACCAGCAAGCAACATCATCAATCCAGCATGGGAGGTGGTGGTCAGCATCAACCAAAAGACTGCCAACCACTGCAGGAAGAGCATGAATGGTCTCATCCATTCTGCGAGGGGAAGTCACTCTTCTCATCACTCTCACACACTTACAAACCCATCACACATCCACAGGGATCTCATACCTCAAGGGACAACACCACTAACTCTCTCACACACCCTCACATTTCCATCAGGCTCATATCCTCTGGAGCTCGCGTCCTCATTCCTGTCTATGGCTCCTCTCACCACACAAACATTCCTTGCAGTGCCATGTGTCCTGCTTACACACACTCCATCTGTTTTCATGCAGGCTCACAACAGCAGGGAGAGGTCCCAGACCGGGAGTGGAGTGACCCACATTAGACCCCTCATTCACTTTGAGGAGTGTGCCATCACACTGACTGGTGAGGACATGGCCCATGCCTGCGACGATGGTGAGGCTGATGACGAACACCCACATGAGGATCCTACACCATATCATCCCCTTCTCAACACGTCCGTTTCCTGCTTTTGACTGTGCTGCCATGCACTAATTCTATCTACTTTGTTTCACAGGGAGCTCTGCCAACACCTTCAGCCAGTCAATCCCTCAGGTCCATCCAGGTCCACACCTCTAATGAAGAGGACATCTCCTCCATTGAAGAGCAATTTTGCTTAAATGCCTGTTAGGTGGCACTTGATCAAATTCCATTTTGGAAGTCCATGTACACCACATTAACCGCATTCTTTTCATCCACCTTCTGTTACCTCATCAAAAAACTTGAGCAACTTAGTTAAACACGATTTGCCCTTAACAAATCTGTGCTGGTTTTCCTAATTAATCCACACTTGCCCAATGGCTGCTAATTTTGTTACAAACTATAGCTTCTAAAAGCTTTCCTACCACTGAGGTTAAACTGATTGCCTTGTACTTGCTGGGCTTATCCTTACACCCTTTTAATTCTTGAAATTCCTCGGATTCTTTCCCTTAAAAAAACTCAAATGTCTTGCTTGGTAACTTTTTTTTTCAATTCATCTGGCATTTCAGACTACTGACCTTGCCTTTCCTCTACTTGGATCAATTCTATGGAATCCTCATCCTGGCCCACTTGCAAAATCTTCAAAATGCCATTATAATTATTTGCCAGCTTTACTGTTTTGAATTTACTCCAATTTGGAGACACTCAACATCCCTGATCTCATCATCTACTTTAATATGACAGCTATTTTTTTGCATCATTGCAAATATGGCTGCCTAATGAATAATCACCTCAAAATGTCCTCCCTAAGCGTCTCCATTTCTGATATCCTGATTAACCAGTTGCTACTAAATTCTTGTACACGATTTTGTTCATGCCAGGCTGTCTCATCAATAGCATTCTTGCTTCTGAGTCAGAAAGCTTTAGGTTAAAACTGTATTCCAACACTTGAGCTCAACCTAAACTTATACTTCAGTGCAATACTTGGAAGTATGCTCCATTAACAGTGCAGCCCTCTTACAGTTCAAACATTAAACTCAGGCCTCATTTGCTGTGACAGTGAAGTAAATCAGATCAATTGCCTCCTTAACGTTTGGGGGAAACTGACTACAGCGATATCACCACAATAATGATTACATTTCAGAATGAATTCATTAGTTGTAAAACACTTTGGATCGTCTGAGGACAAGAACAGCATTATATAAATGTGAGCTGTTTCTTTTAATCACAATCTATCACAACCTTGCATAAGAACACAAGTAATAGGAGTAGGCCATTCAGTTCTTCAAGCCTGCTCCGCCATCTATCAAGATCATGGCCAATCTCCTACTTGAACACCATTTTCTTGCACCATCCCCATATCCCCTGATGTCTTTAATGTGTAAAAATCGATTAATCTCAGTCTCGGACATAGTCAACGACTGAGTCTCCACAGGCCTCTGGGACAGAGAATTCCAAAGATTCACCAGCCTCAGTGAAGAAAATCCTCCTCAGCTCAGTACTAAATGGCCTGCCCCTTGTTCTGAGATGGTCTCCCCTGGTTCTAGACCACCACCGCAAACCACCACCCCCCCCCCCCCCCCCCACCCCCGCCACCCAACCAAGAGAAACATCCTACCTGCATCTACCCTGATGAGCCCGATTAGAATTTTGTATGCTTGAATGAGATCACCTCTCATTCTTCTAATCTCCCAAGAATAAAGGCTCAGTCCATG
This sequence comes from Carcharodon carcharias, assembly GCF_017639515.1. Taxonomy (NCBI): domain Eukaryota; kingdom Metazoa; phylum Chordata; class Chondrichthyes; order Lamniformes; family Lamnidae; genus Carcharodon; species Carcharodon carcharias. The sequence continues at coordinate 12,606,658 of NC_054471.1, forward strand.
TATTCTATCCTCATAGGACAGTTCCTCCATCCCATTAACTAATTTGGTGAACCTTTGTTGCACTCCCTCTATGGGAGGAATATCTTTCCTTAGGTAAGGAGACCAAAACCGCATGCAATACTCCAGATGCAGTCTCACCAAGGATCAATATAATCGCACTAAGACATCTTCACTTCTACTCAAATCTTTTGATAAAGGCCAATATTCCATTTGCCTTCTTAATTGCCCAATTACCGATATATTCCCTCCTACTTTTGATTACAGCAAAAAAGCTTGGTTCACCAAATTCTATCAATATGCTTTAACCTTCCAACTTCCTGTCACAACTGTATCACAGTTCATTTAACCTCATCAATTTCTCACTAGACCTCTAGCTCAAAGTTGATACATGCTCTGATTAATTCTTTCCTTTTCAAATCCTTTTCTATTTTCACCCTTAGCTATGCTATATCTGTGGGCATTCCATAAACTCCCCTGTTGCTATTCAGTTATTTCAGTCTAGCCCAAATATTTGACACTATAAAATAATGCCAATCTTTAAATCTCTTCCATCAGCTTTTCAACTCTGCCAGAGCATTAAAACACATGAAAATCGCAATTCACAGGTCATGCAACAGTGACAATGGTGTGCAAACCTGGTTAATTTCTCTGTAGCCTTTCACATGGTCAGCCACACTATCCTCCTTCAATTCCTGAGTTGAACAAGACAGTTTGCAACCTCTGCACCCTCAAGAGCAGGCAGTGACAATCTGCTAATGTCACTGGATCTTCCAACTAGGCATTTTACAGCTTTCCGGACTGAATATTGAACTCAACAAATTTAGATCTTGAACTCCCTCCCCCATCCCCACCCCCTTTCCGGTTCTTCCCCCTTCCTTTTGTTTTTTTCCAATAGTTTATATAGATTTTTCTTTTCCCACCTACTTCCATTATTTTTAAATCTATACCTTTTATGCCCTGTTAGTCTTATTTCACCCCACCCCGACCAGAGCTGTACCTTGCGCGCCCTGCCATCCATTCTTAATTAGCACATTCTTTTAGATATCACCACCTTCAACACCTCTTTGTTCTTTTGTCTGTGACATCTTTTGATTATCTGTTCCCATCACTGCTTGCTTGTCCCTACAACCACACCCTCTCCCACTTCTCTCCCCCCACCAACCCTCCCACCTTAAACCAGCTGATATTTCACCCCTCTCTTATTTTTACTCAGTTCTGTTGAAGGGTCGTGAGGACTCGAAACGTCAACTTTGTTCTTCTCCGCCGATGCTGCCAGACCTGCTGAGTTTTTCCAGGTAATTCTGTTTTTGTTTTGGATTTCCAGCATCCGCAGTTTTTTGTTTTTATCTTCATTCTATTGCCAAAATATTGCCTTTGCACTATCCAGGGCCTTCAGCCACTTCTTGATATCACGTGGAATGAATCAAATTGGCTAAAGGCTGGCATCTGTGATGCTGGGGACCTCCGGGGACGCCGAGATGGATCATCCACTCGGCACTTCGGGCTGAAGACTGTAGCAAATGCCTCAGCCTTTGCTTTTGCACTGATGTGCTGGGATTCCCCATCATTGAGGATGGGAATATTTGTGGAGCATCCTCATCCAGTGAGTTGTTTAATTATCCACCATCATTCACGACTGGGTATGGCAGGACTGCAGAGCTTAGATCTGGTCCATTGGTTGTGTGATCACTTAGCTCTATCACTTGCTGCTTATGCTGTTTGGCACCCAAGTAGTCCTGTGTTATAGCTTCACAGGTTGACACCTCATTTTTAGGTATGCCTGGTGCTGCTCCTGACATGCCCTCCTGCATTCTTCCTTGAACCAGGGTTCATCCACTGGCTTGATGGTAATGGTAGAGTGGCTGATATGCCAGGCCATAAGGTTACAGATTGTGTTTGAGTACAATTCTGCTGCTGCTGATGGGCCCCAGTGCCTCATGAGTGCCCAGTCTTGAGTTACTCGATCTGCTCGAAATCTATCCCATTTAGCACAGTGGTCGTGCCACACAACACAGTGGAGGGTATCCACAATGTGAAGGCAGGACTTCGTCGCCACAACGACTGTGAGCTGGTCACTCCTACTGATATTGTCATGGGCAGATGCATCTGCAGCAGACAGGTTGGTGAGGAGATGGTCAGATGTTTTTCCCTCTTGTTGGTTCCCTCACCATCTGCCACGGACCCAGTCTAGCAGCTATGCCCTTTAGGACTCAGCCAGCTCAGTCAGTCGTGCTGCTACCAAGCCACCCTTGGTCACAGGTATTTAAGTCCCCCAACCAGAGTACATTCTGCACCCTTGCCACCCTCAGCGCTTCCTCCAAGAGATGTCCAACATGGACGAGTACTGATTCATCAGCTGAGGGAGAGCAGTACGTGGTAATCAGCAGGAGATTTCCTTCCCATGTTTGACCTGATGCAATGAGACTTCATGGATGGTGTCGAGCTTCGAATGTTGTTGGAGCTGCGCTCATCCAGGCATGTGGAGATATTCCATCACTCTCCTAACTTGTGCCTATTAGATGGTGGACAGACTTTGGGGAGTCAAGTGGTGAGTTACTCTCCACAGATTTTCCCAGCCTCCGACATTCTCTTGTAGCCACAATATGTTTTATGGCTGGTCCAGTTCAGTTTCATGAGCAGCAGACAGTACAGAGGAGCCATTTTCAAGCTAGTGAGCGCGCCATTTTCAACAGGCAAGGATCAGCACTGGGACTCTAAATCACTCAAAGCCACCTGCACTAAAACACTTTAGGGATGTCCTCAAATCAGCCCTGAAAAGGTCAAACATCTCTACTAACTCATGGTGACTGACCAAAATAGAAGGTTCATTTGGGAAGGCACCAGAGAGACGTCGTCAGGTACATGCAGAGGCTAAGTCAAGATGTTTGAGAATGTGAAAAAACCTTCAAGCAACTCATCCAACTGACCCTCCAACAAACACATGCGGCAAAGTCTGGAGATCGAGCACTGGACTTCTCATCCACCTCAGAATCCACTGAGCCAGACTGGGAGAAAGTCATCCCAGAAGGAAACGACGAGAGATGAAAAAATTGAATTTACACATTATTTCTTTTATATTTAGTTGTTTATTTTGTTTTGCAAATTATTTCAGCTAAGAATGCACAGTGCTGCAAATGTATGGTACAGTGCTTCAACATTGGTTTTGCCGGGCAAGAAACAGCCGGAGAAGACTTCAGCATTGATTCCTACGGGAATTCATGGTTCAGTTAAAATTGTTCCACTTCAAGTCCCAATTTTCAGGAGTGCAACCACCACTAAGTGGGAACTTCTGTACATTTTTTAATTACATTGTTTCATGACCTGTCACAGCCAACTCCAATCCCAACCACACAGAGGTACTTGCAAAGCAAACAAACATACAGGATCAGAAAAAACCATTCTGGTCAATCTGACCTGCTCCAGTGCCTAAGATATTCCATAATACCTCATAAAGCAGGACATTATTTTCATCATGTCACACCCTTGCCTTTCTGAGTCATAAGATTATGGATCCTACTTCCATTCCAGGATGTGAGCATAAAATTCCAAGGTGAATACTTGGGGAGTGTTGCACTGTCCGAGATGCCATCTTTCAGATGAGATGTTAAACCAAGACTCAATCCACCCCCTCAGGTAGACATAAAAGCAGCCAATGTTTTGAACAGCAGCAGTTACCCCAGTATCCTGGATGATATTTATCCCTCAAACAACATAACATTCAACAGTAATGAACACATTACTGTTTAGGGGAGCTTGTTATGTGCAAATTGGCTGTTGCATTTCTTATATCACAACAGTGATTACACTTCAAAAATACTTCATTGACTGTTAGATGCTTTGTAATGTGAAAGTCGTGAAATGCGCTTTATAAATGCAAGTCTACTTTTTTTCCTTTTACATTTGCTGATAAAATCAGCCTCCATACACTGACCATAAAGTGGTTAAATCTATATCGATCAAGGTTGAACCTTGGATCCTCTTGGTCTGTATCACTTAATTATTCTAAATACAGTGAGCCATCATGGCAGCTCCTACCTTGGAAACAATTTTGCATCTGGCCTACTTCTAACCTTTTTGCTCAGTTACAGTGCTCTTGGTTTCTATGTCTTACGCATACACTACCTTTCCATGTTCTTTCACAGAGCCTTAAAACTTGGTTTCTGTCATTAACTGTTCTAAACTGAGACAGCACAGCTAAATAAAGATTCTCTATATCATTTTAAGCTTCTCAAATTTCTCACTTGAAATTAACTACTGGGTACCTTCACTGCTTCTATGTGATACAATGCCTGTTGAACCAAAGAGGGATAAACCCAAACACTGCAAGCCAGATAGCCCATTATCAGTGGAGGAGAAATTTGAGACACTAATCAGGGACAAAATTAAACAGCATTTGATCAATTTTGGGCTAATAAATGGAAGTTGATATATATTTGTTAAAGGCAAATAGTGATTGACTAACATGATCCGAGTTCGAGTTCTTTAATGAAGAAAATTAAAAGGATTACAAAAATACAAACATATGTATTAGGAGTAGGCCATTCAGCCCCTCAAGTCTGCTTCACCATTAAATAAAACCATGGCTGATCAGATTGTGGCCTCGACATCTTACCAAGCCCCTTTGATTCCCTTGTTAGTCAAGAATCTATCGACCTCTGCCCTAAAATGATTCAATGGCCATGCCTCTACCACTCTATGGGGAAGAGAATTCCATTGGCTCTCAACCAGCAAGAGAAAAAAATTTTCCTCACCTCCATCTTAAATGGGAGACCCTTATTTTTAAACTGTCTCCCCTTAGTTCTGGTTTCTTCAACAAGGGGAAACATCCTTTCAGCATCTACTCTGTTAAGCCTCCTCAGGGACATATACATTTCATTCCTGTCAAGTCCAACCGATACAGTTCCAACCTGTCCAACTTTTTCTCATAAGGCAACCCCTTCATCCCAGGAATCAGTCAAGTGAACCTTCTCTGAACTGCTTTTTTTTATTCATTAACGGGGTGTGGGCTTCGCTGGCTGGGTCAGCATTCATTGCCCATCCCTAGTAGCCTTTGAGAAGGTGCTAGCTGCCTTCTTGAATTGCTGCAGTCCATATGGCGTAGGTACAGCCACAGTGCTGTTAGGAAGGGAGTTCCAGGGTTTTCCAGCAACAGTGAAGGAATGGTGACATATTTCCAAAACAGGATGGTGAGTGACTTGGAGGGAACCTATCTGCTGCCCTTGTCCTTCTAGATGGTGGTGGTTGAGAGTTTGGAAGGTGCTGTCAAAGGAGCCTTGGTGATGCAATTATGTCCTTAAATAAGGAAACCAAAACTGTAAACAGTACTCTAGTTGTGGTCTCACCATTTTTATATTCCATTGCCCTTGCCATAAACAACATTCCATTTGCCTTCCTAATCGCTTGCTGCTCCTACATACTAACTTTTGTGATTCATATACCAGAGCTGCCAGATCTTTCTGTACCTCAAGTTCTGCAATCTCTCTCCATTTAGATTATGTGCTGCATTTCTATTCTTTCTGCCAAAGTGGACAAGTTCACGTTTTCCCACATTATACTGTTAGAATCATCGTTCTTCAGATAAGATTCTAATCATCGCTCTTCAGATATAAGATTTCTTTTACAAAATGGAAGGATTTAGCATGGTCTGGACATGTGGATGATAACCTGGGTTTTTTTTTAAAAAAGGTGGTAAATTCACCTTGGAGCTGTAAACAAGCAGGCCTCTTCCAAGAAATCACGACCTATATGGTACTTAAGGAGTTGTTTGTTTGTGTTGAACTGCAAAGCCCTTTAATGAAAAGCTGGGAGACAAAAGGCAATCACATGGGAGAGGGGGGGGGAAACATAAGCTGCTTGCTTGGAAGGCAGCCTTGTTGGAGAACAAACTGAGGAAAGAAGTTAGCTTGACTGGCTCCCTCTCTATATCTTGCCTAAAATTGAGAGAGACTAACAACCTGGAGCCAGAGGAACCTCATCTGAGTGCAACCAGTCTGCATTTGGACCTGCAAAGCTGAGACCAGTTGATGAGCAAGTCCAGACATGAACCGGGACCAGGAGATACAGGAGAACTCCAGGTCGGCTGTGTCAAGACCCTGCAGATTTTATCCTTTATTTTACAAGGCCCATTCTCCAAAGCCCATCTCTGCAGAGACACTCTTTCCTTTGTTTGTTTGTTTGTGTGGGTGTGCGTGTGTGTGTGTGTGTGTGTGCTGGGGAATTTCTTTTAGAAGAGGTAGATAGTTATACTTCCTGATTACAATTGTGTGATAACCAGTACTTGCAACGTGTTAAAAATTTTGTTTTAAAATAAAGTAATCATTTGAGTTTTTAAAAGAAACCTGGTCAGAGTCTCTTTGCTTCTGGGTGCCAGAGGTATAGGTACACAATTGGCCATTTTGGTGAGAAAATTAAACATTTAAATTAATGTTACATGCCTGAGGAGTAGTGAGGCTTGATCACTCTTGCACACCTCCCATCCCGGGCGTAACAATACTCCATCTGCCAAATTTTTGCCCACTCGTTTAGCCTACCTATATCCCTTTTCAGGTCATTTATACCCTTACACAACTTTCTTCCCTATCTTTGCGTCATCAGCAAATTCAGTGGCCATAAGTTCGGTCCCATCATCCAACTCATTAATGTCGGTTGTAAATAGTTAAGGTCCCAGCACTGAGCCCTGTGGCACTCCATTTGTTACATATTGCCAACCCAAAAATGACCCATTTATGCCTGTATCCATGCTAATATGTTATTCCTACACCAGGAACTCTTATTTGTGGCACCTTGTCCAATGCCTTCTTGCGGTGCAGTTGACTTGTAAATGGACACTCAAAATGCTTTGAAGAATCACATAGACTTGTTAGAACAATTGAAGCCCATCGATTAAAGGGGCAGTGGCAGCTTGCATATGAAATTGACTAAGTGACAGAAGTGGAGCGGAGTGGTGAAGCATTGTTTTTCAGACTGATTGGTATTAGAGTTACTGCTTTCTGATAAGTGACCTGAATTTGGGTCTGCAGAGCATAATTCAAAACTTTGCAAATGAGTCAATGTGAAAGGTAGTAACCAATGAGGAGAACAGACTGCAGGAGGATTTAGACAATCAGATAAATGGGCAGACACGTGGCAGATGAAATTTAAATAATTGTGATGTGCAAAACTGGTAGGAAGAACAAGGAAAGGCAACAGGGTACAATTAGAACAGAGGTACAGATTAAGGGAGCTGGGGTGTATGTACAAAGGCGAAGCTGAAATTAAAAACTAGTCTCAATATTGATAATTGGAAATTACCAGATTGTTGTAAAGTAAAACATCTTGTTCACTAATGTCCTTGTGCACAATGCGGCCTCTAAGTAACTTCAGACCAGCAAAACTATGGTTGACTCCTAACTGTCCTCTGAAATGGCCTTGCAAACCACTGTATTGTATCAAAGCACCACAGAAAAGTTGAAAAAGAATAAAACGGTCATCGAACTAGGCACTGGAAACGACAGAAATGGTCTGCCCAGTCAACCCTGCAAAATCCTCCTCACTCACATCTGGGGACTTTTCCAAAATTGGGGGAGCTGTCTCAGAATAGTCAAGCAAAAGCCTGACAGTCAAATTCACCAAGTCATACCTTACAACGCCCCAGCTACCAACATCACCATCCCCGGATATGTATAGCAGAGGTAGTGGCATATGCTATACAGTCGGGAAGGAGTTTCCCTGTGTGTCGTCAACGTCGACTCTGGCCCATTATGTCTCATGGCATCAGGTCAAACATGGAAAAGGAAATCTGCCGATTACCATCTACTGCCATCCCAATTTGATGAATCAGTTCTCCTCCATGTTGAATAATATTTGGAAGAAGCACTAAGGGTCGCAATGGCACAGGATGTACTCTAGTTGAGGGACTTCAATGCCCATCACCAAGAAATGTTCAGCAGAACCACTGTGACCGAGTCCTGAAGAACATATATGCCAGACTGGGCTCGCAGCAGGTGGTGAGAAAGCCTTTGTACATCCATGAATTCCACCATTGTAACTCTAGCTCTACATCTGTTGTCAAAAATAACTATTTATTTTAAACCACTAAAAAATGCTGCCCCTCAAAAGGTGTGCCAAATACAGTGGTGAATTTTTATTCCTAGTATTAAGGACAAAGTCCAGAGCGAGAAAAGAATCACTCAGCTCAGGCCCAGTGCATCCACTCACCTCCACACCTATATTAAAGTAACAGTAAGTTCCTTTCCCCACCTCCCCCAAAAACCTGCCATTATCACTAACTTCATAACTCTCAAATTTTTGTCAGAAATAAATCCAATCCCCCTTTAAAAGTTGTTGATTAATCCTCAATTACTTCCTCAGTTTTTTTTTCCATTTATCCAGCAACTGTTGGGAAGAACAAGAAATTAATCTTGCCTGAGGGCTGTGAAATTTATTTAGTAATTTCTCGCCTGGCACAGACACAAGGAGCCAAAAGACCACCTTCTAAGTCGTAAACTTTCCATGTTCCTATTGAACAGAGCAAGCTGAATAGCTTTCCTTACTTACATATCTCCTACATTTTTCATTATAATAAAGCCTTGGATCATTAACCTTCACCACTGCCACAAGCCTTCTCGTTGGCCTTTCTTCAAAGTTCCATTTTTCCAAGATCAGGAATCATGTTGGTCACTCCTTTATCGTGTCACCTTAGCTCAGTTGGTAACACCGAATGGTCATCAGAACCTCAGGCTGCTTCAAGGTTTCAATGCAGTCTTAGCTGACACCCCAATACAATGCAAGATAAATGTTGCGATAAAGTGCAGGCAGCTACAAGAGAAAATGCCGTGAACAAAGGAGACCACAATGTATTTATTACCTTCATTGACCTCACCAAGGCATTCAACCATGTGAGCAGAGGTAGGCTATTGCTGGAGGAACTTGGCTGCCCTTTGAAGCTGTTGAATGTGATCTCTTCTTTCCATGACAACATGGTGGGTATGGTCAGCTACGATGGGGCAACATCGGAACACAAATCTGTCGTGGGGTCAAACAGGGTTGTGTTCTACTATTAATACCTCTTATTAAATGAAGTACTTTTTGAAGCATTGTTTCTGTGGTAATGCATAAAACAAAGCAAGGTCCCACAAATAACAAAATTGTAAGTATTGGCCAGACCACAGAGGAGAACTCCAACCCTGCTCTTGGAATTACTGTTCTTGTATCCTTTACATCCATGCAAGGTGGTCCGAGTGTAACGCCACATCCAGAAGATGGCAGGTCCGACAGTGCAGCACTCCCTCAGTACCAAGACAGTGTGTTCAAGGCTCTAGAAAGTGACATGAAAGCACAATCTTCAGACTAAAGGTGAGAATACTACCAATGAGCTATCACCGATGCCTAGAGGCAAAGATGTTGCAAACTCTTGAACTTTTCTCCTTTCTCAGCACTTGGTCGCCCCCACCGACGTGATGATTGCAATTCACGCTGGAGTATATTTCCACAGATACTGAGAGTCTTGTGCCTTGCTTAAGTGATATTTCTTCAGAGGTAAACTGGGAATTAGTGTTGAGTCATTTTGACAATCTAAGTTCATCATCATCTAACCATGCCTAATACTATGCACAGATGCCAGGGGGAAAAATATGGTTAGCATGTCAACCACTCCTCTGTACCAATTCTAGCTGCTCATGGTCCTCACTACAAAGACTTGCTGGTGCAATTTGGACAAACACAGATATAGGGTGGCAAAATAACGGAGTTGCCCTTCTGGTAGATGCAGGTGGTAAACAAAAGACCAAAAGAGCAGGTTAATATCTATCACAAAATGATCAAATCAGGATGAAATTGCTTTGTGAACTTAAGGAGTTTTAGGAGTTGAATAATATATGTAAAAATAAATGGTGTACAGTTCTGCATAAGGGACATGTACAAGTAAAGATGAGTAACAGCAGTCTTCTTTCAAGAGTGACCAGTGTGTAAGTTGTTGCTTGAAGCTGAAAGGCTCAACTCATTTAAAAACGTTACCTGGATCTGCATCTTAAGTGCTGTAACCTGCAAGGCTACGGACCAGGTGCTGTTAAGTGAGATTAAAATGAGCCGTTAGTTTCTTTTTTCTTTTTAGCTAGTGCAGATATGATGGGCTGAATGGCCTCTTTCTACACCGTAAGGCTTCTATGGTTCTATATCAGGTTCCTCTCCTTTAATGGGAGAGCTGCTGCTTCTTAGGCAGTCCCTCAGGGTCAAGCATGACTTGCATCCACACTAAAAATGAATTCTCAGGTGACTGAAGAGTCCAATGCGTGACCTACAGTCTCTGTCACAGGCGGGACAGGCAGTGGTAGGCGCAACAGGTGAGTGGGGTGCCACACACTCCTTTCAACGCTTGGCTTCAGCTAACCCTTGGCGATGAAGCTCGAGGAGTTCAGCTCCTTCCTTGATGCTTCCCCCCCACTTTGAGCGATCTTGGGCCAGGGATTCCCAGCGGTGGGGATGTTGCACTCTGTCAAGGAGGCTTGGAAGGTGTCCTTGAAACGTTTCCTCTGCCCTCCTGGGGTTCGCTTGCCATGTCGAAGCTCCGAGCAGAGCACTTGTTTTGGGAGTCTCGTCTTAGGCATGCAGATGATGTGGCCCGTCCAGCGGAGCTGATTGAGTGCGTTCAATACATCAATGCTGGGGATGTTGACCGAACGAGAACACTGACATTGGTGCACCTATCCTGCCAATGGATGTGCAAGATCTTGCGGAGGCAGCGCTGGTGGTACTTCTCCAGAGTTTTGAGGTGCCTGCTGTACATCGTCAATGTCTCTGAGCCATATAGGAGGGCAGGTATCATGACTGCTCTGTCGGCCATGAGCTTAGTGCCAGGTTTGAAGTCCTGGTCTTCAAACACTCTTCCTCAGGCAGCTGACACACTGAAGGCAGTGTTGAACCTCGTCAATGTCTGCCCTTGTTGACAGTAGGCTCCCGAGTTATGGAAATTGATCCATATTGTCCAAGGCCTCCCTGATAACTGGAGGAGTGCAGTGCATTGTGAAGGGGGCAGATTAGTAGAGGATCTCTGTCTTACAGATCTTTAGTGTAAGGCCAATGCTCTCGTATGCTTCTGTGAAGGTGTGGACTATGGCTTGGAGCTCAGCCTCCGATTGTGTGGGGACACTAACATCGTCTGCGTATTGTAGCTCAATGGCAAGAGGATGGGACGACACTGAATTGGGTCTGCAGTCAGCAGAGGTTCCTACTTGTTTTGTAGGTTAGCTTCACTACAGCAGGGAGCTTGCTGAGGGTGAGATGCAGCTTTGCGGCAAGTAAGATCGAAAAGAGGGTCAGTTCAATGACATCGCCTTGCTTGAATTCGATCTGAAAGTGGGTTGGGTATATGGTGGGTCTGTTGATCAGGATCATGGCTTGCATATCATCATGGAACAGAGACGATGGTGACAAACATTTTGGGGCAGCTGAAATGGAGGAGGATGCTTCATAAAGCTTCGCAGTTGACAGTGTCGAAGGCTTTTGTGAGGTCAAAGAAGGCTATGTACAAGGGTTGAAGGGAAAGCACCGCTTGGGTAAGTCAGGCAGTATACATGGACTGGCATATATGTTGATTTTGGAGTAGCAAAACAAACCAAGAAGGTAAAGAAGGGAGGTTGCTTCTTGTATAAAAGACAAAGCTAAAGATAATAAATAAATTTAGATTTAGTACAAAGACGACATATTGAATTAATTGTTTTGGTATGGACCCTAATGGAATCATTAAAAGCTGGAATTGTGCTAAAGGTTTGTTAAGGATGGGACATAATAGTTTTAAAATCAGGAAATGATTATCTGCACACATACTAACCAACAGTTGATTGGGAGTGCAGAACTTGAGTATTGCTGGAAAAAGAGAGATGCTGTCAAAGTGTTACACTCGTCATGGTTGCTTGGCAAGGTGTTTCGCCAAAATCTCCCATGAATTGTTAGCATGTGTATTTTCTAGCCCGTGGATGAGAAATTCACTTCAAAATGTCATTTCCCAAATAAGGCACTGACACTTCAAGCACCCTTCCTTCCACCTGGGGTTTTTAGCTTTTGCTTTGGCCAAGGCACAATTCACATTCCTACAATGAAGTGTCAACAAAACTTCTTCTCCTGAATGAGACCACAGTGAAGCATAACTAAATTAAGGATTGTCTTTTGCACACCATAACACTCATCAGGACAGAATCACAAGAATACAAAATCTCAAAAGGAAACAACAATTTATACTGCATGAGTGCACCGATTGATTGGCAAGTGAACTCCAACTGGTAGAGGTGCTGCTATGGAGAATACACACAGTAACAATTAATTGCCAAGCTTTTTCTTAGTCTTTCATGGGAAAGGGCAGCATTTTTACTGCCCATTCCCAATTGCCCTTTAAGGGATGGTGAGCTGCCTAGTCTATGTGATGCAGGCACACCCACAGTGCTGTTAGGAAGGTAGTTCCAAGATTTTGACCCCACGACAGTGAAATAACAGCGATATATTTCGAAGTCAGGATGGCCTGTAACTTGGAGGAGAATTTGCAGGTGGTGGTGTTCCCATGTGCCTGCTGTCCTTGTACTTCTCGGTGGTAGAGCTGACAAGTTTGGAATGTGTTTTTGAAGGAGTCTTGGTGAGCTCCTGCAGTGCATCTTATAGAGGGCACACATGGCTGCCACTGTCCGTTGGTGATGCAGGGAGTGAATGTTGAAGGTGGTGAACAGGCTTTGGGAAGTCAGTGAGTGAGTGACACTCTACAGAATACCCAACCTCTGACCTGCTCTTGTAGCCACAGTTATTTATATGAGTGGTCCAGTTCAGTTTCTGGTCGATGGAAATCCCCAAGGTGTTGATCGTGCAGATTCAGCGAAGGTAACGCCATTGAATTTCATGGGGAGATGGTTGGATTCTCTCTTGTTGGAGATGCTCATTGCCTGGCACTTAAGTGGCTAGTAACATTCACACCACACATCAGCCCAAGCATGAATGTTGTCCAGATCTTGCTGCATATGGACAAAGGCTGCTTCACTATCTCAGGAGTCGTGAATGGTGAGCATACCCAGTTCTGACCTTATGATGGAGGGTCATTGATGAAGCAGCTGAAGATGGTTGAGCATGGGGCATTGCTGTGAGGAACTCCTGCAGCAATGTTCTGGGGCTGAAATGACTGACTTCCAACAACCCACAACCATCTTCCTTTGTGCGAGGTATAATTCTGACCAGTGGAGAGTGTTCCCTGATTCCCATTGACTCCAGTTTTGCTAATGCTCCTCGATACCAGACTCGGTCAAATGTTGCCTTGATATCAAGGGCAGACAGTCTCACCTCACCTTTGGAGTTCAACGATTCTGTCCATGTTTGGATGAAGTCTTTAATGAGGTCAGGAGCTGAATGCCCCTGGCGGAATCCAAACTGAGCAGCTTGTTTCTGACAGCACTGCTGATGACACATTCCATCGCTTTTCTGATGATCTAGAATCGACTGATGGGGCTGTAATTGGCCAGGTTGGATTTGTCCTGCTTTTTGCATGGACAGGACATACCCGGGCAGTTTTCTACATTGACAAGTAGATGCCAATGGTGTCGCATTCCAAGAACAGCTTAACTCGGGACACAGCTCATTCTGGAGCACAAGTCTTAAGTACTATGGCTGGAAGGTTGTCAGGGCCCATTGCCTTTGTGCTAGGCTTCTCCATCATTGAGGATGGGGATATTTGTGGAGCCTCCGCCTCCAGAGAGTTGTTTAACTATCCACCACATGTCACAACAGAATGTAGAAGACTGCAGAGCTTAGATCTGGTCTCTTGGTTCTGGGATCGCTTAGTTCTGTCTATCGAATGCTGTTTTCACTGTTCGGCATGCAAGTATGACAGGATGTGTTATAGCTTCACCAGGTTGACACCTCATTTTTAGGTGTGCCTGACATGCTACTCCTAGCATGCTCTCATGCACTCTTCGTTGAACCATGTTTGATCTTATGGTTCGATGGTAATGGTAGGGTGTTACAGATTGTGCTTGTATACAATCCTGCTGCTGCTTCTGGCCCACAGCGCCTCATGGATGCCCAGTTGAGTTGCTAGACCTGATCAAAACCTAAGTTAGTATGGTGGTAGTACCACCAACATGGAGGGTGTCCTCAACATGGAGGGTGTCCTCAATTTGAAGGTGGGACTTCAGTCTCCAAAAGGACTTGTGGTGTTCACTCCTACCAATACTGTCATGGACAGATGCATCTGCAACAGGTAGATTGGTGGGGATGAGGTAAGGTAGGTTTGTCCATCACCACCTGCCGCAGACCCAGTCTAGCAGCTATGTCCTATACAATTTGGCCAGTTTGGTCTGTGTTGGTGCTACCAAGCCACTCTTGGTGATGGGCAGTGAACTCCCCCACCCAGAGTACATTCTGCGCCCTTGCCACAATCAGTGCTTCCTCCAAATGCTGTTCAACACGGAGTAGTGATTCATCAGCTGATAGGTGGGGGGAAACAGTAGGTTTTTTTATTACTCATTCATGGGATGGGGGCGTGTCTGGCTAGGCCAGCATTTATTGCCCGCCCCTGTTCAGAGGGCATTTAAGAGTCAACCACATTATTGTGGGTCTGGAGTGACAGATAGGCCAGACCAGGTAAGGACAGCAAATTTCCTTCCCTAAAGGAAGGGTTTTTACAACAATCAACAATGGTTTCATGGTCATCATTAGACCAGTTTCCAGATTTTTATTGAATTCAAATTCCACCATCTGCAGCGGTGGGATTCGGAGCCAGGTCCCCCAGATTACTAGACAATACCACTATGCCATTGCCTCCCAAAAAGGAGTTTTTGTTACCCATGTCTGAGCTGATGCCATGGTTCTTTAAGGGGTCCAGAATCAATGTTGACAACTCTAAGGGCAAATCCCTCTCAACTGTATACCACAACCTCTGGTGGCCTGTCCTGTTGCTGGGACAGGACATACCCAGGGATGGTGATGTCTGGTATGATTCCATGAATATAACTACGTCAGGCTGTTGATTGGCCAGTCTGGGAGACAGCTCTCCCAATTTGGCACAAGCCCCCAGATGTTAATAAGTAGGACTCTGCAGCGTCAATAGGGCTGGGTTTGCCACTATCATTTCCAGTGCAGAGGTCGATGTTGGGTGGCCCGTCCGGTTTCACTCCTTTTTAGTGACTTGGCAGCTGTTTGACATAACTGAGTGGCTTGCTAGGCCACTTCAGAAGGCACAGGCCTGGCCAGGTAAGAAAGGCAGATTTCCTCCCCTAAAGGACACTTAGTGAACCTGATGGGGTTGTACGACAATGGTTTAATGGTCACTATTACTAAGACTTACTTCTTTATTCTGGATTTTTAATTAACTGCATTTCAATTCCATCGGCTGCCACGGTGGTATATGAACCCGTATCCCCAAAGTATTAGCCTGCGCCTCTGGATTATTAGTCCTGTGACATTACCAGTACAGAATCACCTCCGCCCGACTGGCCCTGATCCATTCTAAGCCCACTGAAATTGGCTTTTCCCCAGTTAATTATTCTTACTCTGGATTATTTGTTGTCTTTTTCCATAGCCAACCTAAACATTACGATGCATTGATCACGGTCCCTTAAACGTTCCCCTATTGACACTTGATCCACTTGGCTCACTTCATTCGCAAGAGCTTGGCCTAGCAGTGCCTCATTTCTCACACGCAGGAAACATAGCACTGTAGAAAATTTTCCTAAACACTGTGGAAATTTTTGCCCCACTCTGTCCTTTTGACGAGGTATGTCCTTTACACAAAAAGCAACACAAATCCAACCTGGCCAATTACACTTTCTTGCCAATTACCGGTCTACACTTGATCATCAGTGAAGTAATGGAAGGGGTCATCGACAGCACTATCAAGTGGCACTTGCTTAGCAATAACCTGCTCACTGACGCCCAGCTTGGGATCTGCCAGGGTCACTCAGCTCCTGACCTCATCACAGCATTGGTCCAAACATGGACAAAAGAGCTGAACTCCCGAGGTGAGGTGAGAGTGACTGCCCTCAACATCAAGGCAGCATTTGACTGAATGAGGCATCAAAGAGCCCGAGCAAAACTGGAGTAAATAGGAATCGGGGGGAAAACTCTCCATGGTTGGTGCAAAGCGAGCACAAAGCAAAATGGTTGTGGTTATTGAAGATCAGTCATCTCAGCTCCAGGACATGACTGCAAGGGTTCCACAGGGTAGTGTCCTCAGCCCAACCATCTTCAGCTGCTTCATTAATCACCTTCCTTGCATCATAGGGTCAGGAGTGGGGCTATTCGCTGAAGATTGCATAATGCTCAGCACCATTCGTGACTCCTCACATACTGAAGTAGTCCATGTCCAAATGCAGCAAGACCTGGACAATATCCAGGCTTGGGTTGACAAGTGGGAAGTAACATTCGCGCCACACAAGGTGTCAGGCAATGACCATCTCCAACAAGACAGAAACTGACCACTGCCCCTTGATGTTCAATGGCATTACCATCACTGAATCCCCTGCTACCAACATCCTGGTGGTTACCATTGACCAGAAACTGAACTGGACTAGCCATAAAAATACTGTGGCTACAAGAGCAGATCAGAGGCTCGGAATTGCATGATGGGTAATTCGCCTCCTGACTCCCCAAAGCCTGTTCACAATCTACAATGCAGGGGTAAGGAATGTGATGGAATACTCCCCACTTGCTTGGATGAGTGCAGCTCCCACAAAACTCAAGAAGCTTGACACTGTCCAGGACAACGCAGACCGCCTGATTGGCTCTACATCCACAAACATTCACTCCCTCCACCACCAACGCACAGTAGCAGCACTGTGAACCATCTACAAGATGCACTCCAGGAATTCACCAAAGCTCCTTCGACAGCACCTTCCAAACCCACAACCACTACCATCTAGAAGGACAAGGGCTGCAGATAGATGGGAACACCACTACCTGTAAGTTCCCATCCAAGCCACTCACCATGGTGACTTGGAAACATATTGCCGTTAGATTGAGTCCTGTGTTACAGCTTCACCATGTTGACACCTCATTTTTAGCTGCACCTGGTGCTGCTCCTGACATGCCCTCCTGCACTCTTCATTGAACCAGGGTTGATCCCCTGGCTTGATGGTAATGGTAGAGTCTGCGGATATGAGGTGACAGATAGTGTTTGAGTATAATTCTGCTGCTGCTGATGGCCCACAGCGCCTCATGGATGCTAGAGTGGCTAAGTCTGCTCGAAATCTATCCCATTTAGCATGGTGGAAGTGCCACACAACACGGAGGCTATCCTTAATGTGAAGGAGGGACTTTGTCTCCACAACAACTGTGCGGTGGTCACTCATACTGATACTGTCACGGTCAGATGCATCTGCGACACACAGGTTGGTGAGGATAACAAAATACAATAGCAATAGCAGAACGGGTGATGTATTGTTGCCGCTGCAGCATGTGGGAGCTGCTCGACACCAAGGTGATCCAGTGTGAACACATCCGTATCAAGCGTTTGCAGCTCGAGGAACTTCGCATCTGAGTTAAGGAGCTGCAGACATTGCACCACATCCGAGGGGGAAAGTTACCTGGACACTTTGCTCCAGGAGGCAGTCACACCTCTCGGATTAGGTAATTCCAATTTGGTCTGTGATCAGGGACAGGAGGGCGTGACTGCAGGTGAAACAGGTTTGGGGAACCAGGGGTAGCACTCAGCGAGCCTCGGCCTCTACAACTGTCCGACAGTTACAAGGTTCTTGCAAGCTGCGTGGATGAGGGTGGGGAAAGCAGGGAGGATGAACAAACTGATCATTGCACCAAGGTGCAGGGAGCAATTCAAGTGGGAGGAGGAAATGGGAGCATAGTAGTGGTAGAGGACTGTATAATTAAGGGGATAGGTACTGTTCTCTGCAGCAAGTCCCGAAGCTGTGTTGTCTGCCCAGTGCCAGGGTTAAGGACATCTCCTCAGGGATAGAGAGGAACTTGGGGAGGGATCCAGTTGTCATCATCCATGTTGGTGCCAACGACATTGATAGGACTCAAAAGGAAGTTCTGCTGAAATGATTTGGACAGTTGGGAGCCAAATTAAAAAGCAGAACGTCCAAGGTAAGAATCTTGGGATTGCTACCTGAGCCACGGGCAAAATGGCATAGTGTAAATAAAGTCAAGGAGTTAAATGTGTGGCTCAGAGCTTGGCATGAGAGGAATAGGTTTCAGTTCATGGGACACTGGTGCCAGGACTTGAGTAGAAGGGTGCAATGGGCTTCACGTGAACCGTGCAAGGACCAGTGTCCTGGTAAATCAAATAACTAGGGCTGTACAGAGGGCTTTAAACTAAATAGAGGGGAGGCGTGGGGTGGGGTGGGGGAGGATTCTGGAAAGGGGATAAAAGCTTACAAAGGCAAAATTCATGGCCCTTTTCTTAAATACCCATAGTATTCGGAACAAAATAAATGAATTAACGGCACAAATAGAGGTTAATGGGTGTGATCTTATCGTCATTACAGAGACGTGGTTACAAGATGATCAAAACTGGGAAGTAAATATTCAGGGATTTGTGACTTTTCCAAAGGACAGGAAAGAAGGAAATGGTGGTGGGGTAGCTTTGTTAGTACAAGATGGAATATGTATGATAGCAAGAAAGGACCTTGGATTGGAAAATGCAGAATCCATATGGGTGGAGGTAAGAAGTAACAAGGGGAAGGCAACACTGGTGGGAGTAGCCTATAGGCCCCCAACAGTAGCTGTACTATAGGACAGAGAATAAATCAGGAGAAAATTAAGGCATGTAAAAAAGGCAGTATATTAACCATGGATGGCTTTAATGTTCACATAGATTGGGAAAATCAAATTGGTAGAGGCCGAAATGAGCAAGAATTCAGAGAGTGTATTTGGGATAGTTTCTTAGAACAAAATGTGAATCCAACCAGGGATCAGGCTATTTTGGACCTGGTTATGTGCAATGAAGCAGGTTTAATCAATGATCTCAGAGTAAAGGATCCCCTGGGAAACAGTGGCCATAACATGGCAGAATTTAGCATTCAGTTTAAGAGTGAGAAACTTAGGTCGAAAACAGCTGTGCTCAGCTTAAATAAGGGTAATTACAATGGCATGAGGGCAGAGTTGGCTGCAGTGGACTGGGAAAGATAGAAACATAGAAATTAGGAGGAGTAGGCCACTCGGCCCTTCGAGCCTGCTCTGCCATTCATTATGATCATGGCTGGTCATCCAACTCAATAGCCTGCTCCCGCTTTCTCCCCATACCCTTTGATCCCTTTCGCCCCAAGAGCTATATCTAACTCCTCCTTGAAAGCATACTATGTGTTGGTCTCAACTACTTGACTTTCTGTGGTAACAAATTCCACAGGCTCACCGCTCTCTGGGTGAAGAAATATCTCATCTCAGTCCTAAATGGTCTACCTCATATCCTCAGACTACCCCACCATCGAGAACATCATGCCTGCATCTACCCTGTCTAGTCCTGTTAGAATTTTATAAGTTTCTATGAGATCCCCCCTCATTCTTCCGAACTCCAGCGAATATAATCCTAATCGACTCAATCTCTCCTCATATGTCAGTCCCACCAACCCAGGAATCAGTCTGGTAAACCTTCGCTGCACTCCCTCTGTTGCAAGTACATCCTTCCTCAGATAAGGAGATAAAAACTGTGCACAATATTCCCGGTGTGCTCTCACCAAGGCCCTGTACAATTGCAGCAAGACATCCCTGTTCCTGTACTCGAATCCTCTGGCTATGAAGGCCAACGTACCATTTGCCTTCTTTACCGCCTGCTGCACCTGCATGCTCACCTTCAGTGGCTGGTGTACAAGATGATGAACAATGGCAGATGTGTAGAAAATATATCCCAGTGAGGAACAAGGATTCAAGGAAGGGGATAAACTAACCAAGGTTAACCAAGGGAGTTAAGGACAGTATCAAATTGAAAGAAAAAACATACAATGCAGCAAAGATTAGTGGTAAGCTAGAGGATTGGGATCTACAAAAACCAACAAAAGATGACCAAAAAATATTAAAGAGAGAGAAAATAAACTCCAAGGGTAAACTAGCAAGTAATATAAAAGCAGACAGTAAGAGCTTCTTTAAATATATGAAAAGGAAGAGAGAGGCCAAATTTAACATAGGCCCCTTAGAGAATGAGGCTGGGGAAATAATAATGGGGAACCAGGAAATGGCAGAGGAGTGGAATAAATACTTTGCTTCAGTCTTCACGGTAGAAGGCACTTAAAGAATTCCAAAAATACTAAATAATCAAGGGTCAAAAGGCATGGAAGAAATAAATACAATAACTATCAGTAGAGAAAAAGTACTAAAGGGAAGCTAATGGTGCTAAAGGCCGATAAGTTCCCTGGACCTGATGGGTTGCATCCAAGGATAGTAACAGAGGTAGCTACAAAGATAGTGGATGCACTGATTGTAATCTTCCAAGAAGCCTTAGATTCTGGAAAATTCCCAGAAGATTGGAGAACGGCCAATGTAGTGCCCTTATTCAAAAAGGGAGGGAGGCTAAAAATAGTTAACTATAGGCCAGTTAGCTTAACATCTATCATTGGGAAAATGTTAGAGTCTATTGTAAAGGATGTAATAGCAAGTATTTAGAAATGCACAATATAATCAAGCAGAGTCAGCATGGCTTCATGAAGAGGAAATCATGCCTGACAAATTTATTAGAATTCTTTGAGGTAACAAGCAGGATAGATAAAGGGGAACCAGTAGGTGTAATATATTTGGATTTCTAAAAGGCATTTGATAAGGTACCACATTTAAGGCTACTTAATAAGATAAGAGCCCAAGGTTTTGGAGGTAACATATTAGCATGGATAGAGGATTGGCTAACTAATAGAAGACCGAGTTGGGATATGGGGGGCATTTCTGGGATGGCTACCTGTAACTAGTGGAGTGCCACAGGGATCAGTGCTGGAGCCTCAATTATTTACAATGTATGTTAATGACTCAGATGAAGGAAGTGAATGTACCATCGTCAAGTTTGCGAATGACACAAAAATAGGTGGGAAGGCAAGTGGTGAGGACAACACCAAGAGTCTACAGAGGGATATAGACAGATTGAGTGAGTGAGCAAAAAACTTGGCAGATGGAATATAATGTGGGAAAATGTGAGGTTATGCACATTGGCAGGAAGAATAAAGGAGCTGAATATTATTTAAATGGAGAAAGACTGCAGAAGGCTGCAGCACGGAGGGATTTGGGAGTCCCTTGTGCATGAATCCCAGAAAGTAGCATACAAGTTAAGCAGGTAATAGGGAAGGCAAAAGGAACATTGGCCTTTATTTCGAAGCAAGTGGAGTATAAACGTAGGGAAGACTTGCTAAAACTATAGGTTGATCCCAAGTATGGAGGGATTTTCTTATTAAGAGAGGTTGAGTAGATTGGGCCTATACTTATTGGAGTTTAGGAGAATGAGGGGCGACCTTATTGAAACAGATAAGATTCTTTGAGGGCTTGACAGGGTTGATACTGAGAGGTTGTTTCCCCTTGCAGGAAGGTCCAGGACTAGAGGGCATAATCTGAGTACAGGGTCACCCATTCAAAACAGAGGAGGAGGAATTTCTTCTCTCAGAGAGTAGTCAGTCTGTGAAATTTTTTACTGCAGGGGGTAGTAAAAGCTAGGTCTTTATGTATATTCAAGGCTGAGATAGACAGATTTTTAATCAGTAAGGGAATCAAAGTTTATGTGACATGGTAAGAAGATGGAGTCGAGGATTATCATATCAGACATGATCTCATTGAATGGTGGAACAGAGTCGATGGGCTGAATGGCCTGCTTCTGCTCTTGTGGTCTTAAAGACCCAGTCGAACAGCTATATCACTTAGGATTTGGCCAGCTCAGTCAATAGTGACGCTACCGAGCCACTCTTGGTGATGGATATTTAAGTCCCCCACCTAGAGAACATTCTGCGCCCTTGCCACCCTCAATGCTTTCCTCCAAGTGATGTTCAACATGGAGGAGCACTGATTCTTCATCTGAGGGAGGGCGGGAGAGTCTGTGAGACAGCTCTCCCGATTTTGGCAATAGCACCTGCCCCCTCAGAAGACGCTCTGCCTACCACGCAATTGAGCAACATCATGTACGAATTTCAGTGCAAGTACGATGCTAGGCCGTACATCTCAACGATTGGCTGATCAAATCGATCAGCATGTTCCTTCGTTTGTGCATGCTGTAATAGGCAGAGCAAAGACCGTACTCAACCAGCTCATGTTTGCAAACCCAAATCATCTGTTACATTTGATTGTGATTGGGCAGCACTTGCTGAACAATCCTGAGTGCACTAATAGCTAAACTAATTTAACCAATCTAAGATAATCAGTCAGGCTCATAATGTGGCCCATTTACATCTTCTGGAAGCGACATCCATTCATATGCAGGGACTCATTCTCTGAAAACAAAAGGAACAAGTCTTACGGTTTTTTTATTATCCAGGAGTTTGCAGAGCCTATAGTTCCCCATTTCATCAGAACAACGGGCATTGACCTGAAACGTTAACTCCAGTTTCTCTCCACAGATGTTGCCTGACCTGCTGAGTTTTTCAAGTAACCCATTCAAACATAATTTGAAGTATTGCTGAAATTTGGGATAACAACATAACTTAGATATGAGTCAAACTAAGAACAGCTAAGCTATGTATCGAATTTCTCCAAGTGTACATTAGAACCAAGCTTGTACCAGTGCTCATTTCCAAGCTGTTAAGACCACAGCTGGTGTTAATTGCTGCGCAAACCAAATCTCAGAGGGAAACTTGGCCAATGGGCCACAATCTTTTTTTGTATTCTGATCCTGAGAAGACAACGTACCAATTTCAGCACTGAGAGGTTCAATAAAGGTGCACCACATGAATTTTTCTCTCTTCCACTCTATGAAATCCACTTCAGAATAAAACTACTTGCTGCAGTCCAAGACTTTTCAACAGCTCAAACAACTCCAGCTATCTCCAGCTTAACAGTCATACAGCCAACTCTCCAGCCCAATAGTTATCCACAGTAACTCTAATATACCTTTTTACCCTACCATCTCAAGCCCCATTGTGTTCTCACACTTCTTCAAAACTCAAACCCTTCCAAGTAAGGGTTTTCCATGTTTCCATCTTGACTTTACTTTTAGGTCAATAAAAACATAATATCCCTACTATTTACCTATGGACTCCTGCAAGCTGCAAATGTTTCTCTCTTTCACCTCTGATTCCCCTTTGAAATTCAACCTACCAACTTATCTAAAATGCAAATGTTAGATCTAACCTCTTTAATTGTGCCCCAAATCAACACGTCATATCCTTTTCATGCCTCCAAACCCCAGACAACCTGACTCGTATCAAACTCTTGCCCAGCTTAATTAAATCACACACAGACACGCAGCCTTTTTTTTGCAGAATATCTATATTTCCTAAAATATATTTTTAAAATCTATTCTCACAAAGCATATTGATAATGCCAAGTGAAACACAATCCCACGATTGAGCAAGCATTTCTACAACATCAGATTGAACAGATTGGTAGTAGAGTTAATAATTTATGCCATGCCCTACACCACATTTGGTCTAATGTGCACAAATTTCTTCCATTTTTCGATTTGATCAGTTTTGATCACACCAGGCGAAATGTTCATTTGGAGAGCTGGTACAGACAGGATGGGCCAAATGGCCTCCTTCTACGCTGTAACAACTCACTTAAGCAGAGGCAGTTTGGAGCTTAAGTAATGATGCCACCAAACATGTAGTAAATCTCTCTGACCATGTACTCTCTGAAAGTAAGGAGTTTGTTTCTTGTGCACTGTTTCAATTTTGGTGTGCCTTCATCCCACTTCAAACAGGAAGAGATATTTGCAGAGTTTGGACTCCTCTACTCCAAGCTATCACGTCGCAAACTAGTGTGTCAACTGAAAATGCTGAATCCTTGAAAGCACAATCAAGCTGATCTAGTGCATGCACATTGCAGGATTTCAAAGGCAAACCCAGGCATACATATCTGTAAACCCAACAAAGGGACTGGAATAATTATTCGTAACAGGTGTAACGATATCAACAAAACACACACCATTCTTAGTAACGGGTCCAAATCCATGTCCATTGAGCCTGCCGCCAAGCATGACCCAACAGCCCTGCTCAAAAGCACGTTACAAATATGCTTGTTGGACTTGTGTAAGAGTAACAAGCTGGCAGGTGGTTTTTATAATGTGATTCAGCTTCGTGTATGCACGGGCTACCCAAGACACACAAAGTGATATGCTTTTACACCCTACCTTATGTATGACTGATTCTGCACAACGTTCACTGATATGCTTTTACACCCTACCTTATGTATGACTGATTCTGCACAACGTTCACTGGCCAAATGGTTGGCTGTGTTGCTACTAGTTCTGAGCAAGTTTTCCCAAATACACGGTGAAGGATTCCACCAGCTTTGTGAAGGCCATACAGGACTTGGTTATCAATAGCAATGCAATCTTCTTGTGCTCAATCGACACTGCCAGCCTATTTACCAACCGTTCAAGGAAACCACAGACATCTGCATCGCGTCACTATATCATGATAATATAGATGTGCCACCATTATCTGAAACTGTATTTATTGAACTTATGATCTCAGCAACTCATGCAGTTGAGTTCAGTTTTAACAACACCATGCATACCCAAATAGATGGTGCTGTCATGGGATTCCCTCTCGGCCCAGCTCTCACTAACATCTTTGTCAGTTTCCAAGAGATACGCTTTTTTGATGGAATGACACCTAACCTCCTACCCCTTGCATATTTCCGATATATAAACCGTATATTTGCTATAGTTGAATCTGCACCTGCATTCTAAGAATTTCGTCACACATCTTAGAAATGGAGCAGTCAAATGAGCTCCATTTCCTCAACATGCTAGTTGAGAACTCTGCCAATAGGTTCTCTCCTATTGTCTATCACAAACCTACCTTCAATATATGGATTGGGATTCCTACAGATCCACGTTATAGGATTAGCCTTATTGACAACCTCATAAATGGGGCCCAGGCCATCTGTTCATCATGTAAGCTTGATGCTGAAATATGGCACATAAATGCCATGCTGCAGGATAATGGTTCACTGCATATCGCACAAACTCATGAATGGGTCTAATAATGCCACGTTCGGTCCTAAAAATGTCCAATCTACCTCAGATTAAAGATATCTCAAGAATTTGAGCAACAGGTGAAGCTACTGTGCAGTAGCAACACGAGTGGAATTCTCCACTAACAGGGTGCTGCCATCAAGCCTAAAAGACGTTCTGCCTTACACACGAGTAATATGGTATATGACTTTCAGTGCTGGTGTGATGCTTGGTATGTAGGCAGTGTATCCCAATGACTGGCAGATTACATCAAACATGTCCCTTCAGCTTTTCGCAACAGGCAAAGTAGTGACCATATCCAACCAGCCCTTTCTTGCAAAGCTCAAAAAAATGGTGCCCAACATTGTGATTTCACGATTAGACAGCACTTGCTGAACAATCCTGATTGTGCTAAATAGTACAATGATAATCACTAAGATTATCAGTCGGTCTCACTGTGGCTCACTTACGCGTGCTGGAATCTACATATATTCACACACAAGGACCTGTCCTTTACAGGCAGAAGGAACATGTCCACTTGTTGCCTTTTTCCCCAAGGTAATGCCTTGATCAGTCAACCTGTCTGGTTTGAATTTAAAAAGCTTGGCAGTTAACTGTTCCCTGGTACATTCTTCATGAAACTCCTCTGCCAGAGTCCACTTGCCAACCAATCAACACTCACTCCTCGTGCAGTATAAATTGCTATTCTCTTTACAATTTGGAATTCTTGCAAATCCATCCTGATGAGTGCAACATGAAAAGCTTCGACAGCATGTCTCTTATAGCAATACCCAAGTTTAGTAATACCAAATGGCTAATTTTAAGTGACTTCTCTGTTCTCTTTTGGACAAACATGAACAAAGGACTCATCAGGATGCCCTTCTCTTTAATATGTTTTTCTTAAAAGTACCAATGTGTTAAGGAACAAAAACAGGCTTTTTATGGCTTAAAAAAACAAATAGGAAAAGAAGTAATTCCAGAGGACTGGTAAACAGTCATATAAAGGCTTATTCAGTTTCTCAATGGTAGAAAAGATACTGGGAAGTTTGCTAGAATATCAGATAACAAAATATTTAAAAACAATAAATAGCGCAGATTTTTTAAACAAAAACATCTGGCACTTATATCGACTTTACTGTAACAAACCACCCGAAGGTACATCACAGAAGGTTTATTGAACAATATTTGACACCGATTCAGTGACAGGTGACCAAAAGCTTAGTCAAAGAGGTGCTTTTAAGGAGCATCTTAAAGGAGGTACAAGGAGGGAGAAGTGGTCTAAGAGAGAGTGAGTGCTTGGTGCCTTTGCAGCTAAAGGTGCAGCTGCCAATAATGAAGCAATACTCAAGAAGCTAAAATTAGAGGCATCCTGATATCTCAGAGGATTGTGGGGTTAGGAGAATCTATTTTTTTTTTTTAAGAGGCTCTGCTTAACCAAGAGGCAACCTAGTCAGTAGACACAGGCATGATGGGTCAAGGGCACTTGGTCTGAGTTAGGATACAGGTAGCAGAGTTTTGGGTGACGTCAAGTTTATGGAGAGTAGAGCGCAGGATGGGCACCGAGGGAATTCGAATTGTTAAGTTTAGATGCATGGATGAGATCTTCAGCAGAGGATGAGTGAAGCAGGGACACGGTCAGGTGACATTACTGTGGAAGAAATAGACAGTCTTAATAATAGCTTGGATATAAGGTTGGCAGCTCAACTTAGGAGTCAAATATAACACTGAGCTTACAAACAGTCTGTATCAAGCTCAGAAATTTGCCAGTGAAAGGGATGATGTCAGTGGCGAGGGAAGGGAGCTCGTGGCAGGGACTAAAGACAATGTCTTTCGTCTTTCCAATATTTGGTTGGAGGAAACTTCTGTTCATCCAGTCCTGAAAGTTAGACAAGTAGTCTGATAATTTAGACATGGTGGTGGGGTGAAGAGACGTGGTGGTGAGGTAGAGCTGGATGTCATCCAAAACATTTTGGATGTCATCAGTGTACATGTGGAAAATGAAGCGGTTTTCAGATGATGTCACCATGGAATAGCATGTACATGAGAAATTACAAGCATCCAAGGATGAATCTTTGGGGAATCTTCCTACACAAGTACAAATAATGCAGAAATGGGAAGATAAGCCAATGAAGATGATTGTTTGGCAATGATTGGATAGGTAAGAATGGAACCAAATCTAGTGTAATCCCACCCAGCTTGATGATGGTGGAGAGGCGTTGCACATGAATAGTATGGTCAACCATGTCAAAAACTGCTGTTGAGAAGGAAGAGTTTATCCTTTATCACAGTCACATAGGATGCACATTTCAATGCTGTGCCAGGACAGGAATCCTGATTGCAGGGATTCAAACATCGAGTTCTGTGAAAGATGGGCACAGATTTAGAAGGTGACATATTCATGGGCTTTGGAGAGGAAAGGAAGGTTTGAAATGGGGCAATAGTCTGCATGGATAGATATGGTCAAGGGTTTTTATTTCCAGGAGATAAGTGATAATGATAGAGTTGACAAACAGGAGGACAGTACCTGCAGAGAAAGAACTATTAATACTATCAACAAGCACGGGAACAGGAAAGGAAAATGGGTGGTCAGCAGTTTAGTGAGAGTAGGGTAAAGGGAGCAGGGCGTGGGTTTTGGGAACAAGATGAGCACGGAGGGGGCAAAAGAGGAGGTAGGAGAAAAACTCGACATCGAATCAAGATCAGGGCTAGAGTAGGAGGAACTCAAGAAGACATTAGGCCCAGTAAATTAGGCAAGGGTGGAAATGGCAGAGGCAGCTGGTGGATTGTCTCAATCTTTGTGTCAAAGAATGCAACATTAAATTAAACTTATTTTAATTTTTTAGAGAAATAACAGAGTAGACAAGGTCAATACAATGGACAGGCGTTAAGTGAACTTTCAAAATATCTTCTGTAAGGTGCCATATTCGAAGCATGGGATAACGATCAGGGCACATGGAGTCAGGGGCCAGGTCACAGAATGAAAAAGGGATACAAAACAGAATAAGAGGGCTGGAGTTTCCCCTAATGGCACAAAGTGGGAAGTGAAGTCCCAAAGAGATTCATGCTGGCATCATAGTTGTTTACTGCATACATAAATAATTTGGACTCAGAAATTGGTTGCTGTAATTTGCAGACAGTGGGAAATTGGTGGGTGTAACCAATAATATGAAGGGCTACACAAAAATACCAGGATACACAAATTGGCCTGCAAATTAGGCAGATAAAGGACAAATAAAATGCAATGTAGGGAAGTCTGAGGTGGTTCATTTTGGTAGAAGAAAATTACTTCAAAAGTAACATCTAAAATGGAGTAGAGGAGCAAACAGAACTGGGAATATAGAAACAAAGAAAGTAGCAATACAAGAGCATAAAAATCAAAGAATGAAAATTACTGAGGTTTTTTCCTAGAAGAATAGATGTTGAATCTATATCGAAGCTTGGTTCAATCACTTGAGGACTACTAGTGGTAGGAAGAATGGGGAGACACAATATTAAATAAACAGTACAATTTTAAAGAGAATGCAGGAACAGAAGCCTGGGAATGTGCCTACATAGATCTTTGAAGGTGGGAGGACAAGTTGAAAAGACATATGGTTTATTTAGCTTTATTAATAAAGGAATAGAATACAAAAGCAAGAAAGTCACACTAAGTCTTCACAAATACTGATTAAGCCTTAGTCGGAATTGTGTTCAATTCAATGCACCACACTTTAAAAGAGGTGTCAAGGCTTAGAGAAGGCTCAAAAAAGATTTGCAAGGCTGTTCCAGGGATAAAGGGACTTCAGGTATGTGGAGACTAGAGAATCTGGAGTTGTTCTCCTTGGAGCAGAGGAGTTTCAGGGAAATAAAAAAAAGCTTATTCTGTCGAAGGGTCATGAGGACTCGAAATGTCAACTCTTTTCTTCTCCGCCGATGCTGCCAGACATGCTGAGTTTTTCCAGGTAATTCTGTTTTTGTTTTGAAATAAAAAAAGCTGCTGGAAATACTCAACAAGTCTGGCAGCATTTGTAGTGAGAAAAATAGAGTTAATGTTTCAAGTCGAATATGACTTCTTCAGGACTGAAGGAGGGTAAAAATGTGATGGGTTATATGCCATCGACAGTGGGGATGAGGAGGAAGAACAAAAGGGAAGGTCTAAGATAGGGTAGCGGGCGAGGGAGGTTAAATGACAAAGATGCCCTGGAACCAATGGCAAAGGGAATGGTGATGGCTATAGTAAAGAAGCAAGGGGTTTGTCCAGAGTGAGTCTAAATGTCATTATAAAAGCAAAAAACATGAAAAACAAAATTCAATGTCTGAAATTGTTTAACTCAATGTTCAGTGCAGAAGGTTGCATAGCGCTTAATCTGAAGATGAAGTGCTATTCCTTGTGTTAAGCTTCATTAGGTTACTTCAGCAGGCTGGCGGTTCAGAGAGATTTGACTGAGGTTTTCAAAATCATGGCAGATTTTCTTAATAATAAATGAGGGGAAACTATCAGTAATCAGGGAACATATTCAAACCACCCAAAGAGAATGGATCAGATACTTGAAGGAAAGAAAAATACACAGCTATGGGGAAAGAGTGCACAAAGTGAGATTAAATGGACAGCTCTACCAAAGGTCGGCACCAGGGGCTGAATGGCCTCATTTTGTGCTGCAGCATTGTGATTCTACTCTGCCAGTTCTGGTCTTCATACTGTAAACATGGAAATTGAAGTGCTGAGAAAGTGCAGAAAAATCATCAACCATCAGCACGCGACCAGAAATGAGAGCAAACCACCTCAGGAAAAATGTTGCAGACTGGAGTTCTTTTCTCTGGAAAAGGCAGCTAAGAAGAAACTTGATAAAAAGCTTTATAGGGCAGATGTGAATAAACAGAGTTTCCATATGAAGTCCAGGGCAGGAGCAAAATAAGATTTAACAAATCAAGGAAATAATTTAGAAGGAATTTCTTTAGATGGTGGTGGGCATGTGGAACTTGCTTCACAAAGTAGTTGAAGTAGAGAGATTTGACATATTTGGGGAGGGACGAGGGGAGAACATGATGGATGTGAGGGAAGAAGAAATAGAGGGTAAGGAATGGAGTTGGAAAAGGTGATAATCTTGACACAAACAAGTACCAATTGCACTAAATGGTTTGCTCCTATGCTGTAGATGCTACATAAATAAAGATATAGAATGGCATGAGCAACTGTAAAATAACCAAAACTTGTGTGTTTCAATCTTATATTTGTTAATCTTGCTTTTGAAGCTTATAGCTTCAGTTGAATCCTCACGATACTTTGTTTGTCAGTTATAAACAAATGTATAGGAGAATCTTGCTTTTTTTTCCCAATGCATTCTTAATGGCAAAAAATACTTCACCCAGTTATCACAAAACACTTTGCGCTGAAGGTCACATTTTAGTTTATAGGGAGTGTGTGTCTAATTATAGAAGCAATTTTTTTCCATTGGGCACAAGGAAAATACTATCTGCAACCAACTCTAATTCCAACATGACTCATGAGACCATACATTTCTGGCTCACTTGTTTCACCTCAATAACCAAATTAACAATGAACTAAGTTAGTCACATAAGCATAATACTTTTCTTTCCCAAGTGGTACTATCCATTTGCCAATGCACTTTTTTAAAAAAATTCTTTGCGCATACAAGCATTGCTGACAAAGCCAGCATTGTTGTTTATCCCTAACTGCTTTTCACAAAGTGGTGATGAGCTGCCTTTTTGAACTGTTGCAGTCATGTGGTCTAGGTACACCTACAGTGCTGTTCGAGAGGGTGTTCCATGATTTTGACCCCGTGACAGCGAAGGCAATATTATTCCAAGTCAGGGGATGTGTGGCTCAGAGGGGAACATACAGCTGATGTTCCCATGCATCTGCTGCTCTAGTCCTTTTTGGTAGAGGTGACGAGTTTGCAAGGTGCAGTCCAAGCTGCCTTGGCAAATTGCTGCCACGCATCTTGTAGCCACTATGCTCCAGTGATGGCAAAAGCACCAAACAAACTGTTTTGTCCTGGTGTCACCAAACTTCTTAAGTGTTGGAACTGCATTCAACCAGGCTAGTGGAAGGTATTCAGTTCAACTCAGCTTGTGCATTGTACATAATAGGCAGGCTCTGGGTGTTCCAATAGCTGTTTGGCAATAAAGACCAAGGCCATGACAGACTCCTTCAGAAAGAGTTTTATTTCTGATGCAAAAAACTTTCCACAGAGAGAACCTGCCTCCCCTGTTTTCCCTTTTATACATCCAAATGGGTTCTTAAGTTGTTAACTGATAATTAGCAATTGAACTCCTTGGTTTCCTTCCCCAACAGATTCTCCTCTTCTTAATAAACTAACCCTTAAGTATATGTAATCACAAAAAAAAAGATGGATCTTCTCTTCCGTAACACAAACATCAATAAACACATTTCCATTTAATAAATCCACCTTATTCCTCTTAAAAAAAAAACATTTATGGGAACATCCACACCAAAGAATATTTCTTTTTGCCCTCTCAAAAGAAGACATCCCTCTGAGGGTCTCCAATAACTTTTTGGAGCTCGCTCCTCTTTTCGTGAAGCTGTCAGACAATTGATAGCTATCAGTCCATTTGATCTTGGCAACCTCCTTACTCTCGAGCATCTGATTTAAGCTTGCAATGTCAATTCGCAATCTTTTTCGTTAACAAACTTCGTAGAGTGAACATTTTCCCAAAGTGACTTGTGTGTCAGACATTCGATAAGTACCATTCCTGAATACCCTTTTCCATTTAAAGTTTCTGCCAGCATCTTCGATATAACGAATGCCTCATCTACAGCCTCAACAAAGATGAGAGCCTCCACTGCCAATGTACTTTTTTCAACTCTTCGTATCTTTTTAGATTCCCAAGCCAAGGGAAACATTTACCTTATCCCCATGAGAAATATTATAAATCCTCCCGCACTCAAAAAAATCCATCACAGTTTCATTTTTCTAAGATCATGCAAAGATGGAAATTTCAAAACACAGTTCTCCATTTTTTAATTTTGTCAATATTTTGTTTACTTGAATGATTTCTTCAACCTCGGGATCATTTTAGTGCTCAATTCTAAAACGTCAAAACTAACATCCGACCTTGTCTGTTTGCCTAGCCTATTCAGTTGCCCAATTAGACTTGAGTTCCTCTTTTTCCATTTCACAAGCCGCTGTATCTTCCTGGGAGGCCAAACCACAAGAATCTGCAATGGAATTAACGTTCTCTAAGTAGGATTACTTATGTAAGATAAATTGTGATCTGCTCTACCTGATTTCCAATCCAATGTATTTAATGTTCAACTCTGTTCTGAGCCCTTTAAATGGCAACCGTTTCAAATTCACCACTACCGCCCCACAAAAAATCATCAACATGCATCGTAAAGATGCCTGCAAATTTCCCTCCATGGTGCCAATAAAACTTTGCCAGGTCTGCTTCCAACTGAAGACAGCCCAACTTTAACATAACTGACTTCACTGAGAAATACCAATCTCTGGAGACGTCATTTAAATGGTATATGCATTTATTTAGCTCCAGGGTGTCCCTTCTGCATTTGGCACCTCTTTCTGTGGACAGAGGAGCACTTCCCTTTGAAGTTGGTGTCCCTGCAAAAAGGCAGCTTTAATATCCATGGATTTGCATTACCAAGCTTTTGAGCTAACACAGCCAAAAAGATCTTCAGACTAACTTTTCCTGCTGCAGTTGAATCTACTCATATCCTGGTCACACAATTTTTATTCAAACCCTCGTGCCACTAGCCTGGCTTGAGCTTTGTAAGTCCCACCAGGAAGCACCTTTTCCGTGCACATCCATCTATGATTATAGAGCTGGTTGTCCCCTATCAAGCACCTCTGTGTATACCTCAAATTCTTTCTCCATGTAGTTCTTGCTGTTTGGCATCCTTTTTAATTTATCATCTGATTTGTTTGAAGCTACTAAGACTTCTCAATTACAACACTCCCATAACGCGCAAGAAGCTTGACATCATCCAGGACAAAGCAGTCTGCTTGATTGGCACCACATCCACAAATATTCACTCCCTCCACCACCAACGCACAGTGGCAGCAGTGTGTACCATCTATAAGGTGCACTGCAGGAATTCACCAAGGCTCCTTACACAGCGCCTTCCAAACCCCCAACCACAACCATCTAGAAGGACAAGGGCAGCAGATAGATGGGAACACCACCACCTGGAAGTGCCCCTCCATGTCACTCACCATCCTGACTTGGAATTATATCGCCATTCCTTCACTGTCGCTGGGTCAAAATCCTGGAACTCCCTAACAGCACTGTGGCTGTACTTACACCACATGGACTACAGCGGATCAAGGAGGCAGCTCACCACCACCACCTTCGAGGGCAAGTGGGGATGGGCAATAAATGCTGGCTCAGTCAGCAAAGCCCACATCCTATTTAAAAAATAGCTTCTGCTCTCTGTAACATTACCAATCTGTGCCATACTCCTTGACCTTGTTAAGCTCTATCACACTCCATCCGGACTGTTGCCGTTGATCTCCCCCTCCTATTTATCGATGCTCTTTCAACAGTTCGCCATCTCTTCTTAGAAGCATGTTCACTCCCAGATCCACTGTCTGAACTAATACATTTCCGTGCCTTCCATTTTTATACTTCACGTTCTCAATCCAGAAGCCTAACCTCCTGTCCTTTATCTTGCACATTTAACCAGTTTTTATATTTTCCAGCGATCTTCCCTGCTCTACCCACAATCGTCACACCCAGCCATTGATTGGCCCCTTCTGGCAAGTATGTAACTGGCAGTTGTCCTCTGGGACAAATTGCTTCATCTTGTTCAACCGAATTACTGTGTTCATCTTCCGATATTCCGTCAACTTCAGCGACCTGGTCCTCACAATCATTCAACACGTGGGTATGACAAGTACATGGTTCCTCATCACTTCCTACAATACTCTCCTGACCTGCAAATTTGTAATCCACGCCAACTAACCTCGATGAATGCACCCGAATAGTCTAGTTCCTACGCTGTAATGCTGCAAAATGGCTGTTTTGCCATCTTTAGCTATAATTTTTCCAGGGCCTTTCCACTCATTATGTCCTTTTTTATACCATGTCTCACTGATTGAAAATTGTTTCCAATATCTGTACATGGTATCTTAAGGCTCGCCAAATCCTCTGAAACTTCAGCTTTAAGGAATGCTCTTCTGCCTGTGTGTAGTGTTCAGAAAAAGTACAGCTAATTGTAGTTCCCTCCCAAGCTAGGGGATGATCACTCAGGACTGGAGGAGTTTTTGGATTTCTACCAAAAACCAACTGATATGGACTATATCCCCCAACTACCTGCAGCGAATTATTTGCAGGGGCAGCGAATTATTTGCAGAGACAGCCCATGCAAGAGCAGATGTTAATTTACAGCTTCGTCTATCTACTAAAATCTTATGAAGTATCTCATCTATCACTGTGTGATTCCTTTCACAGACTCCGTTACTAAAAGGGCTTTCTGCTGCTGTATTCATAACTACTATATTCATGTTTTCGTACATATCCTGAAACTCATCGTTAACAAATTCCCCCCCATTATCAGTGAGGAATTTTACTGGTGGTCCCAATCCGGTCCCGATCCACTTTTCCATTACCTGATCCGCAATTATTTTCTTTTCTTTACTGTATATGGTTGTCAACTGGCTAAACCTTGTTGCCAAATCTATGAAATGTAAAATGAAATTAAGTTCTTTTCTTTATCCCACACCTATAAATCCATTGACACAACTTCACTGAAATCCCTTGCTAAGGGTAGACTCACTATGGGTCATGACGGCGCCCTCCTGTATTTCTTACATATATCACATCTATCACTTATCTCTTCTAAGTTTAATGTACTTTCCATCCCTTATTTCTGCATCCCTTAGCAAAATTTTTAATCTTTGGGATGAAGGGTGGGCAAACTGCCTATGCAATTTTAACACAATTAGCTTTTTAATCTTGTAAATTCTTATCCCCTCATGCTAATAGGACTTCGTTAGTTTCCTTAGTAGAAAAGTTAGATTTTATTAAAGGAAGACAGTAGTGCCCAGATTGCATAAATTGTAAATCTACAGGTTTTCCAAATACATTTGACTTTGTCATTGTCCATGCCTAGCTTCATGTGCACTTTCTTCATCGATGGCCTTCTCAACAGTAACAGTATTTCGCAAGACACTACATCCATGCTGATGAAATGATTGACTTCAACCTATCTTAGAGGGAATCACTACTCATTTTAAAGATTTAGGGTATTATCATCTCACAATCTAAAACAGGTGGAACTCGCAAATTCCTTAACCTTATTCCGGTCCTTGTCATTCAAGAAGTCCAGGTAGCATTTTAACCGGTCTATTCAACGCACAGGAGACATGCATCCACTAGCTAGCACCGCAGAAATGAAGGACTCTGCAACTATGACATTCATCACTGGGATGAAACTTTTAGTAAGTAATACAATGCCCTCCCTCTTTGGTCAATATCTTCAGCTTCTTCATCTGTGTCTTCTGTCTCATGTTTAATTTTGAACACATTATATCGTTCAGGACAGCTCGCTGCTTAATGGTGCTTTGAATCGCATCTAAGACACCGACTGACCACACCCTGGTTATTTCTGGGATTCATTCTTTTGTTGTAATTAGCCAATTCTTTTCTCCTGCCACAATTGTCAAAGGTGTTTCTGTCCTCATCGTTCCTCGTTACAAATCTTCTGTCATACAGACACCTGCATCGTTACCAGACATTCTTGTCATCCCATTAACATTGTATCTTCCATTTTCTGTCTTACCGCCTAATGACCCATTTATGCCATGGAACATTGCCGGAGAGGAATGTTTTCTGGGAAATTTTTAATTTTTTTTTTTAAGAGCTTCTGACATCAGTTCTAGCAGAGTGTGTCTTTCTGCAAATTTAACTCCGTTCAAAACTAGAAGCCAATCCATACTTGATACTCCAGCACAGTGTAGTAACTGAAATGGCAGCACTGATTGGGGAATTTCCAGATGGAATTCTTACAATCTTGCATATAGCCTAGTGAATTCCATTATTTAATCTATGGGACCAACCTCCAACTTACAAAGTTTGTCAAAATCTGACAACACTTGATAGGCACTTAATAAATCATCCTTTTGATAGGTCTTATAGATAAAATCTAATAATGTTTCCAAACCTTCATCTGTGTCCAGATGCTCAGGCTCCAGCTCCGAAAATACTTTGCATCTTATTTGTTATGCTTCAGTTGTACAGGGCACTAGTGAAACCACATTTGGAGTACTGTGTACATTATTTAAGGAAGGATGCAAATGCGATGGAAGCAGTTCAGAAAAGGTTTACTAGACTAATACCTGGAACGGGGGAGGGGAGGTTGTCTTATGAGGAAAGGTTGGACAGACTAGGCTTATATCCGCTGGAGTTCAGAAGAGTAAGACGCGACTTGATTGAAAAATAAAAGACCCTGAGGGATCTTGACAGGGTGGGTGTGGAGAGGATGCTTCCTCATGTGGGAGAATCTCGAACTTGGGGTCACTGTTCAAAAATAAGGGGTCGCCCATTTAAAACAAGATGAGGTGAAATTTTTTCACTCAGAGGCATTGTGAGTCTTTGGAGCTCTTCCTGAAAAGGTGGTGGAAGCAGAGTCTTTGAATATTTTTAAGGCAGAGGTGGAGAGATTCTTGGTAAGCAAGGGGGTGATAGGTTATTGGCAGTAGGTGGGATGCAGATTTCAAGTTACCATCAGGTCAGCCCTGATCTTATTAAATGGTGGAGCAGGTTCAAGGGGCTGAATGGCTTACTCCTGCTCCTTGTTCCTATGTTTCTATTGCTTTCATGCAGTAGCACAAGTGCAAAGGCCATTCCCTGTTTTTTCTTTGGCAAGAACGTAACCAGCGTCCACATGGTTACTTCACTCTTCCATTGGTCATATGGTTGATGCTTAGCAAACATCAGTCAGTAATCATAACCCAACACTCAACATTTCGATTCAGACATTTGAATGACTCCAAACCACTCTGCTCATAAGGTTAACTCCAAATACAGTCTTTTATCCAAAAGATTCCAATCTTTTTACTTAGAAGCAGCAGCCATCCTCTGCTCCGACTGTTAAGCTCCAATAGCTGTCTGGCAATAAAGACAGAGACCAAGGCAGACTCCTTCAGATAGTGTTTTATTTCTGGTTGTAAAACTCCCTACAGAGAACCTGCCGTCTTGCCTTTTTTCCCTATTATACATCCAAAAGGGTACTTAGGTTGTTAGCTGATTAGCAGTTGAATTCCTTCTGAGTTAACCGTTTCTTACCCCAACATTCGGAAGTCAGGAGGTGAGTTAATCGCTGGAGAATTCTCAGCCCCTGACATGCTCTTACAGCCACAGTATTTTTATGTCTGCTCCAGCTAAAAACATAAGAACAAAAGAAATAGGAGTATTGGTAAACCATATGGTCCATCAAGTCTGATCCACTATTCAATACAATCATAGCTCTTCTTCGGTTTCAACTCCACATGCCCACCTGCTCCCCATGTCCCTCAATTCCCTGAGATCAAAAATCTGTCTTGCTCAGCCTTAAACATACTCAACAATGGAGCATCCACAATCCTCTGGGGTAGAGAATTCCTAAGATGCACAACCCTTTGAGTGAAGAAATTTCTCATCTCAGTCCTAAATGATTAACTCCTTATCCTGAGACTGTCCCCCAGTGTTCTAGCTTCCCCAGCCAGAGGAAGCAACCCTGTCAAGCCCATACAGTATAAAAACAAAAAAACTGCGGATGCTGGAAATCCAAAACAAAAACAGAATTACCTGGAAAAACTCAGCAGGTCTGGCAGCATCGGCGGAGAAGAAAAGAGTTGACGTTTCGAGTCCTCATGACCCTTCGACAGAACTTGAGTTCGAGTCCAGGAAAGAGCTGAAATATAAGCTGGTTTAAGGTGTGTGTGTGGGGGGCGGAGAGATAGAGAGACAGAGAGGTGGAGGGGGTTGGTGTGGTTGTAGCGACAAACAAGCAGTGATAGAAGCAGATCATCAAAAGATGTCAACCACAATAGTACAA
This sequence comes from Carcharodon carcharias, assembly GCF_017639515.1. NCBI lineage: Eukaryota > Metazoa > Chordata > Chondrichthyes > Lamniformes > Lamnidae > Carcharodon > Carcharodon carcharias. The sequence goes on from NC_054471.1 coordinate 12,644,715, forward strand.
TACAGTACTTAGCATATTTCAATGAGATCACCTCTTTTTCTCCAGAGAATATCAGCCCTTCATCAAAGGACAACCCTCACATGCAGTGGCCAATCTAGTGAATCTTCGTATTTAAGGAAAGATATGCAAGCAATGGAGGCACTTTAGTGGAGACTGAAACAGCAGGTGTGGTCCCAACAAAGTGCTACACAATTACAGCAAGACTTCTTTATTCTTATCTTCTAATCCCCTTGCAATAAAGGCCAAATTGCAATGTGCCTTCCTAGTTGCTTGATGTGCCTTTATACTCCTTGTATGAGTCCTTCTGAACATCATTTACAAGTATCATGTCTTTTACAAAATATTCTACTATTCTTATAACCAAAATGAATTACCGTACACATTCCCACATTATATTCAATCTGCCACCTCATTGCCAAGTGGCTATGTCTCTTTGCAGCTTCTCGGTATTTTACAATTTACTTCAGCACCTTGCTTTGTATAGTCTCCAGCAAGAGAGAATCTAACCATCTCCCCTTGACACTCAATGATAATACCATCACTGAATCCCACACTATCAATATTCTGGGAGTTACCACTGATCAGAAACTAAACTGGTCTAGCTATGCAAATACTGTAGCTACATGAGCAGGTCAAAGGCGAGGAATTCTGCAGAGATTAACTCGCCTCCTGATTCCCCAAAGCCTGTGCATCAACAAGGTACAAGTCAGGAGTGTGATAGGATACTCTCCACTTGCCTAGGTAAGAGCAGCTCCCACTACACTCAAGAAGCTTGACAGTGTCCAGGATGAAGCAGCCCGCTTGATTGGCACCACATCTACAAACATTCACTCCCTCCACCACCGATGCACAGTAGCAACAGTGTTCACCATCTATAAGATGCACTGCAGCAACTCAAAGCTCCTTCGACAGCGCCTTCCAAACCCACAGACGCTGCCATTGAGAAGGACAAGGGCAGCAGATAGATGGAAACAACATAACCTTGAAGTTCCCCTCCAAGTTACTCACAACCCTGGCTTGGAAATATATCATTCCTTCATGGTGGCTGGGTCAAAATCCTGGACCTCCCTTCCTAACAGCACAGTGGGTGTACCAACACCACAAGGTCTGCGGTTCAAGGCTACAGTTCACCACCAGCTTCTCAATGGCAACTAGGGATGAGCAATAAATGTTGGTCCAGCCAGCAAAGCCCACATCCCACGATGGAAAAATATATATTTAAAGCAATCTGAGAAAAATAGCGCATGTTCAGCCAGAGGGGTACATCAGGAGGGGGTGAACAAAACCTTAACCAGAGGTGGAGTATTGCATTTCAGACTGGATGGAAAAAGTAACCCAGAGGTGTGGCATCATTCTTTTCACTACATAGAGTATAATATCAAAATTTGAAAGTAACACTAAACTCTGACACGTAGTAACCAATGACTTCAGGAGGATATAGGCAGAGAGACAAAGAGCTCAGCAGATGAAATGTAATGCAGAGAAACATGAGTGATGTTTTGTTAAAAATAACGATGAGAGGCAACACAAACTAATTAATACAGGATTGCAGGATAAAGAAGCTGGGGCATATATACACAAATATCAGAAAGCAGCAGGACAAGTTGAGAAGGCCGTTACAAAAGCATATGATATCCTGCCTTTATCAATAGAGGAAAGAGTATAAAACATATGAACATACGAATTAGGAGCAGGAGTAGGCCACTCAGCTCATTGAGCCTGCTCTGCCTTTCAATACGATCATGGCCGGTATGTATGGAACCTCAACCCCACATTCCTGCCTACTCCTGATAACCTTTCACCCCCTTGTTAATCAAGAATCTATCCAGCTCTGCCTTAAAAATATTCAAAGACTCTGCTTCCACTGCCTTTTGAGGGAGAGAGTCCCAAAGACTCTCAACCCTCTGGAGAAAAAATGCTCATCTGTGTCTTGAATGGGCAACTCCTTATTTATAAACATTGACCCCTCGTTCTAGATTCTCCCACAAGAGGAAACATCCTCCCCACATCCAGCCTGTCAAGATCTCTCGGGGTCTTATATTTTTCAATCAAGTCGCCTCTTAATCATCTAAATTCCATTGGATACAAGCCTAACACTGTCCCTCATAAGAGGACCCGACCATTCCTGGTATCAGTTTAGTAAACCTTCTCTGAACTGCTTCTAACGCACTTACATCTTTCTTTAAATAAGGAGACAAATACTGTACACAGTACTCCAGATATGGTCTCACCAGCCGCCCTGTACAACTGAAGCATAACCTCCCTACTTTTGTAATCAATTCTCCTCAATAAATGATAACATTCTATTAGCTTCCCTAATCCCTTGCTGTACCTGTATACTAGCCTTTCGTGATTCATGCACAAGGACACCCAGATCCCTCAATCTCGGAGCTTGCAATCTCTCACCATTTACATGCTTTTTTTTTATTCTTCCTGCCAAAATGAATAATTTCACATTTGCCCACATTATAAGGGGAGACAGTGGCATAGTGATATTGTCACTGGACTAGTACTCCAGAAGCCCAACGTAATTCTCTGGGGACCTGTGTTTGAATACCTGGTCAACATTTATCCCTCAATCAACATCACAAATCAATTCTATATATTTATTCTTTTATGGGATGCGGGCATCACTGGCAAGGGCAGCATTTATTGCCCATTCTGTCTTGCAAGGTCATTTCAGAGAGCAGTTAAGAGTCAAGTACATTGCTGTGGGTTCGAACCACATCCTTTGGCCAGACCAGCTAAGGACGGCAGATTTCCTTCCCCAAAGCACATTAGTGAGTTGTTAACAACAATCGACGGTAGTTTCTTGGTTACCATTACTGAGACTAGCTGTAAATTTCAGATTCATTAATTAAACTTAAAGTCCATCAGCTGCCCTAGGGTATTTGAACCCGTGTCCCCATAGGATCAGCCTGAGCCTCAAGTGTACTAGTCCAGTGACATTGCCATATGAAGATGATGATGGTGTCGTGATAATCAGCTGAGACAAGGAATACAGCATTAGGGGATTAACTGGTATAACAACAAGAGTTCTACCATACCATTCTTCACAAAGCCAATTAGCACACATGGCAGATGAAATTTAATGCAGGGAAGTGTGAAGTAATTAATTTTGATAGAATGAGGGGAGATGTAAAATAAATAGTACAATTTTAAAGGGCACAGGAAGAGACACATCTGGGGATTGTATGCACACAAATCTTTGAAGGTGGCAGAACAATGCCGCATTGTATGTTTTTTCTTTCAATTTGATACTGTCCTTAACTCCCTTGGTTAACTAAGGTTGGTTTATCCCCTTCCTGAGTCCTTGTTCCTCACTGGGATATATTTTCTTAAATGTCTGCCATTGTTCATCATCTTGTACACCAGCTACTGAGGGTAAGCGTGCAGGTGCAGCAGGCGGTAGGGAGGGCAAATGGTATGTTGGCCTTCATAGCCAGAGAATTCGAGTACAGGAGCAGGGATGTCTTGCTACAATTGTACAGGGCCTTGGTGAGAGCACACCGGGAATATTGTGTGCAGTTTTGGTCTCCTTATCTGAGGAAGGATGTACTTGCTACAGAGGGAGTGCAGCAAAGGTTTACCAGACTGATTCCTGGGATGGTGGGGCTGACATATGAGGAGAGATTGAGTTGATTAGGATTATATTCGCTGGAGTTCGAAAGAATGAGGGGGGATCTCATGGAAACCTATAAAATTCTAACAGGACTGGACAGCGTAGATGAAGGAAGGATGTTCCCGATGTTGGGGGAGTCTGAGGATATGGGGTAAACCATTTGGGACTGAGATGAGGATGAATTTTTTCACCCAGAGAGTGGAGAGCCTGTGGAATTCATTACCACAGAAAGTAGTTGAGACCAAAACATTGTATGCTTTCAAGGAGGAGTTAGATATAGCTCTTGGGGCGAAAGGGATCAAAGGATATGGGGAGGAAGCGGGAGCAGGCTATTGAGTTGGATGACCAGCCATGATCATAATGAATGGCGGAGCAGGCTCGAGGGGCCGAACGGCCGACTCCTGCTCCTAGTTTCTATGTTTCTAACAAGTTCACAAGACTGTTAAAAAGGGATATGCAAAGCATAATTTCATTAATAGAGGTCTACAGTGAGTACAAACGAAACCTTTATAAAGCATAAGACCATAAGAAATAGGAACAGGAATAGACCAGTCAGCCCCTCAAGCCTGCTCCGCCATTCAATAAGATCATGGTTGACCTTCTTGTGTTTCAATTTCCACATTCCCATTTGACCCCAATAACCTTTGATTCCCTTGCCTAACAAGAACCTATCTACCTCTGCCTTAAAAATACTCCGCCACTTTCTGAGGCTGAGAATTCCAAAGTCTCAACCCTGAAAAGAAATTTCTCCTCATCTCTGTTCTAAAAGGGCGACCCCTAATTTTAAAACATTGTTCCCTAGCTCTGGACTCACCACAAGAGGAAACATCGTTTCGACGTCCACCTAGTCAATGCCGTTCAGGATCTTGTCTACTTCAATCAAATCATCCCTCACTCTTCTAAGCTCCAGTGGAATCAAGCCCAGTCTGTCCAACCTTTCCTCATAAGACAATCCACTCATTCCAGGTATCAATCCTCCTTTGAACCGCCTCCAATGCATTTACATCCTTCCTTAAATAAGGAGACCAAATACTGCACACAGTATTCGAGGCGCAGTCTCACCAATGCCCTGTATAACTGAAGCATAACATCCTTACTTTTATGTTCAATCCCCCTCATAATAAAGGATAGCATTCCATTAGCCGCCTTAATTACTTGCAGTACCTGCGTACTATTTTTTTGACTCATGTACTAGAACACCTCGATCCCTCTGCACCTCAGAATTATGCAGTTTTTCTTCATTTAAGTAATACGTAATATTTTCCCATATTAAACTCCATTTGCCAGATCTTTGCCCACTCACTCAACCTATTTATATCCATCTGCAACCTCATGTCCTCTTCACAACATACTTTCCTATCTAAGTATCATCTGCAAATTCAGCTACCATGTCTTCACTCCCCTCATCTAAGTCACTGATGTAAATCATAAAAAGTGGAGAGAACAATACAGACCTCTGTGGGACGCCACTCATCACATCCTACCAATTAGAAAAAGACCCATTTATGCATACTCTCTGCTTTCCACCAGCCATCCAATCTTCTACCCATGCTAATATGTTATCCACTACACCATGCACTTCTATTTTCCGTAATAATCTTTCATGTGGCACCTTATCAAATGCCTTCTGGAAATCCAAGTACAGTACGTCTAAAGGCTCCCCTTTATCCACTGCGCATGTTACTCCTTCAAAAAAACTCCAATAATAACCCTAGATTTGCTTACTGATTAAAAATCTCTTTCAGTTTGAAGAATACTTAACAACCCAGCCTCAACAGCCCTCTATGGTAAAGAATTCCACAGATTAACTACCCTCAGAAGAAATTCATCATCTCGGTCTTAAATGGGCGACCCCTTACTCAGAGATTATGCCCTCTGGTCCTAGACTCTTCCACAAGGGGAAACAACCTCTCAGCATCTACCCTGTCAAGCCTCCTAAGAATCTGATATGTTTCAATAATGTCACCTCTCATTCTTCTAAACTCCGATGAGTACAGCCTACTCAAACTCTCCTCATAAGAAAATCCCTCCATACCCAGAATCAACCTAGAGAACCTTCTCTGGACTGCCTTCAATGCCAGTATATCTTTCCTTAGGTAAGGGGACCAAAACTATTTTTATACTCCATTCCACTTGAAATAAAGGCCAGCATTCCATTTGCCTTCCCTATAACCTGAACATGTGTGCTACTTTTTGGGATTCATGCATGAGGACCTCCAAATCCCTCTGTGCTGCAGCTTTCTTCAGTCTTTCTCCATCTCAGTAATATTCAGCTCCTCTATTCTTCCTGCCGAAGTACATAACCTCACATTTTCCCACAAAATATTCCATCGCTAAGTTTTTGCATACTCACTTAACCTGTCTGTATCCCTCTGTAGGCTCCTGCTGTCATCCTCTCCACTTGCCTTCCCACATATTTTTGCGTCATCCACAAAACATACATTCATTTCCCTCATCCAAGTCATTAATATACATTGTAAATAATTGTGGCCCCAATACTGATCCCTGTGGCACTTCAATAATTACAGGTTGTCATCCTGAAAATGTACCCCCATATCCCAATTCCCTATCATCTATTAGTTAGCCAATCCTCTATGCATGCTAATATACCAAGCCCAACACCATGGGCTCTTATCTCATTAAATATCCTTATGTGCTGTCCCTTAACAAATGCCTTTTGGAAATTCAAATATATTACATCTCCTGGTTCCCCTTTATCTATCCTGCTCATTACCTCCTCAAAGAATTCTAATAAATTTGTCAGGCATGATTTCCCCTTCATGAAGCCATGCTGACCCTGCTTGATTATATTATACATTTCTAAATGCTCTGCTATTACATCCTTTATAACAGACTCCAACATTTTCCCAACGACAGATGTTAAGCTAACTGGCCTATAGTTACCTGTTTTTTGTATCCCTCTCTTTTTGAATAATGATGTTACATTGGCAGTTTTCCAATCCTCTGGGACTTCTTAGGAATCTAAGGGTTCTTGGAAGGTTACTTCCAGTCCATCTACTATCTGTGTAGCTACTTCCTTTAATATCCTAAGATTCAACCCATCAGGTCCAGGGGACATCGGCGTCTAGCCCCATTAGTTTCCCCAAGTACGTTTTCTCTAGTGATAGTCAGTATATTCATTCCCCCCCAACCACACCCCCCCCAACGATTATTTGGTATTTTTGGAATGCTAATAGTGCCTTCCACCATGAAGACTGATGCAAAGTACTTATTCAACTCCTCTGCCATTTCCAGGTTCCCCTTTATTAATTCCCCGGCCTCATTTTCTATGGGGCCTAGACTGACTTGGGCCTCTCCCTTTTTATATATATTTAAAGGAGCTCTTACTGTCCATTTTTATATAACTTGATAGTTTATCCTCAAAGTTTATTTTCTCCCTCTATTAATTTTTTAGTCATCTTTTGTTGGCTTTTAAAACTTTCCCTATCCTCTGGCTTACCACTAATTTTTGCCACATTGTATGTGTTTTCCTTCAATATGATACTATCCTTAACTTCCTTGGTTAACCATGATTGGTCTATCCCCTCCTTGCAATCCTTCTTCCTCACTGGGATAGACCTTTGTTTTGAGTCATGAACTATTTTCTTAAACGTCTGCCATTGTTCATCAACCATCTTTTCTGCTAAACTCCTTTCCCAGTCCACTCCAGTCAACTCTGCCCTCACTCCTTTGTAATTACCCTTATTTAAGCTTAGCACAGTTGTTTCTGACCCAAGCTTCTCACTCTCAAACTGAATGTTAAATACTACCATGGTATGGTCACTGTTTCCTCAGGTATCTTTTACTCAGATCATTTATTAAATCTTCCTCATTACACAAAACAGATCCCAAATAGCCTGATCCCTGTTAAGACCTACAACATATTGTTTGAGGAAACTGTCCCAAATCCACTATGAATTCTTGCTCATGGCTGCCTTTGCCAATTTGATTTTCCCAACCTACATGAAGATTAAAGTCACCCATGGTTAATACATTGCCTTTTTTCACATGTCCTCATTAACTTTTGATTTATTCTGTACTATAGCATTGCTACCGTTATGGGGTCTAAAGAATAATCCCATCAGTGTCTCCTTCCCCTTGTTATTTCTTACCTCCACCCAAATGGATTCTACATCTTCCTGTCCAAGATCTTTTCTTGCTATTGTACTTATTCCATCTTGTACTAACAAAGCTACCCCACAACACCCTTTCCTTCCTGCCAGTTCTAAAAGTCACATACCCTGAATATTTAGTTCCCAGCTTTGATCTCCTTGTAACCATGTCTCCATAATGGCTATAAGATCATACCCATTAACCTCCATTTGTGTCGCTAATTGGTTTATTTTGTTCCAAATGCTACGCGCATTTACGTAAAGAGCCATTAATTTTGCCATTTTACCATTTTTCCTCCCTTTGACTCTATTTGCTTGTTTTTTACATGCTGTCCCTTCCTGTCACATTCTGGGTACCATTATCTAAATAGCTGCCCTGCAATGCTGCCATATCCTTTTGCTTTGTAAGCCTACATAGTCCCTTTCCAGAGCCCTCCCATCCTCTATTTAGTTTAAAGCTCTCTCTACAGCCCTAGTTATTCAATTCACCAGGACACTGGTCCCAGCATGGTTCAAATGAAGCCCATCCCACTGGAAGAGCTGCTTTCTACCCCAGTGCTAATGCCAGTGCCCCACGAACCGAAGCCCTTTCCTCCCACACCAATCTTTGAGCCACACATTTAACTACTTGACTTAATTTACCCTATGCCAATTTGCCAGTGGCTCAGGGAGTCATCCCAAGATTATTACCTTGGAAGTTCTGCTTTTTAATTTAGCTCCCAACTGTTCAAATGCTTTCAGCAGAATCTCCTTTCTGGTCCTATCAACATTGTTGATGCCAACATGAACGATAACAACTGGATCCCTCCCCTCCCAAACCAAGTTCTTCTCCAGCCCTGAGGAGATGTACTTCACCCTGCCAATGGGCAGGCAACACAGCCTTTGGGGCTCACACACTCGGCTGCAGAGAACAATATCTATTCGCCTAATTGTACTATCACCTACGACGTTCCAATTTCCTCCCCCCACTTGAATGGCTACCTGTACCACGGTGCATTAGTCAGTTTGCTCATCCTCCCTGCAGTCTCTGCTCTCGACCACACAGCTTGCAAGAGCCTCGTAACTGTTGGACAATTGCAGGGACTGAGGCTCCTCGAACGCTACCCCCTGGGTCCCCATACCTGCCTTACTTCCCTCCTTTCCCTGATCACAGACCAAATTTGAATTACCGAATCTGTGGGGTGTGTCCGCCTCCTGGAACAAGTGCCCAGGTAAAATTCCCCCACGGACGTTGCGCAAATCGGACTCAAGCTCCTTAATTCCGATCCAAAGTTGCTCGAGCTGCAAATACTCAGTACAGATGTGTTCACTCTGGATCATCTTGGGTGCCCAGCTGTCCCACATGCTGTAGCAGCAACAACATATTACCCACCCTGCCATCACTATCATATTTTAATTTAATTAATTACTGTAGTATCACTGCTTTTTACACTTTATTGTAATTAATATTTTTTACACCAGAATCGAGCTAATACTTAAACTATTTTTAAGAAAGAGAAATTAAAGACTAGAGACCTAAACACAAACTGTGGACCTTAATTTTACTTTTAAGACTAGAAATACTCACCAATCCAACTTACCAATCAACTGCTCTCCCCACTCTTTTCAAAATAAATTTGCACACTCACCCTGTTCTTTGTTTTAACTGAAGTCTGCACACATTACATCACACATTGTAGAGACATGGCTATAGGATGAGATAGATTGAGGCCTGAATTTTGAAGGGTATGAGACATTTAGGAAGGTCAGGAAGTTAGGAAAAGGTGGAGGGATGGCTCTGTTAACTATTGATGGGATTAGTGTACGAGAGCGGCATGACCAAAGTTCAGGAAACCAGAGTGTATAAGCTGTTTGGGTTGAGATGAAGAATGATAAAGGCAAGAAGTCACTTGTGGCAGTGGTGTACAGAACCCCTAATTGTAACTACACAGTAGGTCACAGTATAAAGAAGAGATCATGGGCTCTTGCCGGAAAGGTACAGTAATAATCACAGGGGATTTTAATCGACATATAGACTGGAAAAATCAAATGGGCAAAGGTAGCACCTGTCGCTTGCCATTTTAACACTCCACCCTGCTCTCTTGCCCACATGTCTGTCCTTGGCTTGCTGCATTGTTCCAGTGAAGCCCAACGCAAACTGGAGGAACAACACCTCATCTTCCGACTAGGGACTTTACAGCCTTCCGGACTGAATATTGAATTCAACAACTTTAGGTCGTGAGCTCCCTCCCCCATCCCCACCCCCTTTCTGTTTCCCCCTTCCTTTTTTTTTTCCAATAAATTATAAAGATTTTCCTTTTCCCACCTATTTCCATTATATAAAAAACCCCACTAGAGCTATACCTTGAGTGCCCTACCATCCATTCTTAATTAGCACATTCGTTTAGATAATATCACCAACTTTAACTTTAACACCTATGTGTTCTATTGTACTACTGTCGTTGACATCTTTTGATGATCTGCTTCTATCACTGCTTGTTTGTCGCTACAACCACACCCCCACCCCCCCCTCCACCTCTCTGTCTCTCTATCTCTCCGCCCCCCCACACACACACCTTAAACCAGCTTATATTTCAGCTCTTTCCTGGACTCGAACTCAAGTTCTGTCGAAGGGTCATGAGGACTCGAAAGGTCAACTCTTTTCTTCTCCGCCGATGCTGCCAGACCTGCTGAGTTTTTCCAGGTAATTCTGTTTTTGTTGAAGAGTTCATAGAACGTTTTCGGGATAATTTCTTAGAACAGCACGCTCTGGAGTCAACTACAGCAGGCTATATTAAACCTGCTTTGAGCAACAAGATAGGATTAATTGATAATCATCTAGTGAAGGCACCCCTAGGTGGCAGCAATCATAATATCAATGAATTTTACATTCATTTTCGAGAACCGTTTTTCTGTCTTGGAAAACAGTGAAAGTGACTGTTCTTCTGGGGAGTGCAGCTACGCTCATCACACTGCACGGGGTGAGGGGTGGGGGTGCGTGGGATGGGAGGAAAAACTGGGGAAGAGCAATAGTGGCAGGAGACTCGATAGTAAGGGGAACAGACAGCCATTTCTGCTGCCATAGATGTGACTCCAGGATGGTATGTTGCCTCCCTGGTGCCAGGGTCAAGGATGTCACTGAACTGCTGCAGGGCATTCTAAAGGGGGAGGGCAAACAGACAGAGATCATGGTACATATTGGTACCAACCACATTGGTAGAAAGAGGGATGAGATCCTGCAAGCAGAATTTAGAGAGCTAGGAAACATTAAAAAACAGGACCTCAAAGGTAGCAATCTCTGGATTACTTCCGGTGCCAAGCGCTATTGAGTATAGAAATAGGAGGTTAGTCCAGATGAACACGTGGCTGGAGAGATGGTGCAGGACGGAGGGCTTTAGATTTCTGAGACATTAGGACCGTTTCTGGAGGAGGTGGGACCTGTACAAGGTGGACAGATTGCACCTGAACTGGAATGGGGCAACATCCATGCGGGGAGATTTGCTACTGCTGTTGGGGAGGGTTTAAACTAACTTGGCAGGGGGATGGGATCCTGAGAGGAGGTTCTGCAGGGGAAATGCACAGCTAAAATTAGATAAGAGAGCAAGTGTGTCTGGAAGGTATAGAAATTATAAGCCAGTTAAGGCATAAGGGACAAAAACAGAATTACCTGGAAAAACTCAGCAGGTCTGGCAGCATCGGCGGAGAAGAAAAGAGTTGACGTTTCGAGTCCTCATGACCCTTCGACAGATGAGGACTCGAAACGTCAACTCTTTTCTTCTCCGCCGATGCTGCCAGACCTGCTGAGTTTTTCCAGGTAATTCTGTTTTTGTTTTGGATTTCCAGCATCCGCAGTTTTTTTGTTTTTATATCAAGGCATAAGGGAGTTTGGGAAGGTTGGATGGTATTTAAGTTAATACAAGGAGTCTGATGAATACGGCAGATGAGTTGAGTTGAGGTTACAAATTAAAAAGTGGAAGTATGATGTCATTGCTGTCACAGAGATATGGTTGAAAGAGGGGCAGGATTGGCAGCTCAATATTCCAAGCTGTCGGCAAGAGAGGGAAGGAGGTAAAAGAGGAGGGGTGTATCGCAGTACTGATCAAGGAATCAATTACAGCAGTAAGGAGGGATGACATTTTAGAAGGCTCCTCAAATGAAGCCGTATGGCTAGAACTGAAAAACAAAAAAGGAGCAATCACATTGCTCGGAGTTACTAAAGGCCCCCAAACAGTCAGAGAGAAACAGAAGAGCAGATATTTTGGCAAATTTCAGAGAAGTGTAAAAATAACAGGATAGTAATTGTGGGCGATTTCAACTTCCTCAACATTAACTGGGTTAGTCATAGTGTGATAGGTTTAGAGGGAGCGGAATTCTTAAAATGCACCCAAAGAGCTTTTAAAGCCAGTACATAGAAGGTCCTACAAGAGACGAGGCGGTCATAGACTTAATTTTAGGGAATGAAACTGGACAAGTGGTAGAGGCATCAGTGGGGGAGCATTTTGCAGATAGTGATCAGAACTCCGTTAGATTCAAGGTTGTTATGGAAAAGGACAAGGATGGGCCAGAAATCAGAGTTCTAAATAGGGGAAGGCTGATTTAATAAGATCAAATATGATTTGGCCAGAGTGGACTGGGAGCAGCTACTTTTAGGTAAATCTGCATCAAAGCTGTGGGACTCATTCAAAAAGGAAATATAAGAAGGAAACATATTCCAGTAAAGACAAAGGGTGGGACCAAAAGGAACCCTGGATGATGTCAAGGGATATACAGGATTGGATAAAGAGAAAAAGGGAGGCTTATGGCAGATACCAAAGGCTCAAAACAGCAGTAGCCCAAGCGGAGTATAGAATGTGTAGGGGGAAACTTAAAAAGCAAAAAGGGGGCATGATAAAACCATTGGCAGGTAAAATAAAAGGAAAATCTAAAGTTATTTTACAAGTGCATTAAGAGTAAGAGGGTAACTAGGGAAAGAGTAGGGCCCATTAAGGACCATAGTGGTCATTTGTGTGTTGGGCCGGAAAACATAGGTTGGGTAAATCTCTAGGTTCAGATTAAATGTATCCCAGGCGGTTGAGGGAGGCAGGGAGGAGATAGCAGGGGCACTGGCAATCTTTTTCAATACCCCTCTGGCCACAGGAGAGATGCCAGAGGACTGGAGGACAGGCAAAGCAGTACCGTTATTCAAGAAGGGATAAACCAAGGAATGATAGGCCAGTCAGTCTAACCTCAGTGGTGGGGAAACTATTGGAAGCAATTCTGAGGCATAAAATTAATCTACACTTGGAGAGGCAAGGATTAATCAAGGACAGTCAGCATGGTTTTGTTAAGGGGAGGTCACGTCTGACCAATTTGATTGAATTTTTCAAAGGGGCGACAAGGTGTGTGGATGAGGGTAATGCATTTGATGTAGTCTACTTGGACTTCAGCAAGGCTTGTGTTAAGGTCCCATATGGGAGACTGATAACGAAGATAAGAGACAATGGGATCCATGGCAAATTGGATCCAGAATTGGCCGAGTAGCAGGAAGCAGAGGTTGATGGTCGAATTGGTGGGGTGGGAAAGTGTGAGGAGGATAGCCTTAAGTTACAGGAGGAAATAGACGGGCTGGTCAGATGGGCTGATCAATGGCAAATGGAATTTAATCCGGATAAGTGCAAGGTGATGCACTTGGGCAGGACAAACAAGGCACAGGAATACACGATGAATGGTAAGACCCTGGGAAGCACTGAGGATCAGAGGGACCGTGGTGTGCATGTCCACCAGTCCCTTAAGGTAGCGGGACAGGTAGATAAGGTGGTTAAGAAGGCATATGGGATGATTGTTTTTATTAGCCGAGGCATAGAATATAACAGCAGGGCGGTTATGCTGGAACTGTATAAAACGCTGGTTAGGCCACAGCTGGAGTATTGGATACAGTTCTGGAATCCACATTATAGGAAGGATGTGACTGCACTGGAGAGAGTGCAGATGAGATTTACCAGGGTGTTGTCTGGGCTGAAGAGTTTTAGTTATGAGGAGAGATTTGATAGGCTAGGGTTATCTTTCCTGGAGCAGAGGGGATTGAGGAGGGACATGATTAACATGTATAAAATGAGGGGCATAGATAGGGTAGACAGGAAGGAACTTTTCACCTTGGAGGAGGGATCAATAACCAGGGGGCATAGATTTAAGGTAAGGGGCAGGAGGTTTAGAAGGGATGTGAGGAAGAATTTTTTCACCCAGAGGGTGGTGGGAATCTGGAACACTCTGCCTGAAAGGGCGGTAGAAGCAGAAACCCTCATAACATTTGAGTAGTATATGGATGTGCACTTGCGATGCCATGGCATACAAGGTTATGGGCCTCTTGCTGGAAAATAGGATTTGAACAGTTAATTTGACCAACGCAGACTCGATGGGCTGAGGGGCCTTTTTCTGTGCTGCAGACCTCTTTGACTCTATTTTGAGGAGAAATGAGTGTAATAAGGGCAATCATGAACGCATGAGAGCAGAGCTAGCTAAAGTGAATGGCAAATGAGGTTAAGGGATATGTCAATAGAAGTTCAGTGGTAGACGTCTGAAGGGATACTTCAGAATATATACGCTCCAATGAGAGAAAAATTACAAAGGAGGGCCCACTACCTGTGGTTAACTCAAGAAGTTAAAGCCAGTATCAAATTTAAAAGAAAAAGCATATAATTACACACAAACAGGTAGGAGGTCAGAAGATTGGAAAGATTACAAAGAACAATGAATGGCATGAAAATTAATGAGGGGGGGGAATTTAGAGTATGACACAAAGCTAGCTAGTCAAAGAGAGAGGGATAGTGAGAGTTTCTACAGATATTTAAATAAGAAAGGAGTTAACAAAGTAAGTGTTGGTGCTATCGTGTACACTTCTAGGCAATTGAAAATGGAAAGTAGGAAAATGGTGGATGAATTAAACAGGTATTTTGCTTCAATCTTCACTTTTGTGGATATAAAATAGCATCCTGGAAAATGCTATAAATCAGTAAACGGAAGGAAGGGCGGAACTCGGGAAAATTACAACACCAAGCAGGTGGTATTGAGCAAATTGTTGGGGTTGGGGGCTGACAAAACCCCAGGTCCAGATGGGCTTCACCCTAAGGTCTTTAAAGAAGTGGCTAGTGAGATAATTGATGCATTTGTTTTAATTTTCCAAAATTCTCCACATTCGAGAAAGGTTCCATTAGATTGGAAAATAGCAAATGTAACTCCTTTATTCAAAAAGGGAGGGAAACAGAAAGCAGGAAACTATAGGCCAATTATCCTAACATCTATCATGGAGAAAATGTTAGAAGCTATTATTGAAGATGTTACAGCAGGACACTGGAAAAATTCAAGGCAATCAGGCAGAGTTAACATGGTTTCGTGAAAGGGAAATCATGTTTAATCAATTTATTGGAGCTCTCTGAAGGAGTCACATGTGCTGTGGATAAAGGAAAACTGGTGGATGTACTGTACTTAGATTTCCATAAGACATTTGATTAAGTGCCACATCAAAAGTTATTGCAGAAAATAAAATCTCATGGTGTCGGGGGTAACATATCAGCATGGATAGAAGATTGGTTAGCTAACAGAAAGTTGGCATAAATGGGTCTTTTGCTGGTTGGCAGGATTTGATGAGTGGTGTGCCACAGGGATCCGTGCATCACAGGGATCAGTGCTGGGATCTCAATTTTTTTTAATTAAATCAATGACTTGGATGAAGGGGCGTAAAGAATGGTGGCTAAATTTGCTGACAACACAAAGATAGGTTGGAAAGTACATTGTGAAGAGGATGTAAGCAGGCTACAAAAGTGACACAGAAAGGTTAAGTGAGTGGGCAAAGCTGTGGCAAATGGAGTATAATGTGGGCAAATGTGAAATCGTTCATTTTGGCAGAAACAATAAATGGAAGATTATCTAAATGGTGAGAGATTACAGGGCTCTCAGATTCAGATGGATTTGAGTGTCCTCATGATGAATCACAAAATGGTTAGTATGCAGTTGTAGCAAGTAATTAGGAAAGTTAATAGAATGTTATCATTTGTGAGGGGAATTGATTACAAAAGTAGGGAGGTTATGCTTCAGTTATACAGGGCATTGGTGAGACCATACCTGGAATACTGTCTACAGTACTGGTCTCCTTATTTAAAGAATGATGTAAACACGTTAGCAATTCAGAGAAGGTTGACTTAACTAATACCAGGAATGGGCAGGTTGTCTTCTGGGGAAAGGCTGAACAGATTAGGCTTGCATCCACTGGAATTTAGAAGTGTAAGAGGCAACTTAATTGAAACATTTAGAATCCTGGGGGATCTTGACAGGCTGGATGTGGGGAGGATGTTTCCTCTTGTGGGAAGATCTAGAACTAGGGGTTGCTGACTAAAAATAAGGGGTCACTCATTGAAGGCAGATTTGAGGAGAAATTTTTTTCTCAGGGGGTTGAGTGTCTTTAAAACTCTATTCCTCAAAAGGCAGTGGAAGCAGAGCCTTTGCATATTTTAAGGCAGAGCTAGATAGAATCTTCATTAGCAAAGGGTGAAAGTTTATAAGGGGTAGGCAGGAATGTGGGGTTGAGGTTACGTTCAGATCAGCCATGATTTTATTAAATAGCATAGCAGGCTCTAGGGGCTGAGTGGTCTTCTCCTGCTCCTGATTCCTATGTTTGTACGAGCCTCATTGGTCACAGTGAGGACCAGAGCCTGGAGAGAAAGTAGCATCCCGCCTGACCATACCCAGGATGGGAGAAACAGCAGACAAGTTTGCAGGCACCTGGGCAAGCGAGCAGTGAATGGGTGTCTGTATGTAGCCTGACCGTACACCGGCGGAGGTTACCTTCCACTGTGCCATTAGCAAACCCCACCAATCCTGAAATTCCAATTCCAAGACATTTTTACAAATGTCACGCATTTCTTCCCAGTAAGAAAATATTTCATTTCTAGTACTCACCTCCATCCCAGTCAAAAATGCACAGTAAACGAAACACCCCTGTATCGATGGTGCTCATACATTTCAAAATTTAAGACAATAAATGGAATTGGGGGTTTATTTTTAAAATGCTATTAACTGCTTACCCAAAACATTTTTACCAAACTTATCAGGAATCTCATAGCAGTAAAAATATTAAATTTTCACTACTCAGCATCATCCCAGTTGAAAATTACAACTAGGCACTGCCCATCAAATAAACCCATCAGCAGATGCACACTTATTCTAACTTGAAGATATCCAATGTACTGAATGTAGCAATTTTTGATCCATTTGATAAAAGCTACCTGGAACAAAGGGGAAGATCCTAAACAAGACACACCCCTTAAACTGACCAATCATTACAGTTCGACCAGACAAAAACTGCACATTATTACAGATTTAATGTCAAAGATAATTTTACCAAACTGCCCATTCAGCAGCAGATCAATGAAAATTTCTCATCTGTGATGAAATTCAGGCATCCCAGACAGAAGGACATTATTCATTTTCACAGACCACAATGTATTTCCATCTCTTCATGTGTTCAGAGTATTACTGCAGTCAAAACAAGTTGGTACAAATCCAAAGGACTCATGTTAGAATAAAATAGCACAAAAATGTTCTTAAAGGCATTGACAGCCATGGTTTCAAAATCCTCAGTTATAGAATATTAAAAAACAAAACTTTGAACTTTAACAAAAAGATTGGTGGAGATTTACACGAGACCTTTCGTCTTGGTTTATAGCTTTATTTTTTAAAAAAGGAATTAGGATTCTGCCCATGCACATGAACTGAACTCTCACTTGCATACAAATGTTTTCAGATGAACTGAAAATTGTAAAACCAGAAGCTCAATCACGTTATTTTTTTAAAGGCTGAGATTGTTCAGATTTTATTATATCCATACAATTACTATTGCCCTACCCAGCGTGTGAAGAAAATTAAAATGAACAATTAAATCTTATACATCATGCTGTAGAACTCCATCACTGTTAAATCTGTATAACAGAAATACACCAAAATGATCAGCATTCCATTAATTATTTTGCTTTGGAGCATAAAGATTATCGTCTAATTAGCATACTCAGAACCACACAACTTCCCACTCCCCTCACACCCCTAACTCCATTAAATGTACGAGGTCCCAGCAGAGGAAGTCATTTTTTTTGGTACGATTAACAAGGCAATACAAGCCTTCTGATATAGCCTAAGCATCTTACATTTTCACTCCCGCAGCAGGAAGCATTTCAACTAAACACCTTCACTATGATCAACAACTCACCACTTCAGGAATCGAAGACAATTAACATCCTCCCCTATCACACGTGCGTGCATGTCACAAGGCCATCCTAAATGGAATTCGTTAAACTGACAAAATATGCATATCTCAAATTTTATCAATACCATTCACACATTAATGCCAAGAAGCAGTCAACTGTAATTTTATTAACAGCACCCCCACAGCTCCGTTTCTGCAGCAAATGCATGGCATCCTTCCTGTTTACATGTCCACTTGCTCAAGCAGTAGAATGAGCTTGATGCATTATGTACATCTACACATCTTCCTGCTAGACACGCTTAAATTCTGTTTGTGCAATATGAATCCAGCAGGCCAGTATATAAATAGAAAAAGAAAATGTCCGTATTGTAACATATTAGACTGCAGCAGATTAGATTCATTATTTGCACTGATGAAATTGGGAGCATTATGTGAGGACTGCAGTAGCAATTCATATTCTATGAAAGATGAGAATTTCTACTTCTGTCTGAAGCATGCTAAAAATAGACACTGCTTCAAAACACGACATTTGCTCTTACAAAATCTACAATTCCTACAAACATTTTAGTCAGATTTAGTTACCATATAAACAAAAGGTTTAAGACTCACAGCAACTGAATTCTCCACATGGTCCAGCTCCAAAACATGGCTCCCGAAAGGTTATCGTTATGAGCAAAATACTTCCAGTCAAAATTAACTTGGAGTACTGTCTCATCGTATTGTGCAACATTCAGTTGTTAATAAAATAAAAATTTCATAAGCAATTTATTAACAAAATTGTTAACCCTTCCATCAGCACCAGCCTCTTACATGCTAAAACAAAAATTATAACAATATTTCTGATAAAACATCACAGAGACATCCCCAATAGCTTAGTAAGTAAACGAGAAGGTAAAATGAAGAGACAGAGAGAGACAGAGAGAGCAGCAGGCAGAGAGAGAGAGAGAGAGAGAGAGAGAGTTAGAGCACGCGCAAGGTGGAAGCTCAAGCATGGGGGAGGGTGATGCAAAAGAAAGCCAGAGAAAGGGGTGCCAGGAGAGAGCAAGAGACAGACAAAGGGGCGCAGGAGGGGGAAGGGGGCTCAGGAGAAAGAGAGAGGGGGAAGGGGGCTCAGGAGAAAGAGAGAGGGGGAAGGGGGCTCAGGAGAAAGAGAGAGGGGGAAGGGGGCTCAGGAGAAAGAGAGAGGGGGAAGGGGGCTCAGGAGAAAGAGAGAGGGGGAAGGGGGCTCAGGAGAAAGAGAGAGGGGGAAGGGGGCTCAGGAGAAAGAGAGAGGGGGAAGGGGGCTCAGGAGAAAGAGAGAGGGGGAAGGGGGCTCAGGAGAAAGAGAGGGGGGGAAGGGGGCTCAGGAGAAAGAGAGGGGGAAGGGGGTTCAGGAGAGAGAGAGAGAGAGAAGGGGGCTCAGGAGAGAGAGAGAGAGAGAAGGGGCCTCAGGAGAGAGAGAGAGAGAGAGAAGGGGCTCAGGAGAGAGAGAGAGAGAGAGAAGGGGCCTCAGGAGAGAGAGAGAGAGAAGGGGGCTCAGGAGAGAGAGAGAGAGAGAAGGGGGCTCAGGAGAGAGAGAGAGAGAGAAGGGGGCTCAGGAGAGAGAGAGAGAGAGAGAAGGGGGCTCAGGAGAGAGAGAGAGAGAGAAGGGGGCTCAGGAGAGAGAGAGAGAAGGGGGCCTCAGGAGAGAGAGAGAGAAGAGAAGGGGCCTCAGGAGAGAGAGAGAGAGAGAGAAGGGGCTCAGGAGAGAGAGAGAGAGAGAGAAGGGGGCTCAGGAGAGAGAGAGAGAAGGGGGCTCAGGAGAGAGAGAGAGAAGGGGGCTCAGGAGAGAGAGAGAGAAGGGGGCTCAGGGAGAGAGAGAGAGAAGGGGGCTCAGGAGAGAGAGAGAGAAGGGGGCTCAGGAGAGAGAGAGAGAGAAGGGGGCTCAGGAGAGAGAGAGAGAAGGGGGCTCAGGAGAGAGAGAGAGAAGGGGGCTCAGGAGAGAGAGAGAGAAGGGGGCTCAGGAGAGAGAGAGAGAAGGGGGCTCAGGAGAGAGAGAGAGAAGGGGGCTCAGGAGAGAGAGAGAGAAGGGGGCTCAGGAGAGAGAGAGAGAAGGGGGCTCAGGAGAGAGAGAGAGAAGGGGGCTCAGGAGAGAGAGAGAGAAGGGGGCTCAGGAGAGAGAGAGAGAAGGGGGCTCAGGAGAGAGAGAGAGAAGGGGGCTCAGGAGAGAGAGAGAGAAGGGGGCTCAGGAGAGAGAGAGAGAAGGGGGCTCAGGAGAGAGAGAGAGAAGGGGGCTCAGGAGAGAGAGAGAGAAGGGGGCTCAGGAGAGAGAGAGAGAAGGGGGCTCAGGAGAGAGAGAGAGAAGGGGGCTCAGGAGAGAGAGAGAGAAGGGGGCTCAGGAGAGAGAGAGAGAAGGGGGCTCAGGAGAGAGAGAGAGAAGGGGGCTCAGGAGAGAGAGAGAGAAGGGGGCTCAGGAGAGAGAGAGAGAAGGGGGCTCAGGAGAGAGAGAGAGAAGGGGGCTCAGGAGAGAGAGAGAGAAGGGGGCTCAGGAGAGAGAGAGAGAAGGGGGCTCAGGAGAGAGAGAGAGAAGGGGGCTCAGGAGAGAGAGAGAGAAGGGGGCTCAGGAGAGAGAGAGAGAAGGGGGCTCAGGAGAGAGAGAGAGAAGGGGGCTCAGGAGAGAGAGAGAGAAGGGGGCTCAGGAGAGAGAGAGAGAAGGGGGCTCAGGAGAGAGAGAGAGAAGGGGGCTCAGGAGAGAGAGAGAGAAGGGGGCTCAGGAGAGAGAGAGAGAAGGGGGCTCAGGAGAGAGAGAGAGAAGGGGGCTCAGGAGAGAGAGAGAGAAGGGGGCTCAGGAGAGAGAGAGAGAAGGGGGCTCAGGAGAGAGAGAGAGAAGGGGGCTCAGGAGAGAGAGAGAGAAGGGGGCTCAGGAGAGAGAGAGAGAAGGGGGCTCAGGAGAGAGAGAGAGAAGGGGGCTCAGGAGAGAGAGAGAGAAGGGGGCTCAGGAGAGAGAGAGAGAAGGGGGCTCAGGAGAGAGAGAGAGAAGGGGGCTCAGGAGAGAGAGAGAGAAGGGGGCTCAGGAGAGAGAGAGAGAAGGGGGCTCAGGAGAGAGAGAGAGAAGGGGGCTCAGGAGAGAGAGAGAGAAGGGGGCTCAGGAGAGAGAGAGAGAAGGGGGCTCAGGAGAGAGAGAGAGAAGGGGGCTCAGGAGAGAGAGAGAGAAGGGGGCTCAGGAGAGAGAGAGAGAAGGGGGCTCAGGAGAGAGAGAGAGAAGGGGGCTCAGGAGAGAGAGAGAGAAGGGGGCTCAGGAGAGAGAGAGAGAAGGGGGCTCAGGAGAGAGAGAGAGAAGGGGGCTCAGGAGAGAGAGAGAGAAGGGGGCTCAGGAGAGAGAGAGAGAAGGGGGCTCAGGAGAGAGAGAGAGAAGGGGGCTCAGGAGAGAGAGAGAGAAGGGGGCTCAGGAGAGAGAGAGAGAAGGGGGCTCAGGAGAGAGAGAGAGAAGGGGGCTCAGGAGAGAGAGAGAGAAGGGGGCTCAGGAGAGAGAGAGAGAAGGGGGCTCAGGAGAGAGAGAGAGAAGGGGGCTCAGGAGAGAGAGAGAGAAGGGGGCTCAGGAGAGAGAGAGAGAAGGGGGCTCAGGAGAGAGAGAGAGAAGGGGGCTCAGGAGAGAGAGAGAGAAGGGGGCTCAGGAGAGAGAGAGAGAAGGGGGCTCAGGAGAGAGAGAGAGAAGGGGGCTCAGGAGAGAGAGAGAGAAGGGGGCTCAGGAGAGAGAGAGAGAAGGGGGGCTCAGGAGAGAGAGAGAGAAGGGGGCTCAGGAGAGAGAGAGAGAAGGGGGCTCAGGAGAGAGAGAGAGAAGGGGGCTCAGGAGAGAGAGAGAGAAGGGGGCTCAGGAGAGAGAGAGAGAAGGGGGCTCAGGAGAGAGAGAGAGAAGGGGGCTCAGGAGAGAGAGAGAGAAGGGGGCTCAGGAGAGAGAGAGAGAAGGGGGCTCAGGAGAGAGAGAGAGAAGGGGGCTCAGGAGAGAGAGAGAGAAGGGGGCTCAGGAGAGAGAGAGAGAAGGGGGCTCAGGAGAGAGAGAGAGAAGGGGGCTCAGGAGAGAGAGAGAGAAGGGGGCTCAGGAGAGAGAGAGAGAAGGGGGCTCAGGAGAGAGAGAGAGAAGGGGGCTCAGGAGAGAGAGAGAGAAGGGGGCTCAGGAGAGAGAGAGAGAAGGGGGCTCAGGAGAGAGAGAGAGAAGGGGGCTCAGGAGAGAGAGAGAGAAGGGGGCTCAGGAGAGAGAGAGAGAAGGGGGCTCAGGAGAGAGAGAGAGAAGGGGGCTCAGGAGAGAGAGAGAGAAGGGGGCTCAGGAGAGAGAGAGAGAAGGGGGCTCAGGAGAGAGAGAGAGAAGGGGGCTCAGGAGAGAGAGAGAGAAGGGGGCTCAGGAGAGAGAGAGAGAAGGGGGCTCAGGAGAGAGAGAGAGAAGGGGGCTCAGGAGAGAGAGAGAGAAGGGGGCTCAGGAGAGAGAGAGAGAAGGGGGCTCAGGAGAGAGAGAGAGAAGGGGGCTCAGGAGAGAGAGAGAGAAGGGGGCTCAGGAGAGAGAGAGAGAAGGGGGCTCAGGAGAGAGAGAGAGAAGGGGGCTCAGGAGAGAGAGAGAGAAGGGGGCTCAGGAGAGAGAGAGAGAAGGGGGCTCAGGAGAGAGAGAGAGAAGGGGGCTCAGGAGAGAGAGAGAGAGAAGGGGGCTCAGGAGAGAGAGAGAGAAGGGGCTCAGGAGAGAGAGAGAGAAGGGGGCTCAGGAGAGAGAGAGAGAAGGGGGCTCAGGAGAGAGAGAGAGAAGGGGGCTCAGGAGAGAGAGAGAGAAGGGGGCTCAGGAGAGAGAGAGAGAAGGGGGCTCAGGAGAGAGAGAGAGAAGGGGGCTCAGGAGAGAGAGAGAGAAGGGGGCTCAGGAGAGAGAGAGAGAAGGGGGCTCAGGAGAGAGAGAGAGAAGGGGGCTCAGGAGAGAGAGAGAGAAGGGGGCTCAGGAGAGAGAGAGAGAAGGGGGCTCAGGAGAGAGAGAGAGAAGGGGGCTCAGGAGAGAGAGAGAGAAGGGGGCTCAGGAGAGAGAGAGAGAAGGGGGCTCAGGAGAGAGAGAGAGAAGGGGGCTCAGGAGAGAGAGAGAGAAGGGGGCTCAGGAGAGAGAGAGAGAAGGGGGCTCAGGAGAGAGAGAGAGAAGGGGGCTCAGGAGAGAGAGAGAGAAGGGGGCTCAGGAGAGAGAGAGAGAAGGGGGCTCAGGAGAGAGAGAGAGAAGGGGGCTCAGGAGAGAGAGAGAGAAGGGGGCTCAGGAGAGAGAGAGAGAAGGGGGCTCAGGAGAGAGAGAGAGAAGGGGGCTCAGGAGAGAGAGAGAGAAGGGGGCTCAGGAGAGAGAGAGAGAAGGGGGCTCAGGAGAGAGAGAGAGAAGGGGGCTCAGGAGAGAGAGAGAGAAGGGGGCTCAGGAGAGAGAGAGAGAAGGGGGCTCAGGAGAGAGAGAGAGAAGGGGGCTCAGGAGAGAGAGAGAGAAGGGGGCTCAGGAGAGAGAGAGAGAAGGGGCCTCAGGAGAGAGAGAGAGAAGGGGCCTCAGGAGAGAGAGAGAGAAGGGGCCTCAGGAGAGAGAGAGAGAAGGGGCCTCAGGAGAGAGAGAGAGAAGGGGCCTCAGGAGAGAGAGAGAGAAGGGGCCTCAGGAGAGAGAGAGAGAAGGGGCCTCAGGAGAGAGAGAGAGAAGGGGGCTCAGGAGAGAGAGAGAGAAGGGGCCTCAGGAGAGAGAGAGAGAAGGGGCCTCAGGAGAGAGAGAGAGAAGGGGCCTCAGGAGAGAGAGAGAGAAGGGGCCTCAGGAGAGAGAGAGAGAAGGGGCCTCAGGATAGAGAGAAGGGGCCTCAGGATAGAGAGAAGGGGCCTCAGGATAGAGAGAAGGGGCCTCAGGAGAGAGAGAAGGGGCCTCAGGAGAGAGAGAAGGGGCCTCAGGAGAGAGAGAGAGAGAGAAGGGGGCTCAGGAGAGAGAGAGAGAGAAGGGGGCTCAGGAGAGAGAGAGAGAGAGAAGGGGGCTCAGGAGAGAGAGAGAGAGAAGGGGGCTCAGGAGAGAGAGAGAGAGAAGGGGGCTCAGGAGAGAGAGAGAGAGAAGGGGCCTCAGGAGAGAGAGAGAGAGAAGGGGCCTCAGGAGAGAGAGAGAGACAAGGGGGCTCAGGAGAGAGAGAGAGAGAGACAAGGGGGCTCAGGAGAGAGAGAGAGAAGGGGGCTCAGGAGAGAGAGAGAGAAGGGGGCTCAGGAGAGAGAGAGAGAAGGGGGCTCAGGAGAGAGAGAGAGAAGGTGGCTCAGGAGAGAGAGAGAGAAGGGGGCTCAGGAGAGAGAGAGAGAAGGGGGCTCAGGAGAGAGAGAGAGAAGGGGGCTCAGGAGAGAGAGAGAGAGAAGGGGGCTCAGGAGAGAGAGAGAGAAGGGGGCTCAGGAGAGAGAGAGAGAGAAGGGGGCTCAGGAGAGAGAGAGAGAAGGGGGCTCAGGAGAGAGAGAGAGAAGGGGGCTCAGGAGAGAGAGAGAGAAGGGGGCTCAGGAGAGAGAGAGAGAAGGGGGCTCAGGAGAGAGAGAGAGAAGGGGGCTCAGGAGAGAGAGAGAGAAGGGGGCTCAGGAGAGAGAGAGAGAAGGGGGCTCAGGAGAGAGAGAGAGAAGGGGGCTCAGGAGAGAGAGAGAGAAGGGGGCTCAGGAGAGAGAGAGAGAAGGGGGCTCAGGAGAGAGAGAGAGAAGGGGGCTCAGGAGAGAGAGAGAGAAGGGGGCTCAGGAGAGAGAGAGAGAAGGGGGCTCAGGAGAGAGAGAGAGAAGGGGGCTCAGGAGAGAGAGAGAGAAGGGGGCTCAGGAGAGAGAGAGAGAAGGGGGCTCAGGAGAGAGAGAGAGAAGGGGGCTCAGGAGAGAGAGAGAGAAGGGGGCTCAGGAGAGAGAGAGAGAAGGGGGCTCAGGAGAGAGAGAGAGAAGGGGGCTCAGGAGAGAGAGAGAGAAGGGGGCTCAGGAGAGAGAGAGAGAAGGGGGCTCAGGAGAGAGAGAGAGAAGGGGGCTCAGGAGAGAGAGAGAGAAGGGGGCTCAGGAGAGAGAGAGAGAAGGGGGCTCAGGAGAGAGAGAGAGAAGGGGGCTCAGGAGAGAGAGAGAGAAGGGGGCTCAGGAGAGAGAGAGAGAAGGGGGCTCAGGAGAGAGAGAGAGAAGGGGGCTCAGGAGAGAGAGAGAGAAGGGGGCTCAGGAGAGAGAGAGAGAAGGGGGCTCAGGAGAGAGAGAGAGAAGGGGGCTCAGGAGAGAGAGAGAGAAGGGGGCTCAGGAGAGAGAGAGAGAAGGGGGCTCAGGAGAGAGAGAGAGAAGGGGGCTCAGGAGAGAGAGAGAGAGAAGGGGGCTCAGGAGAGAGAGAGAGAAGGGGGCTCAGGAGAGAGAGAGAGAAGGGGGCTCAGGAGAGAGAGAGAGAAGGGGGCTCAGGAGAGAGAGAGAGAAGGGGGCTCAGGAGAGAGAGAGAGAAGGGGGCTCAGGAGAGAGAGAGAGAAGGGGGCTCAGGAGAGAGAGAGAGAAGGGGGCTCAGGAGAGAGAGAGAGAAGGGGGCTCAGGAGAGAGAGAGAGAAGGGGGCTCAGGAGAGAGAGAGAGAAGGGGGCTCAGGAGAGAGAGAGAGAAGGGGGCTCAGGAGAGAGAGAGAGAAGGGGGCTCAGGAGAGAGAGAGAGAAGGGGGCTCAGGAGAGAGAGAGAGAAGGGGGCTCAGGAGAGAGAGAGACAAGGGGGCTCAGGAGAGAGAGAGAGAAGGGGGCTCAGGAGAGAGAGAGAGAAGGGGGCTCAGGAGAGAGAGAGAGAAGGGGGCTCAGGAGAGAGAGAGAGAAGGGGGCTCAGGAGAGAGAGAGAGAAGGGGGCTCAGGAGAGAGAGAGAGAAGGGGGCTCAGGAGAGAGAGAGAGAAGGGGGCTCAGGAGAGAGAGAGAGAGAAGGGGGCTCAGGAGAGAGAGAGAGAAGGGGGCTCAGGAGAGAGAGAGAGAGAAGGGGGCTCAGGAGAGAGAGAGAGAAGGGGGCTCAGGAGAGAGAGAGAGAAGGGGGCTCAGGAGAGAGAGAGAGAAGGGGGCTCAGGAGAGAGAGAGAGAAGGGGGCTCAGGAGAGAGAGAGAGAGAAGGGGGCTCAGGAGAGAGAGAGAGAAGGGGGCTCAGGAGAGAGAGAGAGAAGGGGGCTCAGGAGAGAGAGAGAGAAGGGGGCTCAGGAGAGAGAGAGAGAAGGGGGCTCAGGAGAGAGAGAGAGAAGGGGGCTCAGGAGAGAGAGAGACAAGGGGGCTCAGGAGAGAGAGAGACAAGGGGGCTCAGGAGAGAGAGAGACAAGGGGGCTCAGGAGAGAGAGAGACAAGGGGGCTCAGGAGAGAGAGAGACAAGGGGGCTCAGGAGAGAGAGAGAGAAGGGGGCTCAGGAGAGAGAGAGAGAAGGGGGCTCAGGAGAGAGAGAGACAAGGGGGCTCAGGAGAGAGAGAGAGAAGGGGGCTCAGGAGAGAGAGAGAGAAGGGGGCTCAGGAGAGAGAGAGACAAGGGGGCTCAGGAGAGAGAGAGAGAAGGGGGCTCAGGAGAGAGAGAGAGAAGGGGGCTCAGGAGAGAGAGAGAGAAGGGGGCTCAGGAGAGAGAGAGAGAAGGGGGCTCAGGAGAGAGAGAGAGAAGGGGGCTCAGGAGAGAGAGAGAGAAGGGGGCTCAGGAGAGAGAGAGAGAAGGGGGCTCAGGAGAGAGAGAGAGAAGGGGGCTCAGGAGAGAGAGAGAGAAGGGGGCTCAGGAGAGAGAGAGAGAAGGGGGCTCAGGAGAGAGAGAGAGAAGGGGGCTCAGGAGAGAGAGAGAGAAGGGGGCTCAGGAGAGAGAGAGAGAGAAGGGGGCTCAGGAGAGAGAGAGAGAGAGAAGGGGGCTCAGGAGAGAGAGAGAGAAGGGGGCTCAGGAGAGAGAGAGAGAAGGGGGCTCAGGAGAGAGAGAGAGAGAAGGGGGCTCAGGAGAGAGAGAGAGAAGGGGGCTCAGGAGAGAGAGAGAGAAGGGGGCTCAGGAGAGAGGAATATAAAGAAAGGTGGGCGCGCAGTGGAGTGAGTGTGAGGGAGATTCTCTCTAATTTTTCTAAGTTCAGTAGTCTAGTTAAAAGGTTGGTAAGGTAACTGACTCAGCTGGCTGTTTGACACTGAACTGTCAATCACCTGAAGCCTGATTAGGGCATGAATCAGTGTTAATTACTATTTGAAGCTAAAGTAGTGGTGAGTCAACTCAGCTATCTAGAATCACACGACATTGTGCTTGCACATGAACAGGAGAGAGAGCACATCCTGAGTGGGGCACAGCCAGAGTGGGTACTGGCAATTTGGTCCAAAGCGGGAAATCGATGCATAGGGGACGAGGTGCTCTTTTCATTATTTCCTTGCTATGCAACTTCTTAAATCTTCAGAGCGTGTGTCTTGCCCTGCTGCAGCAGTAGAGGCAACAAGGGAAAGGAATCACTGGTAAGTAGTGGGTAAGTTATTTACTACTTTACTTGCTTATAGAATGGCCCTAGAGCAATTCATTTAAAAGGTTTAACTTAAAGGGATAAGTCATGGCAGGAGCGCTCAAAGCCATGGTGTGCTCCTCTTGCTCCATGTGGGAAGCTGGGAACATTTCCAGTGCACGGGACCAGCATGTGTGCAGGAAGTGTGTCCAACTGTACCTCTTGGAAGCTCAGGTTTCAGAGCTGGAACAGCAGCTGGGTACACTGTGGAGCATCCACGAGTCAGAGCATCGTGGATAGCACATTTAGGGAGGTGGTCACACCAAAGATGAAGGGACCTGACTAAGTAAGGAAATGGATGACCACCAGGCAATCCAAGAGGTAGTTCAGGAGTCCCCTGCAGTCCCACTTGCTAATCGGTATTCCATTTTGGAGGCTAATGATGATGCTGGTTACTCCAGGGAATGCGGACAAAGCCAAGCTACTGGCTCCACAAGCAGCCCGTCTATACAGGTGGGGAGGAAGAGAGGAAGAGCAATAGTATTAGGGGATTTTCTCATCAGGGGAACAGATAAGGCGCTACTGTGGCCGTTAATGTGACTCCAGGATGGTGTTTTGCCTCCCTGGTGCCAGGGTCTGGAATGTCACTGAACAGCTGAAGGGCATCCTGAAGAGGGAGGGTGTTAAGGCACAGGTCATGGTACTTGTTGGTACCAATGACATAGGTAGAAAGAGGGATGAGGTCTTGCATCAAGAATGCAGGGAGTTTGGAAGTAGACTAAAAAGCAAGACCTCTCGGGTTGTAATCTCTGGATTACTCCCAATGCCGCATGCTAGCGAGCTCAGAAATACGAGAATAGCACAGATGAATATGTGGCTTAAAAGTTGGTGCAATAGGGAAGATTTTAGATTCCTGGATCACTGGGACCATTTCTGGGGAAGGTGGGACCTGTACAAGCGGGATGGTCTACATCTGAACCAGAGTGGGACTAACATCCTTGCGGACGGGTTTGCTAGTGCTGTTCGGAGGAGTTTAAACTAATTCAGCAGGGGGAGGCGACACAGAATGTTAGCAAAATGAGGACACATCATAATACAGTAAAACAATCAAGTCAGAGGGAGTACAGCTGCATTAAGCTTCAAGGGAGTAACGCAAGGCTGGGTGGCCTCTCCTTTAATGCCAGGAGTATTACACGTAAAACGGATGAGTTAAGGGTTGACACATGGAATTGTGATTTAGTTGCCATCACTGAGATGTGGTTGAGGGAAGGGCAGGATTGGGAGCTCAACATTCCGGGATATAGAATCTTCAGGCGAGACAGGGGAAGGGGTAAAAGAAGAGGAGGCATTGCATTATTAATTAAGGAGTCATTTACTGCAGTAAAGGAGAGGTGATATCTTGGATGGGGGCATCGAATGAAGCTTTGTGGGTAGAGCTTAACAATAAAAAGGGGGCAGCCACATTGTTAGGTGTTTATTATAGACCCCCAGATAGTCGGTGGGAAATTGAGGAACAAACATGTGCACAATTGTGGAGGTGTGTAAAAACGATAACAGGGTATTTATATTAGGTGATTTCAACTTTCCCAACATTAATTGGGATAGACATAGTGTTAAGGGCTTGGATGGAGTGGATTTCTTGAAATGTGTACAGGAGAACTTTTTAGGTCAACATATAGAGGGTCCAACAAAGGACGGCGCAGTGCTGGATCTAATTCTGGGGAATGAAGCCAGACAGGTGGCTGAGGTGGTGGTGGGGCAGCATTTTAGCGATGGCAACCACAACGTTGTCCATAAGAAACTTAAATTGTACCAAGAAATAGACAAGTTGCAATAATATGTTTTGGATTGGGGGAAGAGTGGATTTTAGTAAAATAAGGCAGGATCTGGCCAAAGTCGACTGGGAACAGGTGCTTGTGGGGAAATCTACACAGGAACATTGGGGGGTGTTCAAAAAGGAAATGGGGAGGGTACAGGCTCAACATGTTCCCTCTAGGGTGATAGGAAGGAGTAACAAGCCCAGGGAACCATGGATGACTAGAGATATTCAGCATATGATGAAAAGGAAAAGAGAGGCTTTTAGCAGGTACAAGGGAAGCAAATCAGCAGAGGCATAAGTGGAGTACAGAAAGTGCAGGGTGGAGCTTAAGAAAGCAATTAGGAGAGCAATGAGGGCATATGAGAAAGCTCTGGCTGATAAAAGTAGGGAAAATCCCAAGATATTCTATCAGTATATCAATGGGAAGAAGATAACCAGGGAAAGAGTAGGGCTCATTAGGGACCAAAGGGGCAATCTATGGGTGGAGCCAGAGGACATCAGTAGAGTGTTGAATGAATACTTCACATCCGTCTTCACCCAAGAGAACGAAGATGGAGGTAAGGAACTCTGGGAGAGAGACTGCAAGGTTCTTGAGCAAATTGATGTTGTGAGTGACAAGGTATTGGAGGTGTTGGCAGGCTTAAAAGTGAACAGATCTCCAGGTCCGGATGATTTGTGTCACAGACTGTTGAGGGAGGCAAGGCAAGAGATCATAGGGGCTCTGACCCAAATTTTTAATTCCTCTCTGGCCACGTGGGTGGTGCCAGAGGACTGGAGAAAAGCTAATGTGGTTCCACTATTTAAGAACGGTTGTAGAGATAAGCCAGGGAACTACAGGCCAGTGAGTCTCACGTCAGTGGTAGGGAAACTATTGAAGAAAGTTCTGAATGAGAGTATCTATCTCCACTTGGAGGGGCAAGATTTGATCAGGGTTAGTCAGCATGGCTTTGTTAGAGGGAGGTCATGTCTAACAAATTTGATTGTATTTTTTGAGGTGACCAGGTGTGTAGATGAGGATAGTGCAGTTGATGTAGTTTATATGGATTTTAGCAAAGCCTTTGACAAGGTCCCACATGGGAGAATTATAAAGAAGGCAAAGGCACATGGGATAGAGGTTAGTTTGATAAGGTGGATTCAAAATTGGCTTAGTTGTAGGAGACAGAGGGTGATGACAGAAGGCTGCTTTAGTTACTGGAAGCCAGTGTCTAGTGGTATACCACAGGGATCTGTGCTGGGTCCACTTTTATTTGTCATTTATGTAAACAAATAGATGACTATGTGGGGGGTAGGATTAGTAAGTTTGCGGAGGACGCAAAGATTGGCCAGGTGGTTAACAGTGAGTTTGAGTGTCTTGGGCTACAGGAAAATATAGACGGTCAAATGGACAGATAAGTGGCAGATGGAATTTTACCCTAAAAAGTGAGGAGTGAAATAATTTGGAAGGAGTAATTTGAAAAGGAAGTATTCAATGAACGTCATGACACAAGGAAGTTCTGAGTAACAAAGGGACCTTGGCGTGTGTGTCCATAGATCTCTGAAGGCAGAGGGGCATGTTAGTGGGCTGGTGAAAAAAGCATATGGGACACTTGCCTTTGACAATCAAGGCATAGATTACAAAAGTAGGGAGGTCATGTTGGAGTTGTATAGAACCTTGGTGAGGCCACAGCTGGAGTAGTGTGTGTAGTTCTGGTTGCCACATTATAGGAAGGATGTGATTGCACTGGAGGGGGTGCAGAGGATATTCACCAGGATGTTGCCTGGGATGAAACATTTAAGTTCTGAAGAGAGGTTGGATAGACTTGGGTTGTTTTGGTTGGAGCACAGAACACTGAGGGGCGACCTGATCGAGGTGGACAAAATTATGAGGGGCATGGACAGGGTGGATAGGGAGCAGCTGTTCCCTTTAGTTGAAGGGTCAGTCACAAGGGGGCATAAGTTCAAGGTGAGGGGCAGGGGAGGGGAGGAATGAGGAAAAAACTTTTTACCCAGAGGGTGGCGACAGTCTGGAAGGGCGGAGACGGGTTGCCTCACATCCTTTAGAAAGTTCTGTCGAAGGGTCATGAGGACTCGAAACGTCAACTCTTTTCTTCTCCGCCAATGCTGCCAGACCTGCTGAGTTTTTCCAGGTAATTCTGTTTTTGTTCCTTTAGAAAGTACCTGGCTGAGCACTCGGCACGTCATATCATTCAAGGCTATGGGTCAAGTGCTGGTGAATGGGATTAAGTAGGTGGATCAGGTGTTTCTCACGTGTCGGTTTGAAGGGCCTCTTATGCACTGTGATTCTGTGCAGGGGGGAAGGAGAGGGAGGCGGGGGAACAGGGGCGAGGGCGAGGCGGGGGAACAGGGGCGAGGGCGAGGCGGGGGAACAGGGGCGAGGGCGAGGCGGGGGAACAGGGGCAAGGGCGAGGCGGGGGAACAGGGGCAAGGGCGAGGCGGGGGAACAGGGGCAAGGGCGAGGCGGGGGAACAGGGGCAAGGGCGAGGCGGGGGAACAGGGGCAAGGGCGAGGCGGGGGAACAGGGGCAAGGGCGAGGCGGGGGAACAGGGGCAAGGGCGAGGCGGGGGAACAGGGGCAAGGGCGAGGCGGGGGAACAGGGGCAAGGGCGAGGCGGGGGAACAGGGGCAAGGGCGAGGCGGGGGAACAGGGGCAAGGGCGAGGCGGGGGAACAGGGGCAAGGGCGAGGCGGGGGAACAGGGGCAAGGGCGAGGCGGGGGAACAGGGGCAAGGGCGAGGCGGGGGAACAGGGGCAAGGGCGAGGCGGGGGAACAGGGGCAAGGGCGAGGCGGGGGAACAGGGGCAAGGGCGAGGCGGGGGAACAGGGGCAAGGGCGAGGCGGGGGAACAGGGGCAAGGGCGAGGCGGGGGAACAGGGGCAAGGGCGAGGCGGGGGAACAGGGGCAAGGGCGAGGCGGGGGAACAGGGGCAAGGGCGAGGCGGGGGAACAGGGGCAAGGGCGAGGCGGGGGAACAGGGGCAAGGGCGAGGCGGGGGAACAGGGGCAAGGGCGAGGCGGGGGAACAGGGGCAAGGGCGAGGCGGGGGAACAGGGGCAAGGGCGAGGCGGGGGAACAGGGGCAAGGGCGAGGCGGGGGAACAGGGGCAAGGGCGAGGCGGGGGAACAGGGGCAAGGGCGAGGCGGGGGAACAGGGGCAAGGGCGAGGCGGGGGAACAGGGGCAAGGGCGAGGCGGGGGAACAGGGGCAAGGGCGAGGCGGGGGAACAGGGGCAAGGGCGAGGCGGGGGAACAGGGGCAAGGGCGAGGCGGGGGAACAGGGGCAAGGGCGAGGCGGGGGAACAGGGGCAAGGGCGAGGCGGGGGAACAGGGGCAAGGGCGAGGCGGGGGAACAGGGGCAAGGGCGAGGCGGGGGAACAGGGGCAAGGGCGAGGCGGGGGAACAGGGGCAAGGGCGAGGCGGGGGAACAGGGGCAAGGGCGAGGCGGGGGGAACAGGGGCAAGGGCGAGGCGGGGGAACAGGGGCAAGGGCGAGGCGGGGGAACAGGGGCAAGGGCGAGGCGGGGGAACAGGGGCAAGGGCGAGGCGGGGGAACAGGGGCAAGGGCGAGGCGGGGGAACAGGGGCAAGGGCGAGGCGGGGGAACAGGGGCAAGGGCGAGGCGGGGGAACAGGGGCAAGGGCGAGGCGGGGGAACAGGGGCAAGGGCGAGGCGGGGGAACAGGGGCAAGGGCGAGGCGGGGGAACAGGGGCAAGGGCGAGGCGGGGGAACAGGGGCAAGGGCGAGGCGGGGGAACAGGGGCAAGGGCGAGGCGGGGGAACAGGGGCAAGGGCGAGGCGGGGGAACAGGGGCAAGGGCGAGGCGGGGGAACAGGGGCAAGGGCGAGGCGGGGGAACAGGGGCAAGGGCGAGGCGGGGGAACAGGGGCAAGGGCGAGGCGGGGGAACAGGGGCAAGGGCGAGGCGGGGGAACAGGGGCAAGGGCGAGGCGGGGGAACAGGGGCAAGGGCGAGGCGGGGGAACAGGGGCAAGGGCGAGGCGGGGGAACAGGGGCAAGGGCGAGGCGGGGGAACAGGGGCAAGGGCGAGGCGGGGGAACAGGGGCAAGGGCGAGGCGGGGGAACAGGGGCAAGGGCGAGGCGGGGGAACAGGGGCAAGGGCGAGGCGGGGGAACAGGGGCAAGGGCGAGGCGGGGGAACAGGGGCAAGGGCGAGGCGGGGGAACAGGGGCAAGGGCGAGGCGGGGGAACAGGGGCAAGGGCGAGGCGGGGGAACAGGGGCAAGGGCGAGGCGGGGGAACAGGGGCAAGGGCGAGGCGGGGCGGGGGGAACAGGGGCAAGGGCGAGGCGGGGGCGGGGGAACAGGGGCAAGGGCGAGGCGGGGGCGGGGAACAGGGGCAAGGGCGAGGCGGGGGCGGGGGAACAGGGGCAAGGGCGAGGCGGGGGCGGGGGAACAGGGGCAAGGGCGAGGCGGGGGCGGGGGAACAGGGGCAAGGGCGAGGCGGGGGGCGGGGGAACAGGGGCAAGGGCGAGGGGGCGGGGGGCGGGGGGGAACAGGGGCAAGGGCGAGGGGGGGGGCGGGGGGAACAGGGGGCAAGGGCGAGGCGGGGGCGGGGGAACAGGGGGCAAGGGCGAGGGGGGGGGGCGGGGGAACAGGGGCAAGGGCGAGGGGGGGGGCGGGGGAACAGGGGCAAGGGCGAGGGGGGGGGCGGGGGAACAGGGGCAAGGGCGAGGGGGGGGGCGGGGGAACAGGGGCAAGGGCGAGGGGGGGGGCGGGGGAACAGGGGCAAGGGCGAGGGGGAGGCGGGGGAACAGGGGCAAGGGCGAGGGGGGAGGCGGGGGAACAGGGGCAAGGGCGAGGGGGAGGCGGGGGAACAGGGGCAAGGGCGAGGGGGAGGCGGGGGAACAGGGGCAAGGGCGAGGGGGGAGGCGGGGGAACAGGGGCAAGGGCGAGGGGGAGGCGGGGGAACAGGGGCAAGGGCGAGGGGGAGGGCGGGGGAACAGGGGCAAGGGCGAGGGGGGAGGCGGGGGAACAGGGGCAAGGGCGAGGGGGAGGCGGGGGAACAGGGGCAAGGGCGAGGGGGAGGCGGGGGAACAGGGGCAAGGGCGAGGGGGAGGCGGGGGAACAGGGGCAAGGGCGAGGGGGGAGGCGGGGGAACAGGGGCAAGGGCGAGGGGGAGGCGGGGGAACAGGGGCAAGGGCGAGGGGGAGGCGGGGGAACAGGGGCAAGGGCGAGGGGGGAGGCGGGGGAACAGGGGCAAGGGCGAGGGGGAGGGCGGGGGAACAGGGGCAAGGGCGAGGGGGAGGCGGGGGAACAGGGGCAAGGGCGAGGGGGAGGCGGGGGGAACAGGGGCAAGGGCGAGGGGGAGGCGGGGGAACAGGGGCAAGGGCGAGGGGGAGGCGGGGGAACAGGGGCAAGGGCGAGGGGGAGGCGGGGGAACAGGGGCAAGGGCGAGGGGGAGGCGGGGGAACAGGGGCAAGGGCGAGGGGGAGGCGGGGGAACAGGGGCAAGGGCGAGGGGGAGGCGGGGGAACAGGGGCAAGGGCGAGGGGGAGGCGGGGGGAACAGGGGCAAGGGCGAGGGGGAGGCGGGGGAACAGGGGCAAGGGCGAGGGGGAGGCGGGGGAACAGGGGCAAGGGCGAGGGGGAGGCGGGGGAACAGGGGCAAGGGCGAGGGGGAGGCGGGGGAACAGGGGCAAGGGCGAGGGGGAGGCGGGGGGAACAGGGGCAAGGGCGAGGGGGGGAGGCGGGGGAACAGGGGCAAGGGCGAGGGGGAGGCGGGGGAACAGGGGCAAGGGCGAGGGGGAGGCGGGGGGGAACAGGGGCAAGGGCGAGGGGGGAGGCGGGGGAACAGGGGCAAGGGCGAGGGGGAGGCGGGGGAACAGGGGCAAGGGCGAGGGGGAGGCGGGGGAACAGGGGCAAGGGCGAGGGGGAGGCGGGGGGAACAGGGGCAAGGGCGAGGGGGAGGCGGGGGGAACAGGGGCAAGGGCGAGGGGGGAGGCGGGGGGAACAGGGGCAAGGGCGAGGGGGAGGCGGGGGAACAGGGGAAAGGGCGAGGGGGAGGCGGGGGAACAGGGGCAAGGGCGAGGGGGAGGCGGGGGGAACAGGGGAAAGGGCGAGGGGGAGGCGGGGGGAACAGGGGAAAGGGCGAGGGGGAGGCGGGGGGAACAGGGGAAAGGGCGAGGGGGAGGCGGGGGAACAGGGGCAAGGGCGAGGGGGAGGCGGGGGGAACAGGGGAAAGGGCGAGGGGGAGGCGGGGGAACAGGGGAAAGGGCGAGGGGGAGGCGGGGGAACAGGGGAAAGGGCGAGGGGGAGGCGGGGGAACAGGGGAAAGGGCGAGGGGGAGGCGGGGGAACAGGGGAAAGGGCGAGGGGGAGGCGGGGGAACAGGGGAAAGGGCGAGGGGGAGGCGGGGGGAACAGGGGAAAGGGCGAGGGGGAGGCGGGGGAACAGGGGAAAGGGCGAGGGGGGAGGCGGGGGAACAGGGGAAAGGGCGAGGGGGAGGCGGGGGAACAGGGGAAAGGGCGAGGGGGAGGCGGGGGAACAGGGGAAAGGGCGAGGGGGAGGCGGGGGAACAGGGGAAAGGGCGAGGGGGAGGCGGGGGAACAGGGGAAAGGGCGAGGGGGAGGCGGGGGAACAGGGGAAAGGGCGAGGGGGAGGCGGGGGAACAGGGGAAAGGGCGAGGGGGAGGCGGGGGAACAGGGCAAAGAGCGAGAGGGAGGCGGGAACAGGGCAAAGAGCGAGAGGGAGGCGGGAACAGGGCAAAGAGCGAGAGGGAGGCGGGAACAGGGCAAAGAGCGAGAGGGAGGCGGGAACAGGGCAAAGAGCGAGAGGGAGGCGGGAACAGGGCAAAGAGCGAGAGGGAGGCGGGAACAGGGCAAAGAGCGAGAGGGAGGCGGGAACAGGGCAAAGAGCGAGAGGGAGGCGGGAACAGGGCAAAGAGCGAGAGGGAGGCGGGAACAGGGCAAAGAGCGAGAGGGAGGCGGGAACAGGGCAAAGAGCGAGAGGGAGGCGGGAACAGGGCAAAGAGCGAGAGGGAGGCGGGAACAGGGCAAAGAGCGAGAGGGAGGCGGGAACAGGGCAAAGAGCGAGAGGGAGGCGGGAACAGGGCAAAGAGCGAGAGGGAGGCGGGAACAGGGCAAAGAGCGAGAGGGAGGCGGGAACAGGGCAAAGAGCGAGAGGGAGGCGGGAACAGGGCAAAGAGCGAGAGGGAGGCGGGAACAGGGCAAAGAGCGAGAGGGAGGCGGGAACAGGGCAAAGAGCGAGAGGGAGGCGGGAACAGGGCAAAGAGCGAGAGGGAGGCGGGAACAGGGCAAAGAGCGAGAGGGAGGCGGGAACAGGGCAAAGAGCGAGAGGGAGGCGGGAACAGGGCAAAGAGCGAGAGGGAGGCGGGAACAGGGCAAAGAGCGAGAGGGAGGCGGGAACAGGGCAAAGAGCGAGAGGGAGGCGGGAACAGGGCAAAGAGCGAGAGGGAGGCGGGAACAGGGCAAAGAGCGAGAGGGAGGCGGGAACAGGGCAAAGAGCGAGAGGGAGGCGGGAACAGGGCAAAGAGCGAGAGGGAGGCGGGAACAGGGCAAAGAGCGAGAGGGAGGCGGGAACAGGGCAAAGAGCGAGAGGGAGGCGGGAACAGGGCAAAGAGCGAGAGGGAGGCGGGAACAGGGCAAAGAGCGAGAGGGAGGCGGGAACAGGGCAAAGAGCGAGAGGGAGGCGGGAACAGGGCAAAGAGCGAGAGGGAGGCGGGAACAGGGCAAAGAGCGAGAGGGAGGCGGGAACAGGGCAAAGAGCGAGAGGGAGGCGGGAACAGGGCAAAGAGCGAGAGGGAGGCGGGAACAGGGCAAAGAGCGAGAGGGAGGCGGGAACAGGGCAAAGAGCGAGAGGGAGGCGGGAACAGGGGAGAGATGGAATGTTTTTGCCATTTAATCTCTTCTGCCCTCCACCTCGTCACAGGCCTTCCCCTTTCATTCATGCTTGTCTCCCCCCTCCATCCTTTTTCACCTGCTCAAAATATTGCTCTCTTTCCTCTGTTGAAAAGTCATCAACCTGAACCATTAACTCTGTTTCTCTCAAAATATGCTGCCCGACATGCTGAGTGTTTCCAGCGTGTTCTGTTCTAATTGATGTTGTAAAAATAGAATTGGTTTCCTAATACTCTTTGCTCAGCAAGCCACTGAGTTACATAAAAATGCTAGTGGTTCAACCAGGTAGCCCTATCAATGTCCCATGGGAACCACAGATTTGCAAATAAATGCAAGCTTTACCAGCAACCACGTGGAAAGACACCCCAGATAAAAGCAGTACTTGCACACTCCATGTTTCTTTTCATCTTTGTCCTCAAGTTGATGGGATATGAACAATGTTGTTCAAGCAAGTGACTTTACCAGGTGCAGTACAAGTACCAGATGGGTGCAGTGGTACAATGGTCATGTGTTACAATCTCCATAGAGACTGATTATTTTTGAAAAGAGATTTGAACTTCCTGTTATCAGCTGAAAGAATGATCAACAAGATGTCACGTTTTAAAACTTTTACTGTAACAAATGACTAAAAAGTACTATTGACTAAATCCTATGTTTTTTTTAGCAATTTGTACTTTACACTAGCATGGCTGATGGGAAACACCAAGCTGCCCAAATCAAAGGGAAAACTTGAAACAGCTGCCAAAATGGTTTTTGAAATTTGTACAGCGTATGAGAGATTCTGCAATCAGGAAATGATGTCCTCGACTATTCGATTTTATAGTAAAAGTTTATTGAAAGAAAGCAGAGTAGAAAAACACAATTATACATCAACACAAGAATGGCTTCAACATAGTAAACATTACTTTAAAACAGTCCCACAAGAGCTTAACTTTACTTCCCTCAGGACTAACTATCCCTTTTCTGTTTAGCGACTATCCTTATAGATTTCAAAAACTATAGAATTCCAGTACTTCTGAACCACACTGCCTTTCTCTCTTGGGGCGTCCTCTGAGGCTGACAGTAGCTGGGTTTTCAGGTCTCGCCTTGTCTGGCATTGTTCACACTGTCTTCCAGGAGCTCTGACCAGCTATCCTGCAAGGATATCTTCTGGAAGATCTAAGCAGTTACCCCCACCTAGGCTTCAGTATCTCATTAAATGCATTCCCTGTCTTTGATCTCTCTATTGTCTCAACCAGTCTCTTCAGAAATGCTTTTTCCCAGAATTGATTAAACTTGTTTACATCTCGTGGGCCATCTTACCACATCCAACAGCATGAGTCTAAATAGGTGACCTGTGCTTTTGCAAATTCGTTCTTAGCCAAGTCCACCACCAAATTAGCTCCTTGCAGATGATCAAATAGTCCTCCCAGATGCCTAAGAGTTCCTCCCATGTTCAACTGAATACCACCAAATCATCAATGTACACAGCACAATGACTTAGTCCAACAGTAACTTTATTCCAGAGTCTCTGGAAGGCTGTTGGTGCATTTTTCATACCAAACTTTGAACTGATAGAGCCCATCTGGTGTCACAAAAGCTGAAAAGTCTTTCGCTCTTTCTGATGGAGGTACTTGCCAATATCCTTTCAACAAGTCAGTCTTTGTAATAAACTTTGATTATCCCACTTTGTCAATGCAGCCTTCCAAACATGGAATCTGCTTCGTCACTGTTTTCAGCTTTCAATAATCCACACAAGTCTATGTTCTATCTGGCTTTGATACCATTACAATAGCTGAACTTCAATTGCTGCAACTCAACTCTCATTCTTGAGCATAAATTCAATTTCTTTTTGCACGTGATAATTTTACTGGATTCAACCTGTCAGGATGTTGCTTCATTGGAACAGAATTCCCCACATCTACATCTTGTACGGCTACCTTTGCTTTTCCCAATTTTTCCCCACAGATAGTTCTCTGTGACTGCAATAGCTCTCTCAAGACACTTCAATTCTATCTGGAAGGTAACTCTGTTTCATTCAAATTTTTAAGCTCTTCCTCATTGTCCAATTGAATTTGAGGAAGGTCAATTTCAGAATCTTCCATCACTATTACTTTTTCCTGATTCATCACTTAATACTTTTGTTATCCTCCATATCAAAGTACTTTTTGAGCATATTTATATGACATATCCTCAAAGTTTTTCTTCTATCTGGTGTTCTTAAATCATTCACTTGACTTCATTGCGTTTCAATTTGGTAAGGCCCACTAAACCTTGCTTTTAACAGTTCACCTGTTACTGGCAACAGAACTAACACTTTTTCCCCAGTTACAAAGCTGAGTCTTTGCCTTCCTATCTGCTCTGTCTTCATCACCTGAGAGATTTTTAAATGCTCTTTACATACTCATGACAAAAACAGAATTACCTGGAAAAACTCAGCAGGTCTGGCAGCATCGGCGGAGAAAAAAAGAGTTGACGTTTCGAGTCCTCATGACCCTTCCACAGAACAGTTTAAGTTTCTTATGGACAAAGAAATAGACAAGTTGCAAAAAAATGTTTTGGATTGGGGGAGAGTGGATTTTGGTAAAATAAGGCAGGATCTGGCCAAGGTAGACTGGGAACAGCTACTTGTGGGGAAATCTACAGAGGAGCAGTGAAGGGCGTTCAAAAATGGGGAGGGTACAGGCTCAACATG
The DNA here is from genome assembly GCF_017639515.1 of Carcharodon carcharias. Taxonomy (NCBI): domain Eukaryota; kingdom Metazoa; phylum Chordata; class Chondrichthyes; order Lamniformes; family Lamnidae; genus Carcharodon; species Carcharodon carcharias. The sequence continues at coordinate 12,684,372 of NC_054471.1, forward strand.
ATCCCTCTAGGGTGATAGGAAGGAGTAACAAGCCCAGAGAACAATGGATGACTAGAGATATTCAGGTTACGATGAGAAGGAAAAGAGAGGCTTTTGGCAGGTACAAGGGAAGCAAATCAGTGAAGGCATTAGTGGAGTACAGAAAGTGCAGAGTGGAGCTTAAGAAAGCAATTAGGAGAGCAAAGAGGGGATATGAGAAAGCTCTGGCTGGTAAAAGTAGGGAAAATCCCAAGATATTCTATCAGTATATCAATGGAAAGAGGATAACCAGGGAAAGAGTAGGGCCCATAAGGGACCAAGGGGGCAATCTATGGGTGGAGCCAGAGGACATCAGTAGAGTGTTGAACGAATACTTCACAACTGCCTTCACCCAAGAGAATGAGGATGAAGGTATTGAACTCGGGGAGAGAGACAGCGAGGTTCTTGAGCAAATTGATGGACTTTACCTTCCTAATAATAAAAATCTCTCAAAGTACTAAGTTTACCAGTAATCTTCAGGAAAAATAAACACACCGTTTCTGAACTTCATCTGGCTAGGTGACACATTTCACCCCTCCTTTGAAAACAATCTAGTCTGGTTTATTTAAAAATGCAAATGTTGCCTTGACACCCATGTTTACCTACTTAAGATTTCAAACCTAGCTTATCTTTTAACACATCAAAACCTTCAGACTAGCTGCCTATAGTTCAATAAAATCACACGCACGTAAGCACACACTATTGACAATAAATTCCAATAACATTATTATATCTTCTGACAAGGTGAAGATTGGAAAACCTCATGAGAGAGACAGAGTTTCAGTGAGATTGGTTGACTCTGTTCCAAACATCTGGATGGGTTATTGAGAAATCAATGGAATCTGTTTTGGTCACATTTGGTATTTGTGTAGTGTAATGTGTTCCACCATTGCTGGCTTGTTAATTCATGTGTAGCCCATAATAACCCTGAAAGTTAGAGCATAAGATAAAACAATTTACAATATCTATCCTTCTGACATTGCATTGAAAAGTTTTTTTTTTGTTTGGTCAAAACCTGTGGAATCTTGTGCCTTTCTTCACTGGGCATTTGTCTTGAATCACAACCTTTTTGTTTACTTTAAACGGTCCTGAACCTCACCAGCAACTTGGGATTCTGGCCAAGGTTTCTAACAGGCTATTGTTGGCAAGACAGACATTTACCCAATGTAAAAACAAAAAACTGCAGATGCTGGAAATCCAAAACAAAAACAGAATTACCTGGAAAAACTCAGCAGGTCTGGCAGCATCGGCGGAGAATTAAAGAGTTGACGTTTTGAGTCCTCATGACCCTTCAACAGAACTGATTTAGCCAACATATTTACCCGATGTCCCTAGTTGTCCCCAAGGTGATCATGGTGAGACACCCTAAACCACTACAGTAGTTATGGTAAAAGTGTTACAACAACATTGTTATGTGAAGAATTAAAGGATTTCAACTGAGTAGCAATGAAAGAACAGCAATGTGAGCAAGTCAGGATGGTGTGACTTCAAGGTGATAATGGTCCCTTTCATCTGCCCTTTGCCCTCTAGGTGGAGGATTTTCAAGGTTGATGAATTGCCAACAAAGAAACCTTGGCGACTTACTGTAATGTATATTGTATACACTGTAGCCATGGTACACCACTGGTGAATGTGCAGATTAAGTGGATGTTATACCAATCAAGCAGTTTGCTTTGCCCTGGATGATGGTAAACTTGTGGTATTCGCACTTATTCAAAATGGTCAGAACCTCGTATTTTATGCTGCATCTGAGCATGGACTGCTCAATCAGCAAACAGCCTGAATTCATGATCGAGGGAACTTTGATGAATGAACTAGTTCAAGATATTTGGGCCCAGGGAACTGCCATAAGGAATTTCTGTAGTGCCGTCTTGGGACTGAGATAATAGGCTTCCTCCAGTTATTTTAATTGATGCTAGGTATGACTCCAGCCATTGCAGAGTTTTCACCCTTGTTACTATTTACCAGCTTCACTGTGGTTCCTTGGTGCCACACTCTGAATGTGCCTTGATACCAAGAGCACTTGCATTGCCACAGTCTCCAGGGCTATGGGCCAAGCGCTGGAAAATGGGATTCGTGTAGTCAGATCTTTATTGACCAGTGCAAACACGATGGGCCAAATGGCCTCCTTCTGTGCTGTAAACATCTATGAGTCAGTCATTTTAACTCAAGTTGTGGAATTCAGCTTTTGTACATATATGAACCAGGGGTATAATGAAGTCTGCAGCAGATTGGTCCACGCTGAAGCATTGTTGGCAAGTTGCTTCTGTGTATCCTCTAAATAGTACACAAAGCAACAACAGGTCACCAATGGTGTGGGCAGTAGGTGGCATTGCTGATCATACAGACTGCTTGTCCTGGCTGGTGCCCAGCTTCTGGAGTTACACTTTCCAGGCAAGTGTGGAGCAGTCTATCACATTCCTGACTTGTGCCTTGTAGGTGGAGGGGGGCAACTCACCATAAAATACCCAGCCTCTGACCTGCTCTCATTGCCACGGTATTTACATAGCTGAAGCAGTTCAATTTCTGGATAATGCTGACCTCCAGGATGATGTCACTGCCTCGTTCATCTGTTGCTGAACCAGCTATACCTTTATCACCAGCCTTTACTATTCTAACACTGCTGGGCTAGCCTCCCATCTTGATAAACTCCAACTCACACAAAACTCTGCTGCACCCAGCCAAATAGTTTAGCTCGCTCCCACTCCACCAGTTCCAGTTTACAATTTTCATCCCTGTTTTCAAGGCCTCACCTCTCCTTATCTCTAAACTACTCCAGTCAAACATACTAAAACTGCCAATTGTGGCCCCCATTTTAATTGTCAGATTACTTGAAGCCATGCTTAATTGTGCCCAATTCCTCCCCCAAGCCTCATGACCTCGCTCCTCTCCTTCAAGGTTCTTCTTAAAAGCTACTTCTAAGTTTTTAGTCACTTGTCCTAATCTCCTATGGCTTGATGTGAAATGCTGCTTGAAAACACCAAGTTTTACCATGTCAGTGACGTTATATTAAATGTAAATTATTGATGGTTGGGTGATGGAAATGCTATTGAACATCAAGAGGAGGTAGTTGCATGTGCCCTTGTTGGGATCCAGTCACTACTCAACACTTGTGTGATGCAAATGTTACTTACAGCCCAAACAGTGTTTACTGCCTTGGAGCAGTTGGTGATGAGCCTCCTTCTTGAACCGCAACAATTCATGTTACATGGATACAACCATAGTGCTGTTAAGTAGCAAGCTCCAGGATTACACCTCTGGAAGTCAGCTCATGACCATGTTTGAACCAAGATTCGACTGAAATTTGGAGTCAAGTAGCTCTGCAGGGATCTATGTTTGCTCAGAGTTCGTACATTCGTACAACCTAAACTGAGCAGTGAGCAGGTTATCCGTAGCTAAGTGCCACATGATAGCATTGCTGACGACAACTTCCAGCAGCCTGTTGATTGGGAGAAAGAATGGCAGGGCAGTCTTGGTCAAGTTGGATTAGTCCTGCTTTTTGTGGATGGGACCTACTTGTGCAAATTATACATTCTTGGCCAGATGCCAGTGGTGCAGTTGCAATGAAACAGATTGACTAGAAAAAAAGCTAATTCTATCGTACAGGTCTTCAGTATTACATTCATTTCGACAAATCAAAATGAGCAGAGTCCAATTACCAGAGATGGAAAGAACATAGGAACAAGAGTAGAGCATTTAGCCCCTTGAGCCCATTCTGCCATTCATTGAGATCATGGTTGATCTGTGACCCAACTCCATACACCCAACTTAGCCCATATCCTCTAATATCTTTGGATGACAAAAAAAATTAGATGCAAAAGCAAAAAGCTATGGATGCTGGAATCTGAAATAAAAAGAGAAAATGCTAGAAATACTCAGCAACTCTGTGGAAAGGGAAACAAAGTTAACATTTCAGGTTGATCACTGGTTTTGTTGAAAAGTCATGGACCTGAAACTGTAATTGTTTCTCTCTCCACAGATTCTGCCAGCCCTAAGTATTTCCAGCATTTTCTGTTTTTACTTTAGAAAAAAAAAGGTACATTGGTGAAATTTGTATTTCAATATAAAAATTGAACCACATCCGTATTTGGCTCTGCAGAGCTCGAAACAGTCATGATCTCAGAGCAGGTATATCACTGTTAGATTATACTTCAGGTATATTTTGCTCTACCATTAAAGTCAACCATTAGGATAAAATACGCTGTAGACAACTCAAAATTAAGTATGTACAACAGCAGAACCAGCAGCTAACAAATGATTTCTCTCAAAGTAGTGATACACTGTCGTCATGAAAAGCTGTATACAATTTTCTATGATTCATTCAATACCGCTAGTCATATTTTGCACCAAAATAAATTATTTTATTTCCAGGATGCCGAATCTCATACCGATATATATATAAGTACAGTACATCCACCAGATCTCCTTTATCCACAGAACATGGGTCCTTCAAAGAACTCCAATAAATTGGTTAAACATGACTCCCCCTTCACAAAACCATGTTGACTCTGCCTGATTGCCTTGAATTTTTCTAAAAGTGCCCTACTACAACATATTTAACAATAGCTTCTAACATTTTCCCTACGGCAGATGCTACGCCAACTGGCCTATTGTTTCCTGTTTTCCATCTCCCTTTTTCAATGGAGTTATACTTGCTACTTTCCAATTGAATGGACATGGTTTAGTCTTTCCACTGTTGTTAATGTTGTCTACATTAGAGGAAATAAAAGAAAGAGTAACTTAAGGGTAAGTCATGGCAAGCCAACTCAGTCACGTGGAATGCTCCTCCTGTGCAATGTGGGAAGTCAGGGACAATTCCAGTGGCCATGGTCTCGTGTGAAGGAAATGCCTTCGGCTGCAGCTACTTGAAATCTGTGTTTCAGAGCTGGAGTCACTTAGCAGCGTCGGCAGGGCTGAGTTCTTGGTGGACAGCAGGTAGTGAAGTGGTCGCACCACAGGTAAAGAGTGCACAGGCAGAAAGGGAATGGGTGACTGTGAGGCAGAGTAAAGGTACTAGGCAGGTGGTGCAGGAGTCCCCTGGGTCCATCTCCCTCTAACAAATTTTCTGCTCTGGATACTGCTGGGGCAAGTGATTTCTCAGGGGAATGCAGCGAGAGCCAAGACGGTGGCACCACGAGTGGCTCAGCTACACATGATGAAGGGAAAAAAGAGAAAAAAGTGCCAGAGGCATCGTGATGGGGGCTTCTTGAACCGCTGCAGTCCATGTGGTGTAGGTACACCCACAATGCTGTTAGGGAGGGAGTTCAAGGATTTTGACCCAGCGACAGTAAAGGAACGGCGATATATTTCCAAGTCAGGGTGGTGAGTGACTTGGAGGGGAACTTCCAGGTGGTGGTGTTCTCATCTATCTGCTGCCCTTGCCCTTCTAGATGGCAGTGGTCATGGGTTTGGAAGGTGCTGTCGAAGGAGCCTTGGTGAATTCCTGCAGTGCAACTTGTAGATGGTACACATTGCTACTACTGTGCATCAGTGGTGGAGAAAGTAAATATTTGTGGATATGGTGCCAATCAAGCAGGCTGCATTGTCCTGGAAGGTGTCAAACTTTGAGTTTTGTGGCAGATGCATTTATCTAGGCAAGTGGGGGTATTCCATCACACTCCTGACTTGTGCCTTGTAGACGGTGGACAGGCTTTAGGAAGTCAGGAGGCAAGCTACTTGCTGCAGGATTCCTAGCCTCTGACCTGCTCTTGTAGCCACAGTATTTATAAGGCTAGTCCAGTTGAGTTTCTGGTCAATGGTAACCCCAAGATGTTAATAGTGGGGGATTCAGTGATGGCAATGCCAGTGAACATCAAGGGGCAATGGTTGGATTCTCTCTTGTCGGAGACGGTCATTGCCTAACACTTTTGTGGCGCGAATATTACTTGCCACTTATCAGCCCAAGCCTGGATATTGTCCAGGTCTTGCTGCATTTGGACATGGACTGCTTCAGCACCTGAGAAGTAGCAAACAGTGCTGAACATTGTGCAATCATCAAACTTCTGACCTTATAATGGAAAGAAGGTCACTGAAGCAGTTGAAGACAGTTGGGCCTCAGACATTACTCTGAGAAACTCCTTCAGTGATGTCCTGGAGCTGAGATGACTGACCTCCAACAACCACAACCATCTTTCTTTGTATTAAGTATGACTCAACCAGTGGCAAGCTTTCCCCCCCTGATTCCCACTGACTCCAGTTTTGTTAGTTTTGTACTCTTGATGCAACACTCTGTCAAATGCTGGCTTGATGTCAAGGGCAGTCACCCTCACCTCACCTCGGGAGTTCAGCTTTGTCCATGTTTGAACCAAAGCTGTAAAAAGTGTCCAGCATGGGAAATTGACAGGGTTAAACTGTTTATACTTCAATGCAAGGAGTATTACAAACAAGGTAGATGAGTTAAGGGCACAGGTAGACACATGACAGCAGAATGTCATTGCTATAACAGAGACCTGGCTAAAGGAGGGACAAAACTGGCAGCTAAATACCTCTGGTTATAGAGTCTTCAGACATGATAGAGTAAGAGATAAAAAAGGAGGGGGGGGAGCGGTAGCACTAATGGTTAAAGAATCAATTCCAATTGTGAGAAGGGATGATATACTAAAAGGGTCAACAATCGAGGCTTTATGGATTGAGCTTAGAAATAAAAAAGGGGCAGTCACACTACTGGGAGTATACTACAGACCCCCAAATAGTGAAAGGGAGATAGAAGAACAAATATGTAGGCAAATTTCTACTTGTAAGAACAAGAGGGCAAAAATAGTAGGAGACTTCAACTATCTAATATCAACTGGGATTCAAACAATATAAGGGGCACTGAGGGAGAAAAATTCACGCAGTGTGTCCAGGAAACTTTTTTCAACCAATTAGTGACAAACCCAACAAGAGGAGATGCAATTCTAGACCTAGTCTTGGGGAACGAAGAAGGCCAAATGGGTGAAGTGACTGTTGGCAACCATATCGGGGACAGTGATCACAATTCAGTTAGAATTAGCATTACCGTGGAAAAGGACAGAGATAAGGCAGGAGTAAAAGTCTTGAACTGGGGGAAGGCAAATTTTGCAGAAATCAGAAGGACTTGACTGAGATGGACTGGACAGCACTGCTGGAGGATAAAACAGTGGAAAGCACTAAAAAGCGAGATCCTAACTGTACAAAGTAGACATGTCACCTACAAAAATAAGAGTGGTACTGCCAAATCTAGACCTCCCTGGTTGTCTAGAGGAATACAGGGGAAGATCAAATAGAAAAAGAAAGCGTGCAATGGCACAAAGAACTAAGCACTGCAGATAGCCTAGACGAATATAGGAAGTACAGGGACAAAGTAAAAAAGGAAATAAGGAAATCAAAGAGAGGACATGAAAAAAGATTAGCAAGTAAAGTTAAAGATAACCCAAAGATGTTTTACCAATACATTAATGCTAAAAGGTTAGTTAAGGAAAAAGTGGGACCTATCAGAGATGAAGATGGAAACTTGTGTGTAGATGCAGAAGCTGTGGAAAGGGTTTTGAATGAATATTTCGTCTTCATATTGGATATAGATATAGTGGTTCAGGAGGACGTAGATATCGTAGTCCAGGAGGAACACTGTGAGATATTGGACAGGATAGTCATAAAAAGAGAGTAAGTACTCAAAGGGTTGAAATCCTTGAAAGTTGACAAGTCACCAGGGCCAGATGGATTGTTTCCGAAGCTGCTGAAGGAAGTCAGGGAGGAGATAGCAGATGCTCTGAGGATGATTTTCCAATCTTTAGGAGATACATGGGAGGTACCAGAGGACTGGAGAAATGCAAACATAGTTCCATTGTTTAAAAAGGGATCAAAGGAAATGCCAAACAATTATAGGCCGGTTAGTCTTACATTGGTGGTGAGCAAATTAGTAGAATCAATCCTGAGGGATAGGATTAACTGTCATGTGGAAAGGCACGGACTTGTCAGGGATGGTCAGCTTGGATTTGTTAAAGGGAGGTCTTGTCTCACAAATTTGATTGCATTCTTTGAGGAAGTGACAAGAAGGGTTGATGAAGGTAGTGCAGTGGATGTTGTGTACATGGATTTTAGCAAGGCATTTGACAAGGTCCCACTTGGCAGGTTGGTCAGGAAAGTAAAAGCCCATGGGACTCAGGGTAATGTGGCAAACTGGATAAAAAGGTTGGCTTTGTAACAGGAAACAAAAGGTAATGGTCGATGGATGCCCTTGCGAATGGAAACTTGTCTCAAGCGGTGTTCCACAGGGCTTGGTGTTGGGACCCTTGCTGTTTGTGTTATATATTAACGATTTGGACATGAACGTGGGGGGCACGATTGGGAAGCTTGCAGATGACACAAAGATTGGCCAAGTAGTGGATAGTGTAGAGGATAGCCATAATCTCCAAAACAACATAGATGGGTTGGTGGAGTGGGCGCTAAAGTGGCAGATGGATTTTAACATAGAGAAGTGTGAGGTCATACATTTAGGGAGGTCAAACAGATACAGGGATTACACAATAAATGGGAATATACTAACAGCAGTAGATGAAGTGACAGACCTTAGCGTACAAGTACACAGGTCCCTGAAGGCAGCAGTTCAAGTAGACAAGGTTGTAAAGAAGGCATATGGAATGCTCTCCTTCACTGGCCATAGGTATAGAATATAAAAGTAAGGACATAATGTTAGAATTGTATAAAACACTGGTGAGGCCACAACTGGAGTACTGTGTGCAGTTCTGGTCACCACATGACAGGAAGGACGGAACAGCTCTGGAAAGAGTGCAAAGGAGGTTTACAAGAATGTTGCCAGGGTTAGAAAAGTGTAGCTACAAGGAGAGATTGGATAGGTTGGGCTTATTTTCCTTAGAACAAAGAAGGCTGAGAGGTGACTTGATTGAGGTGTACAAAATTATGAGGGGAATAGATAGAGTGGACTGGATAAAATTGTTTCCCTTGGTGGAGAATTCTAGAACCAGGAGACATTGATTCAAGACATGAGGAAAAACCTTTTTTATGCAGAGGGTAGTGGGTGTCTGGACTTCGCTGCCCAAGTTGGTGGTTGAGGCAGAAACTCTAAACTCTTTTAAAAAGCACCTGGATCTGCACCTTAAGTGCTGTAAACTGCAGGGCTATGGGGCGGGTGCAGGAAGGTGGGATTAGAAAGGGCACCTGGGTGTCCGTGGGCTGGCATGGACAAGATGGGCCCAATGGCCTCCTTCTGTTATAACTTTTCTATGGTTCTATGAGGTCAGGAGCTGCGTGGCCCTGGCGGAACCCAAACTGGGCGTCAGCGAGCAAGCTATTGCTAAGCAAGTTCTGCTTGATAGCACCGTAGATTACCCCTTCCATCATTTTACTGATGGAGAGTAGACTGATGGGGCCGTAATTGGCTGGGTTGGATTTGTCCTGCATTGTGTGCAAAGGACAGACCTGGGTAGATGCCAGTGTTGTAACTGTACTCGAAGAGCTTGACTAGGGGCACAACAACTCCTGAAGCACAAGTCTTCAGTACTATTGCTGGAATAGTGTCAATGCCCATAGCCTTTGCAGTATCCAGTGCCTTCAACCGTTTCTTGATATCACATGGAGTAAACTGAATTGGCTGAAGGCTGGCATCTGTGATGCTGGGGACCTTCGTCTATCAGAAGGTGAACATATAAGGCATTTCGGCGGCTGCAGATATGACACCAGGATGGTATGTTGCCTCACTGGTGCCAGGGTCAAGGATGTCACTGAGCAGCTGCAGGACATTCTGAAGGGGGAGGGTGAACTGCCAGAGGTTGTAGTCCATTTTGGTACTAACGACGAGGGTAAAAAGAGGGATGAGGTCCTGCAAGCAGAATATAGAGAGCGAGGAAATAAATTAAAAAGCAGGATCTCAAAGGCAGTAATCTCAGGATTACTCCCAGTGCCACGTGCTAGTGAGATCTTGAATAGGAGAATAGACCACATGAATGCGTGGCTGCAGAGATGGTGTAAGAGGGAGGGATTTAGATTCCTGAGGCATTGGGACAAATTCTGGAGAAGATAGGACCTGTACAAGCTGGATAAGATTGCACCCCAGCAGGACCAGGATCAACATCCTCGCAGGTGTATTCGCTCGTACTGTGGGGGAGGGTTTAAACTAGAGTGGATGGGAACCTGAGTGGGGAGAGACAAGACAGGGAAACAAAGGTAAAAATGAAAGACAGAAAAGTAAAAAGCAAAAAAGTAGAAGGTAGAGGAAACAGGGGCTAGCAGCAAATAGGGCCATAGTACAATAAAGGTGTGTAAAAAGACAAGTCTAAACGCACCGTATTTGAATACACGAAGCATTCTCAATGAGGTAGACAAATTAACAGCGCATATAGATACGATATGATTGCAATTACAGAGACATGGCCGCAGGGTGACCAAGGCTGGGAACCAAATATCCAAGACATTCGATATTCAGGAAGGACAGGCAAAAAGGAAAAGGAGGTGGCGTGACATTGTTAATTAAGTATGAAACCAGTGCAATAGTGAGAGAGGATATTGGCTCATAAAATCTAAATGGAGAATCAGCCTGGGTGAAGCTAAGCAGCAACAAAGGATAGAAAACATTAGTGGGAGTTGTATATAGACCTCCAAACAGTAGTGGTAAGCTAGGGGATAGTATTAAACAGGAAATTAGAAATGCATGTAACTAGGGTGTTACAATAATCATGGGTGACTTCAATCAACATATGGACTGGGCAAACCAAATTAGCAATAATACTGTGGCAGATGAATTCTTGGAGTGTATACGAGATGGCTTTTCAGGCCAGTATGTCAAGGATCCAACTCGGGAACAGGCTATCCTGGACTTGGTTTTGTGCAATGAGAAGGGGTTAATTAATAATCTTGTTGCACGGGGTCCTTTTGGGAACAGTGACCAAAACATGATGGAATTCTTCCTCAGGAAAGTGAAGTGGTCCAATCCGAAACTAGGGTCCTAAATCTAAACAAAGGAAACGACAGAGGTGTGAGGCACGAGTTGGTTAAGATAGATTGGGAAACTTCATTAAAAGTAGACAGGCAATGGCTAATATTTAAGGAACAAATGTATCAATTACCAGAGTTATATATTCCTTTCTGGCATAAAGCACAACAGGAAAAGTGGCCCAACGATGGCAAACAAAAAAAATTAAGGATAGTGTTAGATCCAAGGAGGAGTCATATAAAGTTGCAAGAAAAAGTTGCAAGCCTGAGGATTGGGAGCAGTTTAGAATTCAGCAAATGAGGACCAAGAGATTAAGAGGGGAAAATAAAGTAGGAGAGCAACTTGCAAGGAACATAAAAGAGGACTGTATAGGCTTCTATAAGTATGTAAGAAAAAAGATTGGCAAAGGCAAATGTAGATCCTTTGCAGTCTGAAACAGGAGAATTTATAATAGGAAACAAGGAAATGGCAGAGCAATTAAACTACTTCAGTTCTGTATTTGCAGAGGAAGACAAATAACTTCCCAGGAACGCTCGGGAATCGATGGTTGAGTGAGGAAGAAGAATTGAAGGAAAATATTACTAAAAAAAAAAAGTGCTGGAGAAATTAATGGGACTGAAAGCCTATAAATCCCCAGAGCCCAAAAATCAACATCCCAGGGTACTAAAGGTGACAACTGTGGAGATAGTGGCTGCATTGGTTGTCATCTCCCAAAATTCTGTACGTTCTGGAACAGTCCTGGCAGATTGGAGAGTGGCTTCTATTTGAAAAAGGGAGGAGGGAGAAAACAGGGAATTACAGACCAGTTAGCCTAACATCAGTGGTAGGGAAAGGATGAGATAACAGGACACTTAGAAAATGTGATCGGGATTAGACAAAGTCAACATGGACTTATGAAAGGGAAATCTTATTTGACAAACCTTCTGGAGTTTTTTTTTAAAGGGCGTACCTTACAGACTAGATAAGGGAGAATCAATGGTTGGGGTATATTTGGATTTTCAGAAAACTTTTGTTAAAGTCTCACGTAAGAGGTTAGTGTGCAAAATTGAAGCACATGGGACTGGGAGTCATATACTGGCATGGATTGAAAATTGGTTAGCTGACAGCAAACAGAAGGAATAAAAAATAAAATTTTTCGGAATGACAGGCAGTGACTAGGGGGGTACCGCAGGGATAAGTGCTTGGGCCCTAGCTCGTCACAATATATATCAATGGTTTGGATGAGGGAACCAATTGTAATATTTCCAAGTTTGCTTTCAAAAAAGAAAATAAGTGGCAGAAAAACCAGGTGTCATTGGAGGTCTGCAAACACCAGTAAGCAAACTGGGGAAAAGCGAAGAAGTGGGGGTGCCTAGTGAGGCACGCCTTATTGTAAACATGCAACAAACCAGAAGCATGTTCAACACCTTCTCTAAGTTGCGGGCATTGCAGGCAATGACCATCTCCAACAAGAGAAATCCAATCATCTCCCCTTCACGCTCAATAGCATTACCATCACTCAATCCCCCACAATCAATATTCTGGAGCTTACCATTGACCAGAAACTGAACTGGGCCAGCCATAAAAATAATTTGGCTGCAAGAGAAGGTTAGAGACTGGAAATCCTACGGAGAGTAACTCACCTCTTGATTCCCTAAAGCCTGTCCATCATCTACAATTCAGCAGCAGAACTGTCCTCAAACATAATCTGTAACCTCAAAACCCAGCATATCCCTCACTCTACTATTATCATCAAGTCAGGGGTCAACCCTGGTTCAAAGAAGAGTGCAGGAGGGCATGTCAGGAGCAACACCAGGCATACCTAAAAATGAGATGTCAACCTGGTAAAGCTATAACACAGGACTATTTGCATGCCAAACAGCATAAGCAGCAAGTGATAGAGCTAAGCAATCCCATAACCAACGGATCAGATCTAATCTCTGCAGTCCTGCCACATCCAGCCATGAATGGTGGTGGCAATTAAACAACTCAATGGAGGAGAAGGCTCCACAAATATCCCCATCCTCAATGATGGAGGAGCCCGGCACATCAGTGCAAAAGATAAGGCTGAAACATTTGCTACAATCTTCAGCCAGAAGTCCCAAGTGGATGATCCATCTCGGCCTCCTCCTGAGGTCCCCAGCATCATAGATGCCAGTCTTCAGCCAATTCGATTCACTCCATGTGATGTCAAGAAATGGCTGAAGGCACTGGATACTGCAAAGGATATAAACACTGACAATATTCCGGTAATAATACTGAAGACTTGTGCCCCAGAACTTGCCGCGCCCCTAGTCAAGCTGTTCCAGTACAGCTACAACACTGGCATCAATCCGGCTATGTGGAAAATTGCCCAAGTATGCCCCGTACACAAAATGCAGGACAAATCCAACCCAGCCAATTACAGCCCCATCAGTCTACTCTCGATCATCAGTAAAATAATGGAAGGGGTCATCAACAGTGCTATCAAGTGGCACTTGCTTCGCAATAAACTGCTCACCGACACCCAGTTTGGGATTTGCCCGGACCACTCAGATCCCTGACCTCATTACAGCCTTGGTTCAAACATGGACAGAAGAGCTGAACTCACGAGGTGAGGTGAGAGTGACTGACACTTGACATCAAGGCAGCATTTGACAGTCTAGTATCAAGGAGCCCTAGAAAAACTGGGGTCAATGGGAATCGGGGGGAAACTGCCCACTGGTTGGAGTCATACCTAGCACAAAGGAAAATGGGAGTAGACGTTGGAGGTCAGTCATCTCAGCTCCAGGACATCACTGCAGGAGTTCCTCAGGGTAATCTCCTTGGCTCAACCGTCTTCAGCTGCTTCATCAATGACCTTCCTTCTATCATAAGGACAGAAGTGGGAATGTTCGCTGATGATTTCACAACATTCAGCACCATTCGCGGCTCCTCAGATACTGAAGCAGTCCATGTCCAAATGCAACAAAACCTGGACAATATTCAGGCTTGGGCTGACAAGTGGCAAGTAACATTCGTGCCACACAAGTGTTAGGCAATGACCATCTCCAACAAGAGAGGATCCAAACATCACTACTTGATGTTCAATGGCATTACCATCACTGAATTCCCCACTATCAACATCCTAGGCGTTACCATTGACCAGAAACTGAACTGGACTAGCTATATAAATACTGTGGCTACAAGAGCAGGTCAGAGGCTAGGAATTGTGCGATGAGTAACCCACCTCCTGACTCCCCAAAACCTGTCCACCATCTACAAGGCACAAGTCAGGAGTGTGATGGAATACTCCCCACTTGCCTAAATGAGTGTAGCTCCCATAACACTGAAGAAGCTTGACACCATCCAGGACAAAGCAGCCCGCTTGTTTGGCACCACAACCATTCACTCCCTCTACCACCAATACACAGTAGCAGCAGTATGTATCATCTACAGGATGCCCTGCAGGGATTCACCAAGGCTCCTTCGACATCACCTTCCAAACACACGACCACTGCCATCTAGAAGGGCAAGGGCAGCAGATAAATGGGAACACCATCACCTGGAAGTTCCCCTCCAAATCACTCACCATCCTGACTTGGGAATATGTCTCCGTTCCTTCACTGTCACTGGGTCAAAATCCTGGAACTCCCTAACAGCACGGTGGGTGTACCCACACCACATGGACTGCTGCAGCTCAAGCAGGCAGCTCACCACCACCTTCTCAAAGGCAACTAGGGATGGGCAATAAATGCTGGCCCAGGCAGCGAAGCCACAACCCATTAATTAATTTTTTAAAAGTCAGGAGTGTGATGGAATGGTCCCCACCTGCCCGGATTAGTGCAACTCCAACAAAACCTAAGCAGCTTAACACTGTACAGGACAAAGGAGACCATCTGATTGGCATCCCATCCACAAACATTCATTTCCTCCAACATGATGCACCAGCCACAGAGATGCACTGCACTAACTCACCAAGGGGGCTTCGACAGCAACTTCCAAATCTGCGACCTCTACCACCCAGAAGGATAAAGGCAGCAGATGCATGGCAACACCTGCACATTGCCCTCCAAGCCACACACCATCCTGACTTCGGAACAGAGGTGGAGTATGCCATTCAGCCCCCTAAGCCTGCTCCACCATTTAACTAAATGATGGCTGATCTTCTACATCAATGCCATCTTCCCACATTATGTCTGCATCCCTTGATGTCATTGCTATCTTGAAATCCATCCCCAGGATCAGTCTAGTGAACCTTCATTGCCTTCCCTCCAAGACAGTAGATCCTTCCTTACATCAGGAAACCAAAACTGCACACAATACACCAAGTGTGTTTTCACCAAGGATCTGCAGCAAGACTTCCTTAATCCTGCACTCAAATCCCCTTGCAATTAAGACTAACACACCATTTTGCCTTCCTAATTCTTGTTGCATCTACATGTTAGGTTTCAGTGACTTACGAACAAAGACAACCAGGTCTCTTTGGACATCATTTCCCAATCTCTCCCCATTTCACAACACTCTGCATTTCCTTTTTTCCTACCAAAGTGGATAACTTCACATTTATCCACGCTATATTCTGCCATGTTCCTGCCCACTCATTTAATCTTTCTAAATCTCCTTGAAGCTTCTTTGTACCCTCCTCACAATTCTCATTCCTACCAAGTGTCATAAGTAAACTTGTAAACATTACATTTGGTCCCCATATCCAAATCATTAATACAGATTGTGAATAGCTGTGGTCCAAGCACTGATCCTTTCAGTACACCCTGTAGTCACAGCCTGCCAACCTGAGAATGATCCGTTTATCTCGACTATGTTTTCTGTCCGTTAACCAATCCTCAATCCGTGCCAGCATATTACCCCCAATCCCATGCGCTCTAATTCTGCTGACCTCCTGTGTGGGACCTTATCAAAAGCCTTCTGAAAATCCAAATACACCACATCCACTGATTCTCCGTTAACTCCTCTGCTAATAACTTCAAAAAAACACCAACAGGTTTGTCAAACATGTTTTCCCTTTTATAAATCCATTTTGACTCTGTCCAATTTCACCATTATTCCCTAAATGCCCAGTTATCACATCCTATAGAATAGATTACAGCATTTTTCCTACTACTGATGTTTGGCTAACAAGTCTGTTTTTGTCTCTTCCTTCTTTCTTAGATAGAGGGGTCACATTTGCTACCTTCTAATCTGCAGGCGCTGTTCCATAATCTATAGAATTTCTAAAGATGATCACCAATGCATCCACTATCTCAACAGCTACCTCTTTCAACACTCTGGGATGTAAATCATCCAGTCCACGGGATTTATCAACTTATCATCCCCATTCATTTCTCCAGCACTACTTTTTTCACGCCTACTAATTTCTTTCAGATCCTCAATCTCACTGGCCCCTTGAGTCCCCAATATTTCAGAGATTTCTTGTATCTTCCTGAGTGAAGACAGACACAAAGTATTTGTTTGGTTTCTCTGCCATTTTCTTATTACCCATTATAAATTCTTCACTCTCTGCCTGTAATTGGCCAACATTTGTCTTCACTAACCTTTTCCTTTTTACATACTTATAGAAGCTTTTACAGTCTGTTTTTATGTTCTTCACTAGTTTAATTTCAAATCCTATTTTCTTTTTCTTTATCAATTTCTTGGTTCTCTTCTGCTCAATTTTAAAATGCTCCTAATCTTCAGGTGTACTACTTATTTTGGCAGCTTTATAAGCCTTTCCCTTGGATCTGATGGAGTATTTAACTTCTCTTGTTAGCCATGGTTGGATCACATTTCCTACTGGCTTTTTGTAAAGGAAAGTAAATTTGTTGCAAACCATGCATTAATTCTTTAAATTCTAGCTAGCAATTGCCTGTCTACCGTTACACCTTTTAATGTAGTTCCCAATCTACCTTTAGCAAACTTGCCCCTTTGTAGTTTCCTTTGCTTAGATTAAAGACCCTAGTTTCGGATTGGCCTACATCACTTTCAAACTTCATGCAAATTTCTATCATACTATGGTCACTCTTCCCTGAAGGTTCCTTTATAACAAGATTAGCCCTTTCTCATTGCACAGTACCTCAATCCAAATTAACCCATTCCCTAGTTGGTTCCTCAACATACTGTTATACAAAACCATTGTGTATACATTCCAGGAATTTGTCTTGTTACGCATCAGTGCCCATTAGGTTTACCCAATCTATATGTAGATTGAAGTCCTCAATGATTACGGTATTAGTTTTTTTTTAAACATTCAAATTCACATACATGGCTTGGAATTATATCACCGTTCCTTCACTGTCACTTAGTCAAAATCCTGGAACTCCCTAACAGCACCGTGGGTACACCCACATCACATGGACTGCAGCAGTTCAAGGCAACGACTCAACACCTTCTCAAGGGCAACTGGAGATGGGCAATGAATGCTGGCCTAACCAGCGACATCCAATGAAAGAATAAAACAAATCCTTGGCTGTTAGTAGGGGGAAAAAATTGCTTGTTGTAAACCTGCAACAAACCAGAAGCATATTTAATATCTTCTCCAAGTTGTGGGAAATTAAGACTATTGCACTCGAGTTTTAATAACATTGAGCCAATCATAGCTGTACCGCAATTACTAAAAATGTTCACTCTTGAAATGTTACTCAATTGTGATTTAGCTTGAGATCAAAAATTATGCAGAGTTGAACTATTTCAGAAAGATCAACTCAGATTTCAAAGAAAATAAATGCTTCTACCTTTATCCACATTGTTGTTCATCGAAATTCCCACCTTAAGTTTCAGAACAAAAAAAAAAATATTTTTGAATTATTTCCCCATTTACAAAGACAGACAAATGAAAACCAAAGCCATCTAAGTTTTCCCCTCACAAAACTGTCCAAAGACTTTTTTCTTTGCCAACAGTAACTATATTTTAATGTGTCTAATGTCATTTGCACATTGGCTTTTCCCTTATTAGGGAAAGGTTTGGAATCCACTGCTTAAAATGGGAGATGAAACAGTTACCACATTATCTTCTAATATTTCACATAAAATAGCTTCCAGACTATAAATACCCAGGTTTCAAGACATGCTTTAATAATCACAAGCGCTCTGCATATAGTTTCACTGCTGTGCAGACGCACAACATTTGCTGCAAAGTAATATTTTAACCCTCTCCTTCATTCACACCCATGAAACCTTTCCTTACATGGAGGGCTGAACAATTTTCACTGAGAAACAGGGTTGTAATGACTAATCCAATCCCAAACAACAGTTTTATCATCACCTCCCAACAATCACTGTCAATCAGTCTCAATCTAGCAAAATTGCTTTCAAGTAATATGGGTTCATCCTCTGTTCAGTTATTTATAATACAATTCAGCATCTTAAACAATAATTACAGAATCTCACATTATCTTCCTGTACATGAGGTAGAACCACAGAAAAGTTTCAATACAGAATGAGGCCATTCAGCCCATCATGTCTGCGCCAGCCAAAGAGAAAAAATAAACTAGCCACTTATTTTAATCTCACTTTCTAGCACCTGGTCCATAGCCTTGCAGGTTACAGCACTTCAGATGTCGAGCCAGGTTCCTTTTTAATGAGTTGAGCATTTCAGCCTCAACAACCAATTTAGGAAGTGAATTCCAGAACCCACCACCCTCTGGGTGAAAAGGCTTTTCCTCCTGTCCCCTCTAATCTTTCTACCAATCACCTTAAATCTATGCCCCCTGGTAAGTGACCCCACAGCTCAGGGAAACAAGTCTTTCATGCCTACCCTCTATGGGCCCCTCAATTTTGTACCAGCATTTGCTCACGAGTAGCACATTTGCTTCCAAGCCTGAAGGTCAGAGGTTCAAGCCCCACTTTAGAAATTTGAGCACCTTATCTTGGCAGACACTTCAGTGCAGCAGTAAGGAAATATTGCATTTTTTAAAAATTCATTCATGGAATGCAGCCTGCGCTGTTAATGCAAGCATTAACTATCTATCCCTACTTGCCCTCGAGAAGGTGCGGTTGAAATGTGCTGGCTTCTTAAATACAATTGAGTGGTTTGCTAGACCACTTCAGAGGGCAGTTAAGAGTCAACCACATTACTTTGGGTCTCGAGTCACAGAGACCAGATTGGCTAAGTATAGCAGATTTCCTTTCCTATTCATGAAATAGATGGATTTTTACAACATGAACTCCTGTTTCAGGGTTATCAATACAGATATTAATATTTTATTCCAGGTTTATTTGATTAATTCAACTAGTCCAGTCACCACAGTGGGATTTTAACTCATGTCTCTGGACCATTAGTATAGGACTCTGAATTACTTGTACTGTAATAAATTTGCTACCATACTTGAAATGGAGATGTTGCCTTTTGGATGTGATGTTAAACAGGGTCTCCACCTGCCTCTTGAACAGACATAATGATCCCATGGCACTATTCAAAGAGGTTCAGGGAAGATATTCTAGTGTTCTGGCCAAAATTATCCCTCAACTATCACAGATAATTTCTCTCATTCTGGCTGTGTCCAAATTGGTTGCCAAGCACATTCCATAGATTCCATCAGAGACTACGCATGAAAACGTACTTTTGTTGGCTGGAAAGCACTTTGGAATGTCCTGAGGTCACAAAAAGCATCTTCTAAATGCAATCTCTCTCTTCAATTAAGGAATCATTAGAGACTGAACTGAGGCCAATTTCTGCATCCCTTACTATCTTGACAGAGCTCAGTGTTCATAGGTGGGCCTTTAATCTGGATGAAACATCTATATGCTTTTTAATCAACTGTGCAGCTTCCTTTAATAATGTAAAAAAAATTCAAGTGTTTATATCCATCCCAGCAAGAAAGTGCACAAGTTTGCATTTATGTGACTCCTTCACAGAATCTCCCAAAGTGCTCCCAAGCAAATAAAGCGCTTTGTAGTGACTATTTGGGGCAGGTGATATGCACACAGCAGGGCTCCACAGACAAGATAAATCACGAGATAATGTTTTTTGTAATGTTGCTAGAGGTTCAAATGTTTTCTGGGATACCAGAACTTCCCCACTCTTCCTTCAAATAGTACCATCCGAGCACAGACAGGATTACAGTGTGCTATCTCATCCGAGGATGGGACTTCAAACAGCAGCAGATCATTATGTCGAGGCTTTGGAAAACTATACTTTTCAACCAGACATCAGAGAAGGAGAATAGAAGCACTCCAGGTTGACACAATTTCCCTCCTCTGCTGTAGGGCACAATTTCTACTGAGCAGTTTTCAAAAACAGATCTCAGTGAAATGTGATGGAAGGCATGTAAAATTTTCATACTAGGCCCACTTCAACTGCAAGGGTCCTGTTGCAGGTGCTATCTTTCAGATGAGCTGCTAAACCAAGGCCCTATCTGCCTGGTTGGGTGGGTGCACAACACTCCATGGCACTATTTGAAAGAAGAGCTGTAGTGGAGTTATCAGCAGTATACTGGGGACTATTTATCCCTCATTCAAAAATCACAAAATACAGACCATCTGGTCATTAACACATTGCTGTTGTGGGAGTTCAATGTGCGCAAACTGGCTGCCACAACGGTGACTACACTTCAAAAGTATTTCACTGGCTGTAAAGCACTGGAGATGTCCAGTCATTGTGAAAAGCAAGTCTGTTCTTAACTGGTTCAACCATATAAATATTCAAGAAAAGTTAAGGATTGTATTACATTGAAGGACTAACGAGAATATTAGATCGAAGGAAGAGGCCTATAAAGCTGGCAAATAAAAAATTGTGGGGCGCTTCAGGACTGGGGGCATTTTAGAATTCAAAGCAGAAACAAGAAACTGAAAAAGAGGGAAAATAGAATGTGAAAGTAAAGTAGCAAGACATGTAAAAACAGATTGTAAGAAGTTTGGAAAAAATTCACAAAGACATACGTGGGTCCATTACAAGCAGAGACAGAATTTATAGTTGGGAATAAGGAAATGGCAGAGAAACTAAACCTCTGCATCTGTCTTCACTGAGGAAGTTACAAAAAAAACTTCCCTGAAATACTTGAAAGCCAAGGGAGTGAGATTGAGGACCTGAAAGAAATTGGTATAAGTAAAAAATAGTGAAGAAATTAATGGGACGGAAAGGTCCTTCAACCTGATGATCTACATCCTAGAGTGTTGAACGAGGAAGCGATAGACAGCGGATGCACAGGTGATCATCCTGCAAAATTCCAAATATTCTGGAACGGTTCCTGCAGATTGGAAGGTAGCAAATGTAACCCCACAATATTTAAGGAAGGAGGGAAAGACAAAATGGGGAGCTACAGGCCTGTCAACCTGACATTACTGGGCAAAGCTAGGGTCTATTCTGAAGAATGTGATAAATTGATGATAATTGGCAGAATTGAGGCAGAGTCAACATGGATTTATGAAATGAAAATCATGTTTGATTGTTTTTGAGGTGGTAACCCGCAGAATATGAGAGGAAACCAGTGGATGTGGTGTATTTGGATTTTCAGAAGGCTTTTGATAAGGCTCCAAGCGAGAGGTTAGTGAGCAAAATTACAGCACATGGGATTGAGGTAATATACTGACATGGATTGAGAATTGGTTAGCAGGCAGAAAACAGAGTAAGGATAAAAGGATCATTCTCAGGTTGGTAAGCTGTGACTAATGGGATACTGCAAGGACCCATGCTTGGCCCCCAGCTCTTCAGAATCTATATTAATGTTTTGGATGTGGGGACCAAATGTAACATTTCCAAGTTTGCTTATGACACAAAACTTGGTGGGAATATGAGTTGTGAGGAGGATGCAAAGAGCCTTCAAAGGAATTTAGACAGGCTAAATGAGTAGGCAGGTACATGACATGTGGAATATAACATGAAAAAATTTGAAGCTGTCGACTTCAGTAGGGAATACAGAAATGCAGAATATTTCTCAACAGTGAGAGATTGCGAGGTGTTGATGCCACAGGGACCTTTTTTAAAATTCATTCAAGGAATGAGGGCTTTGTTGGCTAAGCCAGTGTTTATTGCCCACCCCAAATTGCCCTTGAGAATGTGGTGGTGAGCTGCCTTCTTGAACCGCTGCAGTCCATGTGGTGTAGGTACACCCACAGTGCTGTTAGGGAGGGAGTACCAGGATTTTGACCCAGCAACAATGAAGGAACTGCGATATATTTCCAAGTCAAGGTGGTGAGTGGCTTGGAGGGGAACTTCCAGGTGGTGGTGTTTCCATGCATCTGCTGCCCTCGTCCTTCTAGATGGCAGTGGTCATGGGTTTGAAAGGTTCTGTCGAAGGAGTGTTGGTGAATTCCTGCAGTGCATCTTGTAGATGGCACACACAGCTACTACTGTGCATCGGTGGTGGGAGTAAATGTTTGTGGATGTGGTGCCAATCATGCGGGCTGCTTTGTCCTGGACGGTGTCAAGCTTCTTGAGTGTTGTGGGAGCTGCACTCATCCAGGCAAGTGGGGAGTATTTCATCATATTCCTGACTTGTGCCTTGTAGATGGTGGACAGGCTTTGGGGATTCAGGAGACGAGTTACTCATCTCACTCTTCCTAGCCTCTGACCTGCTCTTATAGCCTGCCACAGCATTTATATGGCTAGTCCAGTTCAGTTTCTGGTCAATGGTAACCCCAAGGATGTTGATCTTGGGGGATTCAGTGATGGTAATGACAATGAACGTCAAGAGGCGATGGTCAAATTCTCCTTTGTTTGAGACGGTCATTGCCTGACACTTGTGAGGCGTGAATTTTGCTTGTCACTTGTCAACCTAAGCCTGGATATTGTTCAGGTCTTGCTGCATTTGGACATGACTGCTTCAGTCCCCGAGGAGTCGCAAATATTGCTGAACATTGTGCAAATCATCAGTGAACATCCTCACTTCTGACCTTATGATGGAAGGAAGGTCATTGATGAAGCAGCTGAAATGGGTGGGCCACGGACATTCCCCTCAGGAAGTCCTGCAGTGATGTCCTGGAGCTGAGATGACTAACCTCCAACAATCACAACCATAAATAAGATGATCAGTTAATTCTCAGCACACATCTGTGCAGAGAAGGAATTAACATTGCAGATATGAACCCTTTGTTTTAATCAAAGACTCACACCAAAAATGTTAACTCCACTGTTTTCTCCATCTGCAGAGTGTTCCAGCATCTAGTTTTTTACTTTTTGAGAACCAGTTAATCTGTTTTTGTTATTGGGTGAAGAAATGTTCGACATGAGGAGTACCTGCTTCTCTTCAAATAATACAACAGGATCTTCCACATGCAATTTTATAGACAGTACATCCAAAAAAATGGCACATCTGACAATGTTGCACTCCTTTATCAGTGCACTGTCGTGTTAACCTAGATATGTGCTAAGCCCCGAAATGGGGCTCACTGGTAGTTTTGCATGTTAGCAAATCTGATGGGCACCTAGAACAAGTAGATTTAAGAGTATAAAAGCCAGAAACCAGTTCCTGGAGTCCAAAACAAAAATATAAATTTGACCCAATCAGGTCTCAATTAGCTAAAAATGGCATAGTGTACACTTTCAGAAAAGCCAAGCCCTTTGAACATGCTATATATCCAAGGAATTGGAATGCAAATTGAAAGCGAGAAATGGGCCAACATTTCAATTTAAACAAAAGCAGTTGAAAACAGTTAAAAGATTGTACGAAGAACTTGAAAAATAGGAGTAGGCCATACAGTTCACTGAGTTGATTTCACTATTCAATAAGAACATGGCTGAACTTCTACATCAACTCCACTCCCCACCCTCCCCCCACCAACATCCACATCCTTCTGGGGTAGAAAATTCTAAAGAACCCAAACCCAGGTTTAGAAATTTCTCATCTTGGTCCTAAACAATTGACTCTCTATCCTGAGACTATGCCCCCAGTTCTTATCTCTTAAAGCCAGGTGAAATATATTGACATCTACCAAGTTCTGTCGAAGGGTCATGAGGACTCGAAACGTCAACTCTTTTCTTCTCCGCCGATGCTGCCAGACCGGCTGAGTTTTTCCAGGTAATTCTGGGTTTTTTTGACATCTACCATGTTAAGCCCTCAGAATTTTACACAGTTTAATGAGATCAACAATTTAATCAACTCTCATTCTTCTCAACTCCATTAACAAACAATAAGGTCAAAATACAATTAGTGAGAAAGTGCTGAATAAAGATAGGGAAACACAGCCAATCAGAAATATTCAAAGCATTTAAATATCTAATTCAGTTGTGAAGGGTTGATGTTGTTGAGTTGTTACTACTAAAATTTAAACAATCTTATTGCTGTAGTAACTGATTATCTTGGCATACAATATGTTAAGCTGAAGATTATTTTTCAAATCATCTCGAAGGAAGACAGAATTTTCCTGCCAGTGCAATCATTAAAATTGTACATTATAAATTATCATTTCTATCCAGACCCAGTCTTCCAATCCAATGTTCACCTCTCCTGCAGATACCACAGCACATATCATCATAAACTAAATAGAACTAGACACAAGCTGCTCTCCACTCCGCAGAACTCAGGACTAAACAAGCTGCTGCTCAATGTCACCCAATTGCAGCACTGTATCCTTTAGAATGGACGAGAGATGTATCTGATATGCAACAGTCCATGTCTTGACACCCTGAATTCCAGCAGCAACCTACATGCAAGTCACACAGTCACTGAAGCAGAACTTCAGGAAGTGACAGAAAAAGCTCCAAAACTAGCTCAAAACAAAGGTGGTTAACAGGCATCAACAACAACTTGTATTTAAATCACAAATCTAACATAGATCCCCAGATGCATCACAGAGAAATCAAACAAAATCTGATGCCAAATCACATGAGGAGTTCATAGGGAAAAAATTTTAAATATTTAGAACTGTGAGGAGAGTGATAGACTTTAAGAGGCTGGAGGAATGGATGGACATGGGACAGATGAAATGTGAAACGGCACGTTTTAGTAGGAACAAAGAGGAGGGGCAACATAAAATAAATAGCACAATTCTAAAGGGGGTGCAGGAACAGAGACACCTGGGTATATCTGCACTAACCTTACAAGCTGGCAGGAAATGCTTTTGAAAGCGGTTAACAAGCATACTGAATCCTGGGCTTATAAATAGGGTCATGGAATACAAAAGCTAGGAAGTTATGTCAAACCTTTATAAATCTCTGGTTCAGCTTCAACTGCAGTACTGGGTTCAATTCTGGGCAGCACACTATAGGGAGGATGTAAAGACTTTAGAGAGGTGCAAAAAATATTTACAAGAATGATTCCAGGAAGGACGGACTTCAGTTACATGAATAGATTGGAGAAGCTAGGACTGTTCTTATTGAGAAGATTGAGATGGGATTTGATCGAAGTATTCAAAATCACAAGGGCTCTAGACAGAGCAGATGGAGAGAACCTGTCCCCACAGCAGAAGAATCGCAAACCTGAGGGAACCAATATAAGGTGAATGGCAAGAGAACCGACAGCAACGTTGATTTATTTTTGAAACGCAGTAAGCGGTGTGGATCTGAAATAAAGACAGAAAAAGCTGGAAAAACTCAGCAGGTCTAGCAGCATCTGTGGAGGGAGAGAAACAGAGTAAATGTTCTGAGTCCACATGACCCTTCTTCAGACCTGATTTTTTTTGTTTGGGCCCTTGGACGGTGAGGATGGAGGAGGTAAAGGGGCAGGTTTTGCACCTTCTGCAATTGTATGGGAAGGTGCCGTGGGAAGGGGGTGAGGTGTTGGGGGTGACGGAGGAGTGGGCTAGGGTGTCCTGGAGGCAACTGTCCCCATGAAGGGACCCCAGGTTGGAATTGGCAGAATTGGTGGAGGACGATCCTTTGAATGCGGAAGCTGGTGGGGTGAAAAGTAAGAACAAGGAGGATCCTATCACGGTTCTGGGAGGGAGTGAGGGCAAAGGAGCGGGAGATGGGTCGGACACGGCTGAGGGCTCTATCAGCCACAGTGGGGGGTGGGAGGACCTCAATTAAGGAAGGAGGAAGACATGTCAAAAGCACCATTTTGGAAGGTGGCATCATCAGAACAGATGCAATGGAGGCAAAGGAACTGAGAGAATGGGATGGAGTCCTTACAGGAAGCAGCATGTGAGGAGCTGTAGTTGAGGTAGCTGTGGGAGTCAGTAAGCTTGTAATGAATATTGGTGGACAGTCTATTACCAGAAATGGAGAGAGAGGTCAAGGAAGGGAAGTGTCAGAGATGGACCATATGAAGCTGATAGAGGGGTGGAAATTGGAAGCAAAATTGATAAATGTTTCCAAGTCCAGACGAGAGCATGAAACGGCACCAAAAACAGTCATCAATGAACCAAAAGAAGAGTTGTGGGAGGGGGCCCTGAGTAAGACTGGAACATGGAATGTTCCACATAGCCCATAAAGAGACAGGCATAACTGGGACCCATGCAGATATCCATAGCCACACCTTTTGTTTGGAGGAAGTGAGACAAGTTTAAGGAGAAATTGTTCCATGAGAGAACAAATTCAGCCAGGCAAAGGAGAGTGGTGGTGGATGCCGATTGTTCAGGACTGTGATGTGTAATGAAGCAGATTTGATAAGGGAGCTTAAGGTGAAGGAACCCTGAGGAGGAAGTGACCATAATATGATAGAATTTACCCTGCAATTTGAGAGGAAAAAGCTGGAATCAGGTGTAACAGTATTACAGTTAAATAAAGGCAACTACAGAGGCATGAGGGAGGAGCTGGCCAGAATTGACTGGGAGATGAGCTTAGCAGGAAAGACATTGGAACAGCAATGGCTGGAGTTTCTGGGAGCAATTTGGGAGACACAGCAAAAATCATCCCTAGGAAGAAAATGCATACCAAAGGGAGGACGAGGCAACTATGGCTGACAAGGGGAGTCAGGGACAGCATAAAAGCTAAAGAGAAAGCATACAATGCGGCAAACAGCAGTGGAAAGCCAGGGGATTGGGAAGCCTACAAAGACCAACTGAGGACAATTTAAAAAATGAGGGAGAAGATGAAATATGAGGGTAAACTAGCCAGTAATATGAAAGAAGATTGCAAGAGTTTTTTAGATATATAAGGGGTAAGAGAGAGGCAAAAGTGGACATTGGGCTGCTGGAAAATGACACTGGAGAAGTAGTAGTGGGGAACAAAGAAATGACGGAGGAACTGAATAGGTACTTTGCGTCAGTCTTCACGGTGGAAGACACGAGTAATATCCCCAAAGTTCAAGAGAGTCGGGGGGCAGAGGTGAGTATGGTGGCCATTACCAAGGAGAAGGTGCTAGGAAAACTGAAAGGTCTGAAGGTGGATAAATCACCTGGACCAGATGGATTACACCCCAGAGTTCTGAAGGAGATAGCTGAAGAGAGAGTGCAGGCGTTAGTGGTGATCTTTCAAGAATCACTGGAGTCAGGGAGGGTCCCAGAGGACTGGAAAATCGCTAATGTTACCCCCCTGCTTAAGAAGGGAGTGAGGCAAAAGACAGGAAATTACAGGCCGTTTAGCCTGACC
The DNA here is from genome assembly GCF_017639515.1 of Carcharodon carcharias. Taxonomy (NCBI): domain Eukaryota; kingdom Metazoa; phylum Chordata; class Chondrichthyes; order Lamniformes; family Lamnidae; genus Carcharodon; species Carcharodon carcharias. The sequence continues at coordinate 12,711,635 of NC_054471.1, forward strand.
TCGGTCGTTGGTAAGATTTTAGAGTCCGTTATTAAGGATGAGATTTCAGAATACTTGGAAGTGCATGGTAAAATAGGGCAAAGTCAGCATGGTCTCATCAAGGGGAGGTCATGCCTGACAAATCTGTTAGAATTCTTTGAGGAGGTAACGAGCAGGTTAGACAAAGGAGAGCCAATGGATGTTATCTATTTGGACTTCCAGAAGGCCTTTGACAAGGTGACGCACAGGAGGCTGCTCAGTAAGATAAGAGCCCATGGTGTCAGAGGGAAGGTACTCGCATGGATAGAAGATTGGCTGTCTGGCAGGAGGCAGAGAGTGGTGATAACGGGGTCCTTCTCAGGATGGCGGCCAGTGACTAGTGGAGTTCCACAGGGGTCAGTGTTGGGACCACAACTTTTCACTTTACACATTAATGATCTAGATGAAGGAACTGAAGGCATCCTGGCTACGTTTGCAGATGATACAAAGATAGGTGGAGGTACAGGTAGTATTGAGGAGGCGGGGAGGCTGCAAAAGGATTTGGACAGGTTAGGAGAATGGTCAAAGAAGTGGCAGATGGAATACAATATGGGGAAATGTGAGGTCATGCACTTTGGTAGGAAGAATAGAGGCATAGACTATTTTCGAAGTGGGGAGAGAATTCAGAAATCTGGAGTGCAAAGGGACTTGGGAGTCCTAGTCCAGGATTCTCTTAAGGTTAACTTGCAGGTTGACGCAGTAGTTAGGAAGGCAAATGTAACGTTGGCATTTATTTCGAGAGGACTAGAATATAAAAGCAGGGATGTGCTGCTGAGGCTTTATAAGGCTCTGGTCAGACCATATTTAGAATATTGTGAGCAATTTTGGGCCCCGTATCTCAGGAAGGATGTGCTGGCCCTGGAGAGGGTCCAGAGGAGGTTCACGAGAACGATCCCAGGAATGAAAGGCTTAACATGTGAGGAACATTTGAGGACTCTGTGTTTACACTCGATGGAGTTTAGAAGGGTAAAAAGGGGGGGATCTGATTGAAACTTACAGAATACTGAAAGGCCTGGACAGAGTGGACATGGGGAAGATGCTTCCATTAATAGGTGAGACTAGGATCTGAGGGCACAGCCTCAGAGTAAAGGGAAGACCTTTTAGAACAGAATGAGGAGAAACTTCTTTAGCCAGAGAGTGGTGAATCTATGGAATTCATTGCCACAGAAGGCTGTGGAGGCCAGGTCATTGAGTGTATTTAAGACAGAGATAGATAGGTTCTTGACTGGTAAGGAGATCAAAGGTCACAGGGAGAAGGCGGGAGAATGGGGTTGAGAAACTTATCAGCCATGATTGAATGGCAGAGCAGACTTGATGGGCCGAATGGCCTAATTTCTGCTCCAATGTCTTACAGGCTCTGTTCATAGAACCGGAGAGCCCTCAGACCATCCCAGTGGGGGATGGAGGTGTGGAGGGATTGGACGTCCATGGTGAAGAGGTGGCAGTTAGGGCCAGGGAACTGGAAATTGTAGGGCATCAGAGGAATTGCAGATAAAAGCAAAATACTGTGGATGCTGGAAATCTGAAACAAGAACAAAAATAGCTGGAAAAACTCAGCAGGTCTGACAGCATCTGAGAGGAACACATTTAACGTTTCAAGTCCGGAGGAATTGCGGACGTAGGTGGGAGAAGACTAGAAAAGGGGAAAGAGAACCGAGTCAAGATTAAGAAGAAATGAGTTCCGTGGGGCAGGAACAGGCTGACACAATCGGTCCAACGGGGCAGTCCTGTTTGTGGGTTTTGAGAAGGAGGTAGAAGCAGGCTGTGCAGGGTTGGCAGATTATGAGGTTGGAAGCTGTGGAGGGAAGATCTCCAGAGAAGATGAAGTCAGTGACGGTCCTGGAAACAATGGCTTGATGATCAGTGGTGGGGTCAAGGTCCGGGGTAGGTTTGGAAGAAGTGTCTGAGAGTTGGCACTCAGCTTGAGAGATAAAGGTCAGCACGCCAAACAACAACAGCACCACCCTTGTCAGCAGGTTTGAAGCTCTGAAGAAGGGTCACACGGCCTCAAAATATTAACTCTGCTCTCTCTCGCCACAGATGCTGCTAGACCTGCTGAGTTTTTCCAGCATTTTCTGTTTTTGTTTCAGATTTCCAGCATCCACAGCATTTTCCTTTATCTGAGGATCTGGAATACATTGCCTTAGAGTGTAGTGGAGCCAGATTCAATCATAGCTTTCAAAAATAAATTGAATAAGCACCTAAAGGGAGACGACGTGTAGAGCTATGAGAAAAGGGCCTGGGTAATGGGGCTCGCTGAGTTGCTCTGGCAGAGAGAATGACCTCATAAGCTGCAACCATTCTATTCCATCAGTATAGAAGATTAAAGGGTGATCCAACTGAGGTACAGCCCTCTGATGGAGATGTAGTCCAGGAAAAGGAGGCTTGACCTTAAAATTGGAGCAGCATCATTCTCTGGGGTATTAGCAGGAACCACGACAACAAAGCCCAGTGGAAATCTGTGACTATGCTCCCAGAAAGGTGCTGACTTCAGTCAATCAAAAGTTTAAAAGAGATTGATAGATACTTATTAGGCAAAGGCATAAGGGTGAAAGCAACAATGTGGATCGAAGGAGTGATGATGCAGGTCGCCATGATAAAGTGACTAGTGGAAAAGAATCAAGGGGTTGAACGCAATGTGCTAACTTATGCAGATTCACAGCCTGGCAAAAGCAGAGTCCCCACTCGAGCAGTGCTCCATTTATGAGAACGTACACAGCCATGAATCAGTCTTAAAACGGCCGCACAGCGCAACAAGCAAGTTGGGCACTGCAAACATAAGTTTGGATGAACATTGATTGAATGGCCTCCTTCTGTTCGTATGACGGATACCATTGGAAGAACACACTAGCAAAGATCAAATCAGCCAACATGTTTACGTTCCCAAGTAAAGAGTGGCCAGTAAGTAGTGACTGCAAGAATCAACAGAACACAGGCACGTTTTCAATATTAGCACAAGCTCAAGGACAAGGGGGTGCATGAATTGAAGTTTGTACAGAAAATCATTAATATACAATTCCTTCAGACACACCAAAGTTATGCATTTCAAGTAAGTAATGGATACACTTTTAGCAGGTGGGGATTTTAGGATGGAAATACGAACATACGAATGAGGAGGAGTCGGCCACTCAGCTCTTCGAGCCTGCTCCACCATTCAATTTGATCAAGGCTGATCTAATTGTAACCTTAACCCCACGTTCCTGCATACCTCCGATAACCTTTCATCTCCTTGTAAATCAAGAATCTATCTCGCTCTTCCTCATAAATATTCAAAGACTCTGCTTCCACCACCTTTTGAGGAAGAGTTCCAAAGATCCACACCCTCAAATTTCTCATCTGTGTCTAAAAATGAATGATCCTTTTTTTTTAAAACAGTGACCCCTAGTTCTAGATTCTCCCACAAGAGGAAACATCCTCCCCACATCCACCCTGTCAAGAACCCTCAGAATCTTATATTTTTCAATCAAGTCACCTAATGCCTTTTCTAAATTGCAGTGGATACAAGCCTAACCTGTCCTCCCTTTCCTCATAAGACAACCCACCCATTCTTGGTATCAGTCTAGTAAACCTCTGAACTGCTTTTAACACATTTACATCTTTCCTTAAATAAGGAGATCAGTAGTGTACACAGTACTCCAGATGTGGTCTCACCAATGCCCTGTACAACTGAAGCATAACCTCCCTACTTTTGTAATCAATTCCCCTCACAATAAATGAAAACATTCTATTAGCTTTCCTAACTGCTGTACCTGCATATTAGCCTTTGTGATTCATGCACTTGGACACCCAGATCCATCTGAATCTCAGAGCTCTGCAATCTCTGACCATTTAGATAATAAGCTTCTTTTTCATTCTTCCTGCCAAAACGGACAATTTCATTTTCCCACATGATACTCCATTTGCCAGATCTTTGCCCACTCACTTAACCTATGTCACTTTGTATCCTCCTTACGTCCTCTTCACAAATTACTTTCCTACCCATCTTTGTGCCATTAACAAATTTAGCCACCATTCCTTCAGTCCTTTCATACAAGTCATTTATATAAAAGGTTTCCTGATTTACAGCTATTTCCGGGAAGTTACTTGCGTCCCCTATAATGAAGAACGAAGCAAAATACCTGTTTAATTCATCTGCCATCTCCCTACTTGCCATCAATTCCCCAGATGCACTATAAAACCAATGGAAAGAAGTCTGGGAGTGCCTTGTGGACAGAAATGATTTTTTTTCACAGTTTTGTAAAGTTCTCAAGGTTGGAGATAGCCATAAGTAATTTCATGAAGATAAAGGCTGTTTTAACAAGAAAAGTTAAGCTTGTAATAACGAAAAAACTCATAGGATGCTACATTCTATCCACTTTCCTGTATACCTCAGAAACCTGGACAATAAGTAACGATCTGTGGAAGAAAATAAAGGTCTTTGAATTGTGGATGCTAAGACATGTGCTTAAAATTGCATATTCAAACCATAAGACAAGCAAAGAGATGCTTGAAATGGCAAGAGCAAATGATCTCTAAAAAGTCAGTAATTCGGCCATTTGTTCGAAGCTGAAAACCTCCAGGGATCCCTTGTGTGCAAAGTGGAGGGCAGCAGAAAGAGGGGTCGACCTAAGCATATTTGGATGACGGACATCATAAAGCAGTTGCAGACAAGCTACAGTGGAGGAAGGCGCAAGACAGACAAGTGTGACATAACTACACAGCAGACCTCCATAAAAGAGCAACAAAGTTCTCCACACAATGGACAGAAGAACAACGAATTATGTATTACCTACATGCATGAAGAGTTGGAAGCCTGCTTAAATTTAACCTGTTTTCCTGAAATTTGCTAGTGTTTTGTATGCATCCTAGCAGGAATCAGGACATTAAAGGGAAAAGATCATCCAAATTTATATTTAAAGATATTTAAAACTGAAGTTAGCAGAGAAATTCAATTTCGTCCAAATGCAATTTCATTGTCGATGGAAACTCAAGCTAAAATACCAGCATTGACTTTAATTTTCTCAAATACATTTTTCATCTTTGAATTTCATTCACAAATGTATAGACGAAAGAAAACTATTTGAAACTGGCCTGATTAGTCCATGTTCAAAAAAGAAATCATTTACATTACAAGGTTGGCCATAACTTACCACTACTGAATACTCGAGAGAAAAGGCCAGACACAGGTGAAAACAGAGGCGGTAGTGACTCTTAAAAATTGCCTGTAAATTCGATGCTCTGGTCTGCTGATCACAGGTGGGAGGGAGAGAGCGAGGGTAGCTGGGGGAGAGCAAGGGGGAGAAGAGTAGCGGGGAGGGGGGGAGTGGGGTGGGGGTGGAAGAGTGAGGGGTGAGTGGGGTGGGGGGGAGAAGAGTAGGGGGGTGGTGGGGGGGGGAGAAGAGTAGGGGGGTGGTGGGGGGGGAGAAGAGTAGGGGGGTGGTGGGGGGGGGAGAAGAGTAGGGGGGGGTGGTGGGGGGGGGAGAAGAGTAGGGGGTGGTGGGGGGGGGGAGAAGAGTAGGGGGCTGGTGGTGGTAGGGGGGGGGAGAAGAGTAGGGGGCTGGTGGTGGGGGGGGGAGAAGAGTAGGGGGCTGGTGGTGGGGGGGGGGAGAAGAGTAGGGGCTGGTGGTGGGGGGGGGGAGAAGAGTAGGGGGCTGGTGGTGGGGGGGGGAGAAGAGTAGGGGGTGGGGGGGGGGGAGAAGAGTAGGGGGTGGGGGGGGGAGAAGAGTAGGGGGTGGGGGGGGGGAGAAGAGTAGGGGGTGGTGGGGGGGGGAGAAGAGTAGGGGGTGGGGGGGGGGGAGAAGAGTAGGGGGTGGGGGGGGGGGAGAAGAGTAGGGGGTGGGGGGGGGGAGAAGAGTAGGGGGTGGGGGGGGGGAGAAGAGTAGGGGGTGGGGGGGGGGAGAAGAGTAGGGGGTGGGGGGGGGAGAAGAGTAGGGGGTGGGGGGGGGAGAAGAGTAGGGGGTGGGGGGGGGAGAAGAGTAGGGGGTGGGGGGGGGAGAAGAGTAGGGGGTGGGGGGGGGAGAAGAGTAGGGGGTGGGGGGGGGAGAAGAGTAGGGGGTGGGGGGGGGAGAAGAGTAGGGGGTGGGGGGGGGAGAAGAGTAGGGGGTGGGGGGGGAGAAGAGTAGGGGGTGGGGGGGGGGAGAAGAGTAGGGGGTGGGGGGGGGAGAAGAGTAGGGGGTGGGGGGGGGAGAAGAGTAGGGGGTGGGGGGGGGAGAAGAGTAGGGGGTGGGGGGGGGAGAAGAGTAGGGGGTGGGGGGGGGAGAAGAGTAGGGGGTGGGGGGGGGGAGAAGAGTAGGGGGTGGGGGGGGGAGAAGAGTAGGGGGTGGGGGGGGGAGAAGAGTAGGGGGTGGGGGGGGAGAAGAGTAGGGGGTGGGGGGGGGAGAAGAGTAGGGGGTGGGGGGGGGAGAAGAGTAGGGGGTGGGGGGGGGAGAAGAGTAGGGGGTGGGGGGGGGAGAAGAGTAGGGGGTGGGGGGGGGAGAAGAGTAGGGGGTGGGGGGGGGAGAAGAGTAGGGGGTGGGGGGGGGAGAAGAGTAGGGGGTGGGGGGGGGAGAAGAGTAGGGGGTGGGGGGGGAGAAGAGTAGGGGGTGGGGGGGGGAGAAGAGTAGGGGGTGGGGGGGGGAGAAGAGTAGGGGGTGGGGGGGGGAGAAGAGTAGGGGGTGGGGGGGGGAGAAGAGTAGGGGGTGGGGGGGGGAGAAGAGTAGGGGGTGGGGGGGGGAGAAGAGTAGGGGGTGGGGGGGGGAGAAGAGTAGGGGGTGGGGGGGGAGAAGAGTAGGGGGTGGGGGGGGGGAGAAGAGTAGGGGGTGGGGGGGGGAGAAGAGTAGGGGGTGGGGGGGGAGAAGAGTAGGGGGTGGGGGGGGAGAAGAGTAGGGGGTGGGGGGGGAGAAGAGTAGGGGGTGGGGGGGGAGAAGAGTAGGGGGTGGGGGGGGAGAAGAGTAGGGGGTGGGGGGGGAGAAGAGTAGGGGGTGGGGGGGGAGAAGAGTAGGGGGTGGGGGGGGAGAAGAGTAGGGGGTGGGGGGGGAGAAGAGTAGGGGGTGGGGGGGGAGAAGAGTAGGGGGTGGGGGGGGAGAAGAGTAGGGGGTGGGGGGGGAGAAGAGTAGGGGGTGGGGGGGGAGAAGAGTAGGGGGTGGGGGGGGAGAAGAGTAGGGGGTGGGGGGGGGAGAAGAGTAGGGGGTGGGGGGGGGAGAAGAGTAGGGGGTGGGGGGGGGAGAAGAGTAGGGGGTGGGGGGGGAGAAGAGTAGGGGGTGGGGGGGGAGAAGAGTAGGGGGTGGGGGGGGAGAAGAGTAGGGGGTGGGGGGGGAGAAGAGTAGGGGGTGGGGGGGGAGAAGAGTAGGGGGTGGGGGGGGGGAGAAGAGTAGGGGGCTGGTGGTGGTGGGGGGGAGAAGAGTAGGGGGCTGGTGGTGGGGGGGGGAGAAGAGTAGGGGGTGGTGGTGGGGGGGGAGAAGAGTAGGGGGTGGGGGGGGGGAGAAGAGTAGGGGGTGGGGGGGGGGAGAAGAGTAGGGGGTGGGGGGGGGGGAGAAGAGTAGGGGGTGGGGGGGGGAGAAGAGTAGGGGGTGGGGGGGGGGAGAAGAGTAGGGGGTGGGGGGGGGAGAAGAGTAGGGGGTGGGGGGGGGAGAAGAGTAGGGGGTGGGGGGGGGGAGAAGAGTAGGGGGTGGGGGGGGGAGAAGAGTAGGGGGTGGGGGGGGGAGAAGAGTAGGGGGTGGGGGGGGGGAGAAGAGTAGGGGGTGGGGGGGGGGGAGAAGAGTAGGGGGTGGGGGGGGGGGAGAAGAGTAGGGGGTGGGGGGGGGGAGAAGAGTAGGGGGTGGGGGGGGGGAGAAGAGTAGGGGGTGGGGGGGGGGAGAAGAGTAGGGGGTGGGGGGGGGAGAAGAGTAGGGGGTGGGGGGGGGAGAAGAGTAGGGGGTGGGGGGGGGAGAAGAGTAGGGGGTGGGGGGGGGAGAAGAGTAGGGGGTGGGGGGGGGGAGAAGAGTAGGGGGTGGGGGGGGGGAGAAGAGTAGGGGGTGGGGGGGGGAGAAGAGTAGGGGGTGGGGGGGGGAGAAGAGTAGGGGGTGGGGGGGGGAGAAGAGTAGGGGGTGGGGGGGGGGAGAAGAGTAGGGGGTGGGGGGGGGGGGGAGAAGAGTAGGGGGTGGGGGGGGGAGAAGAGTAGGGGGTGGGGGGGGGAGAAGAGTAGGGGGTGGGGGGGGGAGAAGAGTAGGGGGTGGGGGGGGAAGAAGAGTAGGGGGTGGGGGGGGGAGAAGAGTAGGGGGTGGGGGGGGGGAGAAGAGTAGGGGGTGGGGGGGGGAGAAGAGTAGGGGGTGGGGGGGGAGAAGAGTAGGGGGTGGGGGGGGAGAAGAGTAGGGGGTGGGGGGGGAGAAGAGTAGGGGGTGGGGGGGGAGAAGAGTAGGGGGTGGGGGGGGAAGAGTAGGGGGTGGGGGGGAGAAGAGTAGGGGGTGGGGGGGAGAAGAGTAGGGGGGGTGGGGGGGAGAAGAGTAGGGGGGGTGGGGGGGAGAAGAGTAGGGGGGGTGGGGGGGAGAAGAGTAGGGGGGTGGGGGGGGGAGAAGAGTAGGGGGTGGGGGGGGGAGAAGAGTAGGGGGGGGGAGAAGAGTAGGGGGTGGGGGGGGAGAAGAGTAGGGGGTGGGGGGGGGAGAAGAGTAGGGGGGGTGGGGGGGAGAAGAGTAGGGGGGTGGGGGGAAGAGGGGATGGGGGGGAAGAGGGGATGGGGGGGAAGAGGGGATGGGGGGGAAGAGTAGGGGGGTGGGGGGAAGAGGGGATGGGGGGGAAGAGTAGGTGGGGGGGGTAGGAGAAGAGTAGGGTGGTCGGGAGAGAGGAATCTCCTCCTCCCCCACCCCCAGTCCCACCGGGTTTTTATGGGGGGGGGGGTCGGCGGCGGCGGCGGTGTCGGGGGTCCCGACTCCTCACACATAAAAAAAACATCCAACAACAGGCGATCAAACAAAAGCGGCGGCAGCGGCGGCGGCACCAGCCTCCCGCTCGGTCTCCTTGACCAAGTTAGAATATTAACGTCCTTTTTTTTGGTGTAAATTATTGAAAGACCAGCTTCTTACCTCATTGTCGGGGAGGTTTCTCCGAGGGTTTTTATTCCTTTGATGCCGGTGAGAGAAAATTCCTCCTTTTTTCTTTCCTCCTCACTCACTTTCGCAAAGGAGCAGAGACTTGAACCGACAAAATAATTTTTTTTTGGGGGGGGGGTAAGAGAAAAAAAAATAGCGGCTAATATATGGCGAAGAGACAGAGAAATAAATAGATCCGCTGGATCTCCTCACTCGCCGCAAAAAGCCGGCTCTGCGACAAGAAATCAAAGAGACTGACCCTCGTTACCTCAGAAAATTACAGAGTTACAAAGCCACTGACCCGGGGGGAGAGGGAGGGGGTTCTTTTAAACCATTTCTGAGGAGAGAGGGTGTTTTTTTTTTAATCAAGGGTAAAATTATATTTTATGTTTGCAAATAACCAACGGTCTCCACCGGCGCGCGCTGCTCCGCTCGCACAATCGCACTCAGATTGGCGCCCGCTCGCCGGAAGTGGCCGTCCCACCGCGGCTGCCAATCAAAAACCGCAAACCATTTCCCATTGCAATGACCGACCGACCGACCGGACGGCCGGCCATGCCCCCGCCCATCCCCCCGCCCCTCTCTCGGCCGCCCGTCAATCAAAACACGCTCACTTCCGCCTCTGTTCCCGACCCCGCCTCCCCAGCGCCTCACCCACCCGTCAATCGCCTACCCCCGAAACCCCGCCTCCTCTCCCTCACTCAAGCCTCCGGCTGCCTCGAGCTCTGCCTCAGCGCCCCCGAGTGGCCGGGCAGGAGTATGACTTGTCGGGAGTGAGGGGGTTGGAGCTCTTTTTGTTTTTTTCTCTCCAAAGTGTGTCCCCGGCTTCTGCTGTCCTCTTTTATCTCTCCAATGGGTTTTCCCTGTTTGTGCCCAACATGTTCCCACTCAATAATCTGCGGGCAAATTCTGCTCCCCGGTGGCTCATCATGTTTATCCCGTGCGGCATCATCCCCTCCTCACCAGTCTGGTGTGCTCTGCACATTTTTAACCCATGTCCAACTTTGCAGATGTACCTATCTGCATTTTCAAGGAAATTACAATGAGGGATTTTACTTTTCTGAATGTAGATTGGGATAGTAATCGTGTAAAGGGAATAGGGGTGGATGAGTTTCTGAAGTGTGTTCAGGAGGATTTTCTATGTCAATATGTGGGTCTAATTCTGGGGAATGATGAGGTGGATCAAGTGCATCAAGTATCACCAATTATTTAGGGAACGGCGATCACATATAAGGTTTAGAATTGGCTATTGGAAGAGACAAGGAACAAAATGGAGTAAAAATAATTAACTGGATGTAAGCCAACTTCACCAGCGCAAGAATGGATCTGGCCCATGCAAATTGGAGTCAAAGATTGGTAGGCAAAACTGTAACAGAACAATGGTCTGCCTTTAAAGAGATGATTTGGAATAAACTACATCCCCGAGAGTGGGAAAAGGTAGGACAAACAAAGGCAGAGCTCCCTGAATGACGAAAGATAGAAAGTAAGATGAAGCAAAGAAAAGGTCCATATGACAGATGTCTGGTGGATAAGGGGCGCCAAGCTGAATATAGAAAGTTCAAAGGGAAACTGAAAAAAACAAATAAAAAAGTCAAAATTAAGGCATGAGAAGAGACTGGCAGGTAACACAAATGGGAATCCAGAAGTCTTCTGTATGCATTTAAGTAATACAATGGTGGTAAAAGGAGGAGTGGGGCTGATTAAGGATCTAAAAGGGGAGACAAAGGACTGAGGATGTAATTGAATACTTTGCCAAGGAAAAAAAGTCATTGTAAAAGAGGAGGTAATTTTTTTTTAAATTATTCCTGCAAGGCTAATTTGTTGCTAATCCCTAATTGCGTTTGAACTGATTGGCTTGCTTGGTCATTTCAAAGTGAACCACATTACTATGGACCTGGAGTCACATGTAGGCCAGGCCAGATAAGGATGGTATATTTCCTTCCCTAAAGGACATTAGTGAAGCAGATGTATTTTTTTGCAGCACTTAATGATAGTTTCATGGTTACTATTACTGAGGCTAACTTTATATTCTAGTTTTTGTTACCTTAATTCAAATTTCACAAACTGCCAATGGTTAGATTTGAACCCATGTTCACAGGGCATTAGCCTGATATAGTTAAATTACTAAGTCAGTGACCTTACCACTATGCTACTGTCTCCCCAAGATTCAACCATGGTTTTCTGAAGAGAATTTGATAATTATGTGAAGATAAAAATTTGTAGGGCTGCAAGGGAAAGGCAGGGCAATGGAACTAGGTGAGTTGCACCTGCAGAGAGCTGGCATGGACAAAATGGGCTGAATGGCTGCCTTCTGTTCTCTAACCATTCTTTCCTTTTATAAATCTTTTCACTCAACAACTACCTGCATTTATATAACATCTTTAATGCAGTAAAATGTTCCAAAGTTTTTCACAGGAGTGTCATCAGGCCAAAATTAACACCAAACCAAGGAAGGCACCATTAGGATAGGTGACCATTGGTTTGGTACGAAATGTAGCTTTTAAGGAGTTTCATGATGTCAGACATGGATAAATGATGGCATTCTCACTTCAAAGTCATAAAGACATGGATTCCAGCCCCATTTGAGGGACTTGACTCCATAATCCAGGCTGACAGTCCAGTGCGGTATTGAGTGAACATTGCACTGTCAGAAGTGCCATCTTCCGAATGCAACATCAAAGAAGGGCCCAGCTCATAATGGGGCTGCCTGGCTGTGAAGCCCCCACAACAGAAGTGATCACTGATTACCCCGCTCTGCTCCTCCCCTTAACCCAGCATCCTGCCTCAAACAATGGTCAGCCTCTTGGGTGACAAAGTCAGTCATTGGCTGACCTGCAAACCTAGAACCATCAGGCGAAGAAGAGAGTGAAGGTGAGGAAGGAGTTAAGAAGCATGAACCAGGTCATGGGATAAGAGAAGCTTCTGGGTGCATTCTGATCCTGTTACACTGACAGGTCAAGTAAACATGGAACAAACAGATCTGCCAGGGGGGCCTCATGCAAAGCAAGCAGAGGGAATCTTTCTGCAGCAGCCTGTCACAGACACATTCCACCACAGTATGTCATTGGCTTTATTTATCATTGATCTGTCTGTCAGTGGCAGCCAGTGTCCCTTACATGATACATCCTCCAAGAACGACAACAAAGGGCAGAGAAAATAGAACATGGAGCAGGACGTGCCACCTGGCTGTGATCTCAACACTCCCCATGTCATTAAAGTAGAATGAACTCAGCCCTCTGGAACATATTGTGTTGGCATGCTGAATCACCCTGTGCTTTCACAGCACTGTGACAAATCACAGGCCTGTTGTTTCTTCTCAAAACAATCTCTAGCCTCAAGTTTAACCCCCACCGTGCCATCCATTAGTCCAGCTTTTGTGTGTTTGTGAAAGAAAGGAGAGGAAAGAGGGAGTTAACAAAATGCTCCTCACCATCTCTTGTCACTTTAATTGGAGTGTTTTGATTTGTGTGCAAGATGCCACCTAGCCCAGACAGCTGAGAATGTCCTGGAGAATCAGACTTCAGCATCTGATGCAAACATATGAGTTAGGAGCAGGAGTAGGATATTCAGCCCCCTCAAGCCTGCTCAGCCATTCAATAAAATCATTGCTGATCTGATTGTGCCCTTAACTTCAATTTCCTTCCTACTCCCTTGTGGATCAAGAAACTATCCAATTCAGCCTTTAAAATATTCAATGACCCTGCTTCCACTGCTCTCTTGTTTCTTTGGAAAAAGAGTTCCAAAGATTCACAACCCTTTGAGAGGATAAAATTCTCCTCATCTCTGTCTTAAATTGGAGGCCCCTTATTTTAAACTTGTGTGCCATCATTCTAGTTTCTCCCACAAGGGGAAACATCCTTTCAGCATCCACCTTATCAAGTCCCCTCAGGATCTTATATGTTTCAATAAGGTCACCTCTCATTCTTCTAAACTCCAATTTATACAGGTGGAAGCTGTCCAACCTTTCCTCAGCAGATAACTCTTCATCCCAGGAATCAGTCTAGTGCACCTTCTCTGAATGGCTTCCAATGCATTTCCTTTCTTAAATATGGAAACCGAAACTATACACAGTACTCCAGATGTGGTCTCACCAATATCATGTAAAACAGTAGCAAAACATTCCTGCTTTTATATTCCAACCCCTTTCCTTTAATATCTATCCTAGGGTGCAACCCATCAGGTCCAGGGGACTTATCGGTCTTTAGCCCCATTTGTTTCCCTAGTACTGTTTGTTTAGTGATAGTTATTCTATTTATTTCCTTCCCCACACCACTTTTTCCCTTGATTATTTAGTATTTTTGGAATGCTGTTAGTGTCTTCTATCGTGAAGACTGATGCCAAGTATTTATTCAACTCCTCTGCCATTTCCTGGTTTCCCATTATTATTTCCCCAGCCTCGTTCTCTAAGGGGCCTATGTTCACTTTGGCCTCTCTCTCCTCCTACTTATATATTTAAAGAAGCTCTTAATGTGGCTGCTGTGTTTTTGTTTCTTTGTTTCACTCATTGATGTTGAATTTGGCCAGAGCTTGGGCCTGGTATTTAGATAGACCTCTCAGTTACTCAGGTTGAGGTTGACCCTCCTTGGTTTGGGTTCCATGTTATGGCACAGCAGATGGTAATTGCTAAGCTGCTCAAATCCCAGAAGGAAACTTGAAACAGCGACCACAACTGGATTGCAATTTGTATTGTTATTTTGAGATGCGTGCCTTGAATTCAGTAGTAATAAGAGCACTGAGTCCTAGAGGTTTTTTACGAAACTAAATTAAACATATATTAATAGAAGAAAAATTCAGCACATACATAGGTCTACAAATTACTTCTATAATAACTCCTAAATCTCCTAATTAATCTAGATCCCAGTTACGCCTCCATTAAGGCAACAGTAAAACAAGATAGATTTCAACAGACCCAGGCAAAGCACACAATTCCCTGGACAGGGATATTCACAATGAGTTTTCTTAGCTTTGGTTCCTGTAGACATCAGCTTGATGCATAGAAGCTAGGAGTTTTTCACACTTGTTAGATCTTAGAATACCTTCTCCTTACACACAACCTCATCTCCTTTTATACAGGTTTCTTCCTTTTTAATGTAAATTTCATTGTCCCCATATGTCTTTGCAACTTTACTTTTTCCATAAAATAAATCTTTCATACTGCTCATATTATCAGCAACCTTTGGGACAAACACACTGTTTGGCTTGGTGTAACATCCCATCATCTCTTTGAAATTCAAACAACTCTGGCTTATCTGAAAATGCAAATGTTCCTCACACCTCACATCCTAAAACTTCAGCCATGTTTACGTATTTAGCATTTCAAACCTAGCTTCTCTTTTGATGACTCAAAAGCTCCAGACTTGCTGTCTACAATTCAATTAAAATGCCCCCCCCAACAGAGAAACTAATCCAAACACCACTATTAGCTACCTTTACAATTAATCACAATAATATTATGAAAATTATGACATTTTCATGACATTCCAGCAGGGCCACTAAGCTCCTGACTTCATTACAGCTTTCGTTGCAATATGGACAAAAGAGCTGAACACCAGAGCTTAGATGAGAGTGACTGCCCTTGACATCAAGGCAGCATTTGACTGGTTAAACTCTCCACTGGTTGGAGTCATACCTAGCACAAAGGAAGATGGCTGTGGTTGTTGGAGGTCAATCATTTCAATTCCAAGACATCACTGCAGGGGTTCCTTAGGGTGGTGTCCTAGGCCCAACCATCTTCAGCTGCTTCATCAATGACCTTTTTTCCATCACAAAGTCAGAAGTGGGGATGTCTGTTGATGATTGCACAATTTTCAGCACCATTCGCAACTCCTCAGGTACTGAAGCAGTCTGTGCACACATGCTGCAAGGCTCAATGTTCAGGCTTGGGCCAATAAGTGATAAATAACATTTGTGCCACACAAATGCCAGGCAATGACCATCTCCAACAAGGGAGAATCTAACCATCAGCTCTTGACATTCAATGGCATTACCATCACTGAATCATTCCCCTATCAGCATCCTGGGGGTGATAGCAGATTCAATAGTAACTTTTAAAAGGGAATTGGATTATATATAAAAAAAGAAAGATTTGCAGGGCAATAGGGAAGGAGCAGGGCAGTGGGACTTATGGGACTATTAGGATAGCTCTATAAAAAAACAATAGGCGTATGATTGGCCAAGTGACCTTTTTCAGTGTAGTTTGTTCCAATGATCTTATATATCCTTTGTTATGATGTGACAGGTGGTATTTGCCAAATCCCAAAGGGAAACTTGGCCAAGATATCACAACGATTTGCAATTTGTATTTTTATTATGAGAAGGCATGTGTACTGAAGTCAGAAGTAAAGATTCCACCTTTGGATTTTAAATATTAAATCAAAACATTTATTAACAAAAGAAAACTTAAACACACAAGATTACAGTTACACAGTTAAATTTCATCTTATAACATTTCCCAAAAGATTTCTACTTAGCTAGGCTCACAAATAAACACCCTTTTCCATGCAATAGTCCCTATAGATTCTTAATCTATAAAATACCCAGTAATATTATTGCAAGGCATCCACTGTTAGCATAAGGGAGGTATTTCACAAGCTTCTCTTTCCCTCTCACTTGACAATGGAAATCCAAGGCTTGTAACAAAATTTTATTTCTGGAACAACCAGACACTTCTTCAGGGTGGCTAGAAGCTGCTTCCTTGACAAGACTGTGCTCGCACAGCACATTCTTTAAGATCATGTGGTCACACACCTCATACAGCTTTCAATCTTTCCTTAAATACATTTTCCTCCTTCATCTTTACCCACTGTTCTTAACTTTCTTTTGAAAGATACCTTTCTCAGGATCTAAAAATCTTTCCTGTTGTCTTTATGGCCATGACTTTCTGGAAAAATAAACTTAATAACTTTGCTTTATTTATGATATTTGACAGTTGTAAAACTTCCTTTTCTCTCTTTGAAATTTAATAGGTAAAAACGCACTCCTCATTTTTTGCTCTTTTCCGAAACTGCTTTATCCAATGCAGGGTCATGGGGAGTCAGGGCCTATCCTGACAGGAAATGGGTGCTCAGCAGAGTACACCCTGGATGGGATTCCAGTCCATCACAGGGCACACACTCACACTAAGGGGCAATTCTAACCATAGCCAATCCACCTGATCAGCCTGTCTTTGGAAACCGGAGGACACAGCAGAGACAGCGAGAACATAAAAACTCCACACAGATAGACAACTGAGATTAGAATTGAACCCAGGTCCCTGAAGCTGTGAGGCAGCAGCACCAACCATTGCACCACCATGCCACCCCTCCTGATTTATCTCCTAATGCAAATTCCTATTCATGCTATATTTACTTGTATCCCATTTTAACTTGTCCATTTCCACTTTAAAAATACTTGTTTTACACCTAACTGATGATTTAAACCTTGCAGTCTGACTGTCTTCAATCTAACTAAATTAGTCACGCTCAACACAACACACACATATCCCCCACAAACCTGCTTCACAAGCTTCTCTTTCCCTCTCACTTGACAATGGAAATCCAAGGCTTGTAACAAATACTTATTTCTGGAACAACCAGACACTTCTTCAGGGTGGCTAGAAGCTGCTTCCTTCCAAAAATATTGGAAAAAATGATATTTTCTTTACACCTCCATCCTTATGGAAAAATGAACCGTCATAACTTTAAAAGACAGTTTCATTTTCTCAACCCATTTCACATTACTTATTTTACTTATCTAAATACACAAAACTATTACACTACCGGGTACATACATTAACATGACAATATACACAAGTCCTTTGTATCAACAGAGGTCAGTTCAGTCCATTGTCCATGTTTCAAATGTTCAATTTCCATTGAACTTTAAATTCTTGATGATGCACCTGCAATTAAATTTTCTTGTCCACCCATATGTTTAATTTGGAAATTAAATGGCTGCAGCATTAAACTCCATCTGAAGAGTCTGGCATTCCGGTTTTGAAATTTTTTCAGAAATTTTAAAGGATTGTGGTTTGTATAAACAGTTGTTTCTGAAGAATTGCTTGCAACATAAACCTTGAAATGCTGCAATGCTAACACTAGACCAAGAGTCTCATTTTGATGGTTGAGTATCTTTTCTATGTATGTTCAGCTCCCATGAAAAATATCCTACCAGCTTTTCAATTCCTGTTTCATCTTCTTATAACACAGCACCAATACCCAGATCACTTTCATCAATTGCCAACTTAAAATGCTTGGTCTAATTAGGTGCTTTAAAACTGGTGTAGTAGTCAACACAAGTTTTAAATTGTCAAATTCATTCTGACACTCCTGTATCCATTGAAATTTCTTGTTTTTTAGTAGTTCAGTCAATGCAACAACCACACTGCTAAAATTTGATATGAACTTCTGGTAAAATCCCCATATGCCTAGAAATCTCAGAAATTCACAATGGCTTTTACTTTCACCTCTCTTGGAGCCACCTAGCCATGTCCAATGGTGTAGCCTAAATATTTAACTGGTGTTTTTGCAAATTCGGTCTTCGCCAAGTTCACCACCAAATTAGCTTCCTCTAACAATTGACTGAAAACTACCAAGTCATCAATATAAACAGCACAACTGCCCAGTTCTGCAATTACTTTGTTTGTTAGTCTTTGAAATGTTGCTGGTGTATTCTTCATACCAAATGACATAACTTTGAACTGATATAGTCCATCTGGCATTACAAAAGCTGATATCTCTTTTGCTCTTTCCAATAAAGGTACTTGGCAATATCCTCGCAGCAAGTCAATCTTTGTGATAAACTCTGATTGTTTCACTTCCTCAATATAATCTTCCAGTTGTGGAAGAGGACATGAATCCACTTTTGTCATTGCATTCACCTTTCAATAATCCACACACAGCCTTCGTGTTCTATCCAGTTTCAGTACCATCACGATGGGTGAACTCCAGTTATTGCAACTATACTCCACGGTGTCACTCTGAAGCATGAATTCAATTTCTTTTTGTACTTGGAACTAATTTTACCTGATTTAATCTATAAGGATGTTGCCTTATTGAAACTGAATCCCCCTCATTTACATCATGTATAGCCAAATTTTCTTTCTCTGGTATATTCCCACAAATAGGTTTGTATGACTGCAATAGCTTTTCCAAATCACTGACACTTGTCTGGAAAGTAACTCAGTATCACATTTAATTTTTTAAGCACCCCCTCATTGTCCAATTTAATTAGAGGAAAGTTATTTTCAGAATCTTACATTTCTACCTCCTTTTCCTTATCTACTACTAATAATGCCTCCTTTTGGTTATCTTCTCTGTCAAAGTACTTCTTAAGCATATATACAGGACACACCCTCCAGTTCTTTCTTCTATCTGGAGTATTGATAAATAATTTACTTCACTCAGTCTCTTTTAAATCCTGTAAGGCCCACTAAACCTTGCCTTTAATGGTTCACCATAGACTAATTCAAAAGGAATAAATCCTGTTGATTCATTAAGTTATTCCTAATAGCAAATAACAAGAATGGAATCCCTCGATCCCAGTCCTCTGGATAGTTTTTAATATACACCCTCAACATAGTCTTTAAAATTTGATGCTATCTCTCTAAAGCACCTTGTAATTCAGAGTGATAAGCTGAAGACTTGCTTTATTCTAGGTGTACATTAACTCCTTAAACAGTTGTGACATGAAATTTGAACCGTGATCCGACTATATTTCTTTTGGTAATTCATATGTTAAGAATTTGGTCAACTCCTCTACAATCCTCTTTGCTGTACTGGTTTGTAAAGGTATCACTACCAGAAATCCAGCAGACACATCCATGGTTGTCAGCAAATATTGATTTCCATTTTAGTAGGAAGGGGTGCTACACAATCAATCAGGACCATGGTGAAAGGTTCCTCAAATGCTGGAATCAGAATTAAAGGTGCAGGGTTAATTACTGCTTGTGGTTTCCCTGTTACCTGACATGTGTGACATGTTTCACAGAATTTGACTGCATCTTCATGCAGTCCAAGCCAATAGAAATGTTTTTGTATTTTAGCCTGAGTTTCCCTAATTCCTAAATGTTCAGCTTTTGGAATTTCATGAGCCACTCTTAATATTTAATTTCTATATCTAGATGGTATTACAAATTGATGTACTAAAGCCCACTTTTCATCTGCCAGAACATGAAGAGGTCTCCAGTTCCTCATTAATACATTGGCCAAGATTTTCTGTTCGGCGTGCAGGGGCAGGTGTGCATCCCCACATCACCGCACATGATTCTGATCTTTTGTTTGGTGGGCGCGCACCGGAGTCAGCTGCATCCAATGAACTTTCAAAGGCCTGTTAAGGCCATTAATTAACTAATTTACCAAATTGACAGGGCTGCCTGTCCAACCCAGTCGATCTTACATTTTTCATGAAGCCTCATCCACAGACAGGATGAGGTTTCATGAAGGGTTTATTAAATTAATAAATAATTTTCAAACATTTGATAAACATGTCCCAGCTGTCACGTGAGGGGGCATGTGTAAATGATTTTTTACTTTCTTTATATTATACTTTGAAACTGAACTTAATCTCCCTGAGGCAGCTCCGTGCCTCAGAGAGATTTCTGCATTCTTTCGCACACATGCGCGAGAGTGTGCAGGCCCCGACTCTCCCTCCTCCCCCACCCGCACAGGTCACGCTGGGCGGGTCTTTCTGGCGCCCACATAAGATGGCGGTGCACAGCCAATCACGGGCGGCAATCACCTCTGCACCCTCCCACACCCACGCCCCATTATTTTTAAGGTAGTAACACACTGGAATACATTCTGCCTCTGTTTCAAAATAAGCTGTCTGGTATAACTGCTTTATTCATGGATTTTTCTGCTGTAACTTTACTAATTTGACTAAGCTAAACCCTGTAGCCTCACTCTCTTCCTGAACAATCTTTTCAAAGGCAGACCCAGCTAAGTGGAGGTCAGCAATGTTCCCCTGACTTCAACTCTTCCCCTTCCTGTTTCAAGTTTGTGATCTCATTATTACACAATCTGGAAATAATCTACGAAGTGCTTTCTGCAACATCTCTGTTGATTGCGTCTCCACAGACTGCTTGACTACGTAGACATCATCATCATCATCATCTGTGACCCAGCTATGTCATTTCCTAAGATAAATTAAACCCTTGTAATGGGCAATTTTTCCACGACCAGAACAATCACCTCATTTGTTTTCAACCTACTTTTTAAATGTACCTTACACATAAGACTATAAGAAATAAGGAGTAGAAGTAGGCCATTCGGCCCATCAACTCTACTCCACCATTTAAAGAGATTATGGCTGATCTGATAATCCTCAACTCTACTTTACTGCCTTTCCCCCATAACCTTGATTTGCTTACTGATTAACAATCTGTCTATCTCAGCCTTGAATATACTTAACAACCCAACCTCCACAGCCCTCTGTGGTAAAGAATTCCACAGATTGACTACCCTCTGAGAGAAGAAATTTCTCCTCATCTCTTTCTTAAATGGGTGACCCCCTTACTTTGAGATTATGCCCTCTGGTCCTAGACTCTCCCACAAGGGGGAACAACCTCTCAACATCTACCCTGTCAAGTCCCCTAAGAATCTTATATGTTTCAATAAGGTCGCCTCTCATTCTTCTAAACTCCAATGAATACAGGCCCAGCCTACTCAACCACTCCTTAATAGGCCATTTAATTGTCGGCAGGCACGCTGCCAACTCTGGTACGTGCCCACCGAGCGAAATATCGTGGGACCGTGGGATGATGTCGGGACTCTTGCCCAATGTCATGGTGCATCATTTTATGCTCGGCTGGGTCAGGAGTGCGCCTGCCAGCCAAGATCAATATTCTGCCTGCAGATATTCAAAGACTCAGGCAAAAAAACATGATACCCTGAATAATCCAATTCAAAGTGAGTTTCTTTAACTTTAGTTCTTGTAGACAGCAGCTTGAGGTTTAGATGCTGAAGGGGTTTGACACTTGTTAGATCTTAGAATGCCTCGCCTTACACAGAGCCTTCACTCCTTTATACCTATTTTCCCTTTTGAATGTAAATTCCTGTTGTTTCGCTATGTCTTTGGACTTTACCTCTCTGATAATAAAAATCTCTCATAGTACTAATTTTACCAGTAATCTTTGGGAAAAATAAACACTGTTTCTGAACTTTACCTGGCTAGGTGACATATTTCACTCCTCCTTTAAAATCAATCTAGTCTGGTTTATTTAAAAATGCAAATGTTCCCTTTACACCCATGCCTACCCACTTAACATTTCAAATCTTGCTTACCTTCTAACATTTCAAAGCCTTCAGACCAGCCGCCTTTAATTCAATTAAATCATGCACACACACACACACACACACACACACACACACACAGACATAGACATAGACTCCACTATTACTCTGCTTAACAATAAATTCCAATAACATTATAACAATTACTACATCTTTCTGACATCCTCCTCCTTACTAAAAAGTGAACTGTCACAATTTAAAAAGACTGCTTCATTTTATGAGCTCATCTTACATTACCTGCTATACTTGTTACACTATTACGTTACCAGATGCATGCAGCACAATAATATATACACAAATCCTTGGTATCAACAAAAATCATTGCATCCAGTGTCCAGGTTTTTAAATGTCCAATTTTCCCTTTAAGCTCCAAACTTATGACAATGCAAATGCAATCAGATTTTCTTGTCCCACTGCATGTACAATCCATAGATTAAATGGTTGCGGTAATAAACTCCATCTGAATAGCCTTGCACTTCTGTCTTGAAATTTGTCCAGAAACTTTAAAGGATTGTGGTCTGTATAAGCAATTGTTTGTGACAAATTGTTTGCAACATAAATTTCAAAATACTGCAATGCTAACACCAGGTCCAAAGTCTCCTTTTCGATCATTGAATATCTTCTCTGTTGTATATTCAACTTCTGTGAAAATACCTTATCAGCTTTTCAATTCCAGCGTTATCTTCTTCTAACAGTATGGCCCCAATGCCTACATCACTTGAGTCAATGGCCAACTTAAATTGCTGATATAATTGGATATGGCCAAAACTGGTGTCATAGTCAGTATAGTTTTCAAACTATTGAATGACTTCTGACACTCCAGTGTCTGTTGAAACTTCTTGTTCTTTTTAAATAGTCATTGGAGCAACCACTTGGCTAAAATTTGGTACAAATTTCCAATAGAACCCACTCATGCCCAGAAATCTCAAACTTCTTGTTTTGTTGTATACACTGGAAAATCCACCATAGCCTTTCACATCTCTCGGAGCCAACTTACCATGTCCAATGGTAAGGCCTAGATACGTAACTTGTGCTTTTAAAAATTCACTTTTAGCCAAGTTCATCACCAAGTTAGCTTCTTGTAATTGAGTAAATAATTCTTCCAGATGCTGTAAATGCTCCTCCCACATCTGTCTGAAAATTATCAAGTTGTCAATATAAACAACACAATTGCTCAGTCCTGCAATTATTTTGTCAGTCTTTGAAATGTTGTAGCTGCATTTTTCATACCAAATGGCATGTCTTAACATTGATTTGGTCCATGTGGCATCACAAAAGTCGTTATCTCCTTTGCTTTTTCCGATGATGGTAATTACTAATACCCTTTTAGCAAGTCAATCTTTGCGATAAATTTTGATTGTCCCACTTTCTTAATACAATCTTCCAGCCATGGCATAGAATATGACTCCACTTTTGTCACTGCATTCACCTTTCGATAGTCCACACACAGTCTTTGTGTCCCATCCGGTTTTGGTACCAGCACAAAGGGCAAACTCTAGTTACTGAAACTAAACACAGTGATATCATTTTGAAGCAAGAATTCAAGTTCTTTCTGTACTTGTGTTAACTTTCCCGCATTTAATCTATAAGGATGTTGCCTTAGTGAAGATGAAATTCTACAAACACATAATGTAGAGTTAAATCTGTCCTCCCCAACTTTTTTCCACAAATATCTTTGTGTGACCACAATTGCTTCCCCAAATCACTTTGACACTTGTCTGGAAGGTAACTCAGTATTACATTTAAATTTTCAAGTGCCCCCTCATTATTCAATTTGATTAGAGGAAAATCAATTTCAGAATCCCGCATTTCTACCTCTTTCTCACTATCTACCACCACTAATACCTCCTTTTTGTCCTCTTCCCCATCAAAGTACTTTTTAAGCATGAAACGCTATCTGCTTCATTCTTCGATCTGGAGTATTTATTAAATAATTTACTTCACTCAGCTTCGTTTCAATCCTGTAAGGCCCATTAAACCTTGCCTTTAATGAGTCACTCACTACTGGTAACAGAACTAATACTTTCTCCCCAGCAACAAAACCATGAGCTGTAGTTCTCCTATCTGCCTTCATTTTCATCACTTGCTGTGATATCTTTAAATGTTTCCTAGCCAACTCACATGCTCTGTTCAATCTCTCTCTGAAGTTTGATGCATAATCCAAGAGAGTAGTTTCTGAATTTTGACCCATCAAATTCTCAGTGGTCCTCTCACCTCATGACCATAAACTAGTTCAAAGGACTAAAACCAGTCGATGTATTAGGAGCATCCCTAATAGCAAACAACAGGAATGGAATTCCCCTATCCTAATCCTGTGGATAATCCTATCTATACACCCTCATTACAGTTTTTAAAGTTTGGTGCCATCTTTCCAAAACCCCTTGTGTCTCCAGATGTTAAGCTGTTGGCTTAAATTGTTTTATGCCCAAACATTTCATTCCTTCCTTAAACAGATGTGACATGACATTTGAACCCTGATCTGATTGTATTTCTTTCGGTAAAACATATCTTGTACAAAGTGTAGTCAACTCTTCCACAATTCAAAAACAGAATTACCTGGAAAAACTCAGCAGGTCTGGCAGAGAAGAAAAGAGTTGACGTTTTGAGTCCTCATGACCCTTCAATAGAACTGAGTGAATCTAAAGAGGGGGGTGAAATATAAGCTGGTTTAAGGTGGCGGGGGGGGGTGGTTGGGTGGGGGGAGAGAAGTGGGGGGGGGTGGTGTGGTTTTAGGGACAAGCAAGCAGTGATAGGAGCAGATAATCAAAAGATGTCACAGACAAAAGAACAAAAGAACACAGAGGCGTTGAAGGTGGTGATATTATCTAAACGAATGTGCTAATTAAGAATGGATGGAAGGGCACTCAAGGTACAGCTCTAGTGGAGGTGGGGTGGAAAGGCTAGCAGGGCATAAAAGATTTAAAAATAATGGAAATAGGTGGGAAAAGAAAAATCTATATAAATTATTGGAAAAAACCAAAGGAAGAGGGAAGAAACGGAAAGGGGGTGGGGATGGAGGAAAGAGTTCAAGATCTAAAGTTGTTGAATTCAATATTTAGTCCGGAAGGCTGTAAAGTGTCTAGTCAGAAGATGAGGTGCTGTTCCTCCAGTTTGCGTTGGGCTTCACTGGAACAATGCAGCAAGCCAAGGACAGACATGTGGGCATGAGAACAGGGTGGAGTGTTAAAATGGCAAGCGACAGGGAGGTTTGGGTCATTCTTGCGGACAGACCGCAGGTGTTCTGCAAAGCAGTTGCCCAGTTTACGTTTGGTCTCTCCAATGTAGAGGAGACTGCATTGGGAGCAACAAATGCAGTAGACTAAGTTGGGGGAAATGCAAGTGAAATGCTGCTTCACTTGAAAGGAGTGTTTGGGCCCTTGGATGGTGAGGAGAGAGGAAGTAAAGGGGCAGGTGTTGCATCTTTTGCGCAGGCATGGGGAGGTGCCGTAGGTTGGGGTTGAGGAGTAGGGGGTGATGGAGGAGTGGACCAGGGTGTCCCGGAGGGAACGATCCCTGTGGAATGTCACCAGGGGGGTTGAAGGGAAGATGTGTTTGGTGGCGGCATCATGCTGGAGTTGGTGGAAATGGCGGAGGATGATCCTTTGAATGCGGAGGCTGATAAGTGAGGACAAGGGGGACCCTATCATGTTTCTGGGAGGGAGGAGAAGGCGTGAGGGCGGATGCACGGGAGATGGGCTGGACACGGTTGAGGGCCCTGTCAACGACTGTGGGTGGAAAACCTCGGTTAAGGAAGAAGGAAGACATGTCAGAGGAACTGTTTTTGAAGGTAGCATCATCAGAACAGATGCGACGGAGGCGAAGGAACTGAGAGAATGGGATGGAGTCCTTACAGGAAGCGGGGTGTGAGGAGCTGTAGTCGAGGTAGCTGTGGGAGTCGGTAGGCTTGTAACGGATATTGGTGGACAGTCTATCACCAGAGATTGAGACAGAGAGGTCAAGGAAGGGAAGGGAAGTGTCAGAGATGGACCACGTGAAAATGATGGAGGGGTGGAGATTGGAAGCAAAATTAATAAATTTTTCCCAAGTCCCGATGAGAGCATGAAGCAGCACCTAAGTAATCATTGATGTACCGGAGAAAGAGTTGTGGAAGGGGGCTGGAGTAGGACTGGAATAAGGAATGTTCCACATACCCCATAAAGAGACAGGCATAGCTGGGGCCCATGCGGGTACCCATAGCCACACCTTTTATTTGGAGGAAGTGAGAGGAGTTTAAGGAGAAATTGTTCAGTGTGAGAACAAGTTCAGCCAGACGGAGGAGAGTAGTGGTGGAAGGGGATTGTTTGGGCCTCTGTTTGAGGAAGAATTGGAGAGCCCTCAGACCATCCTGGTGGGGGTGGAGGTGTAGAGGGATTGGACGTCCATGGTGAAGAGGAAGCAGTTGGGGCCAGGGAACTGGAAATTGTTGATGTGACGTAAGGTGTCAGAGGAATCATGGATATAGGTGGGTAGGGACTGGACAAGGGGAGAGAGAAGGGAGTCAAGATAACAAGAAATGAGTTCCGTGGGGCAGGAGCAAGCTGACATGATCAGTCTACTGGGGCAGTTCTGTTTGTGGATTTTAGGTAGGAGGTAGAAGCGGGCCGTCTGGGTTTGGGCGACTATCCGGTTAGAAGCTGTGGGAGGAAGATCTCCAGAGGAGATGAGGTCAGTGACGGTCCTGGAAACAATGGCTTGATGTTCAGTGGTGGGGTCATGGTCCAGGGAGAGGTAGGAGGAAGTGTCTGCGAGTTGACGCTCAGCTTCCGCGAGGTAGAGGTCAGTGCGCCAGACAACAACAGCACCACCCTTGTCAGCAGGTTTGATGACAATGTTGGGGTTGGACCTGAGAGAATGGAGTGCAGTAAGTTCAGAGGGAGACAGATTAGAATGGGTGAGAGGAGCAGAGAAATTGAGACGACTTCCACAATTCTCTTTGTTGTAATATTTCTCAAAGGTATTGCTTCAGGAAACCTTGTAAACACATCCATTATTGTCAGTAAGTACTGATTTCCACTTTTCGTCTTAGGGAGGGGTTCTACACAATCAATCATGACCCAAGTAAAAGATTCTTCAAATGCTGGAATTAGAATTAAAGGTGCCGGCTTAATCACTGCTTGTGGTTTCCCTATTGCCTGACAGGTGTGACATGTTTTACAGAATTTGACTACATCCCTATGCAATCCAGGCCAAAAAAAAGTTTTTATATCTTCGTCCTGTGTCTTTCTAATTCCAAAATGTCCCCCGATTGGAATTTCATGAGTCATCTTCAGAATCTCATTTCTATATCCAAATGGTCTTACAAACTGATGCACCTCCCTCCAGCTTTCATTTGCTGAAGAATGATAAGACCTTCATTTCCTAATTAAAACATTACCCTTAAGGTAATAACATTTTGGAATACATTTTGCCTGGGTTTCTGAGTAAGCTGTCTGATATAAATGTTGTATTTGCATATCCTTTTTCTATAACTCCAATAACTGCCTTGAGTTAAATACTTCAGCTGAATTGTCTTCCAGTCTTTCCGTGGAACAACCTTATCTAACACAGTGCCAACTAATTGGATTTCCATACGTTTTCCCTGCCTTTGAACTTACTGTTCTTCTTCTTTCAACCTTTGAGTCTGTGATCTCATTATCACACAATCTGGAAACAATCCAGGATGCTCTCTCTGCAACACCTCTGTTGAAAACACTTCTACAGGCTGTTCGACTACCATAGGCATCACCCACATCTGTGATCCAGCTATATTATTACCTAAAATAAATTGAAGCCCTGCATGTGTACTGAGGTCAGACGTAAAGATCCCATGACCACTTTTGGGGATTTTAAACATGAACAGGGGAGAGACCTCATCCTGAGTGAGACACAGCCAAAGTGAATGTGGATATTGGCAATTTGATGCACAGTGGGAAGATGTGCTCTTTACATTTTTTCTTTACAACTTATTAGTTGCCAACTTCTTAAATCTTCAAAGAGTCGTCTTGCCCTGCTGCAGCAGTAGAGGCTGCAAGGGAAAGGAATGACAGCTAAGAAGTGGGTAAGGTCAGCTAAGTATTTACTACTTTTATCGCTTATAGTTTAAGGTCTTTTGGTGGTTTATAGTTTGTATATTGTGTGGTAATGAGGACCAGGAAAGAAGGGCCCTAGAGTAATTGATTTAAAAGGATTAATTTAAAGGGATAAGTCATGGCAGGAGAGCTCATAGCCATGGTGTGCTTCTTGTGCTCCATGTGGGAAGCCGGGAACATTTCCAGTGACCAGGACCAGCATGTGTGCAGGAAGTGTGTCCAGCTGCAGCTCCTAGAAGCTCAGGTTTCAGAGCTGGAACAGCGGCTGGGGACACTGTGGAGTATCCATGAGTCTGAGAGCATTGTGGTTAGCACGTTTAGAGAGGTGGTCACACTGCAGCTGAAGGGACTTGAGGAAGGAAGGGAATGGGTGACCACCAGGCAGGTAGCTCAGGAGTCCCCTGGGGTCCCGCTCGCAAATCGGTATTCCATTTTGGAGGCTGAGGAGGGCGATGGTTCCTCCAGGGAGTGCAGACAGAGCCAAGCTTCTGGCACCACAAGCAGCCTGTCTGTACAGGAAGGGAGGAAGAGAGGAAGAGCAATAGTAATAGGGGATTATAGAGATAGGATTAACTGTCATGTGGAAAGGCATGAACTACTCAGGGATGATCAGCTTGGATTTGTGCTGTAACTTTTTCTATGGTTCTATGGATTCTATAGTCAGGGGAACAGATTAGGTGCTACTGTGCTAGTCAACGTGACTCCAGGATGGTGTGTTGCCTTCTGTTGCCAGGGTCCAGGATGTCGTTGAATGGCTGCAGGGCATCCTGAAGAGGGAGGGTGTTAAGGCACAGGTTATGGTACTTGTTGGTACCAATGACATAAGTAGAAAGAGGGATGAGGTCTTGCATCAAGAATTCAGGGAGTTAGGAAGTAGACTAAAATGCAAGATCTCTTGGGTTGTAATCTCCCAGTGCCACGTGCTAGCGAGCTCAGAAATAGGAGAATAGCACAGATGAATACGTGGCTTAAGAGCTGGTGCAGGAGGGAGGGTTTTAGATTCCTGGATCACTGGGACCGTTTCTGGGGAAGGTGGGACCTGTACTAGCGGGACGGTCTACATCTGAACCAGAGTGGGACTAACATCCTTGTGGGCGGGTTTGCTAGTGCTGTTGGGAGGAGTTGAAACTAATTCAGCAGGGGGAGGGGATACAGAATGTTAGCAGAAGAGGGACACATCATAATACAGTAAAACAATCAACTCAGAGGGAGTACAGCTGCATTAAGCTTCAAGGGAGTAAGGCAAGGGTGGATGGCCTCTACTTTAATGCCAGGAGTATTACAGGTAAAACGGTTGAGTTAAGGGTGGGGATTGACACGTGGAATTGTGATATAGTAGCCATCACTTAGACATGGTTGAGGAAGGGGCAGGATTGGCAGCTCAACATTCCAGGATATAGAAACTTCAGGCAAGACAGGGGAGGGGGTAAAAGAGGAGGATACATTGCATTATTAGTTAAGGAGTCAGTTACTGCAGTAAGGAGAGATGATATCTTGGAGGGGGCATCAAATGAAGCTTTGTGGGTGGAGCTAAGGAATAAAAAGATGCAGCCACATTGTTAGGTGTTTATTATAGACCCCCTGATAGTCAGCGGGAAATTGAGGAGCAAATATGTGCACAATTTGTGGAGGTGTGTAGAAACAATAACAATAGGGTAATTATATTAGGTGATTTCAACTTTCCCAACATTAATTGGGATAGACATAGTGTTAAGGGCTTGGATGGAGTGGATCTCTTGAAATGAGTACAGGAGAACTTTTTAGGTCAATTGTAGAGGGTCCAAAAAGGGATGGCGCAGTGCTGGACCTAATTCTGGGGAATGAAGCCAGACAGGTGGCTGATGTGGTGGTGGGGGAGCATTTTAGTGATAGCGACCACAACATGGTACAATTTAAGCTTGTTATAGGCAAATAAATAGACAAGTTGCAAAAAAATGTTTTGGATTGTGGGAGAGCGGGCTTTAGTAAAATAAGGCAGGATCTGGCCAAGGTAGACTGGGAACAGCTACTTGTGGGGAAATCTACAGAAGAGCAGTGGGGATGTTCAAAAAGGAAATGGGGAGGGTAAAGGCTCAACATATTCCTTCTAGGGGGTCTGGCAGCATCGGCGGAGAAGAAAAGAGTTGACATTTCGAGTCCTCATGACCCTTCAGCAGAACTGATTGAATATTCAATCAGTTCTGCTGAAGGGTCATGAGGACTCGAAACGTCAACTCCTTTCTTCTCCGCCGATGCTGCCAGACCTGCTGAGTTTTTCCAGGTAATTCTGTTTTTGTTTTGCATTTCCAGCATCCGCAGTTTTATGTTTTTATCTCTATGTTCCTTCTAGGGTGATAGAAAGGAGTAATAAGCCCAGAGAACCATGGATCAGCAGAGATATTCAGGATATGATGAGAAGGAAAAGGTAGGCTTTTAGCAGGTACAAGGGAAACAAATCAGCGGAGGCATTAGTGGAGTACAGAAAGTGCAGGGTGGAGCTAAAGAAAGCAATTAGGAGAGCAAAGAGTGGATATGAGAAAGCTCTGGCTGATAAAAGTAGGGAAAATCCCAAGATATTCTATAAGTATAGCAATTGGAAGAGGATAACCAGGGAAAGAGTAGGGACCATTAAGGACCAAGGGGGCAATCTATGGGTGGAGCCAGAGGACATCGGTAGAGTGTTGAACGAATACTTAACATCCATCTTAACCCAAGAGAATGAGGATGAAGGTATCGAACTCGAGGAGAGGGATTGTGAGGAAGTATTCAATGCATGGCATGACACTAGGAAGTTCTGAGGAACAAAGGCATGTGTGTCCATAGATCTCTGAAAGTGGAGGGGCATGTTAGTGGGGTGGTGAAAAAGGCATATGGGACACTTGCCTTTATCAATCGAGGCATAGATTACAAAAGTAGGGAGGTCATGTTGGAGTTGTATCGAACCTTGGTGAGGCCACAGTTGGAGTACTGTGTGCAGTTTTGGTCACCACATTATAGGAAGGATGTGATTGCACTGGAGTGGGTGCAGAGGAGATTCACCAGCCTGTTGCCTAGGATGAAACATTTAAGTGATGAAGAGAGGTTGAATAAACTTGGGTTGTTTTTGTTGGAGCAGAGAAGACTGAGGGGCGACCTGATTGAGGTGTACAAGATTATGAAGGGTATGGACAGGATGGATAGGGAGCAGTTGTTCCCCTTTGTTGAAAGGTCAGTCACCATGGGACATAAGTTCAAGGTGAGGGGCAGGAGGTTTAGGGGGGATGTAAGGAAAAACTTTTTTACCCAGAGGGTGGTGACGGTCTGGAATGCGCTGCTGGGAGGGTGGTGGAGGTGGGTTGCCTCACATCCTTTAAAACGTACCTGGATGAGTATTTGGCATGTCATAACATTCAAGGCTATGGGCCAAGTGCAGGTAAATGGGATTAGGTAGGAAGGTCAGGTGCTTCTCACATGTTGGTGCAGACCCAATGGTCTATAGGGCCTATTCTGCACTGTGTGATTCTGTGAGGGGGTTGATTTGGGACTCTGACTCACTGGCTGTACCTGTTGGGGTAGATTGGGTTGGGTTGTGGAAGATTGGGTTGGGTTAGGGTAGATTGGGTTGGGTTAGATTGGGTTGGGGTAGATTGGGTTGGGGTAGATTGGGTTGGGGTAGATTGGGTTGGGGTAGATTGGGTTAGGTTGGGGAGGAGGACGGTGGAGTGTGTCCCAGCGTGGGTAGAGGCCAACCCTAGTGTGGGTAGAGATGGCCCCTTGGGTGGGTAGAGGGTACCCTGGAATGAGCACACGGTGTCTCTAGGTGGCTGGAGGGTGCTCAATGGCTAGGAAGAAGGGGTGGGTAGACGATGCCCGAACTGAGTAGCGAGTGCTTGGTGTTGGTAGGGGGTACTCTCCGATGGGTAGAGTGTGTCTGGTAAGACTAATGGCTGCCTGGGATGGTAAAGGGTGCCCTGGTGTGTAGAAGGTGTCCACGGGTAGGAGGAGGGTGCCATGGGGTGTGTAGAGGGTGTCCGGGATGGTGGAGAGTGCCTGAGATGCTGGAGGGTGCCCAGGGAGGTGGAGGTGGGTTGCCTCACATCCTTTAAAAAGTACCTGGATGAGCACTTGGCACATCACAACATTCAAAGCTATGGGCCAAATGCTGGTAAATGGGATTCGGTAGGTAACTCAGGTATTTCTCACATGTCGGTGCAGACTTGAGGGGTTAAGGGCCTCTTCTTCACTGTGTGATTCTATGATTCTGTAATTCTGTGAAATTAAATCATTTATTAAAAAAAAAGAAAACTTAAACATCAAGATTACAGTTACACAATTAAATATAGTCTTTTAACATTTCCCAAAAGATTTCTACTTCACTAAGGTCACAAATAAACACCCTTTTCCAGGCCACAGTCCCTTTGAGGGAGGTATTTCATAAGCTTCTCCCTCCCTATCACTGGAAAATGGAAATCCAAGGCTTGTAACAAAACCTTGCTTTCTGGAATAATCAGACACTTGTCTGGGGTACAAAAACAGAATTACCTGGAAAAACTCAGCAGGTCTGGCAGCATCGGCGAAGAAGAAAAGAATTGACGTTTCAAGTCCTCATGACCCTTCGACAGAACTTGAGTTCGAGTCCAAGAAAGAGTTGAAATATAAACTGGTTTAAGGTGTGTGTGTGTGGGGGGAGGAGAGATAGAGAGACAGAGAGGTGGAGGGGGGGGGGTGTGGTTGTAGGGACAAACAAGCAGTGATAGAAGCAGATCATCAAAAGATGTCAACGACAGTAGTACAATAGAACACATAGGTGTTAAAGTTAAAGTTGGTGATATTATCTAAACGAATGTGCTAATTAAGAATGGATGGTAGGGCACTCAAGGTATAGCTCTAGTGGGGGTTTTTTTTGTTTTTTTTTATATAATGGAAATAGGTGGGAAAAGGAAAATCTTTATAATTTATTGGAAAAAAAAAGGGAAGGGGGAAGCTTAAAGGGGGTGGGGATGGGGGAGGGAGCTCACGACCTAAAGTTGTTGAATTCAATATTCAGTCCGGAAGGCTGTAAAGTCCCTAGTCGGAAGATGAGGTGTTGTTCCTCCAGTTTACGTTGGGCTTCACTGGAACAATGCAGCAAGCCAAGGACAGACATGTGGGCAAGAGAGCAGGGTGGAGTGTTAAAATGGCAAGCGACAGGGAGGTTTGGGTCATTCTTGCGGACAGACCGCAGGTGTTCTGCAAAGCGGTCGCCCAGTTTACGTTTGGTCTCTCCAATGTAGATGCTGCCAGACCTGCTGAGTTTTTCCAGGTAATTCTGTTTTTGTTTTGGATTTCCAGCATCCGCAGTTTTTTTGTTTTTGTTTTTATCACTTGTCTGGGGTGGCAAGAAGTTGCTTCTTTCACAGGACTATGCTCACACAGCACACTCTTCAAGATCACATGTCACATACTTCATAGAGCTTTCAATCTTTTCTTAAATACATTTTCCCCTTAATTTTTATCCATTGCTCTTAACTTTCTTATGAAAGTTACCTTTCCCAGATTCCAAAAATATTTCTTGTTGTCTTTATGGCCACTACTTTCTGGAAAAATAAGCTTAATAACTTTGCTTCAGTTGTAAAACATCCTTTTCTCTCTTTGAAATTCAATAGCTAAAAATTCAATCCTCATTTATCTCCAAATTCAAATTTCTATTCATTCTTTATTTACTTGTATCCCATCTTAGATTGTCCATTTCCATTTCAAAATGCTTGTTTTACACCTAATCCTTTGATGATTTAAACCTTACAGTCTGACTGCCTTTAGTCTAATCAAATTAGTCACACAAACATGCACTTAACATATACTCAGCCCCCATAAGCCTGCTTCACAGTATCCCACACTAATGTTGGAGAAAATAATATTTTCTTTCACCTTAATTTCCAAAACAAACCTTGCCAATTTTATTCACCAATCTGAGTGGCATTTGTGTTAAGACTTCAGTACTTCTCATGACAATCACTGAAATGCAGGTGTCGGTGTCACTGATTACCTTCAAATCATTGGTAAAGCATCTACACCTGGAAAGGCAGATTGTTAATATACTCACTCATTTCAGGTCAAGACAAAAAGCAAGAACCTCACTTCAGAAAACACAAAACATCTTTATGTCTCCCCCAATAACCCATCTCCTGTCCTGTGGTCTCATGTTGATGTGAAACATTGGCTCCTGAAAGATTTTCCTCTTCAAGTGCTTAATCAATTTCCTTTTGAAAGCCACGATTGAATCTGCCTCCTCCACACTCTCAGGTGTTAAATGCATCCAAGCCAGATGGTGAAGCACAAAGCAAAACATAGGCCTTTTCTTTGAGAATAGGTTTATCCACAGGATGCAGCATTATAAACACCTGCCTCTTAGCTACCCACCCAACGTCCAAGCCAACTCTCTTTTTAGACTCTTTTGAGAAAAGAGTAATTCAATGAAATTAAACAAAAAAATCATTAAATCAGAGAGGGTGACAGTGTCTGGTGGGGCACTGTAACTAAAACAAAAATGTGAAAGGAAACTTAACCAATTAATCCAAACAGGGGTGATGATACAGCCCAGCACCCACGGTGCATATCAGTCGTGGAAGGCCTGACTCTCTTTCTATGTGCTCTCTATCCTTAATCAAACAATGCCCATCACCTATGTATCTTTCCCAACAAAATCAAACAACCAGCCACTAATATATTCCCCTTTCTTTCTTGAAACAAAAACTTTATAAATAATTACAAAGCAATCAAAGAAAAATATATTTTCTATACTTCTTATAACTCATCATAACACTGGATGTCCCTCTTCAAGGACCTCCAACAAATTTCTTGGAGCCAACATTCCTCTTTGTAAAACAGTCTAACCCATTTTATTTTACAGGTCTCTTTTTTCGCCAACATTTCCTTTATATTAGCTGGGTCAACCCTTAACCTTTTCTCAGTCATACTTTTTGTCAAGTGAACATTATCCCAAGGAGAATAGTTCTCCATATATTATTCATTGGAATACCCTTGCGTTGTATTTCCTTCAGAATGCTAGATCAGTATAATCCCACATCTATTGCTTCCACTGCAGCGAAAATACTTTTAACCACCCTTCTTGTTTTCCTGGCTTCCCTGGCCAAGGGACATCGTTTTCTGTTTTCTTCCACCAAGAATATGAGAAACCCAGCTGTACTCTAATATCCATCTGGAAGATTAGCATGCATGGCGTCATTAACTTCATATCTTTCGGGTCACCCAAGGCTGGAAACTTGAGTACACATTTCTCCAATTTAATTCTTTTAATGTTTCATTGGCCCTCAGAACCTCCTCAACTGTAATGTGGTTCATCATAAGTTCCAATACATTCATCATCATACTAAGTTCCAATACAGCATAACTGAGGCTTGGCCTAAATAGCCAAGTGGTTATGGTACTGGGCTTGTAACCCCAAGATCAAGAGTTCAAATCTCACAATGGCAAACTATGAAACAATGTAACTTCATCTGAATAGGAACAGATGGAAACGTGTTTGTACTCGAAAGAGTTACAGCATAACTGACATTGGGCCTTGTCTGAGTACATAGCCAGTTTAACTGTCCAATCAGCTTATTAACTGCTCTGTCTCTTTTTTGGGTGTATGATCAGCTTTCTGTGATGAACTGGTCCAATTTATCAGGATATGATTAACACTTCAAGTATGATTGTTGATTCAAGGTTATTCCTGACCCATTCTGCTCAATGCGTAAACTTATATATTTACAGGCCCCAAAAGCCTAACTTCCAATCTTAAATTCCCTTTTTAACTGCCCTGTAACAAATTACTCAAATTTTGCAAAACCATCCTGTAGAAAATCATCAAGGCACATCATGAAGAGTTTCTCTTTCTGATTCCGTTTGTTATTATGTGGCAGGTGGCCCAAATCCACAAGGGAAAGTTGGTCGCGCTATCACGACGGTTTTGCAATTTGTATTTATTACGAGATGTATGCACTGAATTCAGAAGTCATAAGTCCAACAAGACCTTTAGAGACTTTAAAAATTAAATTAAAATATTTATTAACAAAGTATAACAGATTTCAAGCACATACATAAGACTACAATTATTTACTACTGTAATGACTCCTAAAATTCCTAATTAGCCTGACTCCCAGTCATACTACCTTTAAGGCAACGGTCCAAAATGGATTTTAGATTTAAAACAAACTCAGCAAGTTAACACAATATAAAAACAAAAATGAAAACAAAAAAACTGCGGATGCTGGAAATCCAAAACAAAAACAGAATTACCTGGAAAAACTCAACAGGTCTGGCAGCATCGGCGGAGAAGAAAAGAGTTGACGTTTCGAGTCCTCATGACCCTTCGACAGAACTTGAGTTGGACTCGAACTCAAGTTCTGTCGAAGGGTCATGAGGACTCGAAACGTCAACTCTTTTCTTCTCCGCCGATGCTGCCAGACCTGCTGAGTTTTTCCAGGTAATTCTGTTTTTGTTTTAAGTTAACACAATACCCTTATTATGACTCAGCAGTTGGTAAAGCTGAGTTATTCAAAAATCCCAGAGGGAAACTTTAAACAACTGTCATAACCTATATTCTTAAGTAGTATGTTTGAGATGCAGCTCTAAATTCAGGAATCAGGCCCCCAGTTCTCGAGAGGTTTTATATCAAAATACATAAGACAATTTACACAAGTTAAATATATACACATGGCTACAAATTACTACTATCATAACTTTTAACAAATTCCCAAACTAATTTCCATTAAGGCAACAGCAACCCATACATTTAACCAAACACCAGGCAAAACATTTTCATCTTACAAATTCAAAAGGAGATTCCTTTCACTTTGGTTCCTATGGAGACAGTTGTAGGCTTCCAGCTGCTTTGATCTTACATTGCTTCTGCTCTGTACACACAAAACTGCCCTCCAATTTACCTAGCACAGCTCATTGAATATAAATTCTCATTGTATCACCAGTACCTTTGAACTCCAACTCTTCTAACAATAAAACCCCTTTAATAGTATCAATTTTATTGGTAATATAAACATACTGCTTGGTCTCTGCTAGCTAGGTGCCAGATTTCAGCCCACTTCTTGAATGGTCTATTCAAAAAAATGCAAATGCACACTACCTCTCGTATCTCAAAACTAGTATACATCAAAGCACCCAGACTAGCTGGCTTTAATCCAATTAAGACACACCCACAGACCAAACCTCGATTTTAAAAGAAAAGTATTTTCCAATAATATTATATACATTAACAGCTTCATGACATCCCCCTCCCTATTGAAAAATGAACCATCATAATTCAAAAAGACAGCTTCATTTTAATAACCCATCTCACACTATCTCCTATACTTATTACACTATTGCATTACCAGATGCAAGTATTAACATAATATAATATATATATATATATATACACAAGTCCTTGGTATCACCAGGAATCACTCCAGCTCAGTGTCCAAGTTTTACTTCCAACTGTAGATGCTGTGCTATACTCTTAATTATATCTGATTATCTAGCATCCTCAGGTAAACCCAATTTCAAGTTATCTGCCAACTCTGCTAACTTACTTTTAGTTATTTTTTCCAACCTAATCAGAGTTATCTCTTCTAATCCCAGACAAGTCTTAGCAATTGCCAAAGCCATCTTGCAGTCTCACCACTTCTAAATCACCTCACCAACTCCTGAATTCAAAGTGGTTTTCATACTCATAACCTTAAGATTCATCAATTCCAAAACAATCAAGGAGTTAGAAATATTTTTATCCTACCAGAGCCACCAATTGTTATGACACAGCAGTTGGTAAAGCTGAGTTATTCAAAAATCCCAGGGGGAAACTTTAACTAACTGTCATAACCTATATTTTAAGTGGTATGTTTTAGATGCAGCTCTAAATTCAGGAATCAGACCATCAGTTCTCGAGAGATTTTAAATCAAAATACATGAGACATTTATTAATTTACACAAGTTAAATATATACACATGGCTACAAATTAATACTTTCGTAACTTTTAACAAATTCCCAAATTAATCTTCATTAAGGTGACAGCAACCCATAGACTTAACCAGACACCAGGCAAAACATTTTCATCTTACGAATTCAAAAGGAGGTTCCTTTCACTTTGGTTCCTGTGGAGACAGTTGTAGGCTTACAAATGCTTTGATCTTACATTGCCTCTGTCCTGCACGCACAAAACTACTTTCTGTTATACCCAACACAGCTCATTGAATGTGAATTCTCATTGTATCACCAGCACCTTTGAACTCCACCTCTTCTAACAAAAAACCCTTTCATAGTACCAATTTTATTAGCAATGTTAGTAAACATATTGCTGGTCTCTGCTAGCTAGGTGCCAGATTTCAGCCCACTTCTTGAATGCTCTATTCAAAAAAATGTAAATGCACTCTACCTCTTTTATATCTCAAAACTAGTATACATCAAAGCACCCAGACGAGCTGGCTTTAATCTAATTAAGACACACCCACAGACTAAACCTCTATTTTAAAAGAAAAATATTTTCCAATAATATTATTTACATTAATAGCTTCATGACAACCATGGACAGTGGAATTCCAAATGGTTTTTCCCTAGCTTCAGCTTTGTTAGATAGCAGGCTTATGCACAAATGTTGGGGGCTTCATTAAGGCTATTTCACATACTCCCGTTATATCTCACATAGCCTTCTCTTCCCACATAGACTTTAATTCTCCTTTATATATGTTTCTCTCTTTTAAATATGTAAATTATTTTGCTCCATATGCCTTTGAAACTGTATCTTCCTCATAATATAAAGACTTTCATGTTGCCCATATTGCCTTAGGGGAAAAATAAAGACATTTCTTAGCCTTGCTTATCTGGTTAGTTGTAAACAGACTAAGATCCCTTTGAAATTCAAATCTCCCTTCATTTATCTAAAAAATGCAAATTCCCTTCACACCTTGCATGCTAAACCAGCATCTATATTTACTCATTAGCATGTCAAGCACCTAACTTCTTTTGATGATTTCAAACTTGTACTTACTTGACTCCAAATGTAACTAAGTCACACACAGGCCTAACTATACTTACCTCCATAAACCTATTTCGCAATAAACCAGAAAAATATTATGAAAATTATTGTACTTTCATCACACAGTAGAATATTGCTGGATCTGCTTTCAACTGAATACAACCTAATTTCAGCAAGACCAAACTAACTGAGAAAAACCATACCCTCCAGGCATCATTTAATCTTTCAACACATTTGTTTAATTTCCACAACTTCCCCTCTGCATCATTTGCTTATTAAATTGTTTCAAAAACACTTCTCTTCAAAACTTTTCACCCTGCAAAAGTGTAAATTTCATACTGATCAACATATGTTCCCAAGAATATGTGGCTAAGAGAGCTAAGAAAATCTTCAAGATCACTTTTCCTGCCATGGGGAAGTCCACGCCAATGTCTTGATCAACAGGTCTCTCTTCGAAACCCTGGGTCACTTGTCTCATTTTAGCCTTATATGCTTCAACAGGAGGTACATACCTACCTGTGTGATAAGTATGGCTGCCCCCTATCTGGCGCTTCAGAGTAGACACCAAGCTCTTTCCAACTATCCACTCTTTGTTTTGTATCTTTTATTGATTTATCTTCTAACTTGTTTGCAGCCACCAAAACTTTCCAATTACAAGGGCTTCTACTTCTTGCAGTGTTCCTAGATTGGTCAATGGTCCTTGTTCTAGTCAAGCTACAGTCTCTACCTGCCCTCCTATCTCATTCTGGACTACTGCTCCATGACTTCTCCCTCCTAGGATCAGAGGTTCTGTTGCCAGCATGTGATTAATTCCTCGGGCCAGAGTCACTTCCAAGTCCACTATGGGAACTCTCATTGTGTTTTCCTGCTTCCCACCATTTCACCTAATTTTGCCAGGACGTAGATCTTACTTCATATACAGCACATGGACAGCAGTGGTTCAAGAAGGCAGTTCACTACCACCTTCTCAAGGGCAACTAGGGATGGGCAATAAATGCCAGCAAAGCCCACACCCCATGAATGAATAAAAAAAACTTCTTGTCCATCATTGAACATTTAGCCAAAGTTTGAATTTTCCAGTAGCTTTCCCTTCTCTCCTTCTAATGGTCACATCCCTCCATTCACTGAATCCTTCTGGTGAATATGTTACCCCAGTATCAACCTTCAGAAGTTGTCCTTTGGGTAAAAAAGCCCT
This sequence comes from Carcharodon carcharias, assembly GCF_017639515.1. NCBI lineage: Eukaryota > Metazoa > Chordata > Chondrichthyes > Lamniformes > Lamnidae > Carcharodon > Carcharodon carcharias. Next base: position 12,751,172 of record NC_054471.1, read on the forward strand.
AACGTTAAACTTATGAGTGTGTGAGGTGCAGGGTATCTCATCATCTTCTATTAATTGCGCAGACTCTGCAATTTATAATCAATCCCCATTAACCGAGATGAATATACCCTAATAGCCTGACTACCATGTTGGAAAAGCATTGTCTTGCCATTACATCTTATCACTTTACCCAGATCTTTCCACTCTTTCTGACCCTCTCTCTCTCTTTCATAGTAAACTAAAATCCTCAGGATTCAAGTTTATCTTGGACAATCTTATTCAATGTCATACAGCTTACTGAATTTTCTCTAAGATTTCTGCCTTGACAAATGCCCTTCTCCCTGCATGTAGGCATTCAAGTGTGCAGAAGAGGTGGAACTAATTGTAGTCCCTTCTAGGGTCGAAGGATTATCACACAGCACAAAAGGTACTTTCGGATTCCTCCCCTATACCAACTAATAGGGACTATAGGCCCCAACAGTTTGAACAAATCTGTTGCATGGACTGCCCAGGCCAGGGCTTGCAGCTTGGTTGGTTGGCTTAGATCTTTTGGAGCATCTCATTGATCACTGTGTGATTTTTTCAGAGTCCACTGTTAAAAGTACTTTCAGCTGCTGTGTTCACAATTATGTTCATATGTTTTGCACGTCTCAAAACTTGTCATTGGCAAATTCCTCCACATTGTCAGTCAGGAATTTAACCAGTGCTGCTAGCTCAGTCCCTATCCATTTTCCAATGATTTTATCTACAATCGCTCTTGTCTTTACCATTTATTGCTGCAGAAAGACTGAATTTTGTTTCCATGTCTAGGAAATGTATAATGAAAATGTTTCTATCCTTGTCCCACACCTTTTAATCCATAGCTACTATTCATTCAAGCCTCATGCTAATGGGAAACTTACAATAGTTCTGGTGTCCTCCAGTACTTTTGCATACATCACAGTTTTCACTAATATCTTCAGTGAGTCTTGTGTACTCAGCAACAACCATCCTTGCTTCCTTTAGTAGGATTTTTAATCTGTGAAGAGGAATGAGCAAATAGTAACTTTAAGACTATTTGTTTTTATTCTCTCTCAAACTATCACCTGATACCATTTACTGTTCTTTAACATTCTAATAGAGATGTAGGTTTTGTTAAAGAGATGCAATAATATCCTGATTGAGTAAATTGCAAATTGACTGACTTTCCCAAGGTAATTGCTTTATTTTGTTCCATGTCCAGTTTCATTTGTGCCTTTTTTCATGGAAATCTTTCTCAACAGCAAGCGTATCTCGCTGGATACCACATCTGTACTAATAAAATGGCTTAGTCCGGCTGTTCTGTATGAAATCAGCACTCTTTTCAGCAACTTCAATGTGTTGTCATCCCCGAACCTTTCGTATTCTTTGACCTTACTTAAGTTATACGAACATACAAATTAGGAACAGGAGTGGGCCATTCGGCCCCTCGAGCCTGCTCTACCATTCAGTAAGATCATGGCTGATCTGAATGTAATCTCAACCCCACATTCCTGTCTACCCCCAATAACCTTTCACACTCTTGTTAATCAAGAATCTATCTAGCTCTGCCTTAAAAATATTCAAAGAGTCTGCTTGCACCGCCTTTTGAGGAAGAGATTTCCAAAGATTCACAACCCTCAGAGAAAACAGTTTCTCCTCACCTCTGTCTTAAATGAGTGACCCCTTATTTTTAAACAGTGACTCCCTAGTTCTATGGAGAGAGAGAGAGACAGAGATAACGATCTGAAGAAGAGTCATGTGGACTCGAAACATTATCTCTGTCTCTCTCTCCACAAATGCTGTCAGACCTGCTAAGTTTTTCCAGCATTTTTTGTTTTCGTGTCAGATTTCCAGTATCCGCAGTATTTTGCCTTTATTACTCCTAGTTCTAGATTCTCCCACAAGAGGAAACATACTCTCCACATCCACCCTGTCAAGACCCCCCAGGATCTTATATTTTTCAATAAAGTCACCTCTTACTCTTCTAAATTCTAGTGGATACAAGTCTAGCCTGTCCAACCTTTCCCTATAAGACAACCCGCCCATTCCTGGTATGAGTTCAGTCAACCTTCTCTGAACTGCTTTTAACGCATTTACACCTTTCTTTAAATAAAGAGTCCAGTGCTATACACAATATCCTGTGGTCTCACCAATGCCCTCCCTACTTTTGTAATCAGTTCCCCTCACAATAAATGATAGCATTCTGTTGGGTTTCCAAGTTGCCTGTGATTCATGCACAAAGACACCCAGATCCCTTTGAATTTCATAGCTCTGCAATCTCTCACCATTTAGATAATACGTTTCTTTTTCATTCTTCCTGCCAAAATGAGCAATTTCACATTTTCCCACATGATACTCAATTTGCCAGATCTTTGCCCACTCACTTAACCTATCTCACTTTGTAGTCACCATATGTCCTCTTCATAATTTACTTTCCTACCTATCTTTGTGTCATCAGCAAATTTAGCCACCGTTCCTTCGGTTCCTTCATCCAAGTCATTTCTATAAATTGTAAAAAGTTGAGGTCCCAGCACTGATCCCTGTGGCACACCACTCATCAAATCCCGCCAACCAGAAAAAGACCCATTTATGCCAACTATCTGCTTCCTGTTAGCCAGCCAACCTTCTGTCCATGCCAATATGTTACCCCCATACCATGAAATTTTATTTTCTGCAATAACCTCTCATGTGGCACTTTATCAAATGCCTTCTGGAAATCTAAGTACAGTACATCCACCAGTTCCCCTTTATCCACAGCACATGTGACTCCTTCAGAGAACTCCAATAAATCGGTTAAACATGATTTCCCTTTCACAAACCCACATTGACTCTGCCTGATTGCCTTGAATTTTTCTAAATGCCCTGCTAAAACATCTTTAATAATAGCTTCTAACATTTTTCCGATGGCAGATGTTAGGCCTATGGTTTCCTGCTTTCTGTCTCCCTCCTTTTTGAATAAAGGAGTTATATTTGCCATTCTCCAATCTAATGGAACCTTCCCTGAATCTAGGGAATTTTGGAAAATTAAAACAAATGCATCAACTATCTCACTAGCTACTTCTTTCAAAACCTTAGGGCGAAGTTCATCCGGACCTGGGGATTTGTCAGCCCACAGCCCCAACTTTTTCTCAATACCACTTCCCTGGTGATTGTAATTTTGCTGAGTTCCTCCCTCCCTTCCATTTCCTGATTTCTAGCTGTTTCTGGGATGTCCTGCAAAGTGAAGACTGAAGCAAAATGCCTGTTTGATTCATCTGCCATCCTCTTACTTTCCATTACAATTCCCCAGACACACTGCAACGCTCACTTTGTTAACCTTTTTTTATTTAAATATCTACAGAATTTTTAACTATCTGTCTTTATATTTCCACCTAGCATTCTCTCATAATCTAGTTTTTCCCTCCTTATTAATCTTTTTGTCATTCTTTGCTGTTCTTCATATTCTTTCCAATCTTCTGCCCTGCCATCCATCTTTGCATAATTGTATGCTTTATCTTTAATTTTTATACTGTCTTTGACTCTTTTAGTTAACCATGGATGGTGGGTCCTCCCATGGAATTTTTATTTGTCATTGGAATGTATATATTCTGTGTATTCTGAAATATCCCTTTAAATGTCTTCCACTGAACTTCTTCAGACTTGGGGAGATGATGGCGTTCTGGAATTGTACTCCAGATACCCAGGGTAATTCTCCAGGGACCGAGTTTTGAATCCCACCATGACAGATGGTGAAATTTGAATGCGATGAAAAATCTGGAATTGAAAGTCTAACGATGACCATGAAACCATTGCCAATTGACGGAAAAACCCATTTGGCTCTCTAATGTTCTTCAGGGAAGGAAATCTGCTGTCCTTACCTGGTCTGGTCTTCATGTGACTCTAGACCCACAGCAATGTGGTTGACTCTTAAATGCCTTCTGAAATGGTCTAGCAGGCCACTCAGTTCTCAAGGGCAATTAGGGATGGGGAATAAATGCTAGTCCAGCCAGTGACACCCACATCCCATGAACGAATAAAAAACAAATCCCTTCACCTCCTTTGCCAGTTCACTTTAGCCAGCTCTGCTTTCATGCCCTCATAATTGCCCTTATTTAAGTTTAAAATACTAGTCTTGGACATATTTGTTTCACCCTCAAAATGAATGTAAAATTCAATTATATTATGATCACTGCTATCTAGGGGTGCCTTCACGACAAGGTTATCAATTAACCCTATCTCATTGTTCTCTGGTTGGCTCCAGAACATGCTGTTCGAAGAAACTATCCCGAAAACATTTTATGAACTCTTCATCTGAGCTACTTTTGCCCATCTGATTTTTCCAGATGATATATAGATTAAAATTCCACATGATTATTGCTGAACCTTTCTGGTAAGCTCCCATTGTCTTTTCTTTTGTATTCTGTCCTACTGTGTAGTTACAATTAGGAGTGCTGCACACCACTCACACAAATGATTTCTTATCTTTATCATTCCTCATCTCAGCCCACTTCTACATCCTGGGTTCCTGAACATAGGTCATCCCTCTCTAATCTGCTAATACCATCATTAATTAACAGAGCCACCCCTCCACCTTATCCTAATTTCCTGTCCTTCCTAAATGTCACGCACCCTTCAATATTCAGGCCCCAATATATGTCATTCTATAGCCATGTCTCTGGAATGGCTATCAGATTGTACTTATTTATTTCTATTTGTGTTATCAATTTATCTGTTTTGTTTCGAATGCTGCATGCATTTAGATACCGAGCCTTTAGTTTTGCCCTTTTATTATTTTTGTAGTGTCCAGCCATATCTGCCGATTTGCTGTTAGATTTGTACTCTCTGTCCCTTCCTGTCATAGCCTGTTTATCATTTCTCATATTAATACCTATCTCTCTTGCCTTGTATCTACTCTTTGGTTTAACACATCTTCCCAAATTTGATCCCTTGCCCCAACTATTCAGTTTAAAACCCCCTCTACTTCCCTAGTTGGGCAGCTTGCGAGGACACCAGCCCCAGAACGGTTCAGGTGTAGACCATCCCAACGGTCCAGATCCCACTTTCCCCAGTACTGGTGCCAGTGCCCCACAAACCGGAACTCATTATTCCCACACCAGTCTTTGAGCCACGCATTAATTGCTCTAATCTTATTTGTCCTATGCCAATTTGCACATGGCTCAGGTAACAATCGAGAAAATATTACCTTTGAGGCCCTGCTTCTTAATTTGTTGCCTAGCTTGTCATACTGACTATGCAGAGCATCCTTCCTCAAGCTGCCTATGTTGTTGGTATCTACATGGACCACGAGTATTGGATGCTCCCCCTCCCACTGTAAGTTCCTCTCCAGCCCTGAGCAGATGTCCTGAACTCTGGCACTGGGCAGGCAACAAGACCGACTGCACTCTCACTCTTTGTTACAGAAAACAGTGTCAATCCCCCTAACTATCATGTCCCCCATGACCACTACATTCCTTTTTGCTTCCACTGACTTGGATGGCTTCCTGTACCATGGTGCCATTGTCAGTTTCTTCATCCACCCTGTGGCCCCCATTCTCATCCAAACAAGCTGAGAGAACCTCATACCTGTTCGACAATTGCAAAGGCTCACATTCCTGCCCTCTGGGTCTCCTTACCTGCCTCACTCGCAGTCACACCCTCTTGTCCCTGGCCACTGACCAAATCAGAAGACCCTATCCTAAGTGGTGTGACTGGTATTAAGCATCCAGGTAACTTTCCCCCTCCCTGATGTGTCACAGAGTCTGCAGCTCAGCCTCCAGCTCAATGACTCTGAGCCAAAGTTCCTCAAGCTGCAAACACTTAATGCAGACGTGTTTGCCCTGGCTCACAATTTTATCCAGGAGCTCCCATATGCTGCAGCCTTGACACATTACCAGTCCTGCCATCCTTAATGTGTTTTAAACAATTACTTAATTATATTAATCACTTATTTATGTTGCTTTCTTATATATTTTATTAACTGTACCACAAAATTGTGTACTATTTTAAACCTTAGGGATAGAATACAACTTACCATTTACCAGATACCAAACAGCTTGAGTGAGTGTGCTGAGTGGATCCACTGGAATGGTCTGGGGAACTGGGTTCGAATCCCACTGCAGCAGATGGTGCAATTTTGAATTCAATAGAAATCTGGAATTAAAAGTCTGATGATGGCCATGAAACCATTGCCAAATGTAAAAATTCACCTGGTTCATTAATATCCTTTAGGGAAGGAAATCTGCCACCCTTACCTGGTCTGGCCTACATGTGACTCCAGACCACAGTGATGTGGTTGACTTTTAAATGGATGGGCGATAAATACTGGCCCAGCCTGTGACTTCCACATCCCATGAACGAATAAAAAAACTCCATCCTCCTCTGATATTCCTGCACTCCATCCACCAAATGAGGATGAAGACTTTTTTGGCAGATCTGGCAGATGATAGGATTGGAGTAAAAATAACATAAGAATGCACTCCAGGAACACCCAGAGAATTGGGGGATTACTAACAGGTGTTTCAGCTGTATTTTGAAATATCGTTATGGGATAAATTTCCCAAATCAGAACAATAAGGTTTTTGAGGCAACGCATGAAATGGAAGTTTCAAAGAGGAAGGTGATATCAATCAGTCAGAGGGACATGTACTGGTCACGAGAAGCTTCAGTCCATTACTGAGTGGATTAGTCGCAGATTCATTTAATTGCGCCATGTGGGGCAGTGGTTGCTCCTCGACAGTATGTGGAACAGATTGGTTGAAATATTAGTCCAGTACAATACCACTATGCCACCAAGTAGGAGTAACAGAGGAGGGTGGAGGATGGACTGCAGGAGTATAAAGGAAATGATGGGTTTTTTAGACCTGGATCATTAATTCAAGATGAAGGAATATGAATTTCTAGTATGAATGATTAATAATCTTTAGTCACCAAATTGCTGATAATATTCATTTTATACCATGCCCGTGGGAGTGCTACCAAAAGAGACTTATTGGGTGTTGTAAGTACATGATGTTACTGCTGATGTTGAGCTAAGCAAGATTTTGTTGAGGTGTTTTTCTAGGATGAATTACATCCAGTGAGTCCTCAGTGTGCCTGCATACCACTCATCAGGACATCGCTGCAGGAGTTCCTCAGGGTCGTGTCCTCAGCCCAACCATCTTCAGCTGCTTCATCAATGACCTTCCTTCCATCATAAGGTCAGAAGTGGAGATGTCGCTGATGATTGGCACAACGTTCAGCACCATTCGCTACTCCTCAGATACTGAAGCAGTCCATGTCCAAATGCAGCAAGACCTGGACAACATCCAGGCTTGGGCTGACAAGTGGCAAGTAACATTCACACCACACAAGTGTCAGGCAATAACCAGCTGCAACAAGAGAGAATACAACCATCACCCCTTGATGTTCAATGGCATTACCATCACTGAATTCCCCACTATCAATATCCTGGGGGCTACCATTGACCAGAAATTGAATGGGACTAGCCATATAAATACTGTGGCTACAAGAGCAGGTCAGAGGCTAGGAATCGTGCGACAAGTAACTCACCTCCTGAATCCCCAAAACCTGTCCACCGTCTACAAGGCACAAGTCAGGAGTGTAATGGAATACTCTCCACTTGCTTGGATGAGTGCAGCTCCCACAACACTTAAGAAACTTGACATCTTCCAGGACAAAGCAGCCGCTTGATTGGCACCACATCCACAAACATTCACTCCCACCACCACCGACGCACAGTAGCAGCAGTGTGTACCATCTACTCATGCACTGCACTGTAGTATGTAAGATGCACTGCAAGATGCACTGTAGGAATTCACCAAGGCTCCTTTGACAGCACCTTCCAAGCTCATGACCACTACCATCTAGAAGGACAAGGGCAGCAGATAGGTGGAAAAACCACCACCTGGAAGTTCCCCTCCAAGTTACTCACCATCCTGACTTGGAAATATATTACTGTTCCTTCACTGTCACTGGTTCAAAATCCTGGAACTCTCTTCCTAGCAGCACAGTGGGTGTACCAACACCACATGGACTGCAGCGATTCAAGAAGGCAGCTCACCACCACCTTCTCAAGTGCAATTAGGGATGAGCCCAGCCAGTGAAGCCCACATCCCATGAATGAATTTTTAAAAATCATTCATTTCGGTGTCAGCCATGGTTTAGAGGGCAGGACTTTTATCTCCAAATCTGAAGTTAATAGGTTTATGTCCCACTCCAGAGATTTAGATGTGTATTCTGGGCTGATTCTCCAAGTTGGAGTTGGAGGAGTGCTGCACTGTTAGAGGTATGTATTTCAGATGATGCATTAAAACAAAGTCCCTGTGTGCTCTCTTTTGGATGTTAAAGATCCTATGGCATCTTTTAATGAAGAGCAGAGGTCTGGCAAATGTTTTCCTTCAACTGTAGTTGCATTGCCAGGTTTTCCCAGTCTGCGATTTTTTTGCTGTGTTTGTACATGCCTGATTTCTCATTACAGAACAAGTTGTGTGGTAAACTCCAGGCCACCATGCAGCTGTGCACCCGTGTCCTGTGCAGCTTAGTGAGAACGTTAATCCTGGACAAGGTTTAACCTTCAACTAACATCATTAAACTGATTGTCTAGTCAATATCACATTTCTGTCTGGGTGCTTGCTGTGCAGAAATTGATTTCTTAGTATGAGTAACTCAGTTGGTTTGACATCTGGTCCTGATGTATTCCACAGTGAATCCTATTCTCGTCTCATACTCGCCCTGCAAGACCAGACTATTCGGCACCAAACCCATTTGCTAACATTCCTTTCCCATCCTTTCGTACAGACAACATCCCCAGCATAGAGCGGGGCCAATGTGATTTGCTTTTTAAACCCAGCGGACTCCCCAGGACTTACAGTTTGAAGGGGGAGGGCCCAGCATTGCTAATTGAGTAAAATGTTGTGGAAACTGTATGGCCTGAAACTAAAGCCATCCTAAAGCAGGTAATTAATTGTATAAATAGACACCAACAGATGATTTGTATTTAGTGAAGAGCTGATTGAAGCTACCGGACGTTTCTACAGCTGTTCGCACTGTTAACAACAGCAGCTGGAAAGTGAAGGCATCAGGCAGCTTCAGTCAGCTGTTCATGGATCAGTAAAATCAGATAAAAGGGGCATAAGCACTCAGCTAAACTGTTAACAACACTAAATCCAGGAGCCAAGAGTGTACTGAATTTCCAAAAACAGCCAGCCCACTTATTGTGTTAGAATAAGTGGATCCTTTGTGATTGAATTCAATGGGCTGGACATGGTGGTGGAATGAACAGTTTAGACATCAGTGCTCACGCTTTTTTTAATATTCATTTACAGGATGTAGGCTTGGCTGGCTGGGCCAGCATTTATTGCCAATCCCTAGTTACCCTTGAGAAGGTGGTGGTGAGCTGCCTTCTTGAGCTACTGCGGTCCATGTGGTGTAGGTACATCCACAGTGCTGTTAGGGAGGGAGTTCCAGGATTTTGATCCAGTGATAGTGAAGGAACAGCGATGTATTTCCAAGTCAGGATGGTGAGTGACTTGGAGAGGAACTTCCAGGTGGTGGTGTTCCCATCTATCTGCTGCCCTTGTCCTTCTAGATGATAATGGTTGTGGGCTTGGAAGTTGCTGTCAAAGGAGTCTTGGTGAATTTCTGCAGTGCATCTTGGAGATGGTACACACTGCTGCTACTGTGCATCGATGGTGGAGGGAGTGAATGTTTGTGGAAGGGGTGCTAATCAAGCGGGCTGCTTGGTCTTGGATGGTTATGGGGATAAGGCAGGGGAGTGGGACGAGGTGGAATACTCTTTCAAAGAGCTTGTGCAGACTCGATGGGCCCAATGGCCTTCTGCACTGTAACAATACTGTGATACTGTTATATGTTGTCCAATTGTGGAATCATATCTAATGTTGGACACTGTTCTGAGGTTTGCAAGCATAGACTGTGTTGGGTACGGTCTGTACCCTGCCCATTGCAAACAGTGGTTGGGACATGCTGTTTGATATGATCCACCAGTCTTTGGAATGCAGGACCTGCATACCTAGCATCACACTGGCACAAAAGTTCATATACCACATGACTCATTTGTGTGGTAGGGAGAATGTCTTTTTCGTTTGACGGCAGTGTCCTGTTAGTGGTGAATACCATTACTATTACTGCTGCATTGCTGCAACATGAAACAGCTAGCTTCACCTGTTGCTCAAATTTTTCACATACTTTGCCCTTCCAGGGTAATCTGAGGTAAACTGGGCACTTTTCAGGGCCGAAAGTGACAGCCTTAGAGTTTGTGTGATATATAGTGTGAAATGATCTGATCACTGTGGCCATTAAACCGCAGGATGTGTTTGGTGTGCCCTATTTCAGCATCAAGTCTGTATGATGAGCAAATGGATCATGCTCTTTTTACCAGGTTGCCAATTAGACCAATCTTATAGTGTGTGGAACTACAAGAATCCCAATGCATAAATTGAACAGTGAAGTTAGACTTGCAGTAGACAATGGTAGAGAACCCCCGGCAGATTTCTCGACAAGTACATCAAAGAAGGGGAGTTCATGTGATTGCTCCATTTCAAAACTGAATTTGAGCACAGGATGGAGCCCATCAGGACAAGTAAGGAAATTGTTACATGCAGCTGCGAATTTAAGTATAGCAAACATATCATCCACATTTCAGAAATATGTGAGGGGTAGGAGATTCGGTGTCATTCCATCGAGTACATGTTTCTCATGGAACCCAACAAAGATGTTTGCAAGAGCTGGGCCTAGAGGGGATCCCATGGCAACACCATATATTTGGGCATACATGGTGTCATTAAAATTGAACTCAACTATGAGAGTTCATAAATTCAATGAATATTGATTCACGCAATGGTGGCAGGTCTAGATCACCATGATATCATGCTGCAGCACAAATATCTACAGCTTCCTTAAGTGGAACATTGGTGAATAGACTTGCAATGTAAAATGAGCACATGGACACAGTGCTGCTATCGATATGCAAGTTCTGTAAGGCCTTCACAAATGTGGAGTCCTTCACTGTGTATGTGGAAAACTTGCTCAAAACTGGTTGTAACAATTCGCCCAACCATTTGGCCAATTCATGATGTGCAGAACAGGTCATAGATAAGATGGGGCATAAACGGACATCACTTGGCTTACACAAGTCCATCACCTTTTTTTTTAGCTTACTTTCGAGCAAGGCTGTTCGGCCATGTTGAGCGGCAGGTCCAATTGATACAAAGTTGGACCTGTCATTAAGGATGGTGTGCATTTTGTTGATATAGACGCGCTTGTTAAGGATGACTATTCCCATCCCTTTGTCAGGTTTACTGATGTATATGTCTCGGTTCGTCTTAAGATGTTGTAACGCTGTAAGACACAGGTAGTTTAGAATCCTGCTATATGCGTGCGCTAGATCAGCCAGGCATGCTGTCAAGCTTTCAATGTCTTCAGTGGATGCTGGATTGTGGCAGGATAGTTGGGGTAGAGGAGTTTGAATTCAGCAAATACCTCTTCCCATTTGATCTGGGATGAAGGCACACTAAAATTGAAACCATGTGTAAGAACAAACTCCTTGCTTTCTGAGAGCACATGGCCAGAGAGACTTGCTACATGTTCAGTGGCATCATTATTTGCATTGCCAAACCACTTCTGCTTAAATGAGTTTATGGTGTGGACGGTTGCCAAATGGGTACTGTTTATGGTGCAGTCATCAGTTGAAGCAAATCTCAAAACACACTGTCCAACATTGGGTATAAAACCGAATGGACCATCCAGCATTGACCTAAGTACTGGAAATGACAACAGCAATCTCAGCCCTGTCGACCCAACAAAATCCTCCTTACCAACATCTGGGGGCTGGTGCCAAAATTGGGAGAGCTGTCTCACAGACTAGTCAAGCAACAGCCTGACATAGTCATCCTCATGGAATCATACCTTACAGATAATGTCCCAGACTCCACTAGCACCATCCCTGGTTATGTTAGAACCATAGAACCATAGAACACTACAGCACAGAAAACAGGCCATTCGGCCCTTCTAGTCTGTGCTGAAATATTATTCTGCTAGTCCCATTGACCTGCACCTAGTCCATAACCCTCCAGACCTCTCCCATCCATGTATCTATCTAATTTGTTCTTAAAACTTAAGAGTGAGCCCGCATTTACCACGTCAGATGGCAGCTTATTCCACACTCTCACCACTCTCTGAGTGAAGAAGTTCCCCCTAATGTTCCCCCTAAACCTTTCCCCTTTCACCCTAAAGCCATGTGCTCTCGTGTTTATTTCTCCTAATCCAAGCAGAAAGAGTCTACTCGCATTGACTCTGTCTATATCCCTCATAATTTTGTAAACTTCTATCAAATCTCCCCTCATTCTTCTACGCTCCAAGGAATAAAGTCCTAACCTGTTTAATCTTTCCCTGTAACTCAACTCCTGAAGACCCGGCAACGTCCTAGTAAATCTCTGCACTCTCTCAATCTTACTGATATCCTTCCTGTAGTTAGGCGACCAGAACTGCACACAATACTCCAAAGTTGGCCTCACCAATGTCTTATACAACCTCACCATAACATCCCAACTCCTATACTCGATACTTTGATTTATGAAGGCCAGTATGCCAAAAGCTTTCTTTACAACCTTGTCTACCTGTGACGCCACTTTCAGGGAACTATGTATCTAACTCCCAGATCCCTTTGTTCCTCCGCACTCCTCAGTGCCCTACCATTTACTGTGTGTGTCCTACCTTGGTTTGACCTTCCAAAATGCAACACCTCACACTTTTCCGCATTAAATTCCATCTGCCGTTTTCTGGCCCATTTTTCCAGTTGGTCCAGATCTCTCTGCAGGCTTTGAAAGCCTTCCTTGCTGTCCACAACGCCTCCAATCTTAGTGTCATCAGCAAACTTGCTGATCCAATTCACCACATTATCATCCAAATCATTGATATAGACAACAAACAACAATGGTCCCAGCACAGATCCCTGAGGCACACCACTAGTCACAGACCTCCAGGCTGAGAAGCAATCATCCACTACCACTCTCTGTCTTCTCCCACACAGCCAATTTCGTATCCAGTTTACAACCTCTCCATGGATACCAAGTGTCTGAACCTTCTGAACTAACCTCCTATGTGGGACCTTGTCAAAGGCCTTACTAAAGTCCATGTAAACAACATCCACAGCCTTTCCTTCATCTGCTTTCTTGGTAACCTCCTCGAAAAACTCTACAAGGTTCGGTAAACACGACCTACCGCGCACAAAGCCATGCTGACTATCCTTAATCAGCCCTTGGCTGTCCAAATAATTATATATCCGATCTCTCAGAACATCTTCCAATAATTTACCTGCTACTGACGTCAGGCTCACTGGCCTGTAAGTACCTGGTTTACTTTTGGAGCCTTTTTTAAACAAGGGAACAACATGAGCTGCCCTCCAATCCTCCGGCACCTCACCCCCGGCTAAGGACATTTTAAATATTTCTGCCAGGGCCCCTGCAATTTCTACACTAGTCTCCCTCAAGGTCCGAGGGAATATCATGTCAGGCCCCGGGGATTTATCTACCTTTATTTGCTGTAAGGCAGCAAGCACCTCCTCCTCTTTAATCTCTATGTTCCATGAAACTACTGCTTGTTTCCCTTCCTTCCTTATACACTATGCCAGTTTCCTGAGTAAATACTGATGCAAAAAAACTGTTTAAGATCTCCCCCATCTCGTGAGGCTCCACACATAGACGACCACTCTGATCTTCCAGGGGACCAATTGTGTCACTTACTATCCTTTTACTCTTAATACACTTGTAGAAACCCTTCAGGTTTACCTTCACATTATCTGCCAAAGCAACCTCATGTCTTCTAGTTCTGTTGAAGGGTCATGAGGACTCGAAACATCAACTCTTTTCTTCTCCGCCGATGCTGCCAGACCTGCTGAGTTTTTCCAGGTAATTCTGTTTTTTTTTTTCTTTTTGCCTTCCTGATTTCCTTTTTTACTATTGTCGTACATTTTCTATACTCTACAAGTACCTCATTTGCTTCTTGTTGCCTATACCTGCTATGCACCTCTCTCTTCTTCTTAACCAGATCGCCAATATCCCTTGAAATCCAAGGTTCCCTATGCTTGTTAACTTTGCCTTTAATCCTGACAGGAACATGCAAACTCTGCACTCTCAAAATTTCGCCTTTGAATGCCTTCCACTTACTGAACACATCCTTGCCAGAAAGCAACTTATCCCAATCCACTCTTTCTAGATCCTTTCTCATTTCCACAAAATTGGCCTTTCTCCAATTTAGAATCTCAACTCGAGGACCAGACCTATTCTTATTCATAATTAGCTTAAACCTAATGACATTGTGGTCACTGGACCCAAAATGTTCGCCTATACATACTTCTGTCACCTGACCTGTCTGGTTCCCTAATAGGAGATCAAGTATTGCATCCTCTCTCGTTGGTACCTCTATATATTGATTTAGAAAACTTTCCTGAACACATTTGACAAACTCCAAGCCATCCAGCCCTTTTACAGTATGGGAATCCCAGTCAATATGTGGAAAGTTAAAATCTCCTACGATCACAACTTTCTGTTTCTTACATTGGTCTGCTATCTCGCTACAGATTTGCTCCTCCAATTCTCTTTGACTATTGGGCGGTCTATAATACAACCCTATTAGTGTGGTCACACCTTTCCCATTCCTCAGCTCCACCCATATGGCCTCTGTAGACGAGCCCTCTGGGTTGTCCTGTCTACGCACAGCTGTGATATTTTCCCTGACTAGTAATGCCACTCCTCCCCCTTTCATCCCTCCCCCTCTATCATGTCTGAAACAACGGAACTCCGGAACATTGAGCTGCCAGTCCTGCCCCACCTGCAACCAAGTCTCACTAATAGCAATAATGTCGTAATCCCACGTGGCAATCCATGCCCTAAGCTCATCTGCCTTTCTGACAGTACTCCTTGCATTGAAATAGATGCACCTGAGAACATTTCTATCACGTATGGACCCTTGATTTCTGTCTATACATGCATTCCTCACTTGACTTTTATCCTCCTCCACCTCACTATCTGCTCTAACATTCTGGTTCCCCTCCCCCTGCAAATCCAGTTTAAACCCCCCGGAGCAGCACTAGCAAACCTACCCGCAAGGATGTTAGTCCCCCTCCAGTTCAGGTGCAAACCGTCCCATCGGAACAGGTCCCACCTTCCCTGGAACAGAGCCCAATTGTCCAGAAACATGAAGGTCTCCCTCCTGCACCATCTCCTTAGCCACGTATTTAGCTGCATTATCCTCCTATTTCTAGCCTCACTAGCACGTGGCACAGGTAGCACTCCTGAGATCGCAACCCTGGAGGTCCTGTCCTTCAACTTTGTACCTAACTCCCTAAACTCTCTTTGCAGGACCTCCTCCTCCTTCCTATCCACCTCATTGGTCCCTAAATGGACCACGACATCTGGCTGCTCACCCTCCCTCCTGAGAATACTGAGAACTCGATCCGAGATAACGTGGACCCTGGCACCAGGGAGGCAACAGACCATCCGCGATTCTCGATCTCTCGCACAGAACCTCCTATCTGTCCGCCTAACTATCGAATCCCCTATTATTACTGCTCTCCTCATTTCCCTCCCTCCTTTCTGAGCTAAGGGTCCAGCCTCGGTGCCAGAGACACGACCACTACAACTTGTCCCTGGTTGGTCGTCCCCACCAACAGTATCCAAAACGGTATACCTATTGTTGATGGGAACGGCCACAGGGATGCTCTGCTCTTTCTGTCTATTCCCCTTCCCTCTCCTGACAGTCACACAGCTACCTGCCCCCTGACTTTTAGGGGTGACTGTCTCCCTGACACTCCTGTCTATTACTGCCTCTGCCTCCCGTATGATCCGAAGTTCATCCAGCTCCACCTCCAGTTCCCTAACTTGGTTTGTCAGGAACTGTAGCTGGGTGCACCTTTTACAGGTGTAGTCACCAGGGACAATTGTGGTGTCCCAGACTTCCCACATGCTGCGTTCGGAGCACTCGACTGCCCCAACTGCTGCCTCCATTACCTACAGCTAATTTAATTAAAGGAACTTATCCGGCCCTCCCTCACTGGGAGCAAGCTCGTCCTCAACCTCTGCTCGCTGAAGCCTCCTGAGCCAAAGCCTCAAAGCTCCACTCCTTCACTGGGCCACTCACACTGGCCACTCACAGGCTGGCCGCTCCTCTTCAGCTTCCCCTCCTTTTATTTTCAATCTCCGCGCTCTTTGTCAACTGACCTGCCTTCAAGATCCATGCTCTTGAGTGCGAGAGTCCTTCTCCTCGATTCCCTCCTGAGTCGTGGTGACGGCGCTGACTTCTCCCAGAATGCTTCAGTCACTTTTCACCAGCGCCCTCTGTTGGTTCTGTCCCACCGGCAGAATAGACCCAGCAGAGGTGGCGGCACAGTGGTATACAGTTGGGAGGGAGTTGCCCTGGGTGTACTAAACATCGACTCTGGACCCCATGAAGTCTCATGAAATAAGGTCAAAAATGGACTAGGAAACCTTCTGCTGATTACCACTCATCACTCTCCCTCTGACTTGATGAATCAGTGCTCCTCCATGTTGAACATCACTTGGAGGAAGCACTGAAAGTGGCAAGGGCACAGAATATACTCTGGTTGGGGGGACTTCAATGTCCATCACCAGGAGCGGCTCGGTAGCACCACTACTGACTGAACTGGCCAAGTCCTAAATGACATAGCTGCTAGACTGGGTGTGCAGCAGGTGGTGAGGAACCAACAAGAGGGAAAATCGTACCTGACCTCATCCTCGTGCCTGCTGCAGATGCATCTGTCCATGACAGTAGCGGTAGGAGTGATCACCACACAGTCATTGTGGAAACAAAGTCCTTCCTTCACATTGAGAATACCCTCCAACATGTTGTGTGGCACTTCCACCGTGCTAAATGGGATAGATTTCAAACAGATCTAGCAACTCAAGACTGGGCATCCATGAGGCACTGTGGGCCATCAGCAGCAGCAGAACTGTGCTCAGACACAATCTGTCACCTCATGGCCTGGCATATCGCCCACTCTAACATTACCAACAAGCCAGGGGATCAACCCTGGTTCAATGAAGAGTGCAGGAGGGCATGTCAGGAGCAGCATTAGGCATACCTAAAAATGAGGTGTCAACCTGGTGAAGCTGTAACACAGGACTACTTGCCAAACAGCATAAGCAGCAAGTGATAGACAGAGCTAAGTGATCCCACAACCAATGGGTCAGATCTAAACTGTGCAGTCTTTCCATATCCAGTCGTGAATGGTGGTGGACAATTAAACAACTCACTGGAGGAGGAAATTCCACAAATATCCCTGGGTGTCCTAAACATCGACATGAAGGAGGAGCCCAGCACATCACAGAATCGTACAGTGCAGAACAGGCCTATCGGCCCATCGAATCTGCACTGACACGCGAGAAACACCTGACCTACCTACCTAATCCCATTTACCAGCACTTGGCCCATAGCCTTGGATGTTATGACGTGCCAAGTGCTCATCCAGGTACTTTTTATAGGCTGTGAGGCAACCCACCTCCACTACCCTCCCAGGCAGCGCATTCCAAACCATCACCACCCTCTGGGTAAAAAAAGTTTTCCCTCATATCCCCCCAAAACCTCCTGCCCCTCACCTTGAACTTATGCTCTCTTGTGACTGACCCTTCAACTAAGGGGAACAGCTGCTCCCTATCCACCCTGTCCATGCCTCTCATAATCTTGTATACCTCGATCAGGTCGCCCCTCAGTCTTCTCTGCTCCAACGAAAACAACCCAAGTCTATCCAACCTCTCTTCATAACTTAAATGTTTCATCCCAGCAACAACCTGGTGAATCTCCTCTGCATCCCCTCTAGTGCAATCATGTCCTTAGTATAATGTGGCGACCAGAACTGCACACAGTACTCTAGCTGTGGCCTCACCAATGTTCTATACAACTCCAACATGACCTCCCTACTTTTGTAATCTATGCCTCGATTGATAAAGGCAAGTGTCCCATATGCCTTTTTCACCACCCCACTAACATGCCTCTCTGCCTTCAGAGATCTATGGACACACATATCAAGGCCCTTTGTTCCCCAGAACCTCCTAGTGTCATGCCGTTCATTGAATACTTCCTTGTCAAATTACTCCTTCCAAAGTGTATCACCTCACACTTTTCAGGGTTAAATTCCATCTGCCACTTATCTGCCCATTTGACAATCCCGTCTATATCTTCCTGTAGCCCAAGGCACTCACCCGCACTGTTAACCACCCGGACAATCTTTGTGTCATCTGCAAACTTACTAATCCTACCCCCCCACATAGTCATCTATTTTATTTATATAAATAACGAATAATCGGGGACACAGCACAGATCCCTGTGTTACACCACTGGACACTGGCTTCCAGTCACTAAATCATCCTTCTGTCATCACCTTCTGTCTCCTGCAACTAAGCCAATTTTGAATCCACCTTATCAAATTACCCTGTATCCCATGTGCGTTTGCTTCCTTAATAAGTCTCCCATATGGGACCTTGTCAAAGGCTTTGCTGAAACCCATATAGACTACATCAACTGCACTACCCTCATCTACACACCTGGTCACCTCCTCAAAAAATTCAATCAAATTTGTTAGGCATGACGTCCTTCTGACAAAGTCATGCTGACTATCCCTGATCAAACCTTGCCTCTCCAAGTGGAGATAGATACTCTCTTTCAGAACTTTCTCCAATAGTTTCCCTACCACTGAGTGAGACTCACTGGCCTGTAGTTCCCTGGCTTATCTCTACAACCCTTCTGAAATAGCGGAACCACATTAGCTGTTTTCCAATCCTCTTTGTCCTCCACATCAGTGCAAAAGATAAGGCTGAAGCATTTGCAACAATCTGTAACGAGAAGTGCTGAGTGAATCTCGGCCTCCTCTTCATCACAGATGCCAGCCTTCAGACAATTCAATTCACTTTATTTGATATCACGAAACAGCTCAAGGCACTGGATACTGAAAAGGCTATGGGCCCTGACAATATTCTGACAATAATACTGAAGATGTGTGCTCCAGAAATTGCTGCGCCCCTAGTCAAGCTGTTCCAGTACAGCTACAACACTGGCATCTACCCAGCTATGTGGAAAATTGCCCTAGTATGTCCTGTACACAAAAAGCAGGACAAATCCAACCCAGCCAATTACAGCCCCATCAGTCCACTCTTGATCATCAGGAAAGGAAGGGGCCATCAACAGTGCTATTGAGCGGAACTTGCTGAGCAATAACCTGCTCACTGACCCCTAATTTGGGTTCTGCCAGGGCCACTCAGCTCCTGACCTCATTACAGCCTTGGTTTAAACATGGACAAAAGAGCTGGACTCCCGAGGTGAGGTGAGAGTGACTGCCCTCAACATCAAGGCAGCATTTGAATGAATGTGGCATCAAGGAGCCCGAGCAAAACTGGAATCAATGGGAATCAGGGGAAAACTCTCCACTGATTGGAGTTATACCCAGCACAAAGGAAGATGGTTGTGGTTGTTGGAGGTCAGTCATCTCAGCTCCAGGACTTCATGGCAGGCGTTCCTCAGGGTAGTGTCCTTGGCCCAACCATCTTCAGCTGCTTCATCAATGACCTTCCTTCCATCGTAAGGTCAGAATTGGGGATGTTCGCTGATTATTGTACAATGTTCAGCACCATTCGCGACTCCTTAGATACTGAAGCAGCCCATTTCCAAATGCAGCAAGACCTGGACAATATCCAGGCTTGGGCTGACAAGTGGCAAGTAACATTCACACCACACAAGTGTCAGGCAGCGACCAACAAGAAAGAGAGAATCTAGCCATTGCCCCTTGACATTCAATGGCATTAGCATCACTGAATCCCCCTTTATCAACATCCTGGAGGTTACCATTGACCAGAAACTGAACTGGACTAGCCATATAAATACTGTGACTACAAGAGCAGGTCAGAGGCTAGGAATCCTGCGACAAATAACTCACCTCCTGACTCCTCAAAGCCTGTCCATCATCTACAATGCATAAGTCAGGAGTGTGATGGAATACTCCCCACTTGCCTGGACTGTTGCTGGGTCAAAATCCTGGAACTCCATTCCTAACAGCACTGTGGACTGTACACCACATGGACTGCAGCAATTCAAGAAGGCAGTTCACCACCACCTTCTCAAGGGCAATTAGGCATGGGCAATAAATGCTGGCCCATATCCCGTGAATGAATAAAAAGTAATTAGATGAGATTCCCCGATTGGACAACATTTGTTAAATAATCCTCAGTCTGCTAAGAATTAAGCCAGCAACCAATGTAAGATTGTCAGTTGGGCTCGCTGTGTGGCACATTTGTGTGTACTGGAAGCTACATATTATTAATACACAGGTCCCTGTTCTTTACAGATGGAAAAAACACATACATACATTGTGCCTGTTTCAGCTAAACTGAATAACTGACAGCCACTCGCTGACTCATTCCTCACAGCAATGCCTTGATCAATCAGGGTCAAGCTGCCTGGTTTAAATTTCAAAAAATGCTTGCCAGTAAACCATCAGTCATCACCAATTGATACATTCGCCATGGCAATGCCTCTGCCAATCAGAGTCCACTTGCCAATGAATCAGTACTCTCTTCTCATACAGTAGAAATTGTTGTTTCCCCCTTATATTGGTGTTCTTGTGTCGTATCTTGATGAGTGCAAGTTAAAAAGCTTCAATATGTTTACTTTTTTCAGCAACACTCAAATCTAATCCAGTGAATTATTTCACCATCAGTCAACTCTTGATCATCAGCAAAATGCTGAAAGGTGTTGTCAACAGCACTATCAGATGGCACTCACTCAGCAATAACCTGCCCGCTGATCCTCAGTTTGGGTTCCGCCAGGGCCACTCAGCTCCTGACCTCATTACAACACGGACAAAAGAGCGGAACTCAAGAGGTAAGGTGAGAGTGACTGCCTTTGACATCAAGGCAACATTTGACTGAGTGTCGCATCAAGGAGCCCTCGTAAAACTCAAGTCAATGAGAACTGGGGGGAAAACTCTCTGCTGGTTGGAATCATACCTAGCACACAGGAAGATGGTTGTGGTTGTTGGAGGTCAATCATCTCAGCTTCAGGACATCACTGCAGGAGTTCCTCAGAGTAGTGTCCTGGACCCAACCATCTTCAGCTGTGACCATCCTACCATCATAAGGTCAGAAGTGGGAATGTTCGCTGGCATTTGCACAATGTTCAGCACCATTTGCGACTTCTCAGATACTGAAGCAGTCCATGTCCAAATGCAGCAAGACCTGGACAACATTCAGGCTTGGGCTGATGAGTGGCAAGTAACAGTTGTGGCACACAAGTGCCAGGAAATGACCACCTCCCCTTGACATTCAACAGGATTACCATCACTGAATTATGGAATGCTCTCCACTTGCTTGGATGAGTGCAGCTCCAACAATCAATAACCTTAACATCATCCAAGACGAGGCAGCCCAAATGTTTGGTACACCATCCACCATATTAATATTCACTCTCTTCACCACCAGCACACAGTAACTGCGGCGTGTACAATCTGACAAGGTGCACTGTAGCAAATTCGCTAAGGCTCCTTCAACATCACATTCCAAACCAAGACTTCTACCACCTAGAAGGACAAGGGTAGCAGATGGATGGAAACACTAGTTAGGCCTCATCTGGAGTCCTGTGTCCAGTTCTAGGGGGCCATACTTAAGGAAGGATGTGAAAGCATTGGAGAGAGTACAGAGGAGATTCACAAGAATGATTCCAGGGCTAAAAAACTGTAGCTATGAGGATAGATTGGAGAGTATGGAACTCTTTTCCTTGGAGAAGAGAAGACTGAGAGGAGACTTGATCAAAGTATTCAAGATGCTGAGAGGTATGGACAGGGTAAACAGTGAGAAACTATTCCCACTCAAGAGAACATCAAGAACTAGAGGGCATAGATTCAAAATAATTGGCAACAGGAGTAAATGTGATGTGAGGAAAAATTTTCCCAGAGGGTGGTTGGAGTCTGGAACGAACATCCTGAGAGGGTGGTGGAGGCAGGTGCGAATGAGGTGTTCAAAAGGGAATTGGATTGCTACCTGAAAAGAGAGAATGTGCAAGATTACGGGGATAAGGCAGGGAAGTGGGACTAGTAGAATGCTCTTTCAGAGAGCCAGTGCAGACTCAATGGACCACATGGCCCCCTTCTGCACTGTTAAAATTGTGTGATACTGTGATACCATGACCTCCAAGCCATTCACTGTCACTGGGTCAAAATCTTGGAATTCCCTCCCTAACACCCTGTGGGTGTACCTACACCACATGGACTGCAGCGGTTCAAGAAGGCAGCTCACAACCACCTCCTCAAGGGCAACGAGGGATGGGCAATAAATGTTGGCCTAGCCAGAGATGGCCCAGAAATGAAATAAGAGAAAAATGTGCACATGCAAGCTTGCAGACAAATGCATGCAGGCACACAAACAAGCACACGTGGACACAGGCAAACATGCTCAGAAAAGCTCTCATACACACACATGTATATTTTAACAGGGGTGATACTGGACAGTTATCTCCTCTCTGTAGCTCAGATAATCTCAGGCAATGGCAGTATGAACACAGACTGCAGCAAAATTGGTTCAGTAAGCACAGACCTGAAATAAAATAGTGTTTAAATAATTGTGTGATGAAGAGAGACTTGTTTTCTTGAGGGAGAAGGATTTTCAGACATGATTGTAACACATACTATTAGAATATCAAGAGACATGAACCATGTGCTTATTTAACTTGGAGGTTGTGCACAGAACCCAAGGTACTGAAGTGAAATGAGATTAATAACAAAATAAGATCTTTAAGTTCAAGCTGAAATGTTTCTAGGACAATTCCCTGTTCGTCAAATAGTGCCGCGGGATATTTTACATTCACCTGAACAGGCAGACGGAGCTTCAGTTTCATGTTGCATCTGCAAGAAGCAGTTCCTAACAATACTGTGCTCCCCAGTCTGCTGTGATATGTTGGCCTGAGCTGACAATCTCTGGACTGGTGTGTAGGTGCTATCATTGGGACAAGCTAACACACGAGAACACATGTTGTACCTACAGTTTGCCCTCAGATCCAAACGTTGTGAGAAATGATTTTTGGGCTCAGCTGTGTATGGTGCAGCAGTGTAGTAATTATGTGAATAGATTAATCATTTGGAGACATAATTAAAATTCCCCCATGGCAGTTTGAGAATTTTGATTCGGTTTACAATGACAGTAACCTGTATTGATACAACCCCTTTAACGTAACAAAATAGAACAAGGCCTGTCACAGGAACAGTCGAAAGCAAAATTTGACATCAAGCCCTGTAAAGCAATATTGGAGCTGATGAAAAATAGCTTCTTGTTTGTTCTTTTATGTGATGTAGGCATCGCTGACTAGGCCAGTATTCGTTGCCAAACCCTAATTACCCTTGAGAAGGTGGTAGTGAGCTGCCTTCTTGAACCGCTGCAGTCCATGTGGTGTAAGTACAGCCACAGGGTGTTAGGCAGGGAGTTCCAGGATTCTGACCCAGCAACAGTGAAGGAACGGCGATATATTTCCAAGTCAGGATGGTGAATGACTTGGAAGGGAACTTCCAGCTGGTGGTGTTCCCATCTATCTGCTGCCCTTGTCCTTCTAGATGGTAGCGGTCATGGGTGTAGTAATATGGTGTTCGGGACTGTAGGTTGAGCTCAAGGATGAGGAAAAACACAAACATAAGGGAAGTAAATGTTCCACTTCCAGGAAGAACACAGTGCATCCCACTGAAAAAATAAACCTGCGCTCACTCTATGAATGAACAGAGTGAACATTCCCTCCGAAAGGAGTGGGAGGGGTAAGCCCATGGCATCAGACCAAGGAAGATAGATCGTCAGCAAAGAAAAATACAACACGAAGGAGCACAAGAAGTGTAGAAAATGTTGACACCCGAGGATTTGAAACACCAAGTACAATAACTTCAACTCTCGACCAACAAATTCAGCCCAAAACAGCTGAGATTACCACTTCACCAAAGTTGAAAAGGATGAGATCTGGAAGAGTTGTACAGCCTCCAGACCATTGGAATCTGTAAAATCAGGAACTTGGGAGGAGAAGGGGTTGCATGTAAATATTATTGTAAATACATTTGGGTGAAGACTTGGGGGGAGGTGTAGTATTAGGGTGTTTGGGACTGTAAGGGTTAATGTGGGACTGGGGAAACATTACCACCCACATTATGATGTAGAGGGTCACATGGGAGTTGTAGAGTGTAGGAGTGAGTCTGGTAGAAGTTGGCATGAAGCTAACACCTTGTCAGGACTGTATCCTGTGTATATATTATATATATATATTTGTGCTAATAATAAACAGTTATTGTTCAACCAATCAAGTCTCTAGACATCTTCGTGATATAATGTACAACATTACTTCAGTGGGTTTGGGGGATGTTGTCAAATAGGTAGGTTTTAAGGAGTCCCTTAAAGGAAGAAAGAGTGGTTGAGAGAGGTCTAGGAATGGAATTCCAGAACCTAATGTCAGGTAGCCAAAAGCGTGGTCACCAATGGTGGAGTAATTGAAACCAGAGAAGCTCAAGAAGCCAGAATTAGATGAGCACAGATATCTTAGATGGTTGTGAGGCTAGAAGAGATTACAGCGATAGTGAAGTGTGAGGTTGTGGAGGGATTTGAAAACAAGAATGAGAATTATAAAATCAAAACTTTGCTTGATGACTGGAAGCCAATTTAGGTTAGCGAGCACAGGGGTGATGGGTGAACAGGACATAGTGTGATTAAGGACATAGACAAAAAAGTTTTGTAGACCAGCCAGAAATCAAGAGGTAACAGAAGCATTTAGAAGGGTTTCAACAGCACATGAACTGAGGCATGGTGGAGATAGGCAATGTTACACTGTCAGAAATGGGCAGTCTTCAAGATAGTTTGGATATTATGCAATAATTACAGCTGAGACAGAAAGGTGGAAACCATCTGGGTTCATCTGAGACTGTTGACAGGTGAGGAATGGAATCAATAGCTAGGTAATAGTGAGTGTTGTGGAGACCGAAGGCAATGGCTTCAACCTTCCCAGTAACTAACTGGAAGGAATTTCTTTTCATCCAGTAATGCATGTCGGACATGCCGTCGGACATTTTAGAGGGAGTCTAGAGGGGTCGTGGTGAGCTGGAGCTTGGTGTTGTCAGTGTACAAAACTGACGCTGCGTTTTTGGATGATGCTGCCAAGGTGCAACACTTAGATGAGAAACAAGAAGGCATCAAGGATAGATCCTTGGGGATACCAGAGGTAAAGATGTGGGAATGGAAAGAGTATCAATTACAGGTGATTACATGAGATAACAGAGGATAACATAGGATAACACATTCTTTGGGTAAAGAAGTTACTTCCGAATTCCCTATTGGATTCCTTGATGACTATCTTTTTTTTAATGTATTCTTTCACAGGACATGGGCGTTGCTGGCTAGGCCAGCATTTATTGCCCATCCCTAATTGCCCCTGAGAAGGTGGTGGTGAGCTGCCTTCTTAAACCTCTGCAGTCCATGTCCTGCAGGTACGCTCACTGTGCTGTTAGGGAGGGAGTTCCAGGACATTGACCCAGCGACAGTGAAGGAACGGTGATATATTTCCAAGTCAGGATGGTGAGTGACTTGAGGGGAACTTCCAGGTTGATGACTTATCGCTCTGCTCTTTCCCACAAGTGGAAATATTCTCTCTGTATCCATTCTATGAAAATAATTTAAAGACCTTCATTATGTCACTCCTCAGCCTTCTTTTCTCAAGAGAAAAGTGACCAAAGTACAGCAAGTAATTAAGAAGGCTCATGGAATGCTCTGCTTTATTACAGAAACATAGAAACTAGGAGCAGGAGTAGGCCATTCGGCCCTTCAAGCCTGCTCCACCATTCATTATGATTATGGCTGATCATCCAACTCAATAGCCAGCTCCCGCTTTCTCCCCATACCCTTTGATCACCCTTTCACCCTAAGAGCTAAATCTAACTCCTTCTTGAAAACATACAATGTTTTGGCCTCAACTACTTTCTGTGATAGCGAATTCCACAGGCTCACCACTCTCTGGGTGAAGAAATTTCTCCTCATCTCAGTCCTAAATGGTCTACCCCATATCCTCAAACTGTGACCCCTGGTTCTGGACTCCCCCACCATCGGGAACATCCTTCCTGCATCTAACCTGTCTAGTCCTGTTAGAATTTTATAGGTTTCTATGAGATCCCCCCTCATTCTTCTGAACTCCTGTGAATATAATCCTAACTGATTCAATCTCTCCTCATATGTCAGTCCCACCATCCCAGGAATCAGTCTGGTAAACCTTCGCTGCACTCCCTCTATAGCAAGAACATCCTTCCTCAGATAAGGAGACCAAAACTGCACACAATATTCCAGGTGTGGTCTCACCATGGCCCTGTATAATTGCAGCAAGATGTCCCTGCCCCTGTACTCGAATCCTCTTGCCACAAAGGCCAACATATCATTTGCCTTCTTTATCGCATAGCATTTACTGTATAACTCTTCTTCAGAGTTCCAACTCAAAATATTAACCGTTTTTTTCTCTCACCACATACGCTGTCAGACCTGCTGAGATTTTCCACCATTTTCTATTTTTGTTTCAGATTTCCAGCATCTTCAGTATTTTGCATTTATTCTACGAGATTGATACCTGGAAATAGTGGGTTGTCTTATGAGGAAAGGTTGGACAGGCTGGACTTGTTTCCACTGGAGCTTAGAAGAGTGAGAGGTGATTTGATTGAAGTATACAAGATCCTGAACGGCCTTGACAAGGTGGACATCAAAAGGATGTTTCCTCTTGTGGGTGAGTCCAGAACTAGGGGGCACTGTTTCAATATTCGGTGTCGTCCTTTTAGGACAGAGATGAGAATGTTTTCTCTCAGAGGGCTGTGCGACTTTGGAATTCTCTGCCTCAGAAGGTGGTGGAGGTGGGGTTCTTGAATATTTTTAAGGCAGAGGTAGATAGATTCTTGTTTGGCAAGGGAATCAAAGATTATTGGGGTTAGATGGGAACGTGGAAATCGAAACACAAGAAGATGAACCATGATCTTATTGAAAGTCAGAACAGGCTCGAGGAGGCGAATGGTCTACTCCTGTTCCTACTTCTTGTCTTCTCATGTTCTTCTGACCCAGTTTGTCAATCCTTTCCTGATATGTTACGCCCAGGAAGTATCCTTGTAAATCTTCACTGCACTCTCTCCAGTGTCTCTATAACTTTTTTAAAATATGGCGCTA
This sequence comes from Carcharodon carcharias, assembly GCF_017639515.1. Taxonomy (NCBI): domain Eukaryota; kingdom Metazoa; phylum Chordata; class Chondrichthyes; order Lamniformes; family Lamnidae; genus Carcharodon; species Carcharodon carcharias. The sequence goes on from NC_054471.1 coordinate 12,778,357, forward strand.
GAACTCCAACACCTTCCAAACCCTCGACCTCTACCATCTAGAAAGACAAGGGCAGCAGATAGTTGGGAACACCACCACCTGGAAGTTCCGCTCTAAGCCACACACCATCCTGACTTGGAAATATATCGCTGTTCCTTCACTGTCACTAAGTCAAAATCCTGGAACTCCATCCCTAACAGCACTGTGGGTGTACCTGCACCACATGGATTGCAGTAGTTCAAGAAGGCAGCTCAAGGGCAACTAGGGATGGGCAAGAAATGCTGGCCCAGCCAGTAAAGCCCACATCCCATGAATGAATTAAAAAAAATACAGAACTCTAAGTCACATCCAGCCATGAATGGTGGTGGACAATTAAACTGGAGGAGGATACTCCACAAATATCCCCATCCTCAATGGAGGAGCCCAGCACATCAGTGCAAAAGATAAGCCTGAAGCATTTGCGACAATCTTCAGCCAGAAGTGCCGAGTGGATGATCCTCCTCCTGAGGTCCCCAGCATCACAGATGCCAGCCTTCAACCAATTTGATTCACTCCATGTGATATCAAGAAATGGCTGAAGGCACTGGATACTGCAAAGGCTATAGGCCCTGACAATATTCCAGCAAATTGTACTGAAGAATTGCACTCCAGAACTTGCTGTGCCTCTAGCCAAGCTGTTTCAGTACAGCTACAACACTGGCATCTACCCGGCTATGTGGAAAATTGCCCAGGTATGTCCTGTACACAAAAAGCAGGACAAATCCAACCCGGCAATTACCGCCCCATCAGTCTACACTCGATCAGCAGTAAAGTAATGAAAGGGGTCATCAACAATGCTATCAAGCGGCACTTATTCAGCAATAACCTGCTCACTGATTTGAGTTTGGGTTCCACCAGGGTCACTCAGCTTCTGACCTCATTACAGCCTTGGTTTAAACATGGACAAAAGCACTGAACTCCTGAGGTGAGGTGAGAGTGACTGCCCTTGACATCAAGGCAGCATTTGACAGAGTGTGGCATCAAGGAGCCCTAGCAAAGCTGGAGTCAATGGGAATCAGGGGGAAAACTCTCCGCTGGTTGGATTCATACCTAGCACAGAGTAAGACGGTTGTGGTTGTTAGAGGTCAGTCATCTCAGCTCCAGGACATCACTGCATGGGTTCCTCAGGGTAGTGTCCTAGGCCGATCTTCAGCCGCTTCATCAATGACCTTCCTTCCATCATCAGGCCAGAAGTGGGGATGTTCGCTGATGATTACACAATGTTCAGCACCATTCGCGACTCCTCAGATACTGAAGCAGTCCATGTCCAAATGCAGCAAGACCTGGACACTATCCAGGCTTGGGCTGACAAGTGGCAAGTAACATTCACGTCACACAAGTGCTGGGCAATGACCATCTGCTACAAGAGAGAATCGAGCCATCGCCACTTGATGTTCAATGGCATTATCATCACTGAATCCCCCACGATTAACATCCTGGAGGTTACCATTGACCAGAAACTAAACTGGAACTAGCTATGTAAATACTGTGGCTACAAGAGCAGGTCAGAGGCTAGGACTCGCTCCATGATGATGCACTGTAGCAGCAGCGTGTACCATCTACAAGATGCACTGCAGGAAATCACCAAGACTTCTTAGACAGCACCTTCCAAACTCATGACTGCTACCATCTGGAAAGACAAGGGCAGCAGATAGATGGGAACACCACCACCTGGAAGTTCCCCTCCAAGCTACATACCATCCTGACTTGGAAATATATCACCGTTCCTTCACTGTTGCTGGGTCAAAATCCTGGAACTCCCTCCCTAACAGCACTATGGGTGTACCTACACCACATGGACTGCAGCAGTTCAAGAAAGCAGCTCACCACCACCTTCTCAAAGGCAATTAGGGATGGGCAATAAATGCTGCCCTAGCCAGCGAAGCCCACATCCCATGAATGAATTATTAAAAATGTTACAGCATCTTGATGGTTCCTTCACTCCCCTTGGACCAAACCAAAGTCTGCTACAGCTCTGAGGAATGTTCTGATTCTCCTCAGTGTTCCCACTATTCTCCGAGGAATGAGATTTTTTGGGGTCTTTCTGCTAACATCCTGCTAATCTCTCCAACTCTCTTTCAGCGCCACATGATTGTGGACTCCCTGGCTCAAGTACTTCTTTCTTGCTGACTGACTCCAAAATTAGGAAACATCCTTTCTTCTGATAGATCCTTGATATTGGTCTCAGCTGCTTCCAAGCTGCTGGAAGTGTTCCCTCTCTGCCTGTGTCCAAGTTGTTTGAACTCCAGATGTAAATCGCCTGTTTTCTGTGAAAAATCACTCTGATAAATGCTGAAACAGAAGGGTACCTCCTTGCAACCTATCCCCATGACAATGTGGTATGTCTCAGATAGAGATTTCAACTAATTGATTTCAGTTCCCAAACCCGTCCTTTGATCTGAAAAGTAAATGGATACTTCAAGACCTTCCCTGTTTACCGTTGCTGGGGAAATTGCACAAATAATTTATCCTTCTGAAGGGGACAACAAAAAATTAGCTTGGCTAGAGAATTGACTAACCAACAGAAAGCAGAGAGTCAGGATAAATGGGTCTTTTTTTGGATGGCAAGCTGTAACTGGTGCCACAGGGTTCGGTCCTTGGGCCCCAACTATTTACAATTTATATTGATGACTTGGATTCAGGGATATAAGGTATTATAGCTAAATTTGCAGATGTAGGTGGGAAAGTAAGTTGCAATGAAGAAATAAAAAATTTACAAATGGATATGGACAGGTTTGGTGAACGGGCCAAAATTTGGCAGATGGAGCTTAACGCGGATAAGTGTGAGATTATCCATTTTGGTCAGAAGAATAAAAAAGCGGCTTATTATTTAAATGGAGAGAAACTTCACAATGCTTCAGTGCAGAGGGACCTGGGTGTCCTCGTGCATGAATCGCTGAAAGCTAATGTGTGGGTACAGCAGGTCATAAGGAAGACAAATGGAATTTTGGTATTTATTGCTAAAGGAATAGAGTATAAAAATAGGGAAGTGTTGTTGCAACTGTACAAGGTGTTGGTGAGACCACACCTGGAGTACTGTGCACAGTTCTGGTCCCCTTACTTGAGGAAGGAAGTAGTTGCATTGGAGGTGGTTCACAGGAGGTTCACTAGATTGATTCCAGAGATGCAGGGCTTGTCTTATGAGGAGAGATTGAGCAGTTTAGGCATATACTCGGTAGAGTTTAGAAGGATGAGAGGAGAACTAATTGAAGTATATAAGATGCTAAAGGGGATAGACAAAGTAGACATGGAGCGGATGTTTCCCCTTGTGGGGCATTCTAGAGTGAGAGGCCATAGTTTTAGGCTAAGGGGTGGTAGATTTAAATCAGGGATGAGGAGGAATTACTTTTCTCAAAGGGTCGTGAATCTGTGGAATTCACTACCTCAGTGTGCAGTGGATGCCGGGACGCTGAATAAATTTAAGGAGGAGAGAGACAGATTTTTAATTAGTAATGGGTTGAAAGGTTATGAGGAGAGGGCGGGAAATTGGAGTTGTGGCTGAAATGAGATCACCCATGATCGTATTGAATGGCAGGGCAGGCTCGAGGGGCTGAATTGCCTACTCCTGCTCCTAGTTCTTATGTTCTTATGTAATTGCAATCTTACCAGACTAGAAATAAAGCCTGGTGCTTAGTTTGCTTTTTTGAAGGCGTTATTAACCTGAGGCACAACTTTTTGTGATCAATGTATACGTCCTCTGAGATCCCTTTGTTGCTCTGCCTCACCTAGACTCACATCTTCCAAGTAACAAATTACCTCCATGCTGTTCCTGTCAAAATCTACTACTTCACACTTATGTGTTGAACTTCATTTGACAATTATTTTTGCCTTCTGCAAGTTTATTGATCTCCTCCTGTAATTTATTGTAGTCCTCCTCAGTATTGACTATTCCTCCAGAATTTAGTGTCATCTATTAATTTAGGAATTGTATTTTGATTCCAAAAAATTCTCTGCCTACAGTTGGATAGGTAAGGATGGAGGTAGATGAGAACAGTTCCACACATCTTCACCACAGTGGAAAAGCATTGGGGAATGGTGTGAACAACCAATCTTAAAGGTTGCAGACAGATTGAGAAGGGGACTTTTACCTTTGTCAAAGCCAAATAGAGGTCTGGATTTTACAGGGGGGAGGCATGGTTCCTGCCCCCCCCCCAACGGACCCCCCCCAAACAGGGTAAAGGTCGGGGCACAAGATGATCCCCCTGCACTTAGCCGACTCTCCCTGTAGCCATTTAGCCACATGGTTTAGTCCATCAGTTGGCTTGAGGTAGGCCTTCCGCCCCCAGCTGGGGAGGAGGTCCTCCTCCAAGAGCTGCTGGCCAATCAAACGCCCAGCAAGCCTCCACTCTCAACAGTGCCATCGAGAGCAGTGGCTGCCACTGGGATAGTTGGCAGTCCCCAAAGGAAAAAACAGAACATGCTGGAAAAACTGGGACATGAGGAAAATCTTTGTCACTCAGAGTCTGGTGGGTGTCTGGAATTCACTGTCTAAATTGGTGGTTGAGGCTGAAACATTCAACTCATTTAAAAAGTACCTGGATCTGCATCTGAAGTGAGGTAACCTGCAAGGCCACTGACCAGGTGCTGGAAAGTGGGATTAAAATGAGCGGCTAGTTTCCTGTTGTCTCTTTTTGGCTGGTGTAGACACGATGGGCTGAATGGCCTCTTTCTGCACTGTAATTCTTCTGTAGTTCTATGGTTCTAAGCTCGAAAAGGAAACCATTCGGGAGGTAAATTTAGAGGAAGTTTGTCCCAGTGGGCTAAGAGAAGGGACTGAAGTGACAGAGGCAACTGATCACATTGTCTTAATCTTGAAGGCAAAGAAATCCATGATCCATTGGTGGAGTGACAAAGATTTTCCTCATGTCCCAGTTTTTCCAGCATGTTCTGATTTTTCCTTTGGGGACTGCCAACTATCCCAGTGGCAGCCACTGCTCTCGATGGCACTGTTGAGAGTGAAGGAGACGGGGAGAGAGATTTAAGAAGATGCCCTGCAGTGAATAAGGTTGACCCTGGAATAATCAGCAGTTTTGGCAGCTGAGAGCTGGACCTGGCAGTGTTTCCTGTGTTCTGGCAATCGATGGCTAAACCAGTTGTCCACCATATCTGTTCAAGTCTGCATACCATGACTTTGAGGGAACTCTCCCATCATCACCCCTTGCTTCAAAAGAAAAACCCTTCACCCTTCTGTCTTTACAAAGCGTGCCCAGCTTCAACATCCCTTTCCTCTCCAAGGCCGTCGAATTTGGCCCTCCCAAATCCGTGCACATCTTTCCTGGAACTTCATATTTGAATCCCTCCCATCCGATTTTTATCTCTACCACAGTACCAAAACAGCTCTTGCCATCGTCAGACATGACGTTCTAAGCTGGATTTTATGCCCAAACAGGAGAAGAGTCAGAAACCAGGGAGAATGGCCAATATGAGGGAGAGTAATGGTTTTAATGGGGACCAGGCATCCAAAGGTGTCGGTGAAGGTGTGCTTGAACAAATTAGCAGCTGCAGAAATGTCATCATGGATGGAGGCCAAAGGTCAGATAGTTGGAGTTTTGAAAGTTCAGCTGTCAGTGAATTGGGGCTTTTCCAGTGCTTTTCCAGAGGTAGAAACAGACTGAAATAGAAACATAGTAACTAGGAGCAGGGGTAGGTCATTCGCCCTTTCAAACCTGCTCTGCCATTCAATATGATCATGGCTGATTCTCTATCTCAATGCCATACTCCCACGCTTTCCCCATACACCTGACACCTTTAGAATCCAGAAATCTACCTATTTCCTTCTTAAATATATTCAGTGACCCAGCCTCCACAGCCTTCTGTGGTAGAGAATTCCATATGTTTGCCACCCTCTGAGTGAAGAAGTTTCTCCTCAACTCAGTCCTAAATGGCCCAGCCTGTATCCTGGGATTGTGACCCTTTGTTCTAGACCCCAGCCAGAGGAAAGATCATCCCTACATCCAGTCTGTCCATCCCTGTCAGAAATTTATATGTTTCAATGAGATCTCCTTTCATTCTTCTAAACTCCAGTGAATACAAGCCTAATTGGCCCAATCTCTCCTCATACGACAATCCAGCCATCCCAGGAATCAGTCTGGTGAACCTTGACTGCACTCCCTCCATGGCAAGCATATCCTTTCTTAGGTAAGGAGGCCAAAACTGTACACAATACTCCAGGTGTGGTCTCACCAATGGTCTGTACAGCTGCAGTAAGACATCCTTGCTCCTGTACTCATGTCCTCTCACAATGAAGGCCAACATACCATTTGCCTTCTTAACTGCTTGCTGCACCTGCATGCTTACTTTCAGTGATTGGTGTACAAGGACACCCAGATCCCTTTGTACATCAACATTTCCCAATCTAGCACCACATAAATAATACTCTGCCATTCTGTCTTACCGACCAAAGTCGAGAGCTTCACACTTATCCACATTATACTGCATCTGCCACGTATCTGCCCACTCACTCAACCTGTCTGAATTGATTTCACGCCTCTTAACACCCTCCTCATTCTTCACATTCCCACCGAGTTTCATGTCATCAGCATACTTGGAAATATTACATTTTGTTCCCTCATCCAAATCATTGATATATATTGTGAACAGCTGGGGCCCAAGCACTGATCCCTGCGGTACCCCACTAGTCACTGCCTGCCACCCTGACAAAGACCCATTTATTTCTACTCTCTATTTCCTGACTGCTAACCAATTTTCAATCCATGCCAATATATTACCCCCAATCACATGTGCTTTAATTTTACACACTAACCTCTTCTGTGGGACTTTATCAAAAGCTTTCTGAAAATCCAAATACACCACATCCACCAGTTCTCCCACATCTATTCTGCTTGTTACATGCTCAAAGAACTCCAGTCGGTTTGTCAAACATGGTTTAAAACATGACTTAGGGTTTAAAACAATTCCGGATATTAAATTAAAACCTGGTATCTGTAAAAGTCCCCATAATACTGGAGGATTGTCATAAAAATCTCACTGTTCAGTGATTCTGTGATAATTTTCAGCCAGCTCTTTACCTGGTCTGGCCTACATGTGACTCTCGTGCCACAACAATGTAACTGCGTATCAAGCCACTCAGTTGTGAGGGATATATAAAGGATTAGCTGTGCTGATTGACACCATTGTGTGCCACTGAGCTGAGGATACAGGAGGACTTCAGTCTCTTTGAAAAAAAACTATACAAATGACAGCAAACAGAACTCCTGACCAAAGCTGCAGAAACATCTGATTAAAGCAGAGTGTTTTCTCCCAGTAAAATGCACTGAGTAGAGGATAGTTACATAATGATGTGCGTAAAATCAATTACAGTCACTGACTGCAGTCCTGTCTTCAAACCTGATTGATGGGGGGACAGGGAGGTCACTGCTCACTGCTTTTAATGTTTGTACATTCAATGTCTGTTCTTTTGTTAGTTCTTTTCCCTCTTCATTTTAAAAAATTCATTCATGGGATGTTGGCTTCGCTGGCTGGGCCAGCATTTAATGCTCATCCCTAATTACACTTGAGAAGGTGGTGGTGAACTGCCTTCTTGGACCACCGGAGTCCATGCAGTGTAGGTACACCCACAGTGCTGTTAGGGAGGGAGTTCCAGGATTTTGACCCAGTGACAGTGAAGGAACGGCGATATATTTCCAAGTCAGGCTGATGAGTGACTTGGAGGGGAACTTCCAGGTGGTGGTGTCCCCATCTACCTGCTGCCCTTGTCTTTCTAGATGGTAGTGCTCATAGGTTTGGAAGGTGCTGTCTAAAGAGCCTTGGTGAATTCATGCAATGCATCTTGTAGATGGTACACAATGCGACTACTGTGCGTCGGTGGTGGAAGAAGTGAATATTTGTGGATGGGGTGCCAACCTAGCAGGCTGCTTTGTCCTGGACGGTGTCAATCTTCTTGAGTGTTATGGGAGCTGCACTCATCCAGACAAGTGGCGAGTATTCCATCACACTCCTGACTTGTCCTTGTGGATGGTGGACAGGGAGTCTGGTTTGGGGAGTCTGGAGTTAAGTTACTCGCTGCAGGATTCCTAGCCTCTCACCTGCTCTTGTAGCCACAGTATTTATATAGATAGTCCAGTTCAGTTTCTGGTCAATGGTAACCCCCAGGATGTTGATAGTGGGGGATTCAGTGATGGTGATGCCATTGAACATCAAGGGGCGATGGTTAGATTCTCTCTCTTGTTGGAGATGGTCATTGCCTGACACTTGGGTGGCATGAATGTTACTTGCCATTTGACAGCCCAAGACTGAATATTGTCCAGGTTTTGTTGCATTTGGACATGCACTGTTTCAGTGTCTGAGGAGTTGTGAATAGTGCTGAACATTGTGAAATCATCAGCAAACGTCCCCACTTCTGACCTTATGATGGACTGAAGTTCATTAATGAAGCAGCTGAAGATCAGCCTCAGATACTATACTGAGGAGCTCCTGCAGTGATGTCCGAGAACTGAGATGACTGGTCTCCAACAACCACCACCGTCTTCCTTTGTGCTAGGTGGAGAGTTTATTCCCCTGATTCCAGTTTTGCTCGGGCTCCTTAATGCCACACTTGGTCAAATGTGGCCTTCATGTCAAGGGGCTCACCTCCGCCAACTCCAGCATGATGCCACCACCAAACACATCTTCCCTTCACCTCCCTGGCAACATTCTGCAGGGATCGTTCCCTCCGGGACACCCTGGTCCACTCCTCCATCACCCCCTACACCTCAACCCCCTCCCATGGCACCTTCCCATGCAACTGCAGAAGGTGAAACACCTGCCCCTTTACTTCCCCTCTCCTCACTGTCCAAGGGCCCAAACACTCCTTTCAAGTGAAGCAGCATTTCACTTGTCCTTCCCTCAATTTAGTCTACTGCATTCGTTGCTCCCAATGTGGTTTCCTCTACATTGGAGAGACCAATCGCAGACTGGGTGACTGCTTTGCAGAACATCTTCTGTCTGTCCACAAGCATGATCCAGACCTCCCTGTCACTTGCCGTTTCAACACTCCACCCTGCTCTCATGCCCACATGTCTGTCCTTGGCTTGTTGCATTGTTCCAGTGAAGCTCAACGCAAACTGGAGGAACAGCACCTCATCTTCCAACTAGGCACTTTACAGCCTTCTGGACTGAATATTGAGTTCAACAACTTCAGATCATGAACTCTCTCCTCCATTCCCACTCCCTTTCCGATCCCCCTTTTTTCCAATAATTTATATAGATTTTTCTTTTCCCACCTATTTCCATTATTTTTAAATGTAATTCCATCCATTGTTTTATCTCTACCTTTTAGCCTATTTCGATCCCTTCCCCCCACCCCACACCTGCTAGGGCTATCTGTACCTTGCTCGTCTTGCTTTCTACCCTTAATGTCACCTATTAGCACATTCCTTAGATAATATCACCACCTCCAACACCTCTTTGTCCTTTTGTCTATGACATCTATTGGCCATCTCCACCTATCACTGGCCCTCGATCCAGCTCTACTTGTCCCACCCCCCCTTAAACCAGTTTATATTTCACCTCTCTTCTATTTTTCCTTAGTTCTGTTGAAAAGTCATACGGACTTGAAACGTTAACTGTGTTCCTCTCCGCAGATGCTGTCAGACCTACTGAGTTTTTCCAGGTATTTTTATTTTTGTTTTGGGTTTCCAGCATCCGCAGTATTTTGCTTTTATCTTAGTGTTTAATGCCACTTCTCTTCAAGAAATGCCTATCTTGAAGAAGTATCGCTCTCCTCTCTGACAGGATTTCCATCTCTCTCTTTGGCCTTGCTCACCTTCATTGCTTTCCATTTCCCTCCTGGTGTTTGACAAGGTGTTTAATAAAACTCACTTTCACAGCCATATCTCCTTTCTCAGTGACTGTCTCCGTCTCCGACTTACCCCACGTGGATTCCAACTGAAGTTCCATCCCTCATGTTTTGAACCCACCCAGGATTACAAGTATCTCCGGGACATACAACGCTCCTCGGACTGCTGTTCTCATCGCATCCTGAGATCCACACTCAGTGCCATGCGCAGCCGTCTGAACACACTCGACCTCCCTCCAGCAGCACTGCCGCACCCTTTTTCAAAGCTGCCCGTGCCCCCAGTTTCATTTTATCCTTCGTCTCATCCGACACCTCAACAAGAAACTTTGTCTCTTTCTTTCAGGTGCAAAGGAACGCAAGCTCCAACAAATCAATGACACCAACACCCATCCAGGATCCTCCACCCCTGCCCATCCCTCTGTCCCCACCCCATCTTCCAATCTCAGCCCAGCCGTGTATTCACCATACCCCCTGATCTTCCCCTCTTCGACTCAGTTTCATACTCTTGTGCCCTCATCTCAATGAATTTCGGGCTCGGTATGATGTTGAACTCTTCTTCCGCCGCCTTTGTCTCCGGGCTCACTTCTTTGGGCAGGAGTCCTCTCCCCATTCAACAGATCCTTTTACCCACCTCCAATATTCTCCCTCTATCTGGACCCCTCCCTCTGGATTCTTACCTTCTTTTGATCTTTTCATTGAGAACTGTCGGCGTGACATCAGTCATCTCAATTTCTCTGCTCCTCTCACCCACTCTAATCTGTCTCTCTCTGAACTTGCTGCACTCTATTCTCTCAGGTCCAACCCTGACATTGTCATCAAACCCGCTGACAAGGGTGGTGCTGTTGTTGTCTGGTGCACTGACCTCTACCTCGCAGAGGCTGAGCGTCAACTCTCAGACACTTCCTCCTACCTCCCCCTCGACCATGACCCCACCACTGAACATCAAGCCATTGTTTCCAGGACTGTTACTGATCTCATCTCCTCTGGAGATCTTCCTTCCACAGCTTCCAACCTCATAGTCTCCCAACCTCGGACGGCCCGCTTCTATCTCCTCCCCAAAATCCACAAACAGAAGTGTCCTGGTAGACCAATCATGTCAGCCTGTTCATGCACCATGGAACTCATTTCTTGTTATCTTGACTCCATTCTCTCTTCCCTTGTCAAGTCCCTTCCCACCTACATCCGTGATTCCTCTGAGACCCTACAGCATATCAACAATTTCCAGTTCCCTGGCCCCAACCTCATCCTCTTCACCATAGACGTCCAATCCCTCTACACCTCCATCCCCCACCGGGATGGTCTGAGGGCTCTCCACTTCTTCCTCAAACAGAGGCCAGAACAATCCCCATCCACCCCTACTCTCCTCCGTCTGGCTGAACTTGTTCTCACACTGAACAATTTCTCCTTAAACTCCTCTCACTTCCTCCAAATAAAAAGTGTGGCTATGGGTACCCGCATGGGCCCCAGCTATGCCTGTCTCTTTATGGGGTATGTGCAACATTCCTTGTTCCAGTCCTACTCCGGCCCCCTCCCACAACTATTTTTCCGGTACATCGATGATTGCTTCAGTGCTGCTTCATGTTCTCGTCAGGACCTGGAAAAATTTATTAATTTTGCTTCCAATCTCCACTCCTCCATCATTTTCACATGGTCCATCTCTGACACTTCCCTTCCCTTCCTTGACCTCTCTGTCTCAATTTCTGGTGATAGACTGTCCACCAATATCCATTACAAGCCTACTGACTCCCACAGCTACTTCGACTACAGCTCCTCACACCCCGCTTCCTGTAAGGACTCCATCCCATTCTCTCAGTTCCTTCGCCTCCGTTGCATCTGTTCTGATGATGCCATTTTCAAAAACAGTTCCTCTGACATGTCTTCCTTCTTCCTTAACCAAGGTTTTCCACCCACGTTGGTTGACAGGGCCCTCAACCGTGTCCAGCCCATCTCCGGCGCATCCGCCCTCACACCTTCCTCTCCCTCCCAGAACCATGATAGGGTCCGCCTTGTCCTCACTTATTACCCCACTAGCCTCCGCAATCAAAGGATCATCCTCCGCCATTTCCACCAACTCCAGCATGATGCCACCACCAAACACATCTTCCCTTCACCCCCCCTGGCAGCATTCCGCAGGGATTGTTCCCTCCGGGACACCCTGGTCCACTCCTCTATCACCTCCTACACCTCAACCCCCTCCCACGGCACCTTCCCATGCAACCTCAGAAGGTGCAACACCTGGCCCTTTGCTTCCCCTCTCCTCACTGTCCAAGGGCCCAAACACTCCTTTCAAGTGAAGCAGCATTTCACTTGTCCTTCCCTCAATTTAGTCTACGGCATTCGTTGCTCCCAATGTGGTTTCCTCTACATTGGAGAGACCAAACGCAGACTGGGTGACTGCTTTGCAGAAAATCTTCGGTCTGTCTGCAAGCAATACCCAGACCTCCCTGTCGCTTGCCATTTCAACACTCCACCCTGCTCTCATGCCCACATGTCCGTCCTTGGCCTGCTGCATTGTTCCAGTGAAGCTCAACGCAAACTGGAGGAACAGCACCTCATCTTCCGACTAGGCACTTTACAGCCTTCCGGACTGAATATTGAGTTCAACAATTTTAGATCATGAACTCTCTCCTCCAACCCCACCCCCTCCCCGATCCCCCTTTTTTCCAATAATTTATATAGATTTTTCTTTTCCCACCTATTTCCATTATTTTTAAATGTATTTCCATCCATTGTTTTATCTCTACCTTTTAGCCTATTTCGATCCCTTCCCCCCACCCCACCGCCACTAGAACTATCTGTACCTTTCTCATCCTGCTTTCTACCCTTAATTAGCACATTCCTTAGATAATATCACCACCGTCAGCACCTCTTTATCCTTTTGTCTGTGACAACTTTTGGCAATCTCCACCTATCACTGACCCTCTATCCAGCTCTACTTGTCCCACCCCCGCTTAAACCAGCTTATATTTCACCTCTCTTCTATTTTTCCTTAGTTCTGTTGAAGAGTCATACGGACTCGAAACGTTAACTGTGTTCCTCTCCGCAGATGCTATCAGACCTGCTGAGTTTTTCCAGGTATTTTTACTTCGTTTGGATTTCCAGCATCCACAGTTTTTTGCTTTTGCCTCACCTCTGGAGTTCAGCTCTTTTGTTCATTATTGAACCAAGGCTATAATGTTGTCAGGAGTTGAGTGACCCTGGTAGAACCCAAACTGAGCATCAGTGAGCAGGTTATTGCTAAGCAAGTGCTTGATAGCACTGTTGATGGCCCCTTCTATCACTTTACTGATGATGGAGAGCAGACTTATGGGACGGTAATAGGCCGGGTTGGATTTGTCTTGCTTTTTGTGTACAGGACATACCTGGGCAATTTTCCACATTGCCAGATAGATGCCAGTGTTAAAGCTGTTCTGGAACAGCTTGGCTAGGGGTGTGGCAAGTCCTGGACCACAGGTCTTGTGAAGATATCTTACAATTGTCATCCTCTGGCATCTGGAGTGGAGTGAAATAGGATGGAGCATAAAATGTTATTCTTAGGATGTGGTTTTTGCTGTAAGGCTGAGAATTACATCTTCATATAATGCAAAAAATTAGCACAGAGAGCGAGAAGAGTTGGAGGGACATGTTTGGGAGTTTTCTTTTGGAGCTGTTCTGTTTCCTGCCATCCAGTGGCGGCATTGTGCTATCAGTGATCTTTCCACTGGCTATTCCCATATTTTACCAAGAGTCTTTTCATGGCAACACATTGTATTTATATAGTGTCCTCAACATATAAAATGTCTCAAGGTCCTTGACAGGAGCTTTGTCAAACAATATTTGGACACAGAGCCACATAAAGAGTTTTTTTTTAAATTTGCTCATGGGACATGAGCGTCACTGGCAAGACCAGCATTTATTGCCCATCCCTAATTGCCCTTGAGAAGGTGGTGGTGAGCTGCCTTCTTGAACTGCTGCAGCCCACGTGGTGTAGGTACACCCACAGTACTGTTAGGAAGGGAGTTCCAAATTTTGATCCAGTGGCAGTGGAGGAACAGTGATATATTTCCAAGTCAGGATGGTGTGTAGAGGGGATCTTGGGTGGTGTTAGAACAGGTGTCAAAAGCTTGGTTAAAGAGTTTGGTTTTAAGGAGCAACTTGAAAGGAGAGAGATCGATAAAAAGGTCAAGTCATTGATATTCTTTGGAAGGTGTGGTGTCCAGAATTAAACACTGGCCTAACCACTTATCATAAATGTGCTTTTGTATTCTATTCATCTATTACTGAAACCACATATCCCATATGCTTTTTAAAAAATTGCATTCTTAATTTGTCCTGCCACCTTCAAAGATTTGTGTATGTACAATCCCAGGACTCTTTCTTTGAACCCCCTTTAAATTGTACCGTTTAGTTCATATTGTCTCTCCTCATAATGAGCAGGTGTAGGCTTCATGGTCCCTCAAACCTGCTTCACCATTCAATAAGATTCTCAACTCCATTTGCCCTCCCAATCCACATTCTTCTGATCACAATGTATAACTTCCGTGTTATATTGCATCTGCCTTGTGTCCTTCAATTTCACAGTTTATGTCCTTCTCTCTGTTGACACTGTCCTCATTAACAAGTAATTTCTACATCTCAAAACACGTGCAAATTTAAAATTATACCCTGTACACTCAAGTCCAGGCCATTAATATATTTATTAAAAAGAACAATGGTCTGAAGGCATGAGAGAGGGTGCAGAAAAAGCTTGTGAGAATGGCTCCAGGATTGAGGGACTTCAGTTATGTAGATAGATTGGGTAAGCTGTGGCTGTTCTCCTTGGAGGAGGTTGAGAGGAGGTTTGATTTAGATATTTGGACAGATAGAGAGAAACTATTCCCATTGGTGGAAGGATCCAGAACAAGAGGACATGGACTTAAGTTAATTGGCAAAAAAAAGCAACAGTGTCATGAGGAAGAACTAATTCAGGCAGCGAGTGGTTAAGATAAGGAATTAACTGAGAATATAATGGAGGCAGATTCACTGGAGGGAATTGGATTATTATCTGAAAAGGAAGACAGGAAAAAGCGTAGGACAATGGCACTAAGTCATAATGCTCCTTTGGTGAGCTGGTACAGACACGATGGGCCAAATGGCCTCCTTCTGCACCCTAACAGTTCTGTAATTCTGTGCAGCATAGCGGGAAGATAAGAGAATGGCACTTGAACTTTTCCTTTAGAGGGCCAGCATATACTGGATGGGCCGAATGGCTCCTTGCAGTGACACGGTCCTTCTCGCTTACTGTCTGTCCTGTGATTGGCTGATTACCTACGGCCAGGTAGGCGTATTCTATTCCCTGATAGGCTCTTCTCAGGACGAGGCGTTTGATTGGTCGGTGATTGTCCCACGATGATGAGTATCTCAGTCTGTGACTGGCTGTGTATCCTGCCGCAGGTCCACTGTGATTGGTTGTTGAGCGGTAGTTTAGTATCGTGCTACGTGATTGGTTTTCGAGCCGGTACTTTAGTATCGTGCTATGTGATTGGTTATCGAGCCGGTACTTTAGTATTGTGCTACGTGATTGGTTGTTGCTGACAGAGCTGGTGGTCCTGAGGAGTGAGGACGGGGTCAGTCTGAGTGACCATGACTTACATCCAGAACTGGGAGGATTTCGTCAAAGCGGCTGAGAAACTGTGTCTGACCGAGACCATGAAGGTACCAGTGGCTGGAGCCGGAGGGAGGGCGGGAGCAGGGTGACAGCCGCCCCCCCTACCCCCTTATGCATGTCCCAACCCCTGATATACCCCCGATACCGACCCTCGCCACATCCACACTCCTGATATCCCCCTCCCCACCCCGATACCGACCCTCCCCCTCCCCATATCCACGCCCCTGATATCCCCCTCCCCACCCTGATACCGACCCTCCCCCTCCCCATATCCACGCCCCGATATCCCCCTCCCCACCCCGATACCGTTCCTCTCCCTCCCCATATCCACACTCCTGATATCCCCCTCCCCACCCCGATACCGACCCTCCCCCTCCCCATATCCACGCCCCTGATATCCCCCTCCCCACCCTGATACCGACCCTCCCCCTCCCCATATCCACGCCCCGATATCCCCCTCCCCACCCCGATACCGTTCCTCTCCCTCCCCATATCCACACTCCTGATATCCCCCTCCCCACCCCGATACCGACCCTCCCCCTCCCCATATCCACGCCCCTGATATCCCCCTCCCCACCCTGATACCGACCCTCCCCCTCCCCATATCCACGCCCCGATATCCCCCTCCCCACCCCGATACCGTTCCTCTCCCTCCCCATATCCATGCCCCTGATATCCCCCTCCCCACCCTGATATCGACCCTCCCCCTCCCCATATCCATGCCCCTGATATCCCCCTCCCCACCCTGATACTGACCCTCCCCCTCCCCATATCCACGCCCCTGATATCCCCCTCCCCACCCCGATACCGTTCCTCTCCCTCCCCATATCCGCGCCCCTGGTATCCCCCTCCCCACCCTGATACCAACTCTCCCCCTCCCCATATCCGTGCCCCTGATATCCCCTTCCCCACCCCGATACTGAACCTCCCCCTCCCCATATCCACGCTCCTGATATCCCCCTCCCTCTCCCCATCCCGATACCGACCCTCCCCTTCCCCATATCCACGCCCCGATATCCCCCTCCCCACCCCGATACCGACCCTCCCCCTCCCCATATCCACACCCCTGATATCCCCCCGATACCGACCCTTCCCCTCCCCACATCCACACCCCTGATATCCTCCTCCCCACCCCGATACCAACCCTCCCCCCTCCCCATATCCACACCTCAGATATCCCCCTCCCCACCCCAATATCGACCCTCCCCCTCCCCATATCCACACCCCTGATATCCACCGACCCTCCCCATATCCACACCCCTGGTATCCATCCCCTTTCTCCACCCTGATACCGACCCTGCTCCCCTTATTCACACCCCAGATATCCCCCTCCCGACCCCAATACCGATCCACACCCCTGATATCCCCTTTCCCCACACTGATACTGGCCCTCCCCATATCCACACCCCTGATATCCCCTTTCCTCCCTGTGATACCAACTCTCCCCCTCCCCATATCCACACCCCTGATATCCCCTTTCCCCCAATAAACATGATTCCTCCTTCTCCCTGATACCGCCTCTCCTGACAGCAGCCTATTCCTGATGTCACCTGCTCATATTCCACCCCCCACAACATTTCTCTTGTGATATGTCCCCATTACTGATATCTTCCTGTATCTGACATCTCTGTACAATATATATCATCTCCCAGTTATCAAAATCCATTTACCACCACCTGGAAGTTTCTCTCCAAGTCACTCACCATCCTGACTTGAAAATTTCTCAACGTTCCTTCACTGTCACTGGGTCAAAATCCTGAAACTCCCTTCCTAAGAGGGTACATATTAGCATTGACCAGAAACTGAACTGGACTAGCCATATAAATACTGTGGCTACAAGAGCAGGTCAGAGGCCAGGAAAACTGTGGCGAGTAATTCACCGCCTGATCACCATCTACAAGGCACAAGTCAGGAGTGTGATGGAATACTCCCCACTTGCCTAGATGAATGCATCTGCTACAAAACTCAAGAAGCTGCATGCTGTCCAGGACAAAGCAGCCTGCTTGATTGGTACCATATCCACAAACACTCACTCACTCCACTGAAACACAGTAGCAGCTGTGTGTGCCATCTACAAGATGCACTGCAGGAATTCACCAAGGCTCCTTGGGCAGCACTTTCCAAACCTATGATCACTCCCATCTAGAAGGCCAAGGGCAGCAGATAGGTGGGAACACCACCACCTGGAAGTTCCCTTCGAAGTCACTCACTATCCTGACTTGGAAATATAGCACCGTTCCTTCATTGTCACTGGGTCAAAATCTTGGAACTCCCTTCCTAACAGCATTGTGGGTGTAGCTACACCACATGGACTGCAGCGGTTCAAGAAGGCAGCTCACCACCGCCTTCTCAAGTGCAATTAGGCCTAGCCAACAACAGCCACATCCCATGAAAGATTTTAAAACATTTTTTCACTCCTGATATATCTCCCCTTACAATTACCCCACTGCTACTTCCCCCTCGCTATCCCCCACCACTTCTGTTTCTCTACCCCCCCCCCCACCTTCACCGATATGCCTGCCCTACCCGCTATATCTCTCACCCCCCTCCAGTATATCCATTGCTGCACCTATGGCTGACTGCATACTGTCCTTGTTGTGCTCCAGGTTCGTGTGGTCATTAAGTATCGACACTGTGCTGGGCTTCTCTCCATGAAAGTGACTGATGATGTTGTGGTGAGTATGCACCTTGAGTGTTTGACCTGAGTGCTGACTTTCAGCTGTGACTTCATAATTCTTATTGGTTTGGGTTTCTGGTGACTCTGTCCCAGGGTGTGGATTGTTCTGAGCCTGGGTTTCTATTGCCTCTCTGTCCCAGGGTGTGGATTGTTCTGAGCCTGGGTTTCTAGTGCCTCTCTGTCCCAGGGTGTGGATTGTTCTGAGCCTGGGTTTCTGGTGACTCTGTCCCAGGGTGTGGATTGTTCTGAACCTGGGTTTCTAATGCCTCTCTGTCCCAGGGTGTGGATTGTTCTGAGCCTGGGTTTCTAGTGACCCTCTGTCCCAGGGTGTGGATTGTTCTGAGCCTGGGTGTCTAGTGCCTCTCTGTCCCACGGTGTGGATTGTTCTGAGCCTGGGTTTCTGGTGAGTCTCTGTCCCACGGTGTGGATTGTTCTGAGCCTGGGTTTCTGGTGAGTCTCTGTCCCAGGGTGTGGATTGTTCTGAGCCTGTGTTTCTGGTGAGTCTCTGTCCCACAGTGTGGATTGTTCTGAGCCTGGGTTTCTGGTGACTCTGTCCCAGGGTGTGGATTGTTCTGAGCGTGGGTTTCTGGTGACTCTGCCCCAGGGTGTGGATTGTTCTGAGCCTGGGTTTCTGGTGAGTCTCTGTCCCAGGGTGTGGATTGTTCTGAGCCTGGGTTTCTGGTGCCTCGCTGTCCCACGGTGTGGATTGTTCTGAGCCTGGATTTCTGGTGCCTCTGTCCCAGTGTGTGGATTGTTCTGAGCCTGGGTTTCTGGTGACTCGCTGTCCCAGGGTGTGGATTGTTCTGAGCCTGGGTTTCTGGTGACTCTGCCCCAGGATGTGGGTTGTTCTGAGCCTGGGTTTCTGGTGCCTCTGCCGCAGGGTGTGGATTGTTCT
This sequence comes from Carcharodon carcharias, assembly GCF_017639515.1. Lineage (NCBI taxonomy): Eukaryota > Metazoa > Chordata > Chondrichthyes > Lamniformes > Lamnidae > Carcharodon > Carcharodon carcharias. Next base: position 12,797,369 of record NC_054471.1, read on the forward strand.
GAGCCTGGGTTTCTGGTGAGTCTCTGGCCCACGGTGTGGATTGTTCTGAGCCTGGGTTTCTAGTGCCTCGCTGTCCCACGGTGTGGATTGTTCTGAGCCTGGGTTTCTGGTGACTCTCTGTCCCAGGGTGTGGATTGTTCTGAGCCTGGGTTTCTGGTGAGTCTCTGTCCCACGGTGTGGATTGTTCTGAGCCTGGGTTTCTGGTGACTCTGCCCCAGGGTGTGGATTGTTCTGAGCCTGGGTTTCTGGTGACTCTCTGTCCCAGGGTGTGGATTGTTCTGAGCCTGGGTTTCTGGTGACTCTGTCCCACGGTGTGGATTGTTTTGAGCCTGGGTTTCTGGTGACTCTCTGTCCCACGGTGTGGATTGTTCTGAGCCTGGGTTTCTGGTGCCTCTGTCCCACGGTGTGGATTGTTCTGAGCCTGGGTTTCTAGTGCCTCTCTGTCCCAGGGTGTGGATTGTTCTGAGCCTGGTTTTCTGGTGCCTCTGTCCCAGGGTGTTGATTGATCTGAGCCTGGGTTTCTAGTGCCTCTCTGTCCCAGGGTGTGGATTGTTTTGAGCCTGGGTTTCTGGTGACTCTGTCCCACGGTGTTGATTGTTCTGAGCCTGGGTTTCTGGTGACTCTGTCCCACGGTGTGGATTGTTCTGAGCCTGGGTGTCAAGTGCCTCTCTGTCCCAGGGTGTGGATTGTTCTGAGGCTGGTTTTCTGGTGCCTCTGCCGCAGGGTGTAGATTGTTCTGAGCCTGGGTTTCTGGTGACTCTGTCCCAAGGTGTGGATTGTTCTGAGCCTGGGTTTCTGGTGACTCTCTGTCCCAGGTTGTGGATTGTTCTGAGCCTGGGTTTCTGGTGACTCTCTGTCCCAGGGTGTGGATTGTTCTGAGCCTGGGTTTCTGGTGAGTCTCTGTCCCACGGTGTGGATTGTTCTGAGCCTGGGTTTCTAGTGCCTCGCTGTCCCACGGTGTGGATTGTTCTGAGCCTGGATTTCTGGTGCCTCTGTCCCAGGGTGTGGATTGTTCTGAGCCTGGGTTTCTGGTGCCTCTGTCCCAGGGTGTGGATTGTTCTGAGCCTGGGTTTTTGGTGACTCTCTGTCCCACGGTGTGGATTGTTCTGAGCCTGGGTTTTTGGTGCCTCTGTCCCAGGGTGTGGATTGTTCTGAGCCTGGGTTTTTGGTGACTCTCTGTCCCACGGTGTGGATTGTTCTGAGCCTGGGTTTCTGGTGCTTCTGTCCCAGGGTGTGGATTGTTCTGAGCCTGGGTTTCTGGTGCTTCTCTGTCCCATGGTGTGGATTGTTCTGAGCCTGGGTTTCTAGTGCCTCGCTGTCCCAGGGTGTGGATTGTTCTGAGCCTGGGTTTCTGGTGCCTCTGTCCCATGGTGTGGATTGTTCTGAGCCTGGGTTTCTGGTGAGTCTCTGTCCCAGGGTGTGGATTGTTTTGAGCATGGGTTTCTGGTGAGTCTCTGTCCCACGGTGTGGATTGTTCTGAGCCTGGGTTTCTGGTGCCTCTGTCCCAGGGTGTGGATTGTTCTGAGCCTGGGTTTCTGGTGCTTCTGTCCCACGGTGTGGATTGTTCTGAGCCTGGGTTTCTGGTGCTTCTCTGTCCCAGGGTGTGGATTGTTCTGAGCCTGGGTTTCTGGTGACTCTCTGTCCCACGGTGTGGATTGTTCTGAGCCTGGGTTTCTGGTGACTCTCTGTCCCAGGGTGTGGATTGTTCTGAGCCTGGGTTTCTGGTGACTCTCTGTCCCAGGGTGTGGATTGTTCTGAGCCTGGGTTTCTGGTGACTCTGTCCCAGGGTGTGGATTGTTCTGAGCCTGGGTTGCTGGTGACTCTCTGTCCCAGGGTGTGGATTGTTCTGAGCCTGGGTATCTGGTGACTCTCTGTCCCACGGTGTGGATTGTTCTGAGCCTGGGTATCTGGTGACTCTCTGTCCCACGGTGTGGATTGTTCTGAGCCTGGGTTTCTAGTGCCTCGCTGTCCCTCGGTGTGGATTGTTCTGAGCCTGGGTTTCTGGTGAGTCTCTGTCCCACGGTGTGGATTGTTTTGAGCCTGGGTTTCTGGTGACTCTCTGTCCCACGGTGTGGATTGTTCTGAGCCTGGGTTTCTGGTGCCTCTGTCCCACGGTGTGGATTGTTCTGAGCCTGGCTTTCTGGTGACTCTGTCCCACAGTGTGGATTGTTCTGAGCCTGGGTTTCTGGTGACTCTGTCCCAGGATGTGGATTGTTCTGAGCCTGGGTTTCTGGTGACTCTGTCCCAGGATGTGGATTGTTCTGAGCCTGGGTTTCTGGTGAGTCTCTGTCCCACGGTGTGGATTGTTATGAGCCTGGGTTTCTAGTGCCTCGCTGTCCCAGGGTGTGGATTGTTCTGAGCCTGGATTTCTGGTGACTCTCTGTCCCAGGGTGTGGATTGTTCTGAGCGTGGGTTTCTGGTGACTCTGCCCCAGGGTGTGGATTGTTCTGAGCCTGGGTTTCTGGTGACTCTGCCCCAGGGTGTGGATTGTTCTGAGCCTGGGTTTCTGGTGACTCTCTGTCCCAGGGTGTGGATTGTTCTGAGCGTGGGTTTCTGGTGACTCTGCCCCAGGGTGTGGATTGTTCTGAGCCTGGGTTTCTGGTGACTCTGCCCCAGGGTGTGGATTGTTCTGAGCCTGGGTTTCTGGTGCTTCTCTGTCCCACGGTGTGGATTGTTCTGAGCCTGGGTTTCTGGTGACTCTCTGTCCCACGGTGTGGATTGTTCTGAGCCTGGGTTTCTGGTGCCTCTGTCCCAGGGTGTGGATTGTTCTGAGCCTGGGTTTCTGGTGACTCTGTCCCACGGTGCGGATTGTTCTGAGCCTGGGTTTCTAGTGCCTCTCTGTCCCAGGGTGTGGATTGTTCTGAGCCTGGCTTTCTGGTGCCTCTGCCGCAGGGTGTGGATTGTTCTGAGCCTGGGTTTCTGGTGACTCTGTCCCAGGATGTGGATTGTTCTGAGCCTGGGTTTCTGGTGACTCTGTCCCAGGATGTGGATTGTTCCGAGCCTGGGTTTCTGGTGAGTCTCTGTCCCACGGTGTGGATTGTTCTGAGCCTGGGTTTCTAGTGCCTCGCTGTCCCAGGGTGTGGATTGTTCTGAGCCTGGATTTCTGGTGCCTCTGCCGCAGGGTGTGGATTGTTCTGAGCCTGGGTTTCTGGTGACTCTGTCCCAGGGTGTGGATTGTTCTGAGCCTGGGTTTCTGGTGACTCTGCCCCAGGGTGTGGATTGTTCTGAGCCTGGGTTTCTGGTGACTCTGCCCCAGGGTGTGGATTGTTCTGAGCCTGGGTTTCTGGTGACTCTGCCCCAGGGTGTGGATTGTTCTGAGCCTGGGTTTCTGGTGCTTCTCTGTCCCATGGTGTGGATTGTTCTGAGCCTGGGTTTCTGGTGACTCTCTGTCCCAGGGTGTGGATTGTTCTGAGCCAGGGTTTCTGGTGAGTCTCTGTCCCACGGTGTGGATTGTTATGAGCCTGGGTTTCTAGTGCCTCGCTGTCCCAGGGTGTGGATTGTTCTGAGCCTGGATTTCTGGTGACTCTCTGTCCCAGGGTGTGGATTGTTCTGAGCGTGGGTTTCTGGTGACTCTGCCCCAGGGTGTGGATTGTTCTGAGCCTGGGTTTCTGGTGACTCTGCCCCAGGGTGTGGATTGTTCTGAGCCTGGGTTTCTGGTGACTCTCTGTCCCAGGGTGTGGATTGTTCTGAGCGTGGGTTTCTGGTGACTCTGCCCCAGGGTGTGGATTGTTCTGAGCCTGGGTTTCTGGTGACTCTGCCCCAGGGTGTGGATTGTTCTGAGCCTGGGTTTCTGGTGCTTCTCTGTCCCACGGTGTGGATTGTTCTGAGCCTGGGTTTCTGGTGACTCTCTGTCCCACGGTGTGGATTGTTCTGAGCCTGGGTTTCTGGTGCCTCTGTCCCAGGGTGTGGATTGTTCTGAGCCTGGGTTTCTGGTGACTCTGTCCCACAGTGCGGATTGTTCTGAGCCTGGGTTTCTAGTGCCTCTCTGTCCCAGGGTGTGGATTGTTCTGAGCCTGGCTTTCTGGTGCCTCTGCCGCAGGGTGTGGATTGTTCTGAGCCTGGGTTTCTGGTGACTCTGTCCCAGGATGTGGATTGTTCTGAGCCTGGGTTTCTGGTGACTCTGTCCCAGGATGTGGATTGTTCCGAGCCTGGGTTTCTGGTGAGTCTCTGTCCCACGGTGTGGATTGTTCTGAGCCTGGGTTTCTAGTGCCTCGCTGTCCCAGGGTGTGGATTGTTCTGAGCCTGGATTTCTGGTGCCTCTGCCGCAGGGTGTGGATTGTTCTGAGCCTGGGTTTCTGGTGACTCTGTCCCAGGGTGTGGATTGTTCTGAGCCTGGGTTTCTGGTGACTCTGCCCCAGGGTGTGGATTGTTCTGAGCCTGGGTTTCTGGTGACTCTGCCCCAGGGTGTGGATTGTTCTGAGCCTGGGTTTCTGGTGACTCTGCCCCAGGGTGTGGATTGTTCTGAGCCTGGGTTTCTGGTGCTTCTCTGTCCCATGGTGTGGATTGTTCTGAGCCAGGGTTTCTGGTGACTCTCTGTCCCAGGGTGTGGATTGTTCTGAGCCTGGGTTTCTGGTGACTCTCTGTCCCAGGGTGTGGATTGTTCTGAGCCTGGGTTTCTGGTGAGTCTCTGTCCCACGGTGTGGATTGTTCTGAGCCTGGGTTTCTGGTGACTCTCTGTCCCACGGTGTGGTTTTTTCTGAGCCTGGGTTTCTGGTGCTTCTCTGTCCCACGGTGTGGATTGTTCTGAGCCTGGGTTTCTAGTGCCTCGCTGTCCCTCGGTGTGGATTGTTCTGAGCCTGGATTTCTGGTGCCTCTGTCCCACGGTGTGGATTGTTCTGAGCCTGGGTTTCTGGTGACTCTCTGTCCCAGGGTGTGGATTGTTCTGAGCCTGGGTTTCTGGTGAGTCTCTGTCCCACGGTGTGGATTGTTTTGAGCCTGGGTTTCTGGTGACTCTCTGTCCCACGGTGTGGATTGTTCTGAGCCTTGGTTTCTGGTGCCTCTGTCCCACGGTGTGGATTGTTCTGAGCCTTGGTTTCTGGTGCCTCTGTCCCACGGTGTGGATTGTTCTGAGCCTGGGTTTCTGGTGACTCTGTCCCACGGTGTGGATTGTTCTGAGCCTGGGTTTCTAGTGCCTCTCTGTCCCAGGGTGTGGATTGTTCTGAGCCTGGGTTTCTGGTGCCTCTGCCGCAGGGTGTGGATTGTTCTGAGCCTGGGTTTCTGGTGAGTCTCTGTCCCACGGTGTGGATTGTTTTGAGCCTGTGTTTCTGGTGACTCTCTGTCCCACGGTGTGGATTGTTCTGAGCCTGGGTTTCTGGTGCCTCTGTCCCAGGGTGTGGATTGTTCTGAGCCTGGGTTTCTGGTGACTCTGTCCCACGGTGTGGATTGTTCTGAGCCTGGATTTCTGGTGCCTCTCTGTCCCACGGTGTGGATTGTTCTGAGCCTGGGTTTCTGGTGCCTCTGCCGCAGGGTGTGGATTGTTCTGAGCCTGGGTTTCTGGTGACTCTGCCCCAGGGTGTGGATTGTTCTGAGCCTGGGTTTCTGGTGACTCTGCCCCAGGGTGTGGATTGTTCTGAGCCTGGGTTTCTGGTGACTCTGCCCCAGGGTGTGGATTGTTCTGAGCCTGGGTTTCTGGTGACTCTGCCCCAGGGTGTGGATTGTTCTGAGCCTGGGTTTCTGGTGCTTCTCTGTCCCATGGTGTGGATTGTTCTGAGCCTGGGTTTCTGGTGACTCTCTGTCCCAGGGTGTGGATTGTTCTGAGCCTGGGTTTCTGGTGCCTCTGTCCCAGGGTGTGGATTGTTCTGAGCCAGGGTTTCTGGTGACTCTCTGTCCCAGGGTGTGGATTGTTCTGAGCCTGGGTTTCTGGTGACTCTCTGTCCCAGGGTGTGGATTGTTCTGAGCCTGGGTTTCTGGTGAGTCTCTGTCCCACGGTGTGGATTGTTCTGAGCCTGGGTTTCTGGTGACTCTCTGTCCCACGGTGTGGTTTTTTCTGAGCCTGGGTTTCTGGTGCTTCTCTGTCCCACGGTGTGGATTGTTCTGAGCCTGGGTTTCTAGTGCCTCGCTGTCCCTCGGTGTGGATTGTTCTGAGCCTGGATTTCTGGTGCCTCTGTCCCACGGTGTGGATTGTTCTGAGCCTGGGTTTCTGGTGACTCTCTGTCCCAGGGTGTGGATTGTTCTGAGCCTGGGTTTCTGGTGAGTCTCTGTCCCACGGTGTGGATTGTTTTGAGCCTGGGTTTCTGGTGACTCTCTGTCCCACGGTGTGGATTGTTCTGAGCCTTGGTTTCTGGTGCCTCTGTCCCACGGTGTGGATTGTTCTGAGCCTTGGTTTCTGGTGCCTCTGTCCCACGGTGTGGATTGTTCTGAGCCTGGGTTTCTGGTGACTCTGTCCCACGGTGTGGATTGTTCTGAGCCTGGGTTTCTAGTGCCTCTCTGTCCCAGGGTGTGGATTGTTCTGAGCCTGGGTTTCTGGTGCCTCTGCCGCAGGGTGTGGATTGTTCTGAGCCTGGGTTTCTGGTGAGTCTCTGTCCCACGGTGTGGATTGTTTTGAGCCTGTGTTTCTGGTGACTCTCTGTCCCACGGTGTGGATTGTTCTGAGCCTGGGTTTCTGGTGCCTCTGTCCCAGGGTGTGGATTGTTCTGAGCCTGGGTTTCTGGTGACTCTGTCCCACGGTGTGGATTGTTCTGAGCCTGGATTTCTGGTGCCTCTCTGTCCCACGGTGTGGATTGTTCTGAGCCTGGGTTTCTGGTGCCTCTGCCGCAGGGTGTGGATTGTTCTGAGCCTGGGTTTCTGGTGACTCTCTGTCCCACGGTGTGGTTTTTTCTGAGCCTGGGTTTCTGGTGCTTCTCTGTCCCACGGTGTGGATTGTTCTGAGCCTGGGTTTCTAGTGCCTCGCTGTCCCTCGGTGTGGATTGTTCTGAGCCTGGATTTCTGGTGCCTCTGTCCCACGGTGTGGATTGTTCTGAGCCTGGGTTTCTGGTGACTCTCTGTCCCAGGGTGTGGATTGTTCTGAGCCTGGGTTTCTGGTGAGTCTCTGTCCCACGGTGTGGATTGTTTTGAGCCTGGGTTTCTGGTGACTCTCTGTCCCACGGTGTGGATTGTTCTGAGCCTTGGTTTCTGGTGCCTCTGTCCCACGGTGTGGATTGTTCTGAGCCTTGGTTTCTGGTGCCTCTGTCCCACGGTGTGGATTGTTCTGAGCCTGGGTTTCTGGTGACTCTGTCCCACGGTGTGGATTGTTCTGAGCCTGGGTTTCTAGTGCCTCTCTGTCCCAGGGTGTGGATTGTTCTGAGCCTGGGTTTCTGGTGCCTCTGCCGCAGGGTGTGGATTGTTCTGAGCCTGGGTTTCTGGTGAGTCTCTGTCCCACGGTGTGGATTGTTTTGAGCCTGTGTTTCTGGTGACTCTCTGTCCCACGGTGTGGATTGTTCTGAGCCTGGGTTTCTGGTGCCTCTGTCCCAGGGTGTGGATTGTTCTGAGCCTGGGTTTCTGGTGACTCTGTCCCACGGTGTGGATTGTTCTGAGCCTGGATTTCTGGTGCCTCTCTGTCCCACGGTGTGGATTGTTCTGAGCCTGGGTTTCTGGTGCCTCTGCCGCAGGGTGTGGATTGTTCTGAGCCTGGGTTTCTGGTGACTCTGTCCCAGGATGTGGATTGTTCTGAGCCTGGGTTTCTGGTGACTCTGCCCCAGGGTGTGGATTGTTCTGAGCCTGGGTTTCTGGTGACTCTGCCCCAGGGTGTGGATTGTTCTCAGCCTGGGTTTCTGGTGACTCTGCCCCAGGGTGTGGATTGTTCTGAGCCTGGGTTTTTGGTGCTTCTCTGTCCCACGGTGTGGATTGTTCTGAGCCTGGGTTTCTGGTGACTCTCTGTCCCAGGGTGTGGATTGTTCTGAGCCTGGGTTTCTGGTGACTCTCTGTCCCAGGGTGTGGATTGTTCTGAGCCTGGGTTTCTGGTGACTCTGTCCCACGGTGTGGATTGTTTTGAGCCTGGGTTTCTGGTGACTCTCTGTCCCACGGTGTTGATTCTTCTGAGCCTGGGTTTCTTTTGCCTCTGTCCCACGGTGTGGATTGTTCTGAGCCTGGGTTTCTGCTGCCTCTGCCCCACGGTGTGGATTGTTCTGAGCCTGGGTTTCTGGTGACTCTGCCCCAGGGTGTGGATTGTTCTGAGCCTAGGTTTCTGGTGAGTCTCTGTCCCAGGGTGTGGATTGTTCTGAGCCTGGGTTTCTAGTGCCTCTCTGTCCCAGGGTGTGGATTGTTCTGAGCCTGGGTTTCTAGTGCCTCGCTGTCCCACGGTGCGGATTGTTCTGAGCCTGGGTTTCTGGTGAGTCTCTGTCCCACGGTGTGGATTGTTCTGAGCCTGGGTTTCTGGTGACTCTGCCCCAGGGTGTGGATTGTTCTGAGCCTGGTTTGCTGGTGCCTCTGTCCCACGGTGTGGATTGTTCTGAGCCTGGGTTTCTGGTGACTCTGACCAACGGTGTGGATTGTTATCAGCCTGGGTTTCTGGCGACTGTCCCAGGGCATGGATTGTTCTGAGCCTGGGTTTCTGGTGAGTCTCTGTCCCACGGTGTGGATTGTTCTGAGCCTGGGTTTCTGGTGACTCTCTGTCCCATGGTGTGGATTGTTCTGACCGTGGGTTTCTGGTGACTGTCTGTCCCATGGTGTGGATTGTTCCCCTGAAAGTGAAGCACTTGAAGGGGAGCAGGAACTGGAAGGTGGAGTGTTCACTGAGTTAGGACCAACAGCAGTGGCTCATTGCTGGAATCTGCCTGTTCTCTGATCACCAGACATCTGTATGTAGATGAGCTGCTGCTTCAGGCTGACTGTAGAGAGCAGGGGCTGGGATTTTGGAGTTGCTATCCCTGTGTTATATCAGATAAACGGCACAGAAACAGGTTGTTTGGCCCAGCCAGTCCATGCTGGTGTACGTGCTCCACTCGAGCCTCCACCCACCTTTTCTCATCTAAATCTACCCATCATTCTCTTCTCATACTTGTCTAGCTTCCCCTTAAATGTATTGATACTATTCACTTCAACCACTCCGTCTTAGCGAGTTCCACATTCTCCCCACTCTTTGGGTCAAGAGATTTCTTCTGGATTCCCTATTGGAATCCTATCTTATATTAATGCCCTCTGGTTATGTTCTTTCCCACAAGAGGAAACATTTTCTCAGCATCCGCTCTATCAAAACCTTTCAGAATTTTGAAGACCTCCACTTGGTCATCCTTTTGCCTTCTCTTTTCAAGAGAGCAGAGATACAGCCTGTTCATCTGTTCCCTTCCGTATAATGGCGACTGGAACGGTTTGCAATAGTAAGAGTTTGGTCCATCCAAAGTTTGCTACAAGTTTCATGTAACTCCTCCATCTCAGTCATCCTAGGTTGGGGTGGGGTTTCACTCATGATGGTGAGTTTACCCATATTGTCAAGTGAGGATGCAGTCTCCCTGGCTACACTTACTGAAAACTAAACATCCTCAATGATATCAAACAGGCCAGGCGTGTCCCAGTGTTGGAGAAATTATCATAAGTTTGGTTTGACCACATGGAGTACTGTGCAAAGTTATGGCCTCCATATTGTAAAACGCTTAAGAGACACTGCAGAAGGTGCATGGGATCCCAAAGATATCAGATCTCAGATCTATTCGATCTGTCAGGAAAGATTGAAGAGGCTGGAGATATTTATGATGAGCTGATCATATCCTTAAAGTTGCTAAAAGTGTTTAAGGTAGACCTGGATGTTTGCACTTGAGAGTGATGGAAAATAAATATAAGGTAGTCACTAATAAATCCAAAAGGGAATTGATGAAACGCACCCTGAGAGTGGTGAGAATGTGAAGCTCCTTCCCACGTGGAGTAATTGTGATGCATTTATGTGGGGGTGGGGGCACTAGATAAATATATAGCAGAGAGTAATAGAAGGATATATTGCTGGGGTGAGATGAAAAGGGTGGGTGGAAGCCTGTGTGGATCTTAAACACTGGTATAGGCCAGTCGGGTTGAATGGCCTGTATCTGTGCCTTACACACTGTGCTGAGGCCATGTGCCTTGTTGAAGGGTCATGAGGACTTGAAACGTCAACTTTGTTCATCTCCGCCGATGCTGCCAGACCTGCTGAGTTTTTCCAGGTTAATCATGTTTTTGTTTTGGATTTCCAGCATTTGCAGTTTTTTGTTTTTATGCCTTGTTGATTGCATTGTTACAGCTCAACAAGGGACACTCATTTCTTTCTCTCTCTTTCCTTACCCGCCCTCTCTCTCTCTCCCTTCCCTTCCCCTGCACTCTTCCCAGTGCCTGCAATACAAGACGGACCAAGCTCAAGATGTCAAGAAGTTTGAGAAATTGCAGAACCAGTTGATGCGTCTCATGGTTTCCCGGGAATCTCGGAGCAACCTGATGGAGATGGACTAAAACTGAGTGTCTGCTGCCAAGCCCACAATTGGAGGGGACAAAGAGAACTTTTCTTCTGTGTATAGAACCTATTGGGAACTCAAGGTTGAAAGACTGGTACAAATTTAAGAGGGGGGTTGTGGGTCTCATGAGACTGGATAAAGTTTCCCCGAGGAGGCTGCGGTGGGAACTTGAGTTTATTGGAGCTTCAAATAAACTCCTCTTGGTGGATGGACTGGAATTGGTTCAGCTGGCAAGGCTGTGACCTCTGTGAATTCTGGTCATGTTTCATGTTATATATCTGCAGTCAAGGCAAACTCCTTTTCCTTTGCATAATCCTCATGGGTTTGAGATTCCTGGGGGAAGCTGCCAGTTAGTATCAGAGCTCGATGCTAAAATAAATTATCCTTGGCTGAACCTGCCTCATCTTTTATTTTCTCTCTCTCTGTCTCTCTGCACCTTAGTTAGCTCCATTGGGGTGACTTGTGGCCTTGGTCAGCAGCTTTACTCTCCCTTATGTGTTTCTCTTATCAGGAAATGTTGGCTGAGTTCATTCATTAGGTACTGTAGAGTAAATGGCCAGTGTTAAAGACTCATAGACACTTACAGCACAGAAGGAGGTCATTTGGCTCATCATGTCTGCATCTGTCAACAAAGATCTGACTACACTAATCCCATTTTCCAGCGCTTGGCCCAAAGTCCTGGATGCTGTGGCAACACAAGTGAATGTCTAAATACTCCTTAAATGTTACAGGAGTTTCTGACTCAACCGCCCTTTCAGGCAATGAGTTCCAGACTCCCACCACCCTCTGGGTGAAAAAGATTCTCCTCAACTTACCTCTGAGCTTCTACCTCTTAACTTAAATCTCTGCTCTTTGGTTATTGACTCCACTAATGGAAAAAGTGCCTTCCTATCCACCCTATCTATGCCCCTCATAATCTTATACACCTCTATCACGTCCCCTTTCAACCTTCACTGCTCCAAGGAAAACAACCCCAGCCTATCCAATCTTTCCTCATAGCTCAGGCCCTCCAGTCCAGACAACATCCTGGTAAATCTGCTCTGCACTCTCTCCAGTGCAATTACATCCTTCCGATAATGTGGTGACCAGAACTGCACACAGTACTCCAGTTGTGGCCTAACCAGCGTTTTATGCAGGTCCAGCATAACCTCCCTGCTACTGTATTCTATACCTCAGTTAATAAAGGCAAGTATCCCATATGCCTTCTTAACCACCTTATCTCCCTGCTTTGCTACCCTCAGGGATCTGTGGATATGTGCACCAAGGTCCTTCTGAGCTTCAGTACTTTCTAGGGTTCTACCATTCAGTGTAATCCCTCTCCTTGTTAGCCCTCCCCAAGTGCATTACCTCTCTCTTTTTCAGGTTGAATTCCATTTGCCACTGCTCTGTCCACCTGACCAGTCTATTGATATCCTCCTGCAGTTTATGGCTATCCTCCTCACTGTTTGCCACCCTCCCAATTTTCGTGTCATCCGCCAACAACTTCTTCATACCCCCTGCATTTAAGTTTAACTCATTTATGTAAATCACAAACAGCAAGGGCCCCAGCACTGAGCCCTGTGGAACCCCACTGGAAACAGACATCCAGTCACAGAAACATCCCTCCACCATCACCCTCTGCTCCCTGCCTCAGCCAATTTTGGATCCAACATGCCACTTTGCCTTGGATCCCATGGACTCACTTTCTTGACCAGTCTGCTATGAGGGACCTTATAAAAAACCTTGCTAAAGTCCATGTAGATCACATCAAAAGCATTTCCCTCATCAACTCTCCTGGTTACCTCCTCAAAAATTTCATCAAATTTGTCAAACACGACATTCCTTGAACAAATCCATGCTGACTATCCCTGATTAATCCATGTCTCTCCAAGTGCAGATGTATTCTGTCTCTCAGAATTCTTTCTAGTAACTTCCCCATCACTTAGGCTAGACTGACTGGCCTGTAATTTCCTTGTCTATCCCTTCCTTTTTTAATAATGGGACAATGTTAGCAGTCCTCCAGTCCTCTGGCACCTCACCTGTGGCCAGAGGGGATTCGAAAATTACTACCAGGGCCCCTGATATCTCTTCCCTTGCCTTCCACTTTTAAGACTGCTAAACCCGCTAGTACCTCCTCCCTTTTTCTGTTGGCTTCCTCTAATATTTCACAGTCCTCCGCCCTGATGTCGATACCTGCGTCATCCTATGCATCGGTCTTCACAATGGAAAAGTATTCATTGAGGACTGTACCCATGTCTTCCGGGTCCATCCGCACACATTACTTCTACGGTCCCTTATTGGTCCTTCTGTTTCCCTAGTTATTCTCTTGCTCTTTATATATTTTTTAAAAACCCTTTGGGTTCTCCTTTATTCTACCCACCAATGCTTTCTCATGCACTGTCTTAGCTTTCCTAATTTCCTTTTTAAATTCCCCCCTGCACTTGTTATATTCCCTGAGGGATTCTGCCAGAAGCTTCTTTTTTTCTTAATCCTAACCTTTGTCCTTTTGACATCCAGGCTTCTCTGGACTTGGTCCCTACTTTGTCTTTACGGGAACATATTTGCCCTGTATTCTTGCTATTTCCTCCTTGAATGCCTCCCACTGCTCTGTCACAATTTTATCTGCAAGTAGCTGCTCCCTGTCCACTTGGGCCAAATTGTATCTCATAATAGTAAAATTTGCCTTTCCCCAGTTTAGAACTTTTATTCCCGGCCCAACCTTATCCTTTTCCATAACTATCCGACATCTAACTGAGTTATGGTCACTATCTCCAAAATGCTCCCCTACTGATACGCCTTCCACTACCCTGGCTCATTTCCGAATATTAGTTCCAGAATTGCCCCCTCCCTTGTTGGGCTTTCTACATACTGGCTAAAAAAGTTCTCTTGATGCAACTTTAAGAATTTTGCTCCCTCCTTACCTTGCAAACTAAAACTATCCCAGGTAATATTTGGGTAGTTAAAATCCCCTAATATTATTATACTTATTATTCTTACACTTCTCAGAAATTTGATTATATATTTGATCCCTGATCTCTCCCTGACTTTTTTTTGTTTTTTACTTCTACCCATATGGCCTCATTTGATGATCCTTCCAAGAAGATATCTCTCCTCACTGCTAGAATTGATTCCTTGATCAATATTGTAACCCCCCATCCTCCCCCCACCTTTTCTTCCCCCTCTTCCATCCCCCTCTCTATCTTGTCTGAATACCCTATAACCAGCAATGTTGAGCTGCCAATCCTGCCCTCCTTTGAGCAAGTCTCGGTCATAGCCATGATATCATACTCCCATGAGTATGTTCCCTCAGCTTGTCTGTCTTAGTCCTCAGGTTCCTTGCATTGAAATATATTTCATTTAGCTTTGCTAAACTCACTTCTTTCTTATCTGGCCTATGTTTCCTCTGCCTTCCAGACTCATTTACTAGTGTTTTAACTTCTAATTTCATCTCAGCTTCTCTCCCCTCTGAACTACTTTTCAGGATCCCATCCCCCTGTCAATTTAGTTTAAATCCACCCCAACATCATTAACAAGCCTCCCCGTGAGGATGTTGGTCCTGTTCCTGTTCAGGTTTAACCCGTCCTCCCTGTACAGGTCCCAGCTCTCTCAGAAACGGTCCCAATACTCCAGGGATCTAAAGCCCTCCCTCCTGCACAATCTCTCCAGCCACGCATTCATTTGCTCTATCCTCCTATTCCAATGCTCACTGCTGTGTGGCACCAGCAATAATCCAGAGATTGCTACCTTTTGAAGTCCTGCTTTTCAATTTCCTACCAAATTGCCTAAAGTCTGTTTGTTGGTCAGAGGCTTGGGGGTAAGAATCAGTAAAATTCCCACCTCAGTCCCTCCTCTCGAAGGCAGAAACAACTGCACTCGCTGTCTACTTCTGTGTATCACACTGAACCAAATTGTTCACAACCTCAGCTAGTTATTCAAATCATTGCTACTCTGATGAGCACTCCGTTCCATCTCTGAAAATCATCCAGTTTCAAACTTACAATCCTTAGCCATACCGTGGTTAGCTCCTGCTTCAATTCTTTAAATGCCTGACTGGGCAGGCTCCAATCCTCTTCCCACACCCCCACCCCCCAGCCCCCACCACCAATGTAAACATCAGCTTGTGAAAAAATCACTATCCATACCCTAAAACACAACTAGTCCAGTTTACCCATCAACTTGAGGGCGGCGGGGGGGAGAGAGAGGCAAGGCGCCGGCCAGTGGGGGGAGAGCTGGGGCGCCGGCTGGGGGAGGCACTGATGTTTGGGGGTCACTGGGGGCCATTTATAGCATTCACTGGGAGTAACGTTTCAGATTTATGCGATTAATTTGCAGGATTAACTGGAGCGAGTTTACGTGCCTTACTGGGGGATCTTTGTCTTCGGACCCTGTCTTCCTGGGATGTTTGGACACCGTTTTCCAGGGACGTTTGGACACCATTTTCCTGACCCTGTTGGACACACCTTTTCCCAGCATATTTCGATGCTGTTTTCTGGGATATTAAAGCACAGTTTCCCCGTCCATGTTGGACGCTGTTTTCCGATCCCTTTTGGGGAAATTATCCCAGAGCATCCGCTATTTCCTCCCTGGCTTCCTATAACAACCAGGAATACAATCCTCCTGGCCCTGCTGATTTATCCATCTTCAAGGATGCCAGTCCCTCCACTACTTCCTCTCTCACTACGCTTATTGTATAATATTTCACACTCCTCTTCTTCAACTAGAATGTCTGCATCATCCCTCTCAGTGAAGACAGAGACAAAGAACCCACTGAAAACCCTGCCCACATCATCTGCATCAGCCCACAAGTTACCATGTACATTTCTGATAGGTTCTACCTTTTCCTTAATTATTTTCTTGCTCTTAATGTACTGGTAAAACATTTTAGGATTTTCTTTGATTTCACCTGCCAATATTTTTTCATATCGTCTCTTTCCCTTTCCTAAATTCCATTTTTACTTCACCCCTGTAATTTCTATATTCCTTTGTCTTTGTGGGGACATGTCTGCACTGTGCCCATAGAATCTCGCCTTTGAATGCCTCCCATTAATTTGACCCAGGTTTTTTTTTCTAATGCTGTATGCAGTCCACTCTCACCAGCTCATCTCTGAGCTTTGTAAAATTTGTCTTCCCCCAATTTAGAACTTTCACTGCAGTTTTACCTTTGTCCTTTTTCATAATGATGCTAAATCTAACTATATTATGGTCACTATCTCCAAAATGGTCACCCACTGCTACTTCATCCACTTGCCCAGATTCATTTCTTAGTACTAAATCTAGAATTGCACCCCTCTTGTTGCGTTTGTTATGTGCTGGTTAAAAAAGTTTTCCTGAATGCTGTTCAATAATTTTGTGCCCTTCACACTGTTCGTATCCCAGTTGATATTAGGGTGATTGTAGATCCCAATGATTACTGCCCTATTGTTTTTGCACTCAGAAATCAGTCTACATATTTACTCTTCTAACTCCCTTCTGCTATTTAGGGGTCTATAGCACATTCCTAGCAGTGTGACTGCCCCTTTTTATTCCCGAGCTCAACCCATATGGTCTCATTTGAGTACATTGTCCCAACACACATCTGTAATTGATTCTTTAACCCCCCACCCCTCCCTCCTCCCACTAACCTGCCTGAAAACCCTATACTGAGGGGTGCTGAGCTGACATTTTTGTCCCTCCTTAAGCCAAGTTTCTGTTAAAGCTGCCATGTGTCAATCTGTGTCCTCAGTTTATTGGCTAATGGGATTGATAGATGCTTTGTGGGGCTCTGTGGATATTTGGAAATGGTTTCCCTGGCCTGGTGAAGCTGAGAGGGGGGATTTGGTGGGGATGTTGGAGAGGGCACTGGAGTGGGGAGGTGGGGTGCAGGTTACAGTAGAGTTGAATTTTTTTTTTATTTGTTCATGGGGCATGGTTGCTGCTGGCTAGGCCAGCATTTATTGCCCATCCTGAATTGCTCTTGTTCAGGGGGCAATTAAGAGTCACATGCAGGCCAGACCATGGTAAATTTCCTCCCCGAAGGGGTATTAGTGAACCAGATGGGTCTTTGTGACAATTGGCAATGGTTTCATGGTCATCATCAAGCTTTTAATTCCAGATTTTTATTGGATTCAAACTTCACCATCTGTTATGGTGGGATTTGATCCTGGGGCCGCAGAGCATTACCCTGGGTCTCTGGTCCAGTGACAATACCACTGTGCCACCACCTCCACCACCACCACCTTCCCCCCTTTTTTGTTTTGTAAATGTAGTGATTTGTTTGTAGCCGCTTTCCTCACATTAGTTGATTGTTCTGTGATTAATTATCCTCAGAGAATCAGCAAAATTTCACCATTGCTACGGTCACTCTACCTGCTGCATGCAGCTGTAATGAAAGAAAAACAAAACCTACATTTATATAGCACCTTTCAAAATGTCTTATTTCGCTATACAGCCAATGAAATACTTTTTGAGTTGTAGTCACTGGTATAATGTAGTCAATGTTATCAAATGGTGGAGCAGGGTCGAGGGCCAAATGGCCTCCACCTGCTCCTAATACCAATGGTCATGTGTGATTCTGGGATGGATGAGATGATCTGAGCTAGATGGCCTTTGTCATCAATAATTATCTTGTGACCAGAGAGTGGAATCGTGGCTGGAGTTCTGAGTTTTTTTATTGCTAATGGAAGTTTACTGGGAGCAGGCTTTGTGGTGTGAGATTGCCAGGACAGGGCTCAGAGTGAATCAGTAACCTGTTTTACACTGCACATGAATCTCAAGGAGCCTTTCCCATTGACTTCAATCTTGTCCGTTTGTCTACTTACCCATTATCCCACTCTAATTTGGTACTGTCGCGGAAATCGGAGTGAACACTCGGACCCAAGAGGTTTGTCTCGGAAGCCTTTATTAAATCCTGATATCATGGAGAGCCCAGCAGCATACAATGGAGCTAGCCAGCACTCTGAGAAGCATGAGAGTACACACATAGTTATAGCAAAAACGTACGTGACAGAGGTCATGCAAATTACAAAGCTGCTTGACCTTTAGTAATTAATAACATCGAAATCTTATGTTTGGCATGCATACAAATGTTGTTTCTTAGTTTATAATTAAACAAAAACCTTGAGTAGCCCATCTGGTGGTTAGTCATCTGGACAGACAACAGATAGCGTGACTAGGCCCTATCTAATGTGCTGACAACAGACATACTAGCTTGGTTTCAAGGGCGCTTGATAGTTTGTTCGTTATACTTGTTTTCATTCCTCTACAGTAGCTGACAGCTCAGGTTTGTCTATGACTTGATGTACTGGTGCAAGGACACTTCGTTGTAGTATAACACTATAGTTTGACCACTTAACCTTTTGTTATCCTTTATCTGTATTTTGTTCTCCCACAGGTACTTTTTAAGTTTTTTGAGGTTTTGAAATGTCAAGATAACGTTGTGTTGCAGGGTAGATATTGAAAATATATTGTAGTGAGAAGCAGTAATCAGAGTCTTCAGACTTGCTGATCAGGAAAACACAGAATCAAAAGTAAACCATTCAGTCTTTGTTCTCTGGCCTCTAAAAGTTATGTTGCACAGAGACACCTGTGGGCTTCAACACTTCGCACTGACAGTTAAGACCTATGCTTTTCAATCATTACGTTTTGTTACTCAGGAGTCATTAGATCTTTCTACCATGTGAGATTACTGATAAATAGAATCCAATTACACCCCTTGTATGAAATAATTATATTGAATAATATCGTGCATCAAGCCTTCTACAGAATGGAAAATATCTTTACAGTTTATCTGGGTTGCAGGGATTGAATCTTTCCCCCAAATATGAATTTCCTGTCACCGTGTCCATATGGTGCAATATGCCAAACACGTTAATGGGTGCTGGGGTAGTCACCGAGATCAGTGTTATTGTCTGCACAGTGTTATAAAAAATTAATGGGATATTTTCCTGTCATTAACAATATTGCATAATGCTGTTGACGTAAAATTGTACTTCAAGGTTTGTTTAACAGTCACGGTAGGATCACCTATAGGGAGTGCACAAACTAACGCTGCATTATATCATTGTTGCTCTTAATATTAATGACCCATTCTGCATATATTGGATGACATTTGTAACCAGATGCCAACAATTGGCATCATCATTTTATGAGGAGCTTTCTGTGATTGGCGAATTGATTGGTGAGTCTTGAAAGGAGAAAAAATATAATGAATGATTGAGGGGGAGGGTGAAAGTGAGGGAATGAAGGGCAAAGGGGCCCAGAAACAGGAGGAGCAATGGGGCCCATGATTTCTCTCCCTGACCCTGGTGTGGGGCTTGGAGGAATAAGGGGCCCAGAAACAGGAGGATCTCTGGGGCCCATGATTTCTCTCCCTGGCCGATGTAAGAAATAACATGGAAAGAAGTGACTGGTGGGAGTAGTTTTTAGGCTCCATAACAATAAGGACACTGTAGGACAGAGTATAAATCAAGATAGAATGGGAACTTGTTCACTATATTGATTCCTGGGATGAAGGGATTGGTGCGAAACTCAATGGAGATTTGAAGAATGAAAGGTAATCTTATTCAAACATGTAAGATTCTCAGGGGGCTTGGCAGGGTAGATGCGGGAGAATCTAGAATGAGGGAGCACAGGTTCAGAATAAGGGGTCTCCCATTTAAGGTGGAGATGAGGAGGAATTTCTTTGAGGATTGTTAACCTTTGGAATTTTCTTCCACAGAGGGCAATGGAGGCACGGCCATAGAATATATTCAAAGCTGAGTTAGACAAATTTTAGATCTACAAGGGTGTCAAAGGACATGGATAGTGAGGCCAGGCAGCCAGTTTTGTACCAGAGAGTCTGGATTTCACTGCATCGTGGCCAATTTCGGTACAAAACGGCCTTCAGTCTGGTGTTTCAAAAACTTCTGCTTTGCACTATTCATAAAGCCATGTGACCCAGCCCAGGGAAGGCCTGTTCAATTTGTAGGCACTCACTGACCAATGTCGTGATGAATCAGAAGTGAATGATAGCAAAAAATCAAACAATTAGAGACTTGGTATCTCCAAAAGGCTAAATGTCAGCCCATCCCCCTTGTAATCTTTTCCGGATCAGAGAGTGCGCCCATGAGAATAGGTCCTATTGGACCTGTCTTGCTTTCGATTGCCTCCATGCTCAGTGTGTTCTACCAGCCTCGTTGGCCAACAGCAGTTCAAGAAGGCAGCTCACCACCACCTTCTCAAGGGCAACTAGGGATGAGCAATAAATAAATAAAAACAAAAAACTGCAGATGCCGGAAATCCAAAACAAAAACAGAATTACCTGGAAAAACTCAGCAGCTCTGGCAGCAATGGTGGAGAAGAAAAGAGTTGACGTTTCGAGTCCTCATGACCCTTCATCAGAACATGCTGGCCCAGTCAGCAAAGCCCACATCCCGTGAATTAAAAAAAACCCATTACCATCAACCCCGGTTCAATGAGGAGTGCAGAAGGGCATGCCAGGAGCAGCATCAGATGTACCTAAAAATGAGGTGTCAACCTGGTGAAGCTATAACACAGGACAACTTGCATGCTAAACAGCATAAGGAGCTAGTGATAGGCAGGGCTAAGCGATCCCACAACCAATGAATCAGATTTAAGCTCTGCAGTCCGACATCCAATGGTGAATGGTGATGGACAATTAAACAAGTAAACAGAGGAGGAGGCTCCACAAATATCCCCATCCGTAATGGTGGAGGAGCCCAGCACATTAGTGAAAAAGGTAAGGCTGAAATATTTGCAACCATCTTCAGCCAGAAGTGTCTAGTGGATGATCCATCTCGGCCTCTTCCTGAGGCCCCCAGCATCCCAGATGCCAGCCTTCGGCCACTGTCAGCTTTCCATAGTGATAACCAGGATTTGTTGGAAGCAATCACAGCAGAAATATTAGCCAAGCTGGAATTTCAGGTATTCAGCTGACAACACACGTGTTAATTATGGAGAGCACAACAGTGCTTACAGAAAACTGAAAGGCACTCAAAAGGACATTGTTGCAGCCAACTGTTTAGTCATATTTTTCATAATGCAACAAGGCACACTGTCGGAAACCTTGGTGCAGGAAACAGTATTCTCAAGGTATATAAAAGCAAAAGTGCTTCCCTTCAGCTCTGAAGGGTCATATGGACTCAGTGTTGACTCGGTTTCTCTCTCCACAGATGCTGCTAGACTTATTGAGTTTTTCCAGCGTTTTCTGTTTTTGTTCTCAAGATATATGCTCACTTAGCATTTCTGTCAGCAAGGCACAGCAATTGGAGGAGTTCTGAGACTTTGTTGAAGTGCAGAATGCAACACCTTGAGGCACATTGCAAGCAATGGCTTTCTCTGTCAGCTATTATAAAGATTGCTGAAATGCTGGAGATCTGTAACAAGCTACTTTCAGGGTGTAGATCAGGAAGAGAGCCCCAAAATACTGTAGAGATGCTTCAGGGATGAGGGGGGCTGCCAATGAAGTGGCCGAGCTGAGCTGAGCTGATTTCCTGAGATGTTTGGTGACTGTTTTCCCGGGACAGCTGGGCATTTTTTTCCGGGGCATTTGGACACTTTTCCAGGGATTTATGGACACTGCTTTCCTGGGTTAGGTGGACACTGTTTTCCAGGATTATTTGAACCCTGTATTCCTGGCATATATGGATTGTGGTTTTTCCAGACCTGTTTGGACAGTTTTCCTGGGATATTTAGCCACTATTTTCCAAATCCTGTATGAGCAGTGTTTTCTGTGGCCTGTTGAGGCGCTGTGAATGAATTTTCTGCATTTCCTCCCTGGACTCCAAATCCCAGGATTCCTTGTGATGACCTCTCACCTGTAACTGGAACAGACAGGACCTGGTTGCAGACGGAGAGGTTGTGGTTCCAGTCAGATTCTGGTTTGTTGTTGTGTTTCCAAGTTAAACTTTTACTCACTTGATCTTGGCCAAAAGGCCAAGAAACGACCAGACAAAGGGGACAGTAAGTGTCTCATGGAAGTTTTTTGATCTTGTCTATAAGTTTTGAAGAGCTAGATGTGAAGTTAGAAGTTGCAGGAAATATGCAGGACATTTTGGGCAGATTTGGCAAACCTTCATAATCTCTGGACTCTAGAATCTGTGGCTGGGGATAGTTGGTTTATGTTGACCAGTTCATCAGGAGTTGAGGGCTGTGGTGCAATAACTTTTCACTGCGTTTGATGGCCATTTGAAGCATTAGAATCCACTGCATAGACTTAACAGCTTAAGAAATGGGAGCAGGAGTAGACCATACAAGCCCTCGATTTGGTTTGATCATGACCTTAACTCCGTAAACGTGCCTGTTCCCCATAAATAGGATAGCCAGTGGCGGAGGCCAGAAAAACTGGACAAAAACCACATCCCCTCCCTTAGCTTGTCAATTGCCGCACATGCACAGACACACAGACAGCAAGGAGGCAAGCTACGGTCTGACTGGCCAGCCAATACAATGAATTAAAACAAGCACAGAGCATTGCTGTTGCTGTAATTGTATTCATCACTTTATTGATTAAGTTGAAGTAATAATTACCAATCATAACTGAACCAACAATTGCTATGTGTAGTATAATAACTAATATATTTACTATAGTAACTAATAACTATCAACAATTTAATATACACCGTCTTCATCATGAAGAAAACAAGCTGAAACAGGGCACATTAAAGGCATCCTGCAGGATAATGGCTACCCTGATTAGATTATTTCGCGCTATATATCATGCAAACTCATGAACTCAAAGGCTGTCACTTCCAGCCCTGAAAAATGCCCAGTCTATCTCAGATTCCCCTGGAAGGGCAAGGTATCTCAAAAATTTAGGCAACAGGTATAACTTACTGTTTCACATTGCTGCTCTACAGTCATAACAGGAGTGGTATTCACCACTAACAGGATGCTGCAGTCAAGCCAAAAAGGCATTTGTTCTACCTATCACACATGAGTAAATTGGTGTATGAATTTCAGTGCCAGTGTGATGCTTGATATGTAGGCTGTACATCCCAAAAACTGACATAATGTGTGAAACAGCACGCTCAAGCTGCTGTTTGCAACAGGTAAGGTACAGACTGTACCCAACCAACCTGTGCTTGCAAAATTCAAAAAGGTGCCCAACATTAGATGTGATTCTGCGATTGGACAACATTTGCTAAATAATCCTCAGTGCGCTAAGAATTACGCAACCAATTTAAGATTGTCAGTCGGGCTTGCAGTGTGCCGCATTTGCGTGTAATGGAAGCTACATATGTCAATACATATGATGCTGTTCTTTGCAGGCAGAAAGAACATGTACACACATTGTGCCTGTTTCAGCTAAACAAATTAAGTGACAGCCATTTGCTGACTCATTCCTCAGGGTAATGCCTTGACTGATCAGGGTCAAGCTGCCTGTTTTAAATTTCAAACAATGCTTGGCAATTAACTGTCAGTCACCCTCACTGGTGCATTCCCCATGGTAATGCCTCTACCGGAGTCCACTTGCCAACCAGTCTTCACACACAGTATAAATTGTTGTTTTTTCCTTTATATTGGTAGTCTTGCAAAGTGTCCTGATGAGTGTAAAAAGGAAAGTTTAGACATGTTTCTTTTTTCAGCAATATTCAAATAAAAGGTGTTGCTATGGGTAGCCGCAACAATCTCAGTTATACCTGCCCTTTTGTGGAACATTAATTTTTCTCGTCTTATCCAGCCTCCTGCCTCATTTCTTTTTCTAGTATATTGATGACTGTATAATCATTTGGGATTTGGCTTTCTTGCATTTGTTCTGATGAGTGCAAGATAAAAGCTTCTACAATATGTCTCTTTCCAGAAATATATATTATATATCGATATCCTGCCACAACCCTCTGAGAACTCAGCATTTCCACATCTCTGAACTGTGTGTAAAGGTACTGTTAGTCTTTTCAGAGTTTTGCTTTTCTGACCTTTTTTGTATATTGATGTCATTTGCCAATCACTCTTTTTCTTAGCTCTTGTAAGAATTTTGAAGCTGAGTATTGTTAAATCATACTGTTAGTAAATCTTCACTGGATGCTAATTACCACAAATGGTATTGTGCCTGAAATATTATGGAACTAAGCTTTAAAAACTGTGAACGTTTAAATAGTCAAACTTTTGGCAATAGCATCAGAAATGCACTTAATTGCTCAAAGGATTCTTAAAATTTACAACAACTATTTGGGGCTATCTCTGGATGCGTTGGGCTGTTTCAAAGAATTTCTTTTTGCCAGCAGCTTTATTTACAGTTTGCTGCTAACTTGAACCGCAAACGTTGTCCTAAAGTAGCACAAGTTCTTTGTGGTGGACCTTTTGTGAAGGCATTTTCATATACATATAGGTGACAGCTCAGTTAAAAATGTTGGTTGTGGATAGCTTGCAAATCTGTTGTCATTCTTATTTTGGGCATGAAAGCTCCTACTTGCAGCTGTCTCCAGGATACTTGCCTAATGACCAGAGAATGTATTCTTATTATAGAAGAAAGCTTACAGTGTACTTGTGCTCTTCCCAGCTGTTGCTTATGGAGTTTCAATTGCACGAGTACATATAAATCGGTGATCAGTATTCAAGGCAGATTTAGGCTGGACCTTTTATCTTGGCTGATAGCAGCAGGAATAGCAGTGATGTAGAATGTTGCAATAGGCCTCAGCATCCTGAACTGAAATTACAATTTCTGCTCCTGATTGCAGTCTGCTGACTCTTGCTGTACAATGAGTGTGTGATGTTTGAGTGAAGATCGGGTCAGACTTGGTTATGACTTAATCGGTTCTGCAGTACCTTAACAAGAGAGCACACTCGATCAGTCAGAAGAGCGCGGGTTTAACTCTGCTCTTGGACTTGAGCCCATCATCTGGTCTGATGGTTGGAGACTGAAAGGGTGCTGTATTTTAGATGACATGTTAAGCAGAGGCTCGGTATGCCCTCCCAGTTTTTAAAATTCATTTTATACTAGGCCAGCATTTATTGCCCATTCCTAATTGCCCTTGAGAAGGTGGTAATGAGCTGCCTTTTTCAACTGCTGCAGTCCCTGTGGCATTAGGGTGAGTGTTCCAGGATTTTGACCCAGTTACAGAATGAAGGAATGGCAATATATTTCCAAGCCAGGAAGGTGAGTGGTTTGGAGGGGAACTTCCAGGTGGTGGTGTTCTCATGCGTCTGCTGATCTTGTCCTTCTAGATGGTAGTGGTCGCACATTTGGAAGGTGCTGTCGAAGGAAGCTTGGTGAATTCCTGCAGTGCATCTTGTCGTTGGTACACATTGCTGCCACAATGTGTCGGTGGTTGAGGGAGTGCATGTTTGTGGAAGGGGTGCTAATCAAGTGGGCTTTGTCCTGGACGGTGTAAAGCTTCTTGAGTGTGGTTGGAGCTGCACTCATTCAGACCAGTGGTGAGCATTCCATCGCACTGCTGACTTTTGCCTTGTAGATGGTGGACAGGCTTTGGGGAGCCAGGAGATGAGTTACTCGCTGCAGGATTCCTAGTTTCTGGTCTGCTCTCATGACTGATGCAGTTGGTAAAGTGGAGTTATTTAAAAATCCCAGAGGAAAACTTTAAACAACTGTCATAACCTATAATTTTAAGTGTTATGTTTGAGATGCGACTCTAAATTTAGGAATCAGACGACCAGTTCTCAAGACTTTACATTAAACTAAATGAAACATTAATTTACACAGGTTAAAATATATACCCACGTGACTTCAAATTACTCCTATCATAACTTTTAACAAATTCCCAAACTAATCTCTGTTAAGGCAACAGCAATCCGTAGACATAAGCAAAACACCAGGCAAAGCATTTTCACCTTACAAATTCAATGAGGTTCTTTTCACTGTGGAGCCAGTTGGATCAGTTGGAGGATTGCAGCTGCCTTTTGATCTCACATTGCCTCTGCCCCACACACACAACGCTGCTGAAGTTATACCTACCACTCCACTGAATACAAATTCTCATTGTATCACCAACCTCTGAGCTAAACCCGTCTAACAATAAAACCCCTTTGATCGTGCCAATTTTATTAGTAATATATAATTTATTAGCAAAATAATATTGCTTGGCATCAGCTAGATAGGCGTCAGTTTTTGCCCCACTTCTTTAATGCTCTGTTCAAAAACAATGCAATTACACTCCATCTCTGTTGACATCTCACAACTAGTACATAAAGCACCCAGACTAGCTGGCTTTAATCCAATTAAGACACATCCTCAGACTAAACCTCTATTTTAAAAGAAAAATATTTACCAATAATACTATATATATTAATAGTTTCATGACACCTGCCCTTGCAGCCACAGTATTTATATGGCTAGTTCAGTTTCTGGTCAATGGTAACCCCATAATGTTGAGAGTGGGAGATTCAGTGATGGTTATACCATGGAATATCAAGGGGTGATGGTTAGATTCTCTGTTGGAGATGGTCATTGCCAGGCACTTGTGTGGCATGAATGTTACTTGCCACTTGTCAGCCCAAGCCTGGATATTATCCAGGTCTTGCTGCATTTGGACATTGACTGCTTCGATATTTGAGGAGTTGCAAATGGTGCTGAACGTTGTACAATCATCAGCAAACATCCCCACTTCTGACCTAATGGTGAAAAGAGGGTCATTGATGGAGCAGCTGAAGATGGTTGGGCCGAGGACAGTACCCTGAGGAACTCCTGCAATGATGTCCTGAATCTGAGTTGACAACAATGACAACTATCTTCTTTTGTGCTAGGTATGACTCCAACCAATGGAGAGTTTTCCCTGATTCCCACTGACTCCAGTTTTGTTAGGGCCCCTTGATGCCACACTCAGTGACAAGCTGCCTTGATGTCAAGAGCAGTCACTCTTATCTTACCTCTGGAGCTGAACTCTTTTGTCCATGTCTGAACCAAGGCTGTATCGAGAGC
The DNA here is from genome assembly GCF_017639515.1 of Carcharodon carcharias. Lineage (NCBI taxonomy): Eukaryota > Metazoa > Chordata > Chondrichthyes > Lamniformes > Lamnidae > Carcharodon > Carcharodon carcharias. Next base: position 12,823,592 of record NC_054471.1, read on the forward strand.
AGGAGCTGAGTGGCCCTGGCAGAACCTAAACTGAGCATCAGTGAGCAGAATATTGCTAAACAAGTGCCTATGATAGCACTGTTGATGACACCTTCCATCGCTTTACTGATGGAGAGAAGACTGATAGGGCAGGAACTGGCTGGGTTGGATTTGTCTTGCTTTTCCTGTACAGGACATACCTGGACAATTTTCCACATTGCTGGGTAGATGCCAGTGTTGTAGTTGTACTGGAAAGGCTTGGCACAGAGTGAGACAAGTTCTGGAGCACAAGTATTCAGTACTGTTGTCAGAATATTGTCAGGTCCCATAAAAATGTAAAGGATCGCATTGGACATAAAAATTACATTGATATTGTCCATAGAAGTGAAGTTATGTTTGTACAGGTAAACATTTTATCTGGACCACTGATTAAATTCATGCATCTCATTGGTATTTTGTGGGACCTTGCTGTGTGCAGATTGGATGCTGCTTTTCCACATGTTGGAGCAAGGATTATACTTGGCATGACAGGAAAGATCTGTTTCCCCTTGCTGAGGGGCCACCTAGCAAGGGGCATAGATTTAAGGTGATTGGTAGAAGGATGAAAGGGGGTATGAGGAAAAGCTTTGTCACCCAGAAGGTGGTGGATGTCTGGAATTCACTGCCTAAATTAATGGTTGAGGCTGAAACGTTCAACTCCTTTAAAGGTACCTGGATCTGCATCTGAAGTGCTGTAACCTGCGAGGCTACAGACCAGATGCTGGCAAGTGGGATTAAAATGAGCTGTTAGTTGTTTTTCTCTTTATGGGTTACTGCAGACAATGGGCTGAATGGCCACTTTTGTGCCGTAACTTTTCCATGGCTCTTATGAGGAAAGGTTAAATAGGTGGGCCTATATCCATTGGATCTTAGAATAATGAGAGGTGATCTTTCCGAAACATATGAAATCTTAAGGGGACTTGACAAGATGAATGCTGAAAGTATGTTTCCCTTTGAGGGAGTCTAGAACTGGGGGACACAGTTTAAAAATTCAGGGTCTCCCATTTAAGACTGAGATGAGAATTTATGAGGGTTGTTAGTCTGTGGAATTCTCATCTTCAGAGAGCATTGGAGGCTGGGGCATGGAATATCTTCAAGGCGATGTTACATTTCTGATTGATAAGAAGTCATGGGGCACAAGGGAAAGTGGAGTTGAGGCCACAATCAGATCAGCCATGATTTTGGTGCCTACTCCTGCTCCAGATTCCTGTGTTCCTTTGTTCTTGAGTTACATCCTTTGTTTCTGTAAGTAGTATGCAAGAAGTGGTAAAATTCTGCATCTTGGTACACTACAAATCCAATATAGGATCTATATTAAGGCCAGTTTCTGTCTTTACAAATCATTTACTAATGCTGTCCGTGCACATAATGTGTGTGTTTTGGACTGAGTGGTGGTGAATTATACTTCATTCTTGAAGGCTGAAGAAGTGACTTTAGATTAGAGTCTTGCTGCATTCCAAAATAAATAAATTAATCATTGATTGATTGAGGGAGGAGATGGTGGTGTTGTGGTAGTATAACTGGACTAGTATTCCAGAGGCCCAGGTAATGCTCTAGAGACACAGGTTCTAATCCCACTATGGAATTAATAATTAAGCAGTATGTGATACAGAACTAGCATCCCACAGTGCATAGCATCCCATTGCGAACAATGGAAGGGGCATGCTGTTTGATGCAACGAGCAAGGTATAGACTGTACCCAACCAGGCTGTGCTTGCAAAACTGAAATCATAGGTGTCCTAAATTAAATGTGATTCACGATTGGACAACATTTATTAAATAATCCTCAGTGTGCTAAGAATTACGCCGACAACAAGTTGAAGATGGTCAGTTGGGCTCGCATTGAGATGCATTTGTGTGTACTGCAAGCTACATATATCAATACACAGCGCCCTGTTTGCAGACAGAAAGAACATGTGCAACCATTACAAAATAACAGCCATTTGCTGGTTCATTCCCCAGGGCTATGTTTTGACCAATCCGAGTCAGCTGCTTGGTTTCAGTTAACTGTCAAGTCACCATCCACTTGTGCATTTTCCATGGCAATGCCTGCAGCAGAGTCCACTTGCTAACCAATCAGCACTGTCTTCTCATAGTATAAATATGTTGTTTCCCCTGACATTGCTATTTTCTTGCCAGTTGTCCTGTTGAGTGCAAGATAAAAAGTTTTGACAAGAAAAAGTCTGTCAGCAATATTCAAGTTACATAATTTATATTAAATTTATTAATTTATAAATTCAATTCATTAATCTGGAATATAAAGCTCAGTAATGGTGACCATAAAACTTATAATCAATTGTTGTAAAGACCCATCTGGTTCACTCATGTCCTTTAGGCAAAGAAATCTGCTATCCTTACCCAGTTTGGCACGCATGTGGCTCAAGACCCACTATTAACTGCCCTTTGAAATGTTCAGTTCAAGGGCAGTTAGGGATGAACAACAAATGCAAGCTTTGTCCACATCACATGAAAGAATAAAAAAAGTCAGGAGAGTTGAGAGGAATAGTCTCAGTTTGGCCCAATGGGAGTATACTCATCTCTAGATCAGAAAGTTGTGGGTTCAAGTTGCATTCAGGACTTAAGCACACTCTAGGCAGTTATTTTGGTGCACTACTGAAGGAGTCTTTTGGATGAGCTGGTAACCTGAAGGTCTACAGTCAAAATGACTGTAGGCTACTATTGGAACAAATAGTAGGGAGGCGCACCGGAGCAGTGATTATAAATCTAGCTTACCTTGGGGATTCGCGGCCTTGTCTCCCGAGAGCAGATTCGGAGGGAGGAGCACAGAGTAACTGAAGCCAAAACTGAAAAAGTGAAGTCACAGGAAAGCTGAGACCTGATTGGTTAGTAGGAAATCTGCCCCAAATTTGAAAAAAAAAAGCACTGCAAAGCTAATTAATACATGAATTATCTAAGTAGAGATGGCTGGGCAGGTGATGTGCTGTACCTGTATGATGTGGGAGCTGGCAGATCCCATTGCGAGCCGCAGTGACCACATCTGCAGCAAGTGTGGGTTGCTGGAGGAACTCTGGCTCAGAATTGATGAGCTGGAGTCCGAGCTCCGGACGCTGCAGCACATCCGAGAGGGGGAGAGTTACCTGGACGCTTTGTTTCAGGAGGCGGTCACACCCGGTAGATTAAGTACCTCAAATTCAGTCAGTGGTCAGGGTCAGCAGGGTGTGACTGCAAGTGAGGCAGGTCGAGGGCTCCTGTGTTCAGGAACAGAGGAGCCTCAGCTCTTGACCTTGTCCAACAGGTACGAGGTACTTGCTCCCTGTGTGGATGAGGAAGAGGGCCGTAGGGAGGATGAGCCAGCTGACCACGGCACCGTGGCACAGGAGGCCATTCAAGAGGGGGAGCAAAAAGACAAGTGGTAGTTGTAGGGGATTCTATAATTAGGGGAATTGATAGCTTCCTTTGTAAGCAGGATGGAGAGTCCCACATGGTATGTTGCCTGCCCGGTGCCAGGGTGAGGGAAATCTCTGACTGGCTTGAAAGGATATTGGAGAGGGAGGGGGAGGATTCAGTTGTTGTGGTCCATGTCGGGACAAATAACACAGATAAGACTAGGAAAGAGAACCTGTCTGGGGATTATCAGGAACTAGGAACTAAATTAAAGAACAGGTCCTCAAGGGTTATAATCTCCGGATTACTACCCGAGCCACGTGCAAATTGGCATAAGGTCATGAGAATAAGGGAAGTAAACACGTGGCTAAGGGACTGGTGCAGGAAAGAGGGGTTCCATTTCATGGGGCACTGGCATCACTATTGGAACAGGAGGGATCTGTACTGTTGGGACGATCTCCGCCTGAACTGATCTGGGACCAATGTTCTAGCGAAAAGGGTAAATAGGGTGGTCAACAGGACTTTAAACTACAAAGTGGGGGGAAATGGAAGGGTAAAACTCCACGAAGTATGACTAATGGGAAACAAAGCAGCAGGTTAGCGTGTGGTTGGCGGGGGGGGGGGGGGCTGGATTCAACTTCATGGAAAATTATGAAAAAACTGAAAAGAAAGGAGAGCCCAGGAGAGGCTATTAAAGTCTCCAGAACACAAAATAGGACAGAGTGTTTGGAAAGGGCTAGGAATCTAACTTCAAGCACATCAGATAAAGGGATGACAATGAGAAAGGGGATGGGAAATACAGGACTGAAGGTGTTGTATCTGAATGCACGCAGTGTACGAAATAAGGTAAATGAGCTTGTGGCGCAGATTGAAATTGGCAGGTATGATGTCTCTAGTTCTGTTGAAGGGTCATGAGGACTCGAAACGTTAACTCTTTTCTTCTCCGCCAATGCTGCCTGACCTGCTGAGTTTTTCCAGGTAATTATGTTTTTGTTTCATAATATGATAGAATTTACCCTGCAATTTGAGAGGAAAAAGCTGGAATCAGATGTAACAGTATTACAGTTGAATAAAGGCAACTACAGAGGCATGAGGGAGGAACTGGCCAGTATTGACTGGGAGATGAGTCTAGCAGGAAAGACAGTGGAACAGCAATGGCACAAGTTTCTGGGAGTAATTTGGGAGACACAGCAAAAATTCATTCCTAGGAAGAAGAAGCATTCTAAAGGGAAGACGAGGCAACCATGGCAGACAAGGGACGTCGGGGACAGCATAAAAGCTAAAGAGAAAGCAAACAATGCGGCAAAGAGCAGTGGGAAGCCAGGGGATTGGGAAGCCTACAAAGACCAACAGAGGACAACTAAAAAAGAAATAAAGAGGGAGAAGATGAAATATGAGGTTAAACTAGCCAGTAATATAAAAAGGTTGCAAGAGTTTTTTTTAGATATATAAAGGGTAAGAGAGAGGCAAAAGTGGACATTGGGCCGCTGGAAAATGTCGCTGGAGAAGTAGTAGTGGGGAACAAAGAAATGGCGGAGGAATTGAATAGGTACTTTGCGTCAGTCTTCACAGTGGAAGACACGAGTAACATCCCCAAAATTCAAGAGAGTCAGGGAGCCGAAGTGAGTATGGTGGCCATTACCAAGGAGAAGGTGCTAGGAAAACTGAAAGGTCTGAAGGTGGATAAATCACCCGGGCCAGATGGATTACACCCCAGAGTTCTGAAGGAGATAGCTGAGGAGATAGTGGAGGCATTAGTGATGATCTTTCAGGAATCACTGGAGTCAGGGAGGGTCCCAGAGGACTGGAAAATCGCTAATGTAACCCCTCTATTTAAGAAGGGAGTGAGGCAAAAGAAGGGAAATTACAGGTCAATTAGCCTGACCTCGGTTGTTGGTAAGAGTTTCGAGTCGCTTATTAAGGATGAGATTTCAGAATACTGAGAAGTGCATGGTAAAATAGGGAAAGTCAGCATGGTTTCATCAAGGAGAGGTCATGCCTGACAAATCTGTTAGAATTCTTTGAGGAGATAACGAGTAGGTTAGACAAAGAAGAGCCATTGGATGTTATCTACTTGGACTTCCAAAAGGCCTTTGACAAGGTGCCGCACAGGAGGCTGCTCAGTAAGATAAGAGCCCATGGTGTTAGAGGCAAGGTACTAGCATGGACAGCAGATTGCCTGCAACAACAACAAAAACAGAATTACCTGGAAAAACTCAGCAGGTCTGGCAGCATCGGCAGAGAAGAAAAGAGTTGACATTTCGAGTCCTCATGACCCTTCAACAGAACTGAGTGAATATTAGGAGAGGGGTGAAATATAAGCTGGTTTAAGGTGGGGGGGTGGGAGAGAAGTGGGGGGGGGTGGTGTGGTTGTAGGGACAAGCAAGCAATGATAGGAGCAGATAATCAAAAGATGTCACAGACAGAAGAACAAAGAGGTGTTGAAGGTCATATTATCTAAACGAATGTGCTAATTAAGAATGGATGGCAGGACACACAAAGTACAGCTCTAGTGAGGGTGGGGTGGAAAGACTAGCAGGGCATAAAATATATAGATTTGAAAATAATGGAAATAGGTGGGAAAAGAAAAATCTATATAAATTATTGGGAAAAACAAAAGGAAGGGGGAAGAAATGGAAAGGGGGTGGGGATGGGGGAGGGAGTTCAAGATCGAAAGTTGTTGAATTCAATATTCAGTCCAGAAGGCTGTAAAATGCCTAGTCGGAAGATGAGGTGCTGAAGATTGGCTGTCTGGCAGGAGGCAGAGAGTGGGGATAAGGGGGTCCTTCTCAGGATGGCGGCTGGTGACCAGTGGAGTTCCGCAGGGGTTAGTGTTGGGAGCACAACTTTTCACTTTATACATTAATGATCTAGATGAAGCAACTGAGGGCATTCTGGCTAAGTTTGCAGATGATACAAAGATAGGTGGAGGGACAGGTAGTATTGAGGAGGCGGGGAGGCTGCAGAAGGATTTAGACAGGTTAGGAGAATGGGCAAAGAAGTGGCAGATGGAATACAACGTGGGGAAGTGTGAGGTCATGCGCTTTGGTAGGAAGAATAGAGGCATAGACTATTTTCGAAGTGGGGAAAGAATTCAGAAATCTGGAGTGCAAAGGGACTTGGGAGTCCTAGTCCAGGATTCTCTTAAGGTTAACTTGCAGGTTGAGTCGGTAGTTAGGAAGGCAAATGCAATGTTGGCATTTATTTCGAGAGGACTAGAATATAAAAGCAGGGATGTGCTGCTGAGGCTTTATAAGGCTCTGGTCAGACCACATTTAGAATATTGTGAGCAATTTTGGGCCCCGAATCTCAGGAAGGATGTGCTGGCCCTGGAGCGGTTCCAAAGGAGGTTCTCGAGAACAATCCCGGGAATGAAAGGCTTAACATATGAGGAACGTTTGAGGACTCTGGGTTTATATTCGATGGAGTTTAGAAGGATGAGGGGGGATCTGATTGAAACTTACAGAATACTGAAAGGCCTGGATAGAGTGGACGTGGGGAAGATGTTTCCATTAGTAGGAGAGACTAGGACCCGAGGGCACAGCCTCAGAGTAAAGGGAAGACCTTTTAGAACAGAGATGAGGAGAAACTTCTTTAGCCAGAGAGTGGTGAATCTATGGAATTCATTGCCACAGAAGGCTGTGGAGGCCAGGTCATTGAGTGTATTTAAGACGGAGATAGATAGGTTCTTGATTGGTAAGGGATCAAAGGTTACGGGGAGAAGGTGGGAGAATGGAGTTGAGAAACTTATCAGCCATGATTGAATGGCAGAGCAGACTCAATGGGCCAAATGGCCTAATTTCTGCTCCTATATCTTATGGTCTTATGGTCTTTAGTTTTGTATAAGCATTGCTACATGGCACGGAGAATATAAAGGAGCTGGTTTTCTTCATCTCACTGATTTCTTTCCCCTGGGCTTTATTAAAAAGTTTCAGGTATCTCTCCTCACTGCTCTGGCAATGCTTCACCTCGGGAGGATTTAACTTTCTTCAGAATACCAAATTCTTCGTACAGCACACCCATGTCAATCTTTTTAAGATTGCACACTTCAACACCATCTCAAAATTCTTCAAAGGACACAGAATTTGTTTGCATAGGCTAACTTGAACTTTCTGGTGTGGAAACTGTTTTTGGACAAGTCATATCTGTCACTCACATGCTTCTTGACTCTTTTGTAGAAAGATCAAGTCTTTCTCACATTTTCCTGTCACAGTTGGTGTTAATTGGTTTAGTCTGCCATTTATCTGAACCCCAAAGGTTTGTCCCAAATCTCTTCCTATTCAAGTCGCTCATCAGTTTGTATACCGAGAGAGCGCTATACACCATGGTCACTGAAGCTTCATTACAGTCAATTAATAGTTTGGGACCTTTGCTGAAAGTAAAAGTCAATCACTTCATTGGCAGCCCCCCTCATCCCTGAAGCATCCCTGTAGTATTTTGGGGCTCTCTTCGTGATCTCCACCCTGAAAATAGCTTGTTACAGATTTCCAGCATTTCAACAATCTTTGCAATAGCTGACAGAGAAGCCATTGCTCACAATGTGCCTCAATATGTTGCATTCTGCACTTCAACAAAGTCACAGAACTTCTGCAATTGCTGTGTTCTGCTGGCGAAATGCTAAAGTGAGCATATTTTTCAAATTTTTTAATTAGTCAGGGTATGTGAGCTTCGCTGGCTGGGCCAGCATTTATTGCCCTTGAGAAGTGGTGGTGGTGAGCTGCCTTCTTGAACTGCTGCAGTCCGTGTGGTGTAAGTACACCCATAGTGCTGTTAGGGAGGGAGTTCCAGGACTTTTACCCAGTGACAGTGAAGGAACGGCGATGTATTTCCAAGTCAGGATGGTGAGTGACTTGGAGGGGAACTTCTAGGTGGTGGTGTTCCCATCTATCTGTTGTACTTGTCCTTCTGGATGGTATTGGTTGTAGGTTTGGAAGTTGCTGCCAGAGGAGCCTTGGTGAGTTGCTGCAGTGCATCTTGTAGACCCCAATCAAGCGGGCTGCTTCAGTGGATGGTGTCAAGCTTCTTGAGTGTTGTGGGAGCTGCACTGATCCAGGAAAGTGGGGGGTATTCCATCACACTCCTGACTTGTGCCTTGTAGATGGTGGACATACTCTGGGGATCCAGGAGGTAAGTTAGTTGTTGCAGGATTCCTAGCCTTTGACCTGCTCCTGTAGCCACAATATTTATATGGCTAGTCTAGGTCAGTTTCTGGAAATGACCATCTCCAACAAGAGAGAATCGAACCATCGCCCTTTGATGTTCAATGGCAGTACCTGTCAATGGTAGCCCCCAGGATGTTGATAGTGGGGGATTCAGTTATGGTAATGCCATTGAACGTCAAGGGGTGATGGTTTGATTCTCTCTGTTGTTGTAGATGGTCATTGGCTGACCTTGTGTGGTGTGAATGTTACTTGCCACTTGTCAGCCCAAGCCTGGATATTGTCCAGGTCTTGCTGCATTTGGACATGGAATCCTTCAGTATTTGAGGAGTGGCGAATGGTGCTGAACATTGGAGGAATCATCAGCGAACATCCTCACTTCTGACCTTGTGATGGTGATGTCCTGGAGCTGAGATGACTGATCTCCAACAACCACAACCATCTTACTTTGTGCTAGGTATGACTCCAACCAGTGGAGAGTTTTTCCCCTGATTCCCATTGACTCCAGTTTTGCTGGAGCTCCTTGATGCCACACTCTGTCAGGTGCAGCCTTGATATCAAGGGCAGTCACTCTCACCTCACCTCAGGAGTTCAGCTCTTTTATCCATGTTTGAACCAAGGCTGTAATGAGGTCAGAAGCTGAGCGACTCTGGCGGAACCCAAACTGGGGGTTAGTGAGCAGGTTATTGCTAAGCGAGGGCTGCTTGATAGCGCTGTTGATGACCCCTTCCATCACTTTACTGATGATCGAGAGTGGACTGATGGGGGGCGGTAATTGGCTGGGTTCGATTTGTGCTGCTTTTTGTGTAAAACAAGGAGATTGCAGGTGAATTGCACTGATTCATCAGCTGAGGGAGGGTGGTACGTGGTAATCAGCAGGAGGTTTCCTTGCCCATGTTTGACCTGATGCCATGAGACTTCACGGGGTCTGGAGTCAATGTTGAGGACTCCCCGGGCAACTCCCTCCTGACTGTACACCACTGTGCCGGACCTCTGCTGGGTCCGTCCTGCCAGTGGGACAGGGCATACCCAGGGATGGTGGTGTCTGGGACGTTATCTGTTAGTCATCCTCACGGAAAGATCAAATGACTCCTGAGCAACAAAATGTAATGATTTAACAGCATAGGTCTTCACTGTCAGTGGAAAGTGTTGGTGCCCTCAGGTGACTCTGTGCAGCATAATTCTTAGAGGTCAGAGAACAAAGACTGAATGGTTTCGTATTGCATGTGCTTTCCTGATCAAGTCTGAAGACTCTGCTGATTACTGCTTCTCACTACAATATATTTTCAATATCTGCTATGCAGCACAGCATTATCATGATATTCAATACCTCAAAGTACCAAGATAGAGTGGGATAATAGATAAGTAGGCAAAAGGTCAAGATTGAAGTGAATGGAAAAGACTCTTGCGAATCATACGAGCATACATATGAACAAGAAACAGGAGTAGACCATTCAGCCCCTCGAGCTTGCTCTGCCATCTAATAAGATCATGCTGATCTGATAGTAACCTGAAATCTGCATCCCATCTACCGCCGATAACCTATCACCCCCTTGCTTATCAAGAATCTATCCACCTCTGCCTTAAAAATATTCAAAGACTCTGTTTCCACCACCTTTTCAGGAAGAGAGTTCCAAAGATTCACAACCTTCTGAGTGAAAAGATTTTGCCTCCTCTCTGTTTTAAATGGGTGACCTCTTATTTTTAAACAGTGACCCCCCCCCCTAGTTCTAGATTCTTTCACAAGAGGAAACATCCTCTCCACATCCACCCTGTCAAGACCCCTCAGGATCTTATATTTTTCAATCGAGTCACCTGTTACTCTTCTAAACTCCAGCGCATACAAACCTAACCTGTCCAACCTTTCCTCATAGACAACCCACCCATTCTAGGTGTTTGTCTGGTAAACCTGCTCTGAACTGCTTCCAACCCATTTACATCCTCCTTTAAATAAGGTGATCAATACTGTACACAGTACTCCGAATGTGGTCTCACAAGTGCCCTGCACAACTGAAGCATAACCTCGCTGCTTTTGTCTTCAATTCCCCTTGCAATAAATGATAACATTCTATTAGCTTTCTTAATTACTTGCTGTACTTGCATACTAGCCTTTTGTGATTTATGCACGAGGACACCCAGATCCCTCTGCACCTCAGAACTCTGCAATCTCTCACCATTTAGATAATATGCTTCTCTTTTATTCTTCCTGCCAAAATGGACAATTTCACATTTGCCCACGTTATACTCCATCTTCCAGTTGTTTGCCCAGTCACTTAACCTATTTATATCTGTTTGTAGTCTCCTTATGTCCTCGTCATAATTTACTTTCCTACCTGTCTTTGTGTCATCAGCAAATTTGGCAACCAGCCCATCAATCCCTCACCCAAGTCATTGATATAAATTGTAAACAGTTGAGGTCCCAGCACTGATCCCTGTGACACACCACTCATTACATCTTGCCAACCTGAAAGAAACCCATTTATGCCTCTCTGCTTCCTCTTAGCCAGCCAATCCTCTATTCATGCCAATATGTTACTCCCTATACCATGACCTTTCATCTTCCCCAATAACCTTTGATGTGGCACTTTATCAAATGCCGTCTGGAAAGGTAAGTACAGTACATCCACCCTTCATCCACAACACATGTTACTTCCTCAAAGAACTCCAATAAGTTGGTTAAACACAATTTCCCTTTCACAAAACCATGTTGACTCTGCCTGATGACTTTGAGCTTATCCAAGTGCCCTGGTCTCGCTTCTTCGATAATAGCTTCTAACATTTCCCCTATACAGATGTAAAGCTAACTGGCCTGTAGTTTCCCGCTTTCTGTCTCCCTCCCTTTTTGAATAATGTAATTACATTTGCTATTTTCCAATCTAATGCGATCTTACCTGAATCGAGGGCATTTTGGAAAATTAAAACCAATGCATCAATGATTCAATAGACACTTCACTCTTGGGTCTTAAAAGAATCCATCAGGACCCAGGCTCTTGTCAGCCCCGCATCTCCAACAATTTACTCAGTACCACTTCCCTAGTGACTGTAATTTTCCTGACTTCCTCCCCCACTTCCATTTCCTGGTTTATAATTGCTTCTGGGATGTTACTTGCATCCCCTATAATGTAAACTGATGCAAAATACCTGTTCAATTCACCTGCAATCTCCTTGTTTTACATTATCAATTCTCCAGACTCAATTTCTGCAGGATCTACTCTTTTTAAAATATTTATTAAAAACTCATACTATCTGTTTTTATATTTCTGGCTCGCTTTCTCTCATACTCTAATTTTTCTCTCCTTATTAGTCTTTTAGTCATTCTTTGCTGTTCCTTAAAGAACATAGAAACATAGAAAATAGGAGCAGGAGTAGGCTAATCTTCTGACCTTCCACCTACCTTTGCACAATTATAGGCTTTTTCTTTAGGTTTGATACTAGCTTTAACCCTTCTAGTTAACCACTGATGGTGTGTCCATCCTTTGGACTTTTTCTTTCTTATTGGAATGTATCTATTCTATGCATTCTGAAATATCCCCCTTAAATGTTTGCTACTGTATCTCTGTGGACCTATCACTTAACCTATTGCCAATTCTCCTTAGCCAGCTCAGCTTTCATACCCTGATAGGTGCCCTTATTTCAGCTTAAAAACTTAGTCTCAGACCCACTCCCCTCTCCCCCAGACTGAATGTAAAATTCAATCATATTGTGGTCGCTGCTACCTAGGGGCACCTTCACTATGAGGTCAGTAATTACTCCCATCTCATTGCACAATAGCAGGTCTAGTACAGCCTGCTCTCTGAAACAAAAACTGCTGGAAAAACTCACCAGATCTGACAGCATCTGTGGAGAGAAGGACAGAGTTAACGTTTCAGGTCCAGATGACTCTTCAGAACTAAAGAGAAGTAGAAATGTGGTGAAATATATACTGGTTAAAGGGGGGGTGGGACAGGTGAAGCTGGATCGAAGGCTAGTGATAGGTGGAGGCAAAGAAGAGATTGCAAAGTATGTCATAAACAAAAGGTCAAAGGGGTGTTGATGGTGGTGATGCTGGCTAAATGAGGTGCTAATGGTGACATTAAGAGCAGAAAGCAGGATGAGCAAGTGACAGATGGCCCTAGTAGGGTTATGAAGCTCTGCTTCACTTGAAAGAAGTGTTTGGGCCCTTGGACGGTGAGGAGGGGGGAAGTAAAGGGGCAGGAAGGAGTGAGGGCAGAGGCGCGGGAGATGGGCTGGAGATGGCTGAGGGCCCTTAAACCACCGTGGGTGGAAAACCTCGCTTAAGGAAGAAGGAAGACATGTCAGAGGAACTGTTTTGGAAGTTAGCATCATCAGAACAGATGCGACAGAGGCGAAGGAACTAAGAGAATTGGAAGGAGTCCTTACAGGAAGCGGAGTGAGAGGAGCTGTAGTCGAGGTAACTGTGGGAGTTGGTAGGTTTGTAGTGAATATTGGTTGGCAGTCTATCACCAGAAATTGAGACAGAGATCAAGGAAGGGAGGTGTAGAGATGGACCATGTGAAAATGATGGAGGGGTGGAAATTGGAAGGAAAGGTAATACATTTTTCCAGGTGTAGAACAGAGCATGAAGCAGCACCGAAACAGTCATCGATGTACTGGAGAAAGAGTTGTGGAAGGGGGCCGGAGTAGGACTGGAACAAGGAATGTTCCACATACCCCATAAAGAGACAGGCATAGCTGGGGCCCATGCGGGTACTCATAGCCACACCTTTTATTTGGAGGAAGTGAGAGGAGTTGAAGGAGAAATTGTTCAGTGTGAGAACAAGTTCAGCCAGACGGAGGAGAGTAGTGGTGGATGGGGATTGTTTGGGCCTCTGTTCGAGGAAGAAGCAGAGAGCCCTCAGACCATCCTTGTGGGGGATGGAGGTGTAGAGGGATTGGACATCCATGGTGAAGAGGACTTTGTCTTTCCACAGATGCTGTCAGACCTGCTGAGTTTTTCCAGCAATTTTTGTTTTTGTTTCAGATTTCCAGCATCCGCAGTATTTTGCTTTTAGCCTGCTCTCTGGTTGGCTCCAGATGTGCTGCATTTAGAAACTAGCCTGAAAACATTCAATGTACTCCTCATCTGGACTATCTTTGCCAATTTGACTTTTCCAGTCTATACGTAGATTTAAATCTCCCATAATTATCACTGTCCCTTTCTGACAAATTCCCATTATTTCTTTCTTTATATTCCACGCTAACATGTGGTTACTGTTAGGGGGCCTGTAAACAACTCCCACAAGTGACTTCTTGCCTTTACCATTTCTTATCTCTATCCAAACTGTTTCCACATCCTGGTTTCCTGAACTTAGGTCATCCCTCTGCATTGTGCTAATACAGTCATGAAATAACAGAGCTACCCCTCCACCTTTTCCTCACTTCCTGTCATTCCTAAATATCCTGTACCCTTCAATATTCAGGTCCCAATCCATGTCCTTTTTCAGCCATGACTCTGTAATGGCTTTCAAATCGTAATTATTTATTTCTATGTGTGCTTTCAGTTCATCTGTTTTGTTTTGAATGCTTTGTGTATTCAGATGCAGAGCTTTTAGTTTTATCCTCTTATTATTTTTGTGACCTCTAGTTTCATCTGTTGATTTACTGTTAGATTTGTACCCTCTGTCCTTTCCTGTTACAGTCTGTTTTTCATTTCCTGTAAAGTACCTTTTCCTTTTGCCTTGACTCTGCTCTTTGATTTACTACATCTTCCCAAATTTGATCCCTTGCCCCCACTATTTAGTTTAAAATGCTCTCTATTTCCCTTGTTATGCAAGAACCCTGGTCCCAGCACAGTTTGGGTGTAGACTTTCCAATGGTACAGGTCCCACTTTCCCCAATACTGGAACCCACTTCTCCCACACCAGTCTTTGAGCCACACATTCATCTCCCTAATCTGATCTGTCCTATGCCAATTTGCACATGGCTCAGGGAATAATCCAAGATTGAAGTCAATGGGAAAGGCTCCTTGAGATTCATGTGCAGTGTAAAACAGGTTACTGGTTCACTCTGAGCCCTGTCCTGGCAATCTCACACCTCAAACCCTGCTCAAAGTAAACTTGCATTAGCAACAAAATAAACAGAACTCCAGCCACGATTCCACTCTCTGGTCACAAGATAATTATTGATGATAAAGGCCATCTAGCTCAGATCATCTCATCCATCCCAGAATCACACATGAACCTTGGTATTAGGAGCAGGAGGAGGCCATTTGGCCCTCGACCCTGCTCCACCATTTGATAACATTGACTACATTATACCAGTGACTACAACTCAAAAAGTATTTCATTGGCTGTAAAGTGAAATAAGACATTGTGAAAGGTGCTATATAAATGTAGGTTTTGTTTTTCTTTCATTACAGCTGCATGCAGCAGGTAGAGTGACCGTAGCAATGGTGAAGTTGTGCTGATTCTCTGACGATAATTAATCATAGAACAATCAACTAATGTGAGGAAAGTGGCTACAAACAAATCACTACATTTACAAAACAAATCAACACTGTAGCTAACCTCCCCCCAAATCCACTCCAACCTCCTCCCGACTCCACTCCAACCTCCCCCCAACTGCACTCCAACATCCCCCCAACTGCACTCCAACCTCCCCCCGACTCCACTCCAACCTCCCCCCAACTCCACTCCAACCTCACTCCGACTCCACTCCAACCTCCCCCCGACTCCACTCCGACCTCCCCCCGACTCCGTTCCAACCTCCCCCCGACTCCACTCCAACTTGCCCCCCACCTCCACTCCGACCCTCCCCGTCAACTCCGCTCCGACCTCCCCCCGACTCCACTCCAACTTCCCCCCGACTCCACTCCAACCCTCCCCCCAATCCACTCCAACCTCACTCCGACTCCACTCCAACCTCCCCCCAACTCCACTCCAACCTCACTCCGACTCCACTCCAACCTCCCCCCAAATGCACTCCAACCTCCCCCCGACTCCACTCCAACCTCCCCCCAAATCCACTCCGACCTCCCCCGACTCCACTCCAACCTCCCCCCGACTCCACTCCAACCTCCCCCCAACTCCACTCCAACCTCCCCCGACTCCACTCCAACCTCCCCCCAAATGCACTCCAACCTCCCCCCAACTCCACTCCAACCTCCCCCCAACTCCACTCCAACCTCCCCCCGACTCCACTCCGACCTCCCCCCGACTCCGTTCCAACCTCCCCCCGACTCCACTCCAACCTCCCCCGACTCCACTCCAACCTCCCCCCGACTCCACTCCGACCTCCCCCCGACTCCACTCCAACCTCCCCCCGACTCCACTCCAACCTCCCCCCGACTCCACTCCAACCTCCCCCGACTCCACTCCAACCTCCCCCCAAATGCACTCCAACCTCCCCCCGACTCCACTCCAACCTCCCCCCAAATCCACTCCGACCTCCCCCGACTCCACTCCAACCTCCCCCCGACTCCACTCCAACCTCCCCCCAACTCCACTCCAACCTCCCCCGACTCCACTCCAACCTCCCCCCAAATGCACTCCAACCTCCCCCCAACTCCACTCCAACCTCCCCCCAACTCCACTCCAACCTCCCCCCAACTCCACTCCAACCTCCCCCCGACTCCACTCCGACCTCCCCCCGACTCCACTCCGACCTCCCCCCGACTCCACTCCAACCTCCCCCGACTCCACTCCAACCTCCCCCCGACTCCACTCCAACCTCCCCCCAACTCCACTCCAACCTCCCCCCGACTCCACTCCGACCTCCCCCCGACTCCGTTCCAACCTCCCCCCGACTCCACTCCAACCTCCCCCGACTCCACTCCAACCTCCCCCCGACTCCACTCCAACCTCCCCCGACTCCACTCCAACCTCCCCCCGACTCCACTCCAACTTGCCCCCCACCTCCACTCCGACCCTCCCCGTCAACTCCACTCCGACCTCCCCCCGACTCCGCTCCGACCTCCCCCCGACTCCGCTCCGTCCTCCCCCCGACTCCGCTCCGACCTCCCCCCGACTCCACTCCGACCTCCCCCCGACTCCACTCCGACCTCCCCCCGACTCCACTCCAACCTCACTCCGACTCCACTCCGACCTCCCCCCGACTCCACTCCAACTTCCCCCCGACTCCACTCCAACCCTCCCCCCAATCCACTCCAACCTCACTCCGACTCCACTCCAACCTCCCCCCAACTCCACTCCAACCTCCCCCCGACTCCACTCCAACCTCCCCCCAAATGCACTCCAACCTGCCCCCGACTCCACTCCAACCTCCCCCCAACTCCACTCCAACCTCCCCCCAACTCCACTCCAACCTCCCCCCGACTCCGCTCCGTCCTCCCCCCGACTCCACTCCGACCTCCCCCCGACTCCACTCCGACCTCCCCCCGACTCCACTCCAACCCTCCCCCCGACTCCACTCCAACCTCACTCCGACTCCACTCCGACCTCCCCCCGACTCCACTCCAACTTCCCCCCGACTCCACTCCAACCCTCCCCCCAATCCACTCCAACCTCACTCCGACTCCACTCCAACCTCCCCCCAACTCCACTCCAACCTCCCCCCGACTCCACTCCAACCTCCCCCCAAATGCACTCCAATCTCCCCCCGACTCCACTCCAACCTCCCCCCAACTCCACTCCAACCTCCCCCCAACTCCACTCCAACCTCCCCCCGACTCCACTCCGACCTCCCCCCGACTCCGTTCCAACCTCCCCCCGACTCCACTCCAACTTGCCCCCCACCTCCACTCCGACCCTCCCCGTCAACTCCACTCCGACCTCCCCCCGACTCCGCTCCGACCTCCCCCCGACTCCGCTCCGACCTCCCCCCGACTCCGCTCCGTCCTCCCCCCGACTCCGCTCCGACCTCCCCCCGACTCCACTCCGACCTCCCCCCGACTCCACTCCAACCTCACTCCGACTCCACTCCGACCTCCCCCCGACTCCACTCCAACTTCCCCCCGACTCCACTCCAACCCTCCCCCCAATCCACTCCAACCTCACTCCGACTCCACTCCAACCTCCCCCCGACTCCACTCCAACCTCCCCCCGACTCCACTCCAACCCTCCCCCCAAATCCACTCCAACCTCACTCCGACTCCACTCCAACCTCCCCCCGACTCCACTCGAACCTCCCCACAAATCCACTCGAACCTCCCCCCAACTCCACTCCAACCTCCCCCCGACTCCACTCCGACCTCCCCCCGACTCCACTCCGACCTCCCCCCGACTCCACTCCGACCTCCCCCCGACTCCGCTCCAACCTCCCCCCGACTCCACTCCAACTTGCCCCCCACCTCCACTCCGACCCTCCCCGTCAACTCCACTCCGACCTCCCCCCGACTACGCTCCGACCTCCCCCCGACTCCACTCTGACCTCCCCCCGACTCCACTCCGACCTCCCCCCGACTCCACTCCGACCTCCCCCCGACTCCACTCCAACCTCCCCCTGACTCCACTCCGACATCCTCCCGACTCCACTCCAACCGCCCCCCGACTCCACTCCAACCTCCCCCCGACTCCACTCCAACCTCCCCCCGACTCCACTCCAACCCTCCCCCCAAATCCACTCCAACCTCACTCCGACTCCATTCCAACCTCCCCCCAACTCCACTCCAACCTCCCCCCGACTCCACTCCAACATCCCCAAAATGCACTCCAACCTCCCCACAAATGCACTCCGACCTCCCCCCGACTCCACTCCGACCTCCCCCCGACTCCACTCCGACCTCCCCCCGACTCCACTCCGACCTCCCCCGACTCCACTCCAACCTCCCCCCGACTCTGCTCCGACCTCCCCCCGACTCTGCTCCGACCTCCCCCCGACTCCACTCCAACTTGCCCCCCACCTCCACTCCGACCGTCCCCCCCCACCTCCACTCCGACCCTCCCCGTCAACTCCACTCCGACCCTCCCCCCCACCTCCACTCCGACCCTGCCCCCCATCTCCACTCCAACCCTGCCCCCAACCTGCAGGATCCTCTTACTATAGTCACAGATGACTTGAACATTCAGGGAGTGCCTGGCTGTTGTGAGGGAGCCTTGATGGACACATGAGTACAGTCAATGACCCCCTGAATCCGGAGAAATCCAGCCCAGGCCCCGAACCGAGTGCCCTCTCAGCCTGATGGTACCAAATGGTAAATCTAAGTAATTGGCCAGCCTGAGGGTGCGTGGGATCTGTCACCTGCTTTTTGCAGCGATGGGCCACTGACTGAGAGATGTCACATAGAGGTCCAGACAGTCCCTGGAACAAACCACTGGTGAAAAAGTTGAGTGTAAATGTCACCTTTAATACGACAGGCATTTGGTGTCTGCAACCTCCCATAGTAATCAACTCCTGCTCTGTCGCACCAATCCACCGCACCGCCCCGCTCCGGCACAGGGCACCGCTCCGGCACGCCACCCCGCTGCGGCACAGGGCACTGCTCCGGCACGCCACCCCGCTCCGGCACAGGGCACTGCTCCGGCACGCCACCCCGCTGCGGCACAGGGCACTGCTCCGGCACACCACCCCGCTGCGGCACAGGGCACCGTTCCAGCACACCACATGGTTCCGGCACACCGCCCCGCTCCAGCATAGGACACCGCTCTGGCACAGGGCACCACTCCGGCACAGGGCACCGCTCCGGCACGCCACCCCCCTCCGGCACGCCACCCCGCTCCGGCACACCACCCCACTCTGGCACAGGGCACTGCTCCGGCACGCCACCCCGCACCGGCACAGGGCACCGCTCCGGCACAGGGCACCACTCCGGCATGCCACCCCGCTCCAGCACAGGGCACCGCTCCGGCACAGGGCACTGCTCCGGCAGAGTGCACCACTCTGGCACGCCACCCCTCTCCAGCACAGGGCACCGCTCCGGCACAGGGCACTGCTCCGGCAGAGTGCACCACTCCGGCACGCCACCCCGCTCCAGCACAGGGCACCGCTCCGGCACAGGGCACTGCTCCGGCAGAGTGCACCACTCCGGCACGCCACCCCTATCCAGCACAGGGCACCGCTCCGGCACAGGGCACCGCTCCGGCACGCCACCCCCCTCCGGCACGCCACCCTGCTCCGGCACACCACCCCGCTCCGGCACAGGGCACTGCTCCGGCACGCCACCCCGCTCCGGCACAGGGCACCGCTCCGGCACAGGGCCCCACTCCGGCACGCCACCCCGCTCCAGCACAGGGCACCGCTCCGGCACAGGGCACCGCTCCGGCAGAGTGCACCGCTCCGGCACGCCACCCCCATCCAGCACAGGGCACCACTCCGGCACAGGACACCGCTCCAATGCGCTGCACCGCTCCAGCACCAACTCGCTGGAGAGAGAGAGTTTTCACAGACATTGGTGCTCGGACGTCTCGATGAAGCTCAACCTCTACCAGTTCACACTTTCAGCAGGGTAGCACATTCTGTCACGATGAGGTTGCCCTTTTGCCCCCATGCACCCTCCTCATCTGTGTCCAATGCCTTTCTCAAGCTGCTGCAGTTCCCATGTGGCCACATCACTGTCTCTCTGCCACGCTACTCCTCGCTGGGTGAGTCCAAGTCCTAAAGCATTGACCCTCAGGCAGATGAAGCCTTTACTACAATAAGCCTCTCAAAAAGCTTGTCCAGTGTCCAGTGGGAGCACATCACTCTGGTCCCACCCTCGGTAATCCTTGCAATCTTGATAATGTCACTTCTTTGACACACAGCCTTCAGGCAGCTTCAGAGTCTGGCTGCCAGTTCCCTGCACAATGCAGCTGACTTTTAGATATCACTTCTCTTGAGCTGGGAAGCCTCTGACCCCCTGCACATCCAGTGTGCAGTTAGGAAAATCACAAGAAGGTAGGAAAACACCAGGGAGTTATAAACCAGTTAGTTGTTTGGGAATTACTTGAGTCTGCGATTCTGAGAAAGCTCTTTCCCAGGAAGTGGGCTTTGTAGACTATGCCAGCATTTACTGCCCATCCCCAGGCCAGGGATAGGAGAGGGTGACTGACATTTTTCAGCTGATCAGAGAAAGCCAGCGTGGGTTTGTAAAGGGAATCTCATGCCTTACAAAACTGGTTGCACTTTTTGAAGTGGTGACTGAAGTAGTGAACAGAGGGTGTTGATTTATGTGGACTTCCAGAAGGCATCTGATAAAGTTTCTCATAAGAAACTGTAAGCTAAAATTGAGGCTCATGGAACCAAAGGCCAATTATTGCTGCGGTTAGGAAATGGGCTGAGCAGCAGAAAACAGAGAGAAGGGATAATGGGAGGGGTATTTTCTAAGTGGTGAAAAGCTAGAAACAGTGGAGGTCCAAAGAGACTTGAGGATCCAAGGATACAGAACAATAAACTGACATGAAAATGTACAGAAAGTTATCAAAAAGGAGCGCGGGCCTTTATATCTAGAGGACTCGAGAACAAGGGGGCAGAAGGCATACTTCAGCTCTACAAAGCCCTGGTTAGACCCAGACTGGAGTATTGTGAGCAGTTCTGGGTACCACACCTTAGGAAGGATAAATTAGCCTCGGAGTGCAGAGTAGATTCATCAGAATACCTGGACTCCAAGTGTTAAGCAATGAGGAAAGCTGACACACACTCGGGATGTATTCCCTGGAACTTAGAAGGTTAAGGGATGCTTTGATCAAAGTTTTCAAGATATTAAAGGAACAGATAGGGTCGATGGAGAGAAATTGCTTCTGTTGGTTAAGGGGTCTAGTACTAGGGGACATAGTCAAAACCCTCTGGGATAGAGAGTTTTAAATTTTTCTTCATCTCAGCCCCAAACAATGGCCCCTTTATCCTGAGACTCTGCCCCTGTGTTCTAGATTCCCCAGCCAGCAGGAATAGCCTCTGTGTCTACCCTGTCAAGCCCCTTCACAACACCATGCTGCATTGAGACAAGCCCCTTCACAACACCATGCTGCATTGAGACAAGCCCCTTCACAACACCATGCTGCATTGAGACAAGCCCCTTCACAACACCATGCTGCATTGAGACAAGCCCCTTCACAACACCATGCTGCATTGAGACAAGCCCCTTCACAACACCATGCTGCATTGAGACAAGCCCCTTCACAACACCATGCTGCATTGAGACAAGCCCCTTCACAACACCATGCTGCATTGAGACAAGCCCCTTCACAACACCATGCTGCATTGAGACAAGCCCCTTCACAACACCATGCTGCATTGAGACAAGCCCCTTCACAACACCATGCTGCATTGAGACAAGCCCCTTCACAACACCATGCTGCATTGAGACAAGCCCCTTCACAACACCATGCTGCATTGAGACAAGCCCCTTCACAACACCATGCTGCATTGAGACAAGCCCCTTCACAACGCCATGCTGCATTGAGATCACCTCTCATTCTTCTAAACTCCGGAGAATATAGACCCAATTTGCTTAGCCTCCCATCGTAGGACAACCCTTTCATCCCAGGGACCAATCTAGTGAACCTTCGTTGTACTGCTTCCAATGCGAGGCTCTCCATCCTTATGTATGGAGACCAAAATTTCACATAATTGCAAATAAATGGGAATAACTCCACCTGGAAATTTCCCTCCAAGTCACCCACCATCCTGACTTGGAAATATATCGCTGTTCCTTCACTGACGCTGGGTCAAAGTCCTGGAACTCCCTCCCTAACAGCACAGTGGGCGTATCTATGCCACATGGACTCTAGCAGTGCAAGGAGGCAGCTCACCAACACCTACTCAAGGGCAACTGGGATGGATAATAACTGCTGGCCTAGCCAGCAACACCCACATCCAATGAATGAATAACAAAAAATGTGGTCTTACCAAAGTCTTGAACAATTGTAGCAAGCCTTTTTTATTCTTATACTCGAATCCCCTTGCCATAAATGCCAACATGCCATTTGTCTTCCCAATGCTTGCTGTACCTGCATGCTAATTTTCTGTGTTCTTTGTAAAAGTTCTAGGGGAAGATGGTTTTGTCGTGTTAATCCAGACGCCCAGGCTAATGTTCTGGGGAGATGGGTTCAATTCATTGACACCAGATTAGTAACTCTAAGCCTGCAAACACATATCTCACAGGCTGCAGTCACTGCTATCCTGTCTAATTAGCTGATCAGCTCTGAAGAAGAGTCAGACGGACTTGAAACATTAACTCTGTTTTTCTCTTCACAGAAGCTGTTAGACCTGCTGAGATTTTCCAGCATTTTCTGTTTTTGTTCCAGATTTCCAGCATC
The DNA here is from genome assembly GCF_017639515.1 of Carcharodon carcharias. Classification (NCBI taxonomy): domain Eukaryota; kingdom Metazoa; phylum Chordata; class Chondrichthyes; order Lamniformes; family Lamnidae; genus Carcharodon; species Carcharodon carcharias. The sequence continues at coordinate 12,846,243 of NC_054471.1, forward strand.
TGCAGCATTTTGCTTTTAACTTAGTGTCTAATTGGATATTAGTTTACTAAGCAACAGCATGTTACAGTCACCTAGCTGCAGACTAAAAAAGAACACTCCCCAGCTCCTGTCTCTGCCTGATAGGGAATCACACGTCCTTTTGTTAATCTCTTACTTTTTGGGTACTTAGAAAAGCTTTTACAATTTTTAATGTCTTTTATAAGTTTAATCTCATTCTATTTTCTCTCTTTATTAATTTTTTGATCATCATTTTGCTGAATTGTAAGATCTCACCATTCCTCATGCTGATTGCTACATTGACAACACAGTCAACTTCTCCCTTTAATCCAGCACTCTCCCTTTAATCCAGCACTATCTCAAACTTGTCTTATAAGCCACAAGTGGCCAACTTTTTCCATGAGGTGTTTAATTCCATAAAGGAGTGTGTATATGTGAATTATAAATTATTTCCTGAAATGTTTGTGTTGCTATCCACTGTCATATATTTTAATCTAGTTTGCCAATCCATGTTAGCTAACTTGGTCCTCAGTTTGCTTCGTTTAAATTTAAGATCCTATTTTCAAACTTAACTAAATCATTTTCAAATCCAATGCAAAATATAATGATCACTCTTCCCTAGTGACTGTTGTACAACAAAGTTATTAATTAACTCTGTCTCATTGCATGAAACTAGATGTAAAATAGCCTCTTCCCTAGATGGTTCCTTGGCATACTAATAAAGAATACCATCTTGAAATATTCCATAAACTTGCCTTGCACACTTTTACTGCAACTTTGATTTTTCCAATCTGTATGAAAATTAAAGTTCCCCATGATTACTGTCAGTTCATCTATCCCTGGTGCAGTGTCAGCCACTGGTTGAATGTGACTGCTGAGGTGTCTGTGGTCATTTTCCTGAGCTGCTGATTGTGTTTTGATCTGATGTGTAAAGTGTTGTTTCACTCATTAAACTTTGGTTCTCCTCCCTCTCAGATTCTGTCATTCCCATCATGTTCCTCCTGATCTTCACCATAGCAGTTGGAGCTCTCCTTTATTACTACTTTTTCTCTGCGAACCCCAAGTCCATCCCAGAAGGAGATGGCTGGTGGGGAGCCAGCCAGCGACAGGATACAGAGGAGGATGAAAAAATCCACCCATTCACAATTGAAACATCAGAGGAGATGATCCAGGTAATTATTGAACTGCAACAGAACCAGTAATAAAATTAGTAACAGAACCAGTAAAGAACCGACTGACCAAAGATCAGTAATAAAACTGGTAACAGAAACAGTGATGGAACCAGTTACTGACTGGTAATAGAATCAGTAGCTGACTGGAATAGAACTAGAAACAGAACCAGGAATAGAACCATTACTTGACTTGTAATAGAACCAGCAACAGACCAGTTGTAGAAATAGTTACAGACCAGCAACTAGCAATTAAGCAAGCAACAAAACTGCTGACAGTACTGGTAGCAGAACTGGTCATAATGGTAGTAGTAATAATGATAACTGGTAGTAATATAGTCAGTAACAGACTGGTAATAGTCCTAGAAGCTGAGCAGGTGCTTGTAATAGGCCTCATAATTAAAGATACTGGTAATAGGGCCAGTAACTGGTTTGCTAATAGTGTGAGTAATAAAGATGGTCACCTAGGGATGGATATGGTACTCTTCCTCAGACCCTGATTTTCTGCTTGAATTCAGATCAACTTTATCATAAGATTTATTTTAAATGCTTAAAGTTGATTTGGTGGTTGGTGCTGATGTGTGAGAGTGTACAGGCCTGTATTGGATGCAATGCAATGCATTTAGATGTGGTACGTTTCAGGACCTGCACTTTCGCCTGGACAAGACTCGCTTCACTGCACCATTGGAGGACAGCAGGTTTCACTATGGTTTTAACTCCACCTACCTGAGGAAGGTGGTCTCTTATTGGAGGAAGGACTATGACTGGAAGAAGCAGCTGGAGTTTCTAAACAGTTTCCCGCATTTCAGAACCAGAATTGAAGGTAGGTTTGGCCGCAGACTGTGGTGGGTACAAGAATAGTGGTGGGTGATTCCCAGCATAGTTAGAACATTGGGAGGATTCAGGAGATGATGTTGGTTGCAACTGAGAATCCTAGTTGTCAAGGGTCATTTGTACCCTGAACAGGGTAAAACAATTGACTCCAGGAATTGAAGATTCGTCGCCTGGACATGACCAGAGGCAGGGGAAGTGGGTGGTGAATGAAATCATTGCCATGTTAAAACAAAATGGATCTTTTTCATTTTATTTGAACCCTTGTTTTAAAAGTATTGGAGATGGTGAGAAGGCTGTTTGACCAGGTGATGTGATGGATGAAATCTCAAACAATATGTCCAATTTAGAATTGGTGACCTGGGATCCAAGGGTCTTTCCTTGAACTGAATGGCTGGTGTACAAATGGCACAGAGGATTTCCAGGGTGTTACATTGCAGCCTGACACTCGGAGCTGTCCCATCCATAAAGAACAGCACCTCAACAGCTGCTCTTGCTCATGGGTAGCCTAGAAATTAGTGGTCAGGTTTTGTCACTCAGGTGACACCAAGTTCCTATCCTGATCATTTTCTCATGACCCCAGCTGGAATATGTCAGCATCAGATGAGGATTTGGTTGGGCTGGGCTGACACCATCTCTCCAGCCCCCTGTCTGAGAAGTCTAGCTGACATTCATTGTCCAGGTATACAATAAGACCAGAAATACCATAAGACGTAGGAACAGAAGTAGGCCGTTCGGCCCATAGAGTCTGCTCTGCCATTCAATGAGATCATGGCTGATCTGATACTCAACTCCACCTTCCTGCCTTTTCCCCATGACCCTTGATTCCCTTATTGATTAAAAATCTGTCCATCTCAGCCTTGAATATACTTAATGACCTCTGTGGTAAAGAATTCCACAGATTTGCTACCCTCTGAGAGAAGAAATTCCCCCTCATCTCTGTTTTAAGTGGGCACTCTCTTACTCTGAGATTATGCCCTCTGGCTCTAGACTCTCCCACTAGGGGAAACAACCTCTCAACATCTACCCTGTCAAGCCCCTTATGTTTCAATAAGTTTGTGTCTCATTCTTCTAAACTCCAATGAGTACAGGCCTAACCTTCTCAACCTCTCCTCAGAAGAAAATCCCTCCATACCCGGGATCAACCTAGTGAACCTTCTCTGGACTGCCTCCAGTGCCAGTATATCTTTCCTTAGATAAGGGACCAAAACTGTTCACAGTATTCTAGGTGTGGACTAACTAGTGCCTTGTATAGTTTTAGCTAGACTTCCCTATTTTTATACCCCATTCCCTTTGAAATAAAGACCAACATTCCATTTGCATTACCTGCTGAACTTGTATGTTAGCATTTTGGGATTCATGCACAAGGACCCCCAAATCCCTCTGTACTGCAGCTTTCTGTAGCCTTTCTCCATTTAAATAATATTCAGCTCCTCTATTCTTCCTGCCAAAGTGCATAACCTCACATTTTCCCACATTATATTCCTTCTGCCATGTTTTTTCCCACTCACTTAACCTGTCCATATCCCTCTGTGGACTCCATGTGTCATCCTCACCACTTGCCTTCCCACCTATTTTTGTGTCATCCTCAAACTTGGCGAAAGTACATTCATTTCCCTCACCCAAATCATTAATATATATTGTAAATAATTGTGGCCCCAGCACTGATCCCTATGGCACTCCACTATTTACAGGTTGCCATCCTAAAAATGCCCCCTTTATCCCAACTCTCTGTTTTCTATTAGTTAGCCAATCCTCTATCCATGTTAATATACTACCCTCAACACCATGGGCTATTATCTTATTAAGTAGCCCTATGTGTAGTACCTTATTGAACGCCTTTTGGAAATCCAAATATATTACGTCTACTGGTTCCCTTTTATCTATCCTGCTTGTTACATCCTCAAAGAATTCTAATAAATTTGTTAGGCACGATTTCCCCTTCATGAAGCCATGCTGATTCTGCTTGATTAGATGAAGTATTTATAAATGCTCTGCTATTACATCCTTTATAATAGACTCTAACATTTTCCCAATGAAAGATGTTAAGCTAATTGGCCTATAGTTCCCTGTTTTTTGTCTCCCTCTCTTTTTGAATAAGGGTGTTACATTGGCAGTTTTTCAATCCTCTGGGACTTTCCAGAATCGGAGGACTCTTGGAAGATTGCTGCCGATGCACCCACTATCTCTGTAGCTACTTCTTTTGATATCCAGGATGCAACCCATCAGGTCCAGGGGACTTATCGGCCTTTAGCCTCATTGGTTTCTCTAGTACTTTCCCTGGTGATAATTATTTATTTCCTCCCCCCGTTTTGCCCCACGATTATTTAGTATTTTTGCTATGCTATTGGTGTACTCTACCGTGAATACTGATGCAAAGTACTTATTCAACTCCTCTGCCATTTCCTGTTCCCCATTATTATCTCCCCAGCCTCATTCTCTAAGGGGCCTATGTTCACTTTGGCCTCTCTTCCTTTGTATATATTTAAAGAAGCTCTTACTGTCCGTTTTTATATTACTTGCTAGTTTCCCCTCAACATTTATTTTCTCCCTTTTTTTTTGGTCATCTTCTGTTGGTTTTTAAAACTTTCCCAATCCTCTGGTTTACCACTAATCTTTGCCACATTGTTTGTTTTTTCTTTCACTTTGATACTATCCTTAACTCCCTTGGTTAACCGTGGTTGGTTTATCCCCCTCTTACAATCCTTCTTCCTCACTGGGATAGATCTTTGTTGTGAGTCATGAACTATTTTCTTAAACATCTGCCATCGTTCATCAACTGTCTTTTCTGTGAAGCTCCTTTCCCAGTCAACTCTGCCCTCATTCCTTTGTAATTACCCTTATTTAAGCTTAGCACATATGTTTCCGAACTCTCAAACTGAATGCCAAATTCCACCGTGTTATAGTTACTGTATCCTAGGGGATCTGCTCTGAGATCATTTATTAAATCTGCCTCATTACACATTATCAGATCCAAAATAGCCTGATTCCTGTTGGATCCACAACATGTTGTTCTAGGAAACTGTCCCAAATACACTTTATGAATTCTTGCCCGTGGCTACCTCTGCCAATTCGATTTTCCCAATCTACATGGAGATAAAAATCACCCATGATTAATATACTACCCTTTTTACATAGGCCCTCATTATTTCCTGATTTATTCTCTGTCCGATAGCATAGCGACTGTTCAGGGGCCTATAGACTACTCCCACCAGTGACCTCTTCCCCTTGTCATTTCTTATCTCCGCCAATGTGGATTCTACAGCTTCCGATCCAAGATCATTTCTTGCTATCGTACTTATTCCATCTCGTACTAACAAAGCTACCCCACACCATCCTTTCCTTCCTGTCTGTCTTTTTGAAATGGCCCCTTGAACAAGCCAGTGGAGGTTTGCTGGCTGCTGCCTCACCCAGCAAAATAGCCACTCCTTCATGAGCCCAAGGACCAGATCATCTACTTTTGGTGCTGTTGTCACAGAGAGGAACAAAGGGAGAACTACCTGCTCTTCTTCAATTGAGAACAGGTAGCTGAACAGACAGACAGGAACTCAGTGTAACATCTCACCTGATAATGGGCACCTCCAATAACACAGCTCTTACTCTATGGCACTGGAGTGCCAACGCCATTCAAGCTTATAAACTCAAGTCTTCCAGCGATCTTTGTTTGAATATTTCCTACACGTTGAGGAAGAGCAAAGCTCACTGACCTGATTTATTTTAGGATAAGGTGGTGGGGGAAAGGGCTCAGTGAGAGATGAGGTTCGCTGAGAAGCACCTTGGAACATTTTCCTCTGTTAAATGCATAATATAAATAAAAGTTGTTCTTGCAGAAAGCTGACGATGTTGATCTTTAACCTCTGCATCATTGACACCCTTCGCTTGATTTTCCAGGAATTTATATCCATTTTGTCCATGTGAAACCTCCCCACCTGCCCCAGGGACAGACTGCTGTGCCACTGATGATGATCCATGGCTGGCCAGGGTCTTTCTATGAATTCTACAAGATCATCCCTCAACTGACTGATCCAGCCAGTCACAGCCTGAGTGAGCAGGAAACCTTTGAGGTTGTCTGTCCATCCATCCCAGGCTATGGCTTCTCGGAGGCGCCATGCAAGAAAGGTGAGTCTTCTGCCGGCTCTTCTCCCTCAGGGACCCCCTGAGCCAACAATGCCTTGGTACCCACCTGTTCCCAGCTTCCATCAACGCTTTCCAAAGGAATCTCGTCCTCTGGTTTATCTCTATCCCACTTGGGTTCTGAAACTCAATGCTGTAATACAACTGGGAGGAAGCATTGTATGAGGACCCATTGAGGAATTGGTTGGAATATATTCTGGCTCTATCCCAAGGTACATAGGAACAGGAGAAGTCCATTTAGCTCCTTGCGTCTGTTTTGCCATTCAATGAGATTGTGATTGATCTGTAACATAAATACAAATAAAACTACTGAGACTAAAGGCTGACAAGCCCCTGGATCTGATGGTCTGCATTCTAGGGTTCTAAAAGAAGTGACTGCAGAGATAGTGGATGAATTGGTTGTAATCTTCCAAAGTTCCCTTGATTCTGGAAAGGTCCCAGTGGACTGGAAAATCACAAATATAACACCGCTATTCAAGAAAGGAGGGAAACTGACAGCAGGAAGCTATAGGCCAGTTAGTCTAACATCTGTCTTTAGGAAAATGCTAGAATCCATTATTAAGGAGATAGTAGCAAGACATTTAGAAAATCATTATACAATTAGCAGACCCAACATGGTTTTGTGAAAAAAAATTGTGTTTGATGAATTTATCAGAGTCCTTTGAGGATGTAACAAGCAGCTGGATAAAGGGGAACCAGAAGATGTAATGTATTTGGATGTCCAAAAGGCATTGAGTGAGATGTCACATGAAAGGTTACTGCACAAGAGCTTGTGGTGCTAGGGGTGATACATTAGCATGGATAGGGGTTTAGTTGGAGGTCTTGTGGTGCAGTGGTAGTGTTCCTACCTCTGGGACGGAAGCTCTGGGTTCAAGTTCCATTTCAGGACTTGATGGGCACGAAAGGTGTGTGCACAACGTGGCCAAACAGGTTGGCTATCGGCCTGTAAATCTTTCCAGTACATTCTAGGGTTCTAAAAGATGTGACTGCAGAGATAGTGGATGAATTGGTTGTAATCTTCCAAAGTTCCCTAGATTTTGGAAAGGTCCCAGTGGACTGGAAAACCACAAATATAACACCGCTATTCAAGAAAGGAGGGAAACAGACAGCAGGAAGCTATAGGCCAGTTAGTCTAACATCTGGCTTTAGGAAAATGCTAGATTGGATTAGGGTGATGTGGGTTGGATTAAGTGAGACTGGGTTGGGAGGGGGATTGGATTGGGATGAAGTTGGATTGGGGTGGTTGGATTAGGGTGATGTGGGTTGGATTAAGTGAGGTTGGGTTGGGTTTGGGAGGGGGATTGGATTGGGATGAAGTTGGATTGGGATGGTTGAATTAGGGTGATGTGGGTTGGATTAAGTGAGGCTGGGTTGGGGTTGGGAGGGGGATTGGATTGGGATGAAGTTGGATTGGGATGGTTGAATTAGGGTGATGTGGGTTGGATTAAGTGAGGTTGGGTTATCTTAAATAAGAAATAGGAGCAGGAGCCGGCCATTCGGCTCTTTGAGCCTACTCTGCCATTCACTAAGATCATTGCTGATCCGATTGTGGCCTTAACTCCGCTTTCCTGTCTGTACCCCTTTATCCTTGACTCCCATGTCGATCAAAAACCTGTCTAATTCAGCCTTGAGTATATTCAGTGACTTAGCCTCCACTGCTTTCTGTCAAAGAGAGTTCCAGAGACTAATGGCCCTCTGAAGGAAATTCCTCCTCATCTCTGTCTTAAATGGGGGACCTCTTACTTTTGAACAGTGTCCCCCTGTTCCAGAGTACCCCACAAGAGGAAACATCCTCTCAGCATCTAGCCTTTCAGTGCCCCTCAGAATCTTATATAACTCAATAACTTCACCTCTCATCCAATGTGTATCAGTCCAAACTGCTGAACCTTTCCTCATAAGACAACCTAAGATAAGTTACAGCACTGCTATCTACTCGGCTATGTGGAAAATTGCCCAGGTATGTTCTGTCCACAGAAAAACAGGACAAATACAACTCGGCCAATTACCACCCATTCAGCCTACTATTGATCATCAGCCAAGTGAAGAAAACTGTTGGCGACAGTGCTATAACGTGGCACTTACTCAGCAATAACCTGCTCGCTGATGCTCAGTTTGGGTTCCGCAGGGCCACTCACTCCAGCCTTGATTCAAATATGGACAAAAGAGCTGAACTCGTGAGGTGAGGTGAGAGTGACTGCCCTGGACACCACGGCATTAGTTAACTGCGTGTGGCATCAAGGAGCCTTAGTAAAACTGAAGTCAATGGGAATCGGGGAAAACTCTCCAATAGTTGAGTCAAACCTAGCACAGAAAGATCGTTGTGGTTATTGGAGGTCATCTCAGTCCCAGAACATCACTGCAGGAGTTCTTCAGGGTAGTGTCCTCGGCCCAACCATCTTCAGCTGCTTCATCACTAACCTTCCTTCCATCATAAGGTCAGAAGTGGGCATGGTTGTTGATGATTATACAATGTTCAGCACCATTCGCGACTCCTCAGATACTGAAGCACTACATGTCCAAATGCAGCAAGACCTGGACAATATCCAGGCTTGGGCTGATAAGTGGCAAATAACGTTCACACCGCACAAGTATCAGGAAATGACCACTTCCATCAAGAGAGAATCTAACCATCTCCCCTTCACATTCAATCGCATTACCATCACTGAATCCCCACTATAAACACCGCCTTGATCAGAAACTGAACTGAACCAGCCTTATAAATACTGTGGCTACAAGAGCAGATCAGAGTCTGGGAATTCTGCCCAGGCTCCTTTGACAGCACCTTCCAAACCCACAACACCTACCACCCAGAAGGACAAGGGCAGCAGATAGATGGGAGCACCACCACCTGGAAGTTCCCCTCCAAGTCACTCACCATCCTGACTTGGAAATATATCGCTGTTCCATCACTGTCGCTGGGTCAAAATCCTGGAACTCCCTCCCGAACAGCACTGTGGGTGTACCTACACCACATGGACTGCAGTGGTTCAAGAAGGCAGCTCACCACCACCTTCTCAAGGGCAATTAGGGATGGGAAATAAATACTGGCTTCATCTCAAAGCCCACATCAGTGAATGAAGTAATAAAAAAAACCTTCATCTGAGGAATCAACCTCGTGAACCTTCTCTAAATTCCCTCTAATGTAAGTGTATCTATCCTTCCTAAAATAAGGAAATCTGTACACAGTACTCTCGGTGGGGTATTACCAATGCCCTGTACAATTGTAGCAAAGCTTTTATAATCCATCCTCCTTGCAATAAAAGCTGACATTTCATATGCCTTCCTAATCACTTGCTGTACCTGCAAGCTAACTTTTTGTGTTTCATTTACAAGGACACCCAGGTCCCTCTGTACAACAGTATTCTGCAGTCTCGCTCCATTTAAATGATATTCTGCTTTTTTATTCCTCCTAACAAAGTAGATAACCTCACATTTTCCTACATTATACTCCAGCTGCTAATTTTTTGCCCATTCACTTAACTTATCCATTATCCCTTTGCAGACTCTTTGTATCCTCCTCACTACTTGCTTTCCTTTCTATCTTTGTATCATCAGCAATTTTTTTTCTTTATTCATTCACGGGATGTGGGCTTGGCTGGCAAGGCCAGCATTTGTTGCCCATCCCTAATTGCCCTTGAAACTGAGTGGCTTGATAGGCCATTTAAGAGGGAAGTTAAGAATCAATCACATTGCTGTGGGCCTGGAGTAAAATGAAGGCCAGACTGGATAGGGATGGCAGATTTCCTTCCTTAAAGGACGTTAGTGAACCAGATGGGTTTTTACTACAATCGATGATAGTTGTCATGGTCATCGTTACTGAGAATAGTTTTATATTCCAGATTTATTAACTGAATTCAAATTCCACTAGCTGCCACGGTGGGATTTTGAACCCGTGTCCCCAGAGCATTAGCCTGGGCCTCTGGACTACCATTTGGCTACAATTTACTTTATCCCTCATCCAAGTCATTGATATAATGTTGGGAGTGAGCTTGGGTTGGGATGGGGTAGATTGGGTTGGGTTGGGGTGGGGTAGATTGGGTTGGGTTGGGGTGATTGGGTTGGGGTGGGGTAGATTGGGTTGGTTAGGTTGGGGTGGATTAGATGAATTGGAATAGATTGGGTTGGGTTTTTATTTCAGACATTCATGGGATATGAACGTTGCTGGCTAAGCCGGCATTTATTACCCATCCCTAATTGCCCTTGAGAAGGTGGTGATGAGCTGCCTTCTTTAACCACTGCAGTCCATGTGGTATAGGCTGTTAGGGAGGATGCTCCAGGATTTTGACCCAGTGACATTTCCTCAGGGTAGTGTGATAAATTTCCAAGTCAGGATGGTGAGTGGCTTGAACTTCCAGGTGGTGGTGTTCCCACGTGTCTGCTGCCCTAGTCCTTCTAGATGGTAGTGGTGGTGGGTTTGAAAGATGCTGCCTAAGGAGGCTTGGTAAGTTCCTGCCGTGCATCTTGCAGATGGTAGACGTTGCTGCTATTGTGTACCGGTGGTGGAGGGAGTGAATGTTTGTGGATGTGGTGCCAATCAAGCGGGCTGCTTTGTCCTGGATGGTGTCAAGCTTCTTGAGTGTTGTGGGAGCTGCACTCGTCCAGGCAAGTGGCAAGTATTCCATCACACTCCTGATCTGTGCCTTGTGGTTTTTGGACAGGTTTGGAGAGTCAGGAGGTGACATATTTATCACAAAATTCCTGGACTCTGACCTGCTCTTGCAGTATTTATATGGCTAATCCAGTTCAATTTCTGGTCAATGACAACCCCCAGGACAATGAATAGATTCTTTCTAGTTGGAGATGGTCATTGCCTGGCACTTGTGTGGCATGAATGTTAGCTGCCACTTGTCAGCCCAAGCCTGGATATTGTCCAGGTCTTGCTGCATTTGGACATGGACTGCTTCAGTCTTTGAGGAGTCGCAAATGGTTCTGAACATTGTGCAATCATCAGCGAACATCCCTGCTTCTGACTTTATGATGCAAGGAAGGTCATTGATGAAGCAGCTGAAGATGCTTGGGCCGAGGACACTCCTGAGGAACTTAAGCAGTGATGTCCTGTGGAGGAGGCAATGGGGTAGTGGTATTGTTGCTGGACTAGTAATCCATGGACCCAGGGTAATGCTCTGGGGATCCGGGTTTGGATCCTGCCATGGTAGATGGAATTTGAATTCAGTAAGAACCTGGAATTAAAAGCCTAATGATGACCATGAAACCATTGTCGATTGTTGGTTCACTAATGTCCTTTAGGGAAAGAAATCTGTCATCCTTACCTGGCCTGGCCTACATGTGATTCCAGACCCACAGCAATGTGGTTGTTTTTTAAATGCCCTCTGAACTAGGGATGAGTAAATAATACTGGCCAGTGACGCTACATCCCATGAATAAAAACAAACGGAGATGATTAACCTCCATCAGCCACAACCATCTTCATTTGTGCTAGGTGTGACTCCAACAAGTGGAGAGTTTCCTCCTAATTCTCATCAGTTTTGCTCAGGCTCCCTGATGATACACTTGGTCAAATGTTGCCTTGATGTCAAAGGCAGTCACTATCAGTTGAACTTGGGTTGGGGTAGATTGGATGTGTTGGGTGAGATTGGGCTGGGTTGGGGTAGATTGGGTGAGATTGGGTTGGGGTAGGGTATATTGGGCTGGGTCGCTGTATATTGGGCTAGGTTGGGGTTGATTGGGTGAGTTGGATGAGATTGGGTTGGGTTGGGGTAGATTGGGTGGGTTGGATGAGGTTGGGTTGGGGTAGATTGGGTGAGATTGGGTGGGTTGGGTATATTGGGCTGGGTTAGGGGAGATTGGGTAGGTAGGGGTATATTGGGCTGGGTTAGGGGAGATTGGGTGGGTTGGGGTATATTGGGCTGGGTTGGGGTCGGTTGGGTTGGGGTCGATTGGGTTGGGTTGGGGTCGGTTGGGTTGGGGTCGATTGGGTGAGGTTGGGTTGGGGTAGATTGGGTGAGGTAGGGTTGGGGTAGATTGGGTGGGGTTGGGTTGGGGTGGGTTGGGGTAGATTGGGTGAGATTGGGTTGGGGTAGATTGGGTGAGGTTGGGTTGGGGTAGATTGGGTGAGGTTGGGTTGGGGTAGATTGGGTGAGGTTGGGTTGGGGTAGATTGGGTGAGGTTGGGTTGGGGTAGATTGGGTGAGGTTGAGTTGGGGTAGATTGGGTGAGGTTGGGTTGGGGTAGATTGGGTGAGGTTGGGTTGGGGTAGATTGGGTGGGTTGATTTTCTGCGACTGGATGACTTTAATCAGGGAGATATTAAGTCTTGTGACATTTGCTGATTCCAGGCTTTGACACCATTGCTGCTGCTCGTGTGTTTTGTAAGCTCATGCGGCGTCTGGGGTTTGATAAGTTCTACGTTCAGGGTGGAGACTGGGGTGCCCTGATCTCCACTAACATGGCCCAGATGAAACCAGAGTAAGTCTTTCAGCTACTGAAGAAAATACACATCATCTAACATGAAGTGGTGGAAGGGAGAGGCTTGGGATGGGCGAGGTGGGTGGGCAAAGGAATGGATGGGGGAAAGTCGGGGGGGAGTAAGGGTGGCGATGATGGGTATTGGGATGGATTTAGGGAAGGAAATCGTTGGGAGAGGGTAGTGTTGGGATTGGAGAGGGAAAGGGGTGGAGTGGAGACAGGGAGAAGAGGGTGGAGGAACAGAAAGTCTGGGGGTCGGTTTGGGGAGGAGTGGGTGATGTTGGGGAGGTGTTGGATAGGTGGGAGAGGATAGAGAATAGTGGGAGAGGTGTGATGTGATGACGGAGGGAACTTGAAGGGGGTTGTGGATTGGGTGGAGAATAGTGAGGAGGGGAGGGCATGGAGAGGCTAAGGATAGAGGCAGGATTTGAAGAGGGAGGTCATGCCTTACAAATTTGACTGAATTTTTTGAGGAGGTGACAAGGTGTGTAGATGAGGGTAGTGCCGTTGATGTAGTTTATATGGATTTCAGCAAACCCGCTGACAAGGTCCCACATGGGAGACTTATAAAGAAGGCAAATGCACATGGGATACAGGGTAACTTGATAAGGTGGATTTAAAGTTGGCTTAGTTGTAGGAGACAGAGGGTGATGACAGAAGGATGCTTTAGTGACTGGAAGCCAGTGTCCAGTGGTGTGCCACAGGGATCTGTGCTGGGTCCCCTATTATTTGTCAGTTATATAAACAACATAGATGACTACGTGGGGAGTAGGATTAGTAACTTTATGGATGACAGAAAGATTGTCCGGGTTGTTAACAGTGAGTTTGAATGTCTTGGGCTGCAGGAAGATATAGACGGGATGGTCAAATGGGCAGATAAATGGCAGATGGAATTTAACCCTGAAAAGTGTGAGGTGATACACTTTGGAAGGAGTAATTTGACAAGGAAGTATTCAATGAATGGCATGACACTAGGAAGTTCTGAGGAACAAAGGGACCTTGGTGTGTGTGTCCATAGATCTCTGAAGGCGGAGGGGCATGTTAGTGGGGAGGTGAAAAAGGCATATGGGACACTTGCCTTTATCAATCGAGGCACAGATTACAAAAGTAGGGAGGTCATGTTGGAGTTGGATAGAACTTGGTGAGGCCACAGCTGGAGTACTGTGTGCAGTTCTGGTCGCCACATTATAGGATGGATGTGATTGCACTGGAGGGGGTGCAGAGGAGATTCACCAGGATGTTGCCTGGGATGAAACATTTAAGTTATGAAGCGAGGTTGGATAGACTTTGGTTGTTTTTATTGGAGCAGAGAAGACTGAGGGGAGACCTGATCGAGGTGTACAAGATTATGAGGGGAATGGACAGGGTGGATAGGGAGCAGCTGTTCCCCTTAGTTGAAGGGTCAGTCACGAGGGGACACAAGTTCAAGGTGAGGGGCAGGAGGTTTAGGGGGGATGTGAGGAAAAACCTTTTTACCCAGAGGGTGGTGACGGTCTGGAATGTGCTGCCTGGGAGGGTGGTGGAGGCGGGCTGCCTCACATCCTTTAAAAAGTACCTGGATGAGCACTTGGCAATCATAACATTCAAGGCTATGGGCCAAGTGCTGGTAAATGGGATTCGGTAGGTAGGTCAGGTGTTTCTCACATGTCGGTCTAGACTCGATGGGCTGAAGGGTCTCTTCTGCACTGTGAGATTCTGTGAGGTGGTTGATTTTGGACTCTGACTCACTGGCTGTACCTGTTGGGATAGATTGGGTTGGTTTGGGGTAGATTGGGTTGGGTTAGGGTAGATTGGGTGGGGGTAGATTAGGTAGTTTGGGTTAGGTTGCGGAGGAGGACGGTGGAGTGTGTCCCAGTGTGGGTAGAGGCTAACCCTGTGTGGGTAGAGACTGCCCCTTGGATGGGTAGAGGGTGCCCTGGAATGAGCAGATGGTGTCTCTGGGGGGCTAGAGGGTGCTCAGTGGCTAGGAAGAAGGGGTGGGTGACGATGCCCAAACTGGGTAGCGAGTGCTTGGTGTTGATAGAGGGTACTGTCCGATGGGTAGAGTGTGCCTGGTAAGACTCATGGCTGCCTGGGATGGTAAAGAGTGCCCTGGTATGTAGAAGGTGTTCACGGGTAGGAGGAGGGTGCCTGGGATGGTGGAGGATGCCAGGGATGGATGAAAGGAGTTGCTATATTCTGCGTCCATTTCTCCTGCCTTTGTTAACTGTGTCTGGCCCCTCCACTTACAGGAATGTTAAAGGAATCCACTTGAATTTCTTCCCGGTTTCCAGGATGGGAATGAACGTACTTCCCTCCCTCCTCCTTGGGAAGTACTTGCCTTCCTTGGTTGGATTCACACAGACTGACGTTAAGCGAATATACCCGTTTGTTAAACAGAATGTCCATGATTTGCTGAAGGAGACAGGCTACATGCACATTCAGGGAACTAAACCGGACACTCCAGGTAGGTGTTTGAGAGTCATGAAGACCCAGGGGTGAACAGCCAGCATTTAATCGAGGGTCTTGGGCATTTATATACAGAATAAGGATACCTGGGAGTGAGTTACAGGCCGAAATCTAATTGAGAGCTTTGGGGGTTTTAAATCTAGGATAATAGATACTCAGGAGTGAGTAACAAGCTTTTTAAAAATTCATTCATGGGATGTAGGCTTCGCTGGCTGGGCCAGCATTTATTGCCCATCCCTAGTTGCCCTTGAGAAGGTGGTGGTGAGCTGCTTTCTTGAACTGCTGCAGTCCATGTGGTGTAGGTACACCCACGGTGCTGTTAGGGAGGGAGTTCCAAGATTGTGATCCAGCGACAGTGAAGAAACGATGATATATTTCCAATTCAGGATGGTGAATGACTTGGAGGGAACTTGAAAGTGCCCTTGTCCTTCTAGATGATAGCAGTCACAATTTTGGAAACTGGAATGTAATCCAGGGGTTCAGGGGGTTTTATGTATAGAATAACAGATATCTGGGAGTGAGTTACAACTGGAATGTAATGGAGGGGTTCAGGGGGTTTATATCGAGGATAACAGATAACCAGAATTGAGGCACAATATTACCTTCACTCTGTGTGTACCAGGCTGTGCGCTGAATGACTCCCCGGTGGGTTTGGCTGCTTATATACTGGAGAAGTTTTCAACCTGGACCAGCAAAGATTTCCGGGATCTTGATGATGGAGGGCTCACGAGGTGGGAGATTGATATATTGTCAGCTCTTATTGCTCCCTCCAGAGATTCTTGGAGATGTGGTGATGTGAGATATTTGAACTAAAGACAATAAGTGACTAGTAAAAGTATACCCAACTGACACAAGACTGATCTCCCCGAGTGGCCCAGTGAACTGCCTGGTCTGGTACTGAATTACACAGAGCAGCAAGACCCCAGGTCCCATCCCTGCTCTGTGCTGGATTAACTGAACACAGTCCAGCCAATAGTAGGGAGTTGATCGCTTGGTAGGGAAAAAACTTCAAATCAGTTAGTTTGTAGCACACCAAAGTAATGGGGTGTGACATTGGGGCATAGTGAAGGTCCAATGGAAGAATACAAAGTGAGAATGAACAGCTAAAACTAAAAGTACTAAAAGATTACTAACTTTCATACAACTGCAGTAAAAGCAAAATATTCAGGATGCTGGAGATCTGAAATCGAAACAAAATGCTAAAAAATCTCAGCAGGTCTGGCAGCATCTGTGGAGAGACAAACAGTTAATATTTCAAGTCCAATACGACTCTTTATCAGAACTGAAGAGAGGTAGAAATGTGATGGATCTTATGCTGTTGAAAAAGTGGGGGAGGATCAGGTGAAAGAAAGGGGAAAGTGTGCCATAGGTTAGAAATGGCAATGGTTAAATATCACATGTGTCATGGAGAAAAAGGCAAAGGGAGTGGTCATGGAGGTAGTAAAGAAACAAACTATTAGTCCAGATAGGTGTTAATAGTACAGTGGTAGTGTAGCTCTGTCTGGAAGCAAAAGCATGAAAACAAGATATGAACTGGCACTTGGGGGAAATAAATAATCTAAATGGAGGAGAGAGTTCTTGGTCTGAAGTTGTTGAACTCAATATTAAATCCAAACGACTGGAAAGCGCCTAATCGGAAGATGAGGTGCTGTTCTTCCAGTTTGCGTTGAGCTTCACTGGAATGTCGTAGCAGACAGAAGACTGAAATGTGAGCAAGATGTTGAATTAAAAGGGCAAGTGATGAGAAAGTTGGGGTCAGGTTTGTGGAGTGAGCAGAGATCTTCCGCAAAGCAGTCACTTAGTCTGCATTTGGTCTCCCCAATGTAGAGGAGACCACATGGTGAGCACTGAATACAGGAGATGAAATTGAAAGAAATAAATCACTGCTTCACCTGTTTGGGGCCTTGGATAGTGAGCAGAGGAGGTCAAAGGGCAGTTGTTATACCTCCTGCAATTGCATGGGAAGGTACCATAGGTGGTGCCACCACCAAATCCATCTTGCCCTCCCCTCCCTGTAAGCATTCTGTTCCTTCCCTGACACCGTGGTCCACTCCTCTATCATCCCAATACCTCATCCCCTTCCCACGGCACTTTTCCATGCAATCGCAGGATGTGTTACACCTGTCCCTTTACCTCCTCTTTCCAGACTGTCCAAGGCCCTGAACACAAAGGCCATTCAGCCCATCAAATCCATACTGGCCCTCTGCAGAGTAATCCAATCAGTCCCATTTTCCTCACTCTATCCCCATAGCCCAGTAAGTTTGCTTCCCTCAATTGCCCATCCAATTTCCTTTTGAAATCATTCATTGTTTCTGCTTCCATCTGTTATGACTGATGCAGTAGTTAAGACAGAGTTATTTAAAAATCCCAGAGGGAAACTTTCAACAACTGTCATAACCTATAATTTTTAGTGTTATGTTTGAGATGCGACTCTAAATTCAGGAATCAGACCACCAGTTCTCGAGGTTTTACGTTGAACTAATTGAAACATTTTATTAATGTACACAGGTTAAAATAGATACACATGGCTACAAATTACTATCAACTTTTAACAATTTCCCAAATTAATCTCCATTCAGGCAACAGCGACCCATAGATTTAACCAAACACCAGACAGAGAATTTTCACCTTACGAATTCAAAGTGAGGTTCTTTCACAGTGGAGACAGTTGGAGGCTTTGATCTGACATTGCCCGTGCTCTGCACACCCGAAAACTACTGAAGTTATACCCACCACCACCGAATGAATTCAAATTCTCATTGTCTCACCAGCCTCTTTGAGCTTCACCTTTTAACAATGAAACCCCTTTTGTAGTACCAATTTTATTAGTAATATAAACATATGGCTTGGTATCTGCTAGATAGGCATCAAGTTTTCACAGGAATGCTCTATTCAAAAAATGCAAATTCGCTGCTATCTCTCTTACATATCAAAATGAGTACATATCAAAGCACCCACACTGGCAGGTTTTAATCCAACTAAGACATACCCACAGACTAAACTTCTATTTTAAAAGAAAAATATTTTCCAAAATATTATATACATTAATAGCTTCATGACACCATCACTCTTCCACACCAGCCAGTGCCAGGTAATTACCACTCGCTGTGTGAAAAGTTCTTCCTCACACAGCGTCCCACTGACCACCCCCCCCCCCCCCCCCCCCCCCCCCCCCCACACACACACACACACACACACACACACACACACACACACCGGCAACCTATATCTCTTGCCCAAAACCTTAAGTCTGTGCCCCAGGCTAATGGAAACAACTTTCCTTTCACTACCTTATCTAAAGCTGAGATAATCTTGTACACCTCTATCAAATACCCACTTAATCTCAAAACAAAAACAGAATTACCTGGAAAAACTCAGCAGGTCCGGCAGCATCGGCAGAGAAGAAAAGACTTGACGTTTTGAGTCTTCATGACCCTTCGACAGAACTTGAGTTCGAGTCCAAGAAAGAGTTGAAATATAAGCTGGTTTAAGGTGTGTGGGGGGGGGGCGGAGAGAGAGAGAAGTGGGGCAAACCCCTTTAATCTCCTTGGCTCCAAGGAGAGCAACCCCATCTTTTTGAACCTAACCGAAGTTGAACAGTACAGAGAGAGGATTAAGTGGGAAATTCGAGATCTGAATTGGAAACATTAAATACTGGAAAGACACAGCAGAACAGGAGAAGCATATTTGTGTTCCTGATAATGACCCCTCAGCAAAGCTATCCACTAATAAAAGCTGGACTTCTATTTTTGTTTTTCTGACCTTTCACCCCCACCCCTGTTCCAATCCCAGAAAATTCTCTCTGGATGAGCTTCTCACCAATGTGATGATCTACTGGGTGACAGGCTCGATTACCTCCTCCATGCGCATGTACAAAGAGAACATGGGGATAGATTTCAAGAACCGGATTGATGCCAAGTGAGTGATGAGATAAATGCTGCTGCATGAACATGAACTGTGTGATAAGGTCAATGCTTCAGGCCCAAATCCAATCAACAGGCACCAGCCCAGTGCCGCTCTCCCACCCAAACCAATCCACCCCTTCATGCCATTGGCCTATGTGGTGGCTACTCTCAGATTATTCTCGGTTGAAAATCTCAGGTACCTGTTGAAAAGGAGAAAACTAGAACAGCGAATGCCCCACCTGGTCGACTTGTTAAGAACCACATTGTACTGGTGCAATTGGGGTGCATATTCTGAAATTGGGACAGTATAGAGGGAACGTACTCTGTATCTAACCCCGTGCTGTACCTGTCCTGGGAGTGTTTGATGGGGACAGTGTAGAGGGAGCTTTACTCTGTATCTAACCCCGTGCTGTACCTGTCCTGGGAGTGTTTGATGGGGACAGTGTAGAGGGAGCTTTACTCTGTATCTAACCCCATGCTGTACCTGTCCTGGGAGTGTTTGATAGGGACAGTGTAGAAAGGAGCCTTTCTCTGTATCTAACCCTGTGCAGATCCTGTCCTGGGAGTGTTTGATGGGGACAGTGTAGAGGGAGCTTTACTCGGTATCTAACCTCATGCCGTACCTGCCCTGCGAGTGTTTGATGGAATAATGTAAAGGAAGCTGGAATTCTCTCTCTCCACCTCACTTTCCTCCTTTAAGAATGTCCTTAAGACCCACCTCTTTGACTAAGCTTTGATCATCTGTTGTGATATTCCCTTCATTTCCCTGGTATTAACTTTGTTTTGGTAATCTCCTGTGAACCTTGTCGGGATGTTAATGGTGCTATACAAGTGTGGGGCTTGTTGTGATTCCCTGAAACCTGTCTCCCTATCCCTGAAGCTCTGATGAAGCTCTCCTCCTCATTATCTCATAGCGGTTTGCATCTCTGCTTTTTCCGCCCTTCTCCCTTTCCTTTTTCTCTTCCAGAGTCGGAGTCTATGTTCCTGCCGGATTAGCTGCGTTTCCCAATGAGTTGATGCACATCCCACTGGTTTGGGCCAGGCAGAAGTACAAGAAGATTGTGACCTTCTCCTACATGTCCCTTGGGGGCCACTTTGCAGCCTTTGAGGAGCCTGAACTGTTGGCTGAGGATCTCCGGCACTTTGTCCAAACTGTGGAAAAGAGCAGCTGAAAATTCCAGATCAGCGTTTTGGTGTGTTTGGTAATGTGATCCCTGTACCTTGGGGAAAGTGAAGAGCTATCTTATAATCAGTGCCAGAAACCAGCCTCTCTCATTCACAAGCTTAATAACATTTAATCACTGAAGATTAGAAAATTAAACACTTTCTACCCTACTGAAGAAGTTGGGTTCAGTTTTCACTGTCAGATCCTGTTTCTGATTTCCTTTAAATTATTCCAATGACAGATTGGGAAATAAAAAAGACATTCCTGAAAACAGTTGCTATTTTGTGTTTTAAAATCACTGTCCCCAGCTGCCAGCTGTTCTCCCTAATTCTCACTGCCATAGCGTTCAGAATTAACCTGATCTCTTGTTTTTCAAACAATGTCGACAAAAAGGTCCAATTAGAAAGAAAGAAAGATTTGCATTTATATAGTGCCTTTCACAATCTCATGATGTTCTAAGTAGCTTCACAGCCAACAAAGTAGATTCAACATATAGTCGCTGTTCTAATTTAGGAAACTGACAGCTAATTTGTGCATAGCAAGCTCCCACAAACGGCAATATCATAACGACCAGAAAAATCTGTTTTTCTGATGTTCATTTGAGGGACAAACATTGGTCAGGACACTGGGGATAACTCCCTTGCTGGTCTTCAAAATACTGCTTTGGGGTCTTTTGTGCCATCTCATCCAAAAAACGGCACCTGCGACAGTGCAGCACTCCCTCACTTCAGAGATTGGGAGGCGACTCTCATATTGTTTGTCAGATGGATCCTAGCTAATTGCTCATGAGCAAAAACCAAGCTAATCTCTGATTGGAAGTCTCTGAATCCACAGCCTCTGATTTCAAGTCTTATCCACCCCATGTCATGGTGAACCCTGTCAACCTCGACCTTAGTGAAAAGACGGATGTTGGAGGCACAAAACCAAGTCTGTTGTGGCATGAAGGTGCCTACCAGTATTCTGTACTTTCAGCAGATTTGGCCCAATGGTAATGCAGTGTGAACTGGAGCAAAGGGAGAAAAAAGAGAAACACCCTGCTCTGGCCATTCGGCATTTCCACCCTGCACTGACCATTCGGCATTTCCACCCTGCTCTGGCCATTCGGCATTTCCACCTTGCACTGGCTATTTGGCATTTCCACCCTGTATTGGCCATTCGGCATTTCCACCCTGTATTGACCATTCGGCATTTCCACCCTGTATTGGCCATTCGGCATTTCCACCCTGCACTGGCCATTCGGCATTTCCACCCTGCACTGACCATTCGGCATTTCCACCCTGTATTGATGGATTCGGCATTTCCACCCTGTATCGGCCATTCGGCATTTCCACCCTGCACTGTCCATTCGGCATTTCCACCCTGCACTGTCCATTCGGCATTTCCACCCTGCACTGACCATTCGGCATTTCCACCCTGCACTGGCCATTCGGCATTTCCACCCTGCACTGACCATTCAGCATTTCCACCCTGCACTGGCCATTCGGCATTTCCACCCTGCACTGACCATTCGGCATTTCCACCCTGCACTGGCCATTCGGCATTTCCACCCTGCACTGACCATTCGGCATTTCCACCCTGTATTGATGGATTCGGCATTTCCACCCTGTATTGACCATTCGGCATTTCCACCCTGTATTGATGGATTCGGCATTTCCACCCTGCACTGGCCATTCGGCATTTCCACCCTGCACTGTCCATTCGGCATTTCCACCCTGCACTGACCATTCGGCATTTCCACCCTGCACTGGCCATTCGGCATTTCCACCCTGCACTGACCATTCGGCATTTCCACCCTGCACTGACCATTCAGCATTTCCACCCTGCACTGACCATTTGGCATTTCCACCCTGCACTGACCATTCGGCATTTCCACCCTGTATCGGCCATTCGGCATTTCCACCCTGCACTGTCCATTCGGCATTTCCACCCTGCACTGACCATTCGGCATTTCCACCCTGCACTGGCCATTCGGCATTTCCACCCTGCACTGACCATTTGGCATTTCCACCCTGCACTGACCATTCGGCATTTCCACCCTGTATCGGCCATTCGGCATTTCCACCCTGCACTGACCATTCGGCATTTCCACCCTGTATTGGCCATTTGGCATTTCCACCCTGCACTGGCCATTCGGCATTTCCACCCTGCACTGACCATTCGGCATTTCCACCCTGTATCGGCCATTCGGCATTTCCACCCTGTACTGGCCATTCGGCATTTCCACCCTGTATTGACCATTCGGCATTTCCACCCTGTATTGATGGATTCGGCATTTCCACCCTGCACTGACCATTCGGCATTTCCACCCTGCACTGACCATTCGGCATTTCCACCCTGTATCGACGGATTCGGCATTTCCACCCTGCACTGACCATTCGGCATTTCCACCCTGCACTGACCATTCGGCATTTCCACCCTGTATTGACCATTCGGCATTTCCACCCTGTATTGACGGATTCGGCATTTCCACCCTGCACTGGCCATTCGGCATTTCCACCCTGTATTGACCATTCGGCATTTCCACCCTGTATTGACCATTCGGCATTTCCACCTTGTATTGACGGATTCGGCATTTCCACCCTGCACTGACCATTCGGCATTTCCACCCTGCACTGACCATTCGGCATTTCCACCCTGTATCGACGGATTCGGCATTTCCACCCTGCACTGACCATTCGGCATTTCCACCCTGTATTGACCATTCGGCATTTCCACCCTGTATTGACGGATTCGGCATTTCCACCCTGCACTGGCCATTCGGCATTCCCACCCTGTATTGACCATGCGGCATTTCCACCCTGTATTGACGGATTCGGCATTTCCACCCTGCACTGGCCATTCGGCATTTCCACCCTGTATTGGCCATTCAGCATTTCCACCCTGCACTGACCATTCGGCATTTCCACCCTGCACTGACCATTCGGCATTTCCACCCTGCACTGGCCATTCGGCATTTCCACCCTGTATTGGCCATTCGGCATTTCCACCCTGCACTGACCATTCGGCATTTCCACCCTGCACTGACCATTCGGCATTTCCACCCTGTATTGACCATTCGGCATTTCCACCCCGCACTGACCATTCGGCATTTCCACCCTGCACTGACCATTCGGCATTTCCACCCTGCACTGGCCATTCTCTGCAGCTGCCATGCTACCTCGATGTCTTGGATCCTCCTTGCCTCTGGGCCCATACAAAATCAGCCGTGAGAGTGGGGCAGCAGAACACACCTTTCCTCCACTGTCATCAAATTCCTTTGCATATGTTCAGTTGTTTGGCCCTTATAGTACTGCACTGGAGTGTCAGTCTAGATTCGATGCTGAAGTCTCTGGAGTGGGACTTGAAGCATTTCCTCTGTATGGTTGTCAAAAGGAAGAATCCTGGCCACCCTTTCCTAAACCAGGGCATTGAGCACAGTGATGTCCTGGCTGAGAATGGCTCTTCCTGCTTTGGATGCTGATATTCATTACAGACTTACATTTGGATCTTCTCAGGAGGAAGATGGAAAGAGACAACACAGACACAGATATGTTTGAACAACTTGGACAAAGTGCTTCTCTATCACATGTTTGAGGATTTGGAAGCTAATATGTGGAGACAGTGCGAGTATGGACAGGGGTTGTAGGTGAACAGGAATGTTTGAGATAGGAGGTGAGGTATGAATCTGAAGTTTGAGAACAACTTGAAGAGGATTGGGAGCTGGGGCATGACGATTCAGGTAGGAATAAGAAAGATGTCCTCAGTGGTAACCAATGCAGAATTGTAGGGATGTTTCGCTCACCTGGAATTGGATATTGGATGGGCAGTCAGACGACAGGAATGGAGAATGGTGATTGAGGAGTGTAGCAGTGTGTTCTAGGTGTAGCCGTGAACAGTGACCCGCATGAGACTTCCCACAGCCTTAAAGAAGAAGTGAGTTTGGACAGCAAAGGGGTGATTGATGGAATATTTCAAAGTGTGGGTGGCACAATTTCTCAGGATAAGGAACAGCTGATGATGAGGGAAGGAAAGATTTGAATTCATATAGTGGTTTTAAATAGTGTATCATAATTTTGTAGTGCATGCAATATTGTAAGTTGCAGAATAGAAGGATGAGTCTAGTGCAGACTGCAGATGAGGTGAAGTTATAGAATTTGGTGAAGTAGGAGCTGACAACATGAAACTCAGTGGGAATGTGAGCGATGAGGAGGGTGTTAAGAGGCTTCAAGGTAATGTGGACAGATTGAGTGAGTGGGAAAATACATGGCAGATGCAGCAAAATGTGGATAAGTGTGAAGTTATCCACTTCGGTAGGAAAAACAGAATGGCAGAGTATTATTTAAATGATGGTAGATTGGGAAATGTTGATGTACAAAGGGACCTGGGTGTCCTTGTACACCAATCACTGAAAGCAAGCTTTCAGGTGCAGCAAGCAGTTAAGATGACAAATGGTATGTTGGCCTTCCTTGTGAGAGGACTTGAGTATGGGAGTAAGGATGTCTTACTGCAGCTGTACAGGGCCTTGAGGAGACTGCACCTGGAGTATTGTGTACAGTTTTGGTCTCTTTATCTCAAAGGATATACTTACCACAGCGGGAGAGCAGTGAAGGTTCACCACACTGTTTCCTGAGATGGCAGGATTGTCGTATGTGGAGAGATTGGGTCAGCTCGGCCTGTATTCACTGGAGTTTAGAAGAACGAGAGAGGATCTCATTGAAACATATAAAATTCTGACAGGGATGGACAGACTGGATGCAGGGATGATGTTTCCTCTGGCTGGGGGGGGTGGGGGCGCGGTCTACAACAAGGGGTCACAGTCTCAGGATAAAGGGCAGACCATTTAGGGACTGTGATGAGGAGCAATTTCTTCACTCAGAACGTAGTGAACCTGTGGAATTCTCTACCACAGAAGGCTGTGGAGGCCAAGTCACTGAATATATTTAAGAAGGAAATAGATTTAGACTGTAAAGGTGTCAAGAGGTATGTGGAGAGAGCAGGAGTATGGTGTTGAGATAGAGGATTTGCCATGATCATATTGAATGACAGAGCAGGCTCGAAGGACCAAATGACCTCCCCCTGCTCCTATTTTCTATGTTTTTATGAAGTGCAGAATGACCACAGGCCTGAGTGGGAAATTTCAAGTATTGGGTGAAGACAGGGAAAATTGAGAGAGGCAGCGAATGGAATTCTGACTTCTGCTGGGCTGGTGCCATTTTGGTTGTCCAGCTGTGTGAAACACGGCAGTTTTCAAGCTGACAGTCTTCAACCTGACACTGAGAAATCCACACAGGTAAGGATTCTGTTTCTCCAGCATACACAGGACAATCATTTCATTCACTCCATTTACCTCAAGCAACAGGATTATGTGTCAAGCCAATTGTAGAAGTGGGTGTTTAACCAGTGAAAACTACATAAGCGCCCAGCACAAAGAACTGGGAGATTTCTTGCGACTTGTGCAGGTAGGACCAGCTGAATATGATAACATGAACAACTAACATTTATATAGAACAAAAACAGAATTACCTGGAAAAACTCAGCAGGTCTGGCAGCATCGGCGGAGAAGAAAAGCGTTGACGTTTCGAGTCCTCATGGTCATGAGGACTCGAAACGTCGACTCTTTTCTTCTCCGCCGATGCTGCCAGACCTGCTGAGTTTTTCCAGGTAATTCTGTTTTTGTTTTGGATTTCCAGCATCCGCAGTTTTTTTGTTTTTAACATTTATATAGTCCTTTTAACATAGCAAAATATCTCAAAGCCCTATGAAGAGGAGCGATATTTGGAAATATTAAGGGAGGAATTCTTTAATTTAGGGCCTTTCCAGCTGAGGGCAGAGTTGTCAATGATGGAAACCAGGGAAGCCTCAAGAGGCTGAAATTGGAGCAGTGCAAACATCTCCGTTATTTGGGGGGGGTGGGGGGGGAGTCTTGGAGAGTCACGAAAACAAGGAAGAGAATTTTAAAATCAAGCAAATGGCAGGCTGGGTAGATTGGGGAGCACAGGGGTGAAGGATGAATGGGACTTGGTGTGTGCTGGATCTGGGCAGCAGAATGAGTCAGTGTTCCTGTTCATTCTTATCCATCTCTCTTGGAACATTGGAGCATGCGCTGAATTAACAAGCAGTGAGCGCACCTTTTCAAAGATGGCCACAAAGGGAGGGTGTTAGCTGGTGACGTCAAGGCCACTAAGATGGCGGCCGCCTGCCGGTAGCTGCGGAGAGACCCAGTGCGCAGCTTCCGGTAACGGCTTGGTGACCAATAAAGTTATTTGAATGAGGAGAAGGTGGGCTGTCTAGAAAAGTGCCTGTTAAACTGTGAAACATTAAAAATATCAGCCTGATGTCGCCAGGTAGCCGCAATCGGCACTCCCATCACCTGCAGCAGCTAATCTACGATAATATAAACTCATCTTTCAGTATTCTCTGTTTTTCTAATGCAAATACAACGGACAGCTTCATCCGAGGACCGGAAAAGGACTTGCTCCACATGGAGACAGTGGAGGCAAAACAAGTCTCCAAGCAGCAAATTATCATATAGAATATTCAGGACTGGGCCAGAGAGAACAGGTAATGTCTCTATACAGAATATACAGGACTGGGCTACAGAGAACAGGTAATGTCTCTCTCTACAATATACAGGACTGGGCCAGCGAGAACAGGTAATGTCTCTCTATACAATATAAAGGACTGGGCCAGAGAGAACAGGTAATGTCTCTATACAGAATATACAGGACTGGGCCAGAGAGAACAGGTAATGTCTCTCTATACAATATACAAGACTGGGCCAGAGAGAACAGGTAATGTCTCTCTATACAATATACAGGACTGGGCCAGGGAGAACAGGTAATGTCTCTCTATACAATATACGGGACTGGGCCAGAGAGAACAGGTAATGTCTCTCTGTACAATATACAGGACTGGTCCAGAGAGAACAGGTAATGTCTCTCTATACAATATACAGGACTGGTCCAGAGAGAACAGGTAATGTCTCTCTATACAATATACAGGACTGGGCCAGGGAGAACTGGTAATGTCTCTCTGTACAATATACAGGACTGGGCCAGGGAGAACTGGTAATGTCTCTCTGTACAATATACAGGACTGGGCCAGAGAGAACAGGTAATGTCTCTCTATACAATATACAGGACTGGGCCAGAGGGAACAGGTAATGTCTCTCTATACAATATACAGGACTGGACCAGAGAGAACAGGTAATGTCTCTCTATACAATATACAGGACTGGGCCAGAGAGAACAGGTAGTGTCTCTCTATACAATATGCAGGACTGGGCCAGGGAGAATAGGTAATGTCTCTATACAGAATATTCAGGACTGGGCCAGAGAGAACAGGTAATGTCTCTATGCAGAATATTCAGGACTGGGCCAGGGAGAACAGGTAATGTCTCTCTATACAATATACAGGACTGGGCCAGAGAGAACAGGTATTGTCTCTCTATACAATATACAGGAGTGGGCCAGAGAGAACAGTTAATGTCTCTCTATACAATATACAGGACTGGGCCAGAGAGAACAGGTAATGTCTCTCTACAGAATATACAGGACTGGGCCAGAGAGAACAGGTAATGTCTCTCTACAGAATATACAGGACTGGTCCAGAGAGAACAGGTAATGACTCTCTATACAATATACAGGACTGGGCCAGAGAGAACAGGTAATGTCTCTCTATACAATATACAGGACTGGGCCAGAGAGAACAGGTAATGTCTCTCTATACAATATACAGGACTGGTCCAGAGAGAACAGGTAATGTCTCTCTATACAGGACTGGGCCAGAGAGAACAGGTAATGTCTCTATACAGAATATTCAGGACTGGGCCAGAGAGAACAGGTAATGTCTCTATACAGAATATACAGGACTGGGCTACACAGAGAACAGGTAATGTCTCTATACAATATACAGGACTGGGCCAGAGAGAACATGTAATATCTCTCTATACAATATACAGGACTGGGCCACAGAACAGGTAATGTCTCTCTATACAATATACAGGACTGGGCCACAGAACAGGTAATGTCTCTCTATACAATATACAGGACTGGGCCAGAGAGAACAGGTAATGTCTCTTTATACAATATACAGGACTGGGCCTGAGAGAATAGGTAATGTCTCTCTATACAATATACAGGACTGGGCTACAGAGAACAGGTAATGTCTCTCTACAGAGTATACAGGACTGGGCCAGAGAGAACAGTTAATGTCTCTCTATACAATATACAGGACTGGGCCAGCGAGAACAGGTAATGCCTCTCTATACAATATACAGGACTGGGCCAGGGAGAACAGGTAATGTCTCTATACAGAATATACAGGACTGGGCCAGAGAGAACAGGTAATGTCTCTCTATACAATATACAGGACTGGGCCAGAGAGAACAGATAATGCCTCTCGATACAATACATAGGACTGGGCTATAGAGAACAGATAATGTCTCTATACAGAATATACGGGACTGGGCCAGAGAGAACAGGTAATGTCTCTATACAGAATATACGGGACTGGGCCAGAGAGAACAGGTAATGTCTCTATACAGAGTATACAGGACTGGGCCAGAGAGAACAGGTACTGTCTCTATACAGAATATACAGGAATGGGCCAGTAAGAACAGGTAATGTCTCTATACAGAATATACAGGACTGGGCCAGAGAGAACAGGTAATGTCTCTATACAGAATATACAGGAATGGGCCAGTGAGAACAGGTAATGTCTCTATACTGAATATTCAGGACTGGGCCAGAGAGAACAGGTCTTGTCTCTCTATACAATGTACAGGACTGGGCTACAGAGAACAGGTAATGTCTCTCTATACAATATACAGGACTGGGCCATAGAGAACAGGTAATGTCTCTCTATACAATATACAGGACTGGGCTACAGAGAACAGGTAATATCTCTATACAGAATATACAGGACTGGGCCAGAGAGAACAGGTAATGTCTCTATACAGAATATACAGGACTGGGCCACAGAGAACAGGTAATGTCTCTATACAGAATATACAGGACTGGGCCAGAGAGAACAGGTAATGTCTCTATACAGAATATACAGGACTGGGCCAGAGAGAACAAGTAATGTCTCTATACTGAATATACAGGACTGGGCCAGAGAGAGCAGGTCATATCTCTATACAGAATATCCAGGACTGGGCCAGAGAGAACAGGTAATGTCTCTCTCTACAATATACAGCACTTGTCCATAGGGCACCGGTAATGTCTCTCTATTCAATATATAAGACTGGGCCACCGGCTGCAGGTAGTGCATCTGTTAATGGAGTGTGAGAATATTGGTTAGTTGGGGTTATCTTAAATCTCTTTTTAATAATCTAATATTGTATAAATTTAACATTTAACTGCAAGTACTGTTTAAATTCGAAGTCTTATCCAAGGGCCTAAACAGGGAGATAAACGCTATCCATTTGCAGCAGCTGAAATGGTTAATTAAGGGCAATAGCTTGAACTGGTTTGTTCTGTACCTAGGCTCAGTCCCTTTGTTTCAGAACGTATAAATTCAGACATTATCAGTGCAAGCAGCGCTGAGTATGACTTCACTGGAATGTGAGCGTTTGGTGAGCTGAGGGAGTTCAGTGAGCATGGGAGCGAGGCACTCCCTTTTGGTTTTTTTTTCACCTTGCAAATTCTTGCTGTACTGGAGGAGAAGAAGCTAGCTGTTGGTTCAAAATAGTACAGAAAATTGTGGTAAGATTAATAAAATACATAAATGAAAATAAAATAATTGAATAAAATCATTAAATAATTAACTAAAACACATAGGTATGGCTGGACAGGTTATGTGTCATGGCTGCAGAATTTGGGAGCTCCTGGATACCAGTGTCACCCAGGGAAAGCACATCTGCAGTAAGTGCCTGCAGCTTGAGGAGCTTCAGCTCAGAGTCATTAAGCTGGAGGCTGAGCTGTGGATACTGTATCACATCAGGGAAGTGAACTCGCTGCTTTTTGTTGGAATGATTTAGCACAGGCACAAATGACAACACAATTTCCAAGAGAGATGGTTAAGAATTTGAAGGTTTAAATGGAGATGGGGAAAGGACAGAGAAATGGGAACAGAGTAGTAGATAGATCTGCATAGCTGGCCCCAGCACAGTGACCAAGGGTTGATAGCCACGTCCTATCCAAATTTCTGTACCACGGGGTGGTCACACCACTTAGGATAGGGTTTTCTGATTTGGGATGTGGTCAGGGACAGGAGGCTGTGACTGTGAGTGAGGCAGGTAAGGGGACCCAGAGTGCAGGAGTGTGAGCCTCTGCAATTGAATACAACAGGTTTGAGTGGGGACTGGAGGGTGGATGAGCTGACTGACCATGGCACTGTGGTATTCAAGTGAAGGGAGAAAAAAGGAATGTTGTGGTGTTAGGGGACAGTATAGTGAGGGGGATTGACACTGTTTTCTGCAGCAAGGAATGAGAGTCTAAGTGGCTGTGTTGCCTGCCTGGAACCAGAACTCGGGACATTTGTCCAGGGCTGGAGAGGAACTGACAGTGGGAAGGGGAGGATCCAGCTGTTGTGGTCCATGTAGGTACCAACGGCGTAGGCAGGATGCTCTGCATAGGCCATATATGGAGCTAGGCACCAAATTAAGAAGCAGAGCCACAAAGGTAATCTCTGGATTGTTACCTGAGCCACATGCAAATTAGCATAGGGCAAAATAAGTTTAGAGAAATGAATATGTAGCTCAAAGAATGATGTGGGAGAAGTGGGTTCCGTTTTGTGGGGCCCTGGCACTTGTACTGGGGGAAGTGGGGGCAGTAGCGTTGGAACAGTCTACACCTGAACCATGCTGGGACTGATGTTCTAGTGAGCTGCATAACTAGGGAAGTGGAGAAGGCTTTAAACTTAATGGTGGGGGCAAAGGATCAAATTTGGGAAGATGTGGTAAACCAAGGAGTAGAGATAAGGCAAGAGAGAAAGGTACTAACATGGGAAATGATAAACAGAAAGTGACAAGAAGGGACAGAGAGTACAAATCTAAGAGTAAATCAGCAGATAAGGCCAGACATTACAAAAATAATGAAGGGACAAAATTAAAGGCTCTGTATCTGAATGCATGTAGCATTCAAAATAAAACAAATGAACTGATAGTGCAAATAGAAATACGTACCATCTGATAGCCATTCCAGAGACATGGCTGCAGAATGACATAGATTGGGACCTGAATGTTGAAGGGTATGTGACATTTAAGAAGGACAGGAAGCTCGGAAAAGTTGGAGGGGTGGCCATGTTAATTAATGATGGTACTAGCACATTAGAGAGGGATGACCTAAGTTCAGGAAAGCCGGATGTAGAAGCGGTTTGGGTTGAGATGAGAAACGATAAAGACAAGAAGTCACTTGTGTGAATAGTGTCCAGAGTTTGCAATTAGAAAAGACGAGAGGAATTTGGTGCAGCTTCATGTGTCTGCGACGATGATGTCTTGGCGAGAATCTTATATGTAACCCATTAATATCCACAATGCCAGCTGGAGTGGAACTGCTGCCAAGTGTTGGACGTGAGGGACAAGTGGGACTGCAGGGGGTATGAGGAACAGAGGGGAACACCTGGGAGATACTCGACTGAAACACAGAGTTAAACAGGTAAGCAGTGCAGAGAGGAGGGGGGCATGGGTGAGGGGCAGGGTGAGGCCAGGTCTAGGGGAAGGGGGGTTGGGGTCTGGTCGAGGGGAGGGGGGTCAGGGTGAGGTTGATGGGAAGGGGGGTCGAGGTGAGGTGGAAAGGAGGGGAGGGGGTTGGCGTGAATCCAAGGGGAGGGGTCGGGTTGAGGTCAGGGATCGGGGTATGGTCAAAGGGAGGGAGATCAGGGTGAGGTCAAGGGGAAGGGGGTTCAAGGGAAAGTGGAAGGAAAGGGAGGGAATTGGCGTGAGGTGGAGGGAAAGGGGGCTCGGAATGTACCCAAGGGGTGGGAGGTTCGGGGAGGGGGGGAAGGGGGGTGGAGTGGGGGGGGGGGGGGGGGGGGGGGGGTCAGGGGAAAGGGGAGTGGGGGGGCACTGCCTAAATCGGTGGTTGAGGCTAAAACGCTCGTCTCATTAAAAAGGAACCTAGATCTGCATCTGAAGTGCTGTAACCTGCAAGGCTACGGACCAGGTGCTGGGAAATGGGATTGAAATGAACAGCTAGTTTCTTTTGTTTGGCCGAGGAAGACATGATGAGCTGAGTGACCCCCTTCTGCGTCATAACTTCTCTCTGGTTCTTGGGGATGAGGTAGGTTCAAGGGGAGGGGGTTTTGGGGTGAGGTGGGTTAGAGGGAGGGGGTTTGGGGTGAGGTGGGTTCAAGGGAGGGGGTTTGGGGTGAAGTGGGTTCGAGGGAGGGGGTTTGGGGTGAGGTGGGTTCAAGGGAGGGGGTTTGAGGTGAAGTGGGTTCAAGGGAGGGGGTTTGGGGTGAGGCCGGCTGTGGGGAGGGGGT
This sequence comes from Carcharodon carcharias, assembly GCF_017639515.1. Classification (NCBI taxonomy): domain Eukaryota; kingdom Metazoa; phylum Chordata; class Chondrichthyes; order Lamniformes; family Lamnidae; genus Carcharodon; species Carcharodon carcharias. The sequence continues at coordinate 12,878,721 of NC_054471.1, forward strand.
TTGGGGTGAGGCGGCTGGAGGGAGGGGGTTTGGGGTGAGGCGGCTGGAGGGAGGGGGTTTGGGGTGAGGCTGGCTGGAGGGAGGGGGTTTGGGGTGAGGCTGGCTGGAGGGAGGGGTTTTGGGGTGAGGTGGGTTTGAAGGAGGGGGTTTGGGGTGAGGTGGGTTTGAGGGAGGGGGTTTGGGGTGAGGTGGGTTCGAGGGAGGGGGTTTGGGGTGAGGTGGGTTCAAGGGAGGGGGTTTGGGGTGAAGTGGGTTTGAGGGAGGGGTTTTGGGGTGAGGTGGGTTCAAGGGAGGGGGTTTGGGGTGAAGTGGGTTCAAGGGAGGGGGTTTGGGTGAGGCCGGCTGTGGGGAGGGGGTTTGGGGTGAGGCGGCTGGAGGGAGGGGGTTTGGGGTGAGGCTGGCTGGAGGGAGGGGGTTTGGGGTGAGGCTGGCTGGAGGGAGGGGGTTTGGGGTGAGGTGGGTTTGAGGGAGGGGGTTTGGGGTGAGGTGGGTTTGAGGGAGGGGGTTTGGGGTGAGGTGGGTTTGAGGGAGGGGGTTTGGGGTGAGGCGGCTGGAGGGAGGGGGTTTGGGGTGAGGCCGGCTGTGGGGAGGGGGTTTGGGGTGAGGCGGCTGGAGGGAGAGGGTTTGGGGTGAGGTGGGTTAGAGGGAGGGGGTTTGGGGTGAGGTGGGTTAGAGGGAGGGGGTTTGGGGTGAAGTGGGTTTGAGGGAGGGGGTTTGGGGTGAGGTGGGTTTGAGGGAGGGGGTTTGGGGTGAGGTGGGTTTGAGGGAGGGGGTTTGGGGTGAGGTGGGTTTGAGGGAGGGGGTTTGGGGTGAGGTGGGTTTGAGGGAGGGGGCTTGGGGTGAGGCTGGCTGGAGGGAGGGGGTTTGGGGTGAGGCTGGCTGGAGGGAGGGGGTTTAGGGTGAGGTGGGTTCGAGGGAGGGGGTTTGGGGTGAGGTGGGTTCGAGGGAGGGGGTTTGGGGTGAGGCCGGCTGGAGGGGGGGGGTTTGGGGTGAGGTGGGTTTGAGGGAGGGGGTTTGGGGTAAGGTGGGTTTGAGGGAGGAGGCTGTGTTTAGTGCAGGTCCAGGGAAGGCTGTTGCAGATGGGGGTAAAAGGCTCTGGTTGGAGTGAGGCGTGAAGTTAAGGTGTGCGCGTGAGGTCTTTCTCTGTGACGATAATTTAATGTTCCTCCATCTCTCAGTACCTCCGTGATAGTGGCGAGCAATATGTGGATATTGGAATTCTTGCTGCTGATCTCCAACGATTGTACAGGTGAGTCCTGTCCTGTGCAAACCCTCCCTTCCTTGAGTTGTCTGGTGCATGTGTTCTCTGGTGTGCCCACAGAGCTCATTAATTCCTGAGCCTTGACTCCCGGTTTCCTCTGTTTGTTGATCTAAGCTAGGAGCAGGGAGACAGGTGTCATTGCCAGTCTGCCCCATCTCGCTTTCTCCTTCAATATTGAGAATTATTCGTGCCTCAGTAACAGAACCAGACACCTCGGTTGCTTCCTGTTGACTGAACAGCTCTCGGGAAAGCCCTTCCCCCAAACCCTCGGTCCTCTTTTATTCTCCCTCCCTATTCCCATCTTTTCTCTTGAGACTGAGATAAGGAGAAATTGCTTCACTGAGACAGTTGTGAATCTTTTAAATTCCCTACCCCAGAAATGCTCTATGATTGAGTTTTTCAAAACGGTTTGATGGATTTTTCGATATTAAGGGATGTAGGATAGTTCAGTAAAGTGAAATTGAGGTGGAAAATCCGTCATGGTCATATTGGATGGCAGAGCATTCAGGAGGCTTCTGAGAGAATGTCAGTGCAAAGCCATTTCTGTTGTGTTGTTTCACCTTGTATCTGAAGTGAGAGTTTGAACAATGTAAACATTTCTCTCTTCACCCCTCTCTCCCTTCCCAACATTAGCTCAGACTATGGCCGCAGGAAGAGGAATGCCTTCAGGATCCAGGTGGATAAAGGTGAGTCAGCTGTGCGGTTGAGTGTGAGAGGGTCCTCGCTGCATGATGGGCACAACGGAATCGCTCAGGAAGGGAGGGACCTCTCGGGCAGAACTATGCTGCTTCCCATTGGCTCAGTTTGAATTTGCCAGTCTCCCAGAGATACCGGGTTCTGGAGACGAGGATGGCCATCCACTTCTCTCGCTGCTTGCTCCCCGTGTGTGACCTGAGCCACTGAGGGCTATCTTGCACCTAAGATGGGTGAGGGGCAGGTAGAAAGATGAGCCTGATGCCATCCCACACCCTATCTCTCAGTTGAGTCACTGGGTGGTGAACAGGAGCACGAATCCATGTTGACTGACACTCTCCTTTGCCACCGAGGCTCATTTTAGTGCTGGCTTGCCCTGGCTGAGGCAGCTTAACCAGGCCAGACTGACTACTGAGCCTGAGATCTGAACCTTGCACACCTCCACATCTCTGATTTTCATCGCTCCACCATTGGCAGTTGTGCTTTTAGATGCTGAGGCTCGAAACTCTGGAATTTCCATCCTAAACCCCTTTATCCCTCTTCTTTTAAAACTCTCTGTAAAACAATCTCTTTATCCCTCTCCTCCTTTTAAAACCCTCTGTAAAATGGATCAGATCTCAGCCCTGCAGTCATGAATGGTGGTGGACAACTAAACAACTCACAGGATGAGGAGGCTCCACAAACATCTCCATCGTCAGGATCAAGGAGCCCTAGCAAAACTGGAGTCAATGGGAATGGGGGGAAAAACTCTCTGCTGGTTGGAGTCATACCAACATGGTTGTGGTTGTTGGAGGTCAATCATCTCAGTCCCAAGACATCACTGCAGGAGTCCCTCAGGGTCATGCCCTAGACTCAACCATCTTCAGCTGCTTCATCAATGACCTTCCTTCCATCATAAGGTCAGCAGTGAGATGTTCGCTGATGATTACACAATGTTCAGCACCATTCATGACTCCTCAGATACTGAAGCTGTCCATGTCCAAATGCAGCAAGACCTGGACAACATCCAGGCTTGGGCTGACAAGTGGCAAGCAACATTCACACCACACAAGTGTCAGGCAATGACCATCTCCAACAAAAGATAGAATCTAACCATTGCCCCTTGACATTCAATGGCATTCCCATCACTGAATCCCCCTCACTATCATCCTGGGGGTTACTATTGACCAGAACTGAACTCAACTAGCCAGATAAATACTGTGGCTGCAAGAGCAGGTCAGAGGCTAGGCAAGTAACTCACTTCCTGACTCCCCAAAGCCTGTCCACCATCTATCTACAAGGTACAGGTCAGGAATGTGATGAAGTACTCTCCACTTGCCTGGATGAGTGCATCTCCCACTTAAGAAGCTTGGCACTATCAGGACAAAGCAGCCCGCTTAATTGGCACCACATCCGTCAACATTCACTCCCTCCACCACCGGCGCACAGTAGCAGCAGTGTGTACCATCGACAAGATGTACTGCAGCAATTCACCAAGGCTCCCTTGACAGCACCTTCCAAACCCACGACTGCTACTATCTAGAGGGACAAGGGCAGCAGACACATGGGAACACCACCACCTGGAAGTTCCACTCCAAGTCACTCACCATCCTGACTTGGAAATATATCGCTGTTCCTTCACTGTCGCTGGGTCAAAATCCTGGAACTCCCTCCCTAATAGCACTATAGGTGTACCTACATGACATGGACTGCAGTGGTTCAAGAAGGCAGCTCACCACCACCTTCTCAAGGGCAATTGGGGATGGGCAATAAATGCTGGCCCAGTCAGCAATGCCCACATTCCATGAATGAATGAAATAGCACAATTTCTTTATCCCTCTCCTCTTTTTAAAACTCTGTAAAACAATCTTTGTAGTCAAGTTTTTGACACTTGTCCGAATATCTCCTTATGTGGTTTGTTGTCAAATCTTGCTTGTTAACATTTCTGGGCGTTATATAAATGCCAGTTGCTACAGTGAGTTTACTCCACAAGTTATTGGGTAATGTTAGACCAGAAAGTATCTTGTCTTAAATTTAAAGTTGTCAAGTGAACTCAGACCAAACATATTGTTTGCTGTGGCATCTTGAGTTTCCAGCCATTCGGTGTGTGTTTTACTGACCTGCAGTGACCTGTTTCTACAGTTTATCGATCCATCAGTAATGAAATGTTGAATTTTGAGGAGGAGCATCTTGCAAAACGGGCTCGACAGAGTCATACAGACAACGGGTAGGGAATCTGGGATTTCTGAGATCCGTGCGCATTAATACTGGAATGTGACATGGTTTGGTGATTGTAATCTTGTGGCGCTTGTTTTATATTCTGAATTGTTCCAGTTGTTGTTTTTCTGTCCCTCCTATACCCCCCAGTGACCCTTTTGGGGTCGAATGCCACTGGCGTCAGTTGCCCACTGTCCATCAGGGGTCTAACCCTTGGATAGGAGTGTCACTGGCATATTCTAACCTGATGTCAAAATTCAACAATTCCACTTCATTTGATTAATAAGTTAGAGAATATTGTACCAGTAACTTGAATACTTCAGCAAGGGATAAAAGATTTGCATCTCCCATCTCTTGTATTGAAACATCAATCGCAGAACACATACAAATCTCATGCACCCACACCAACTGTCAACTGGTCAGCTCACAACTACAACCTTGGACAACTTGAGATAAATGTCCAATCTCCTGAATCCATCCTGCAGCACCTTGCACAGGAGATGAGTCCACAGAGGTGTCCCAACTCTTTGGCGGACCTCGGCATCTTGTACTATATTGTTCTACAGACAGTAGAAACTGCTCTCACCGCCCGGCGCTGTCTCCGCCCGGCGCTGTCTCCGCCCGGCGCTGTCTCCGCCCGGCGCTGTCTCCGCCCGGCGCTGTCTCCGCCCGGCGCTGTCTCCGCCCGGCGCTGTCTCCGCCCGGCGCTCTCTCCGCCCGGCGCTGTCTCCGCCCGGCGCTGTCTCCGCCCGGCGCTGTCTCCGCCCGGCGCTCTCTCCGCCCGGCGCTCTCTCCGCCCGGCGCTCTCTCCGCCCGACGCTCTCTCCGCCCGACGCTCTCTCCGCCCGACGCTCTCTCCGCCCGACGCTCTCTCCGCCCGACGCTCTCTCCGCCCGACGCTCTCACCGCTTGACGCTTTCTTTGTTCTTTTGTTAGCCCAAACAACAATTTCACTTTGTGCTATCTGAAGCAATTTGATACAATTCTGGTGTTTGTTGCCTACAGGACTAATAGTTAATTCCAACACCAGTTGTCTTCTCTTGCTTAGCCTGCTTATTCTGAAGAGCTGTTTTAGACACATGCTGTAACTTGTTTACTCATTAAGTTACCAGACTTTCTGCTGATGTCATTATCCTAACACAAGTAATTTTATACTAAAACCCTTAAAACCCACAATGTGCGTTGCAGGCGAGTCTGTCTAATTCTGTCTTAAGTATTGCTAAAAAAGAGTCATGTTGAAGCTTTTAATCTTGCATTCATCAGGACACTTGGCAAGAATACCAATATGAGGTGAAAACAACAATTTATACTGTTTGTGAAGGGAGTGCTGAATGGTTGGCAAATGGACTCTGATTGGTAGAGATGTTGCCATGGAGAATACACCAACTCATGGTGATTGACAGTTAAATGCCGAGCGTTGTTTGAAATTTAAACCAGGCAGCTTGACCCAGCAAATGGCTGTCACTTAACTTGTTTAGCTGGAACAGGCGCAATGTGTGGACATGTTCCTTCTGCAAAGAACAGGGCCCCTGTGTAATAATATATGTAGCTTCCAGAACACGCAAATGAGCCACACTGTGAGCCTGACTGACAATCTTAAGTTGAGCGCCAGTGTTATTCTGAGGATTAATCAGCAAATGTCCAATCGCAGAATCACATTTTATGTTGGACACTGTGTTTTGAGATTTGCAAGCATGGGCTGGTTGGATACGGTGTGTACCCTGCCGGTTGTGAACAGCAGCTGGGACATGCTGTTTGATATGATCTGCCAGTCTTTGGGATGTACGACCTACAGACTTAGCATCACACAGGCACTGAAGCTCATATACCACATTATTCATTTGTGTGGTAGGCAGAACGTCTTTTTGGCTTGACAGCCACATCCTGTTAGTGGTGAATCCCACTACTGTTACTATGCTGCAGCGTGAAACAGCTAGCTTCACCTGTTGCTCCAATTTTTCAGATACCTTGCCAGACACCTACCCAGGGTAATCTGAGGGAGACTGGACACTTTTCAGGGCCGAAAGTAACGGCCTTAGGCCCGTTCATGAGCTTGCGTAATATGCAGTGTGAAATGATCTGATCACTGTGGCCATTATCCCGCAAGATGTGTTTGATGTGCCCTATTTCAGCATCAAGCTTGCACGATGAGCAAATGGATCAGGCCCTATTTACAAGGTTGCTGATAAGATCCATCTTATAATGCAGGGGACTGTAAAAACCCCAATGTGTGTACTAACCAGTGAAGGTAGGCTTGCAGTAGAACATGGTAGAGAACCCCCTGGCAGTTTTCTCAACTAGTTATGTCAAGGAAGTATCTAACCCCGTGCTGTACCTGTCCTGGGAGTGTTTGATGGGGACAGTGTAGAGGGAGCTTTACTCTGTATCTAACCCCGTGCTGTACCTGTCCTGGGAGTGTTTGATGGGGACAGTATAGAGGGAGCTTTACTCTGTATCTAACCCCGTGCTAATGCCCTAATGGATTGTCTGCCTTAATTGCTCTTCAATCCATGACAACTTCTATTTTGCAGTGGGGACCCGGCCTCTGATTCGTCTGACAGTGAGGATTACCCAGAATACCCGGTAGGTTGATTCGGATTTAATGATCAATTATTTGACGTGATTTCCAGATTAGTGTCAGCCTTTGCTCAGTGAGACCTGCTTGCCTGAAGCTGTGGAGGGTGGAGGGGGCAGAGGGAATGTGTGGAGGGAATCGGTAAGTCAGGGGAGTGGAGGGAGCAGTTGGAGGGGGCAGCGGGAGGGAGGGTGGAGGGGATTGGTAAATCGGGGGAGTGGAGGGAGCAGTCGGAGGGGGCAGCGGGAGGGAGGGTGGAGGGGATTGGTAAATCGGGGGAGTGGAGGGAGCAGTCGGAGGGGGCAGCGGGAGGGAGGGTAGAGGGAATCGCTAGGTTGTTGGGTGGAGGGAGCAGCGGGAGGGAGGGTAGAGGGAATCGCTAGGTTGTTGGGTGGAGGGGGCAGCGGGAGGGAGGGTGGAGGGAATCGCTAGGTTGTTGGGTGGGGGGGGCAGCGGGAGGGAGGGTGGAGGGGGCAGCGGGAGGGAGGGTGGAGGGGGCAGCGGGAGGGAGGGTGGAGGGAATCGCTAAAGTGTTGGGTGGAGGCGATAGTGAGGGTATGGAGGAGGCAGCGGTGGGGGGAGTGTGGAGGGAATTGGTAAATTGCTATGGGCGGTGGAGGCAGCGGGGGTTATAGAGGGGGCAGCGGTGGGGGGAGTGTGGAGGGGGCGGTGGAGGGAGTGTGGAGGGGGCGGTGAGGGAGTGTGGAGGGGGCGGTGAGGGAGTGTGGAGGGGGCGGTGAGGGAGTGTGGAGGGGGCGGTGAGGGAGTGTGGAGGGGGCGGTGAGGGAGTGTGGAGGGGGCGGTGAGGGAGTGTGGAGGGGGCGGTGAGGGAGTGTGGAGGGGGCGGTGAGGGAGTGTGGAGGGGGCGGTGAGGGAGTGTGGAGGGGGCGGTGAGGGAGTGTGGAGGGGGCGGCGGGGGAGTGTGGAGGGGGCGGCGGGGGAGTGTGGAGGGGGCGGCGGGGGAGTGTGGAGGGGGCGGCGGGGGAGTGTGGAGGGGGCGGCGGGGGAGTGTGGAGGGGGCGGCGGGGGAGTGTGGAGGGGGCGGCGGGGGAGTGTGGAGGGGGCGGCGGGGGAGTGTGGAGGGGGCGGCGGGGGAGTGTGGAGGGGGCGGCGGGGGAGTGTGGAGGGGGCGGCGGGGGAGTGTGGAGGGGGCGGCGGGGGAGTGTGGAGGGGGCGGCGGGGGAGTGTGGAGGGGGCGGCGGGGGAGTGTGGAGGGGGCGGCGGGGGAGTGTGGAGGGGGCGGCGGGGGAGTGTGGAGGGGGCGGCGGGGGAGTGTGGAGGGGGCGGCGGGGGAGTGTGGAGGGGGCGGCGGGGGGAGTGTGGAGGGGGCGGCGGGGGAGTGTGGAGGGGGCGGCGGGGGAGTGTGGAGGGGCGGCGGGGGAGTGTGGAGGGGCGGCGGGGGAGTGTGGAGGGGGCGGCGGGGGAGTGTGGAGGGGGCGGCGGGGGAGTGTGGAGGGGGCGGCGGGGGAGTGTGGAGGGGGCGGCGAGGGAGTGTGGAGGGGGCGGCGAGGGAGTGTGGCGGGGCGGCGAGGGAGTGTGGAGGGGGCGGCGAGGGAGTGTGGCGGGAATGGGTTGGCCGTTGGGGTGGCGCTGTGTGAATGGGATGGGTTTGTTGGCTCCTGATGTGGCTCCCTGGCTGTGGGACGTGGTTTGGTGGGTCGGGGTTTGGTGGCTCCCTGGCCGTGGTTCGGGGTTTGATGGCTCCCTGGCCGTGGGTCAGGGTTTGTTGGCTCCCTGGCCGTGGGTCGGGGTTTGTTGGCTCCCTGGCCGTGGGTCGGGGTTTGTTGGCTCCCTGGCCGTGGGTCGGGGTTTGATGGCTCCCTGGCCGTGGGACGGGGTTTGATGGCTCCCTGGCCGTGGTTCGGGGTTTGATGGCTCCCTGGCCGTGGGTCGGGGTTTGTTGGCTCCCTGGCCGTGGGTCGGGGTTTGATGGCTCCCTGGCCGTGGGTCGGGGTTTGATGGCTCCCTGGCCGTGGGTCGGGGTTTGTTGGCTCCCTGGCCGTGGGTCGGGGTTTGGTGGGTCGGGGTTTGGTGGGTCATGGCCATGGGTCGGGGTTTGGTGGGTCGGGGTTTGGTGGGTCGGGGTTTGGTGGGTCGGGGTTTGGTGGGTCGGGGTTTGGTGGGTCGGGGTTTGGTGGGTCGGGGTTTGGTGGGTCGGGGTTTGGTGGGTCGGGGTTTGGTGGGTCGGGGTTTGGTGGGTCGGGGTTTGGTGGGTCGGGGTTTGGTGGGTCGGGGTTTGGTGGGTCGGGGTTTGGTGGGTCGGGGTTTGGTGGGTCGGGGTTTGGTGGGTCGGGGTTTGGTGGGTCGGGGTTTGGTGGGTCGGGGTTTGGTGGGTCGGGGTTTGGTGGGTCGGGGTTTGGTGGGTCGGGGTTTGGTGGGTCGGGGTTTGGTGGGTCGGGGTTTGGTGGGTCGGGGTTTGGTGGGTCGGGGTTTGGTGGGTCGGGGTTTGGTGGGTCGGGGTTTGGTGGGTCGGGGTTTGGTGGGTCGGGGTTTGGTGGGTCGGGGTTTGGTGGATCCGGGTTTGTTGGCTCCCTGGCCGTGGGTCGGTGTTTGGTGGGTCGGTGTTTGGTGGGTCGGGGTTTGGTGGGTCGGGGTTTGGTGGGTCGGGGTTTGGTGGGTCGGGGTTTGGTGGGTCGGGGTTTGGTGGGTCGGGGTTTGTTGGCTCCCTGGCCGTGGGTCAGGGTTTGTTGACTCCCTGGTCGTGGGTCGGGGTTTGTTGGCTCCCTGGCCGTGGGTCGGTGTTTGGTGGGTCGGGGTTTGTTGTCTCCCTGGCCGTGGGTCGGGGTTTGGTGGGTCCGGGTTTGTTGGCTCCCTGACCGTGGGTCGGGGTTTGGTGGGTCGGGGTTTGGTGGCTCCCTGGCCGTGGGTCGGGGTTTGGTGGGTCGGGGTTTGTTGGCTCCCTGGCCGTGGGTCGGGGTTTGGTGGGTTCCTGGCCGTGGGTCGGGGTTTGTTGGCTTCCTGGCCGTGGGTCGGGGTTTGTTGGCTCCCTGGCCGTGGGTCTGGGTTTGTTGGCTCCCTGGCCGTGGGTCAGGGTTTGTTGGCTCCCTGGCCATGGGTCGGGGTTTGTTGGCTCCCTGGCCGTGGGTCGGGGTTTGGTGGGTTGGGGTTTGTTGGCTCCCTGGCCGTGGGTCGGGGTTTGGTGGGTCGGGGTTTGGTGGGTCGGGTTTGGGGGGTCGGGGTTTGGGGGGTCGGGGTTTGGGGGGTCGGAGTTTGGGGGGTCGGGGTTTGGGGGGTCGGGGTTTGGGGGTCGGGGTTTGGGGGTTTGGGGTTTGGTGGGTCGGGGTTTGGTGGCTCTCTGGCCGTGGGTCGGGATTCGTTGGCTCCCTGGCCGTGGGTCGGGGTTCGTTGGCTCCCTGGCCGTGGGTCGGGGTTTGGTGCGTCGGGGTTTGTTGGTTCCCTGGCCGTGGGAGGGGTTTGTTGGCTCCCTGGCCGTGGGATGGGGTTTGTTGGCTCCCTGGCCGTGGGTCGGGGTTTGTTGGCTCCCTGGCCGTGGGTCGGGGTTTGTTGGCTCCCTGGCCGTGGGTCGGGGTTTGGTGGGTCGGGGTTTGTTGGCTCCCTGGCCGTGGGTCGGGGTTTGGTGGGTCGGGGTTTGTTGGCTCCCTGGCCGTGGGTCGGGGTTTGGTGGTTAGGGGTTTGTTGGCTCCCTGGCCGTGGGATGGGGTCTGTTGGCTCCCTGGCCGTGGGATGGGGTTTATTGGCTCCCTGGCCGTGGGTCGGTGTTTGTTGTCTCCCTGGCCGTAGGTCGGGGTTTGGTGTGTCGGGGTTTGGTGGGTTGGGGTTTGTTGGCTCCCTGGCCGTTGGTCGGGGTTTGGTGGGTCGGGGTTTGGTGGGTCGGGGTTTGGTGGGTCGGGGTTTGGTGGGTCGGGGTTTGGTGGGTCGGGGTTTGGTGGGTCGGGGTTTGGTGGGTCGGGGTTTGGTGGGTCGGGGTTTGGTGGGTCGGGGTTTGGTGGGTCGGGGTTTGGTGGGTCGGGGTTTGGTGGGTCGGGGTTTGGTGGGTCGGGGTTTGGTGGGTCGGGGTTTGGTGGGTCGGGGTTTGGTGGCTCCCTGGCCGTGGGTCGGGGTGTGGTGGGTCGGGGTGTGGTGGGTCGGGGTGTGGTGGGTCGGGGTGTGGTGGGTCGGGGTGTGGTGGGTCGGGGTGTGGTGGGTCGGGGTGTGGTGGGTCGGGGTGTGGTGGGTCGGGGTGTGGTGGGTCGGGGTGTGGTGGGTCGGGGTGTGGTGGGTCCGGGTTTGTTGGCTCCCTGGCCGTGGGTCGGGGTTTGGTGGGTCGTGGTTTGGTGGGTCGGGGTTTGTTGGCTCCCTGGCCGTGGGTCGGGGTTTGTTGACTCCCTGGCCGTGGGTCGGGGTTTGTTGGCTCCCTGGCCGTGGCTCGGAGTTTGTTGGGTCGGGGTTTGTTGGCTCCCTGGCCGTGGGTTGGGGTTTGGTTTGTCTGGGTTTGTTGGCTCCCTGGCCGTTGGTCGGGGTTTGGTGGGTCGTGGTTTGGTGGCTCCCTGGCCATGGGTCGGGATTTGGTGGGTCGGGGTTTGTTGGGTTGGGGTTTGGTGGGTCCCTGGCCATGGGTCGGGGTTTGTTGGCACCCTGGCCATGGGTCGGGGTTTGGTGGGTTGGGGTTTTGTGGCTCCCGGGCCGTGGGTCGGGGTTTGTTGGCTCCCTGGCCGTGGGTCGGGGTTTGTTGTCTCCCTGGCCGTGGGTTGGGATTTGTTGTCTCCCTGGCCGTGGGTCGGGGTTTGTTGGCTCCCTGGCCGTGGGTCGGGGTTTGTTGGCTCCCTGGCCGTGGGTCGGGGTTTGTTGGCTCCCTGGCCGTGGGTCGGGGTTTGTTGGCTCCCTGGCCGTGGGTCGGGGTTTGTTGGCTCCCTGGCCGTGGGTCGGGGTTTGTTGGCTCCCTGGCCGTGGGTCGGGGTTTGTTGGCTCCCTGGCCGTGGTTCGGGGTTTGTTGGCTCCCTGGCCGTGGGTCGGGGTTTGTTGGCTCCCTGGCCGTGGGTCGGGGTTTGTTGTCTCCCTGGCCGTGGGTCGGTGTTTGTTGGCTCCCTGGCCGTGGGTCGGGGTTTGGTGGGTCGGGGTTTGGTGGGTCGGGGTTTGGTGGGTCGGGGTTTGGTGGGTCGGGGTTTGGTGGCTCCCTGGCCGTGGGTCGGGATTTGGTGGGTCGGGGTTTGTTGGATCCCTGGCCGTGGGTCGGGGTTTGGTGGGTCGGGCTTTGGTGGGTCGGGGTTTGGTGGATCCGGGTTTGTTGGCTCCCTGGCCGTGGGTCGGTGTTTGGTGGGTCGGGGTTTGGTGGGTCGGGGTTTGGTGGGTCGGGGTTTGGTGGGTCGGGGTTTGGTGGGTCGGGGTTTGGTGGGTCGGGGTTTGGTGGGTCGGGGTTTGTTGGCTCCCTGGCCGTGGGTCGGGGTTTGTTGGCTCCCTGGCCGTGGGTCGGGGTTTGTTGACTCCCTGGTCGTGGGTCGGGGTTTGTTGGCTCCCTGGCCGTGGGTCGGTGTTTGGTGGGTCGGGGTTTGTTGTCTCCCTGGCCGTGGGTCGGGGTTTGGTGGGTCCGGGTTTGTTGGCTCCCTGACCGTGGGTCGGGGTTTGGTGGGTCGGGGTTTGGTGGCTCCCTGGCCGTGGGTCGGGGTTTGGTGGGTCGGGGTTTGTTGGCTCCCTGGCCGTGGGTCGGGGTTTGGTGGGTTCCTGGCCGTGGGTCGGGGTTTGTTGGCTTCCTGGCCGTGGGTCGGGGTTTGTTGGCTCCCTGGCCGTGGGTCGGGGTTTGTTGGCTCCCTGGCCGTGGGTCAGGGTTTGTTGGCTCCCTGGCCATGGGTCGGGGTTTGTTGGCTCCCTGGCCGTGGGTCGGGGTTTGGTGGGTTGGGGTTTGTTGGCTCCCTGGCCGTGGGTCGGGGTTTGGTGGGTCGGGGTTTGGTGGGTCGGGGTTTGGTGGGTCGGGTTTGGGGGGTCGGGGTTTGGGGGGTCGGGGTTTGGGGGGTCGGGGTTTGGGGGGTCGGGGTTTGGGGGGTCGGGGTTTGGGGGGTCGGGGTTTGGGGGTCGGGGTTTGGGGGTTTGGGGTTTGGTGGGTCGGGGTTTGGTGGCTCTCTGGCCGTGGGTCGGGATTCGTTGGCTCCCTGGCCGTGGGTCGGGGTTCGTTGGCTCCCTGGCCGTGGGTCGGGGTTTGGTGCGTCGGGGTTTGTTGGTTCCCTGGCCGTGGGAGGGGTTTGTTGGCTCCCTGGCCGTGGGATGGGGTTTGTTGGCTCCCTGGCCGTGGGTCGGGGTTTGTTGGCTCCCTGGCCGTGGGTCGGGGTTTGTTGGCTCCCTGGCCGTGGGTCGGGGTTTGGTGGGTCGGGGTTTGTTGGCTCCCTGGCCGTGGGTCGGGGTTTGGTGGGTCGGGGTTTGTTGGCTCCCTGGCCGTGGGTCGGGGTTTGGTGGTTAGGGGTTTGTTGGCTCCCTGGCCGTGGGATGGGGTCTGTTGGCTCCCTGGCCGTGGGATGGGGTTTATTGGCTCCCTGGCCGTGGGTCGGTGTTTGTTGTCTCCCTGGCCGTAGGTCGGGGTTTGGTGTGTCGGGGTTTGGTGGGTTGGGGTTTGGTGGGTCGGGGTTTGGTGGGTCGGGGTTTGGTGGGTCGGGGTTTGGTGGGTCGGGGTTTGGTGGGTCGGGGTTTGGTGGGTCGGGGTTTGGTGGGTCGGGGTTTGGTGGGTCGGGGTTTGGTGGGTCGGGGTTTGGTGGGTCGGGGTTTGGTGGGTCGGGGTTTGGTGGGTCGGGGTTTGGTGGGTCGGGGTTTGGTGGCTCCCTGGCCGTGGGTCGGGGTGTGGTGGGTCGGGGTGTGGTGGGTCGGGGTGTGGTGGGTCGGGGTGTGGTGGGTCGGGGTGTGGTGGGTCGGGGTGTGGTGGGTCGGGGTGTGGTGGGTCGGGGTGTGGTGGGTCGGGGTGTGGTGGGTCGGGGTGTGGTGGGTCGGGGTGTGGTGGGTCTGGGTTTGTTGGCTCCCTGGCCGTGGGTCGGGGTTTGGTGGGTCGTGGTTTGGTGGGTCGGGGTTTGTTGGCTCCCTGGCCGTGGGTCGGGGTTTGTTGACTCCCTGGCCGTGGGTCGGGGTTTGTTGGCTCCCTGGCCGTGGCTCGGAGTTTGTTGGGTCGGGGTTTGTTGGCTCCCTGGCCGTGGGTTGGGGTTTGGTTTGTCTGGGTTTGTTGGCTCCCTGGCCGTGGGTCGGGGTTTGGTGGGTCGTGGTTTGGTGGCTCCCTGGCCATGGGTCGGGATTTGGTGGGTCGGGGTTTGTTGGGTTGGGGTTTGGTGGGTCCCTGGCCATGGGTCGGGGTTTGTTGGCACCCTGGCCATGGGTCGGGGTTTGGTGGGTTGGGGTTTTGTGGCTCCCGGGCCGTGGGTCGGGGTTTGTTGGCTCCCTGGCCGTGGGTCGGGGTTTGTTGTCTCCCTGGCCGTGGGTTGGGATTTGTTGTCTCCCTGGCCGTGGGTCGGGGTTTGTTGGCTCCCTGGCCGTGGGTCGGGGTTTGTTGGCTCCCTGGCCGTGGGTCGGGGTTTGTTGGCTCCCTGGCCGTGGGTCGGGGTTTGTTGGCTCCCTGGCCGTGGGTCGGGGTTTGTTGGCTCCCTGGCCGTGGGTCGGGGTTTGTTGGCTCCCTGGCCGTGGGTCGGGGTTTGTTGGCTCCCTGGCCGTGGGTCGGGGTTTGTTGGCTCCCTGGCCGTGGGTCGGGGTTTGTTGTCTCCCTGGCCGTGGGTCGGTGTTTGTTGGCTCCCTGGCCGTGGGTCGGGGTTTGGTGGGTCGGGGTTTGGTGGGTCGGGGTTTGGTGGGTCGGGGTTTGGTGGGTCGGGGTTTGGTGGCTCCCTGGCCGTGGGTCGGGATTTGGTGGGTCGGGGTTTGTTGGCTCCCTGGCCGTGGGTCGGGGTTTGGTGGGTCGGGCTTTGGTGGCTCCCTGGTCGTGGTTTGGTGGGTCGGGGTTTGGTGGGTCGGGGTTTGGTGGGTCGGGGTTTGGTGGGTCGGGGTTTGGTGGGTCGGGGTTTGGTGGGTCGGGGTTTGGTGGGTCGGGGTTTGGTGGGTCGGGGTTTGGTGGGTCGGGGTTTGTTGGCTCCCTGGCCGTGGGTCGGGGTTTGGTGGGTTGGGGTTTGGTGGATCGGGGTTTGTTGGCTCCCTGGCCGTGGGTCGGGGTTTGTTGGCTCCCTGGCCATGGGTCGGTGTTTGGTGGGTCGGGGTTTGTTGGCTCCCTGGCCGTGGGTCGGGGTTTGTCGGGTCGGGGTTTGTCGGGTCGGGGTTTGTCGGGTCGGGGTTTGTCGGGTCGGGGTTTGTCGGGTCGGGGTTTGTCGGGTCGGGGTTTGTCGGGTCGGGGTTTGTCGGGTCGGGGTTTGTCGGGTCGGGGTTTGTCGGGTCGGGGTTTGTTGGCTCCCTGGCCGTGGGTCGGGTTTTGTTGGCTCCCTGGCCGTGGGTCGTGGTTTGGTGGGTCCCTGGCCGTGGGTCGGGGTTTGGTGGGTCGGGGTTTGGTGGGTCGGGGTTTGGTGTGTCAGGGTTTGTTGGCTGCCTGGCCGTGGGTCAGGGTTTGGTGGGTCGGGGTTTGTTGGGTCAGGGTTTGTTGGCTCCCTGGCCGTGGGTCGGGGTTTGGTGGCTCCCTGGCCGTGGGTCGGGGTTTGGTGGCTCCCTGGCCCTGGGTCGGGGTTTGGTGGCTCCGTGGCCGTGGGTCAGGGTTTGGTGGGTCGGGTTTTGTTGGGTCGGGGTTTGTTGGCTCCCTGGCCGTGGGTCGGGGTTTGTTGGCTCCCTGACCGTGGGTCGGGGTTTGTTGGCTCCCTGGCCGTGGGTCAGGGTTCACTCTGACTGAATGACCACCACCTACGACTGAGTGATGTTTTATGTTTCCTTCATCCGCAGTTGACCAATCAGCTGAACTCCTCATTGCTGAGTCTCTATCGGAAAACCAACCCAGAGCCCACCTCCCCTTGGCCAGCCAAGAAAATGCCAGAGGGTGACAGCACAGACAGGCGGGCAGGCACAGGGACTGTTGGTCAGTCGGGAGGGACCCTGGGAGGTACAGGGCTGCCTGTGGGCGGTTGGTTTATAGACAGATCTTCAGGACTTCGTCACTCAGAGGGTGGTGTCGTCAATGAGAGAGAAACTGCACAGAGTTCTGAGGTAACAAGCCCATTTCTCCCAAACCAGTGAATACAATTTGTTATTTTTACCAAAAGAAATAAGGATTGAAATAATCCTGAAATTTCTGTAGCTGTGTGTTTCCTGCCCAGCCTTCTGTCTATTGTGGTTGCAGCTTTTAGCTCCACTGCAGGACTCCGGCACACAGACTGACTGGCCGGCTTAGCGAGAGTCTGCCCTTGGACTGGTGTTAAAGCCATTCGTATCCTGCTGGATGGTAAAGATCTTGTCTTTATTCTGGTTTTGTCTTCTATGGTCCAAGAGGGCAGGGATTGTAAAGTTTGCAAAGGATAAAGTAGCTCCGAAGGGAAAGGTACGAGTTAATGGGCTTTCAATAGCGGGCCAGAACGTGCCCTTTATAAGCAGGATGGATAATCATGGACTTTCTTTTCCTGGTACCTGGTAATTTACCTTATGATCCAATTTGGGACCAACAGCATAGGAAAGAATAGCAAAGAGATTCTGGGAAACTTGGAGCTAAAGTAAAGAACAGGAGCACAAAGATTATAATCTCTGGGTTATTACCTGAACCATTGTACAAATGGGCAGAGGTATAAGCAGATCAGGGAGGTGAACACATGACTGAAGGAAAGATACGGAAAGGAGGGCTCTATTCATGGGACACCAGCACCAGTGCTGGGGAGGGGAGGGGGCCGCGGGGAGGGGAGTCCCGGTGAAAGGATGAATCGGGTGGTCATGAGGAATTTAAACTTGTTAGTGGCTGGGCCAGGGCTCAGGTGGAAAAGGTGGTATAAATAATAGTTTGGAAGGAAGGAGAGAAATTGTGCTTTAGGTACTACAGGTCAAGGGAAAATGAAAACATTTGGTGATTAAACCAGGAGACAGAAATAAGAAATGTGTGAGTGAAACATCAGAGTTGAAGGACAGGCTTAGACTCTGGTCCAAATAAATGTTCCACGTGTAAACATGAGGTCTTGTGGTCCCTATCTCTGGGCCACAAGCTCCCAGTTCAAGTCCCATTTCAGGACTTGCTGTCCATGGAAGGTACATTCATAACGCGGCCAAACAGGCTGATTATCGAGCTGTAAATCCTTCCAGTGTGCCTGGTGGCCGGCACCAAGAGTTCCCTGGTCCGCCAAACATAACCATGGGCCGATGAAATGGTCACCATTACCCTCTCAGCAGCGGGATATGTAAACACACAGATATCGGGAAAATTGAAAGAATTACTGCCACAAATTCAACTTTACTGAGACATGGGTGCAAGACAGTCAGTCTGAGAGGGAAAGAGCAGAAAGAGAAATATCAAGGGGATGAGACAAAGTCAACGTGTATTTATGAAAGGGAAATCATTTTTGGCAAACCTACTGGAGTTTTTTTGAGGATGTAACTAGTAGAATAGATAAGGGAGAATCAGTGGATGTGGAGTACTTGGACTTTCAGAAAGCTTTTGATGAAGTCCCACATAAGAAGTTAGTGTGTAAAATTAAAGCACATGGGATTGGAGGCAGTATGGATTGAGAATTGGTTAGCAGACAGGAAGCAGAGTAGGGTCTTTTTCCAGAGTGGCAGGTGGTGACTAGTGGGTACTGCAGGGATTGGTGCTTGGGCCCCAGCTATTCACAATGTATATCAATGACTTATGAGGGAACAAAAAGTAATATTTCCAAATTTGCTGACAACACAAAACTTGGTGGGAATGGGAGCGATGAGGAGGGTGCTAAGAGGTTTCAAGGTGATTTAGACAGGTTGAGTGAGTGGGCAAGTACATGGCAGATGCAGTATAATGTGGATAGATGTGAAGTTATCCACTTCTGTAGGAAAGACAGAATGGCAGAGTATTATTTAAATGGTGATAGATTGGGAAATAATGATGTACAAAGGGACCTGGGTGTCCTTGTGCACCAACCACTGAAAGCAAGCATGAAGGAGCAGCAATCAGTTAAGAAGGCAAAAGGTCTATTGGCCTTCATTGTGAGAGGACCTGAGTACAGGAGCAAGGATGTCTTACTGCAGCTGTACAGGGCCCTGGAGAGACCACACCTGGAGAATTGTGTACAGTTTTGGTCTCCTGACCTAAGAAAGGATATACTTGCCACAGAGGGAGAGCAGTGAAAGTTCACCAGACTGATTCCTGGGGTGGCAGTACTATTGTATGAGGAGAGATTGGGCCAACTGGACCTGTATTCATTGGAGTTTAGAAGAATGAGAGGGGATCTCATTGAAATATATAAAATTCTGACAGGGCTGGACAGACTGGGTGCAGGGATGGTATTCCCTCTGGCTGGGGCGGGAGGGGGTCTAGAACAAGGGATCACAGTCTCAGGATATGGGGTAGACCATTTAGGACTGAGATGAGGAGAAACCTGTTCACTCAGAGGGTGGTGAGCTTGTGGAATTCTCTACCACAGAAGGCTGTGGAGGCCAAGTCACTGAATATATTTAAGAAGGAAATAGATTTCTAGACTCTAAAGATGTCAAGGGGTATTGGGAGAGTGCGAGTATGGCATTGAGCTAGAGGATCAGCCATGATCATATTGAATGGTGGGGCAGGCTTGAAGGACTGAATGACCTACTCCTGCTCCTATTTTCTATGTTTCTGGTTATAAGGACTACCGGAACAAAGAGGAAAATGGGAAAGAGGGAGGGTCAGCCTTTGTGATTAAGAATGAAACCGCTTCATTGATGAGAGAGGATCGAATGAGCGATAAGCAAGCAGCGGAGGCTATGGCTGGTACTTAGAAATACAAAAGGATTTGGCTCGTGGGAGGTGTGCAGAGACCTCCTGGTTATTGCTGTAGAACTGGTGGATTACTGGGATATGAATAGAGCGATTAGACAGATGTGTCATCAAGACAGAGTGGTTTTGAAGGGAGATTTTAACTCTTAAATAGTTTGGAATAAGTAGTTGTCAGAAAAGCAGTGAAGTTGTTGAGTATGTGCAGAGTAGTTTTCTGCAGCAGCCTGTCTTAGAACCAACAAGGAGGCAGGCCATATTCTATTTTCTCCTGAGCAATGAGCCATTTAGTTCACAACCTAACAGTACGTCATTTATCTCATAGCAATGATAATATGATTCAGGTCAATGTCGTATTTGAAAAGGAGAAATGTGAAACAGCTAAATCGCAGATTTGGGTACAGCTGATTTCAATCTGATAGACTGTCCACCGTAAACTGGGTAAATCTGTTAATGGGGAAAATGTTCGAAAAAGAATGAAAAGTGATACAGAACCAGTTTATTCCACAAGGGGGCAGCAGTTCTACTTGCCAAAGGAAGACATCCATGGGCAAATGAAAAGGTAAGAAATATAAAACAAAAAGCAAAAAATAGCACAGATGCTTGTGAATAGGTAAGGTAAAGTGACAAAGCAGATAGTAAGAGCAACAGTAACGGGCATATATATAAAAAAACTTGAAAGGAATATTGAAATTAATGCAAATCTTTACAATTACATTAGGAAAAGCAATGTGGGCCCCTTTAAAACTAGCAGCAGTGATATTGTCAGTGAAAGGAAGAAATGGTGTGCATGCTGAATAGTTACTCAGGATCAGTATTGACAGCAAAGGAAGAGGTCAGAATAACACACATCCCAAGGAAGTTAACATTGAATCAGGGACAGGAATTCAGCAAAATAACAGAAATTGAGAAATTCATGGTCTCAGAGAGCGACAATTCCCAGGGATAAAGGGATTGGATCCTAGGGTTTTAAAGGAGTAAAATGAGAACATTCTGGATGCTCGAATTACAATCGCCCAGGCTTTCAGTTTGGGAATTGTTCCTTTAGGTGGTAAGATTATGTATATCCCTCAAGGATAAACCTTCTGTTTTGGGGCTTTAACTCTTTAGTGTACTCACTAAGGTTTAGATGAATGGATAGAAAGTCATGTATCCAAATTTGTAAAGGCAAGGTAGGCAGCATTGTAAGCAGTGTTACTGGAATTAACTCAGCCCCTCCTGGTAACAGCTCTTCTCTCGTTCCCCCCACCGTATCCCCAGGGCCTGCCACATTGCTTGAGGCTGGGGGTTGAGTGAGGAGTTTGAGCTACAAATAAAGGCTGTTGTATTCTGTTACAGAGAACGGAAGACTCGCATGTGGATCGTTGTGTGAGAAAGAGAAGGAGATTGAAGAAGGGGAAGCAACGAGATGGAGCAGAGTCACAGGATGTGGATGGTCAGATAGAGTCATCCATACTGAACAGGAAAGGTGTGTTAGTAAAGCTGAGGACAGTTTAACCCTCCCTCAAAGCGGCTGCAGCAGACATTGCAGGCACACCAGTAACACCAATCTGTGCGCTCCTCAATGGCACCAACCCTCTGTCCTGCTGTGTCTGCTTCCCCTCGTTCCATCATCTATCCCTTCCTCACTCTCCCTTTGCCTGCTTCCAGTTAACCCAGCTCTTCATCAGCTGCCGCACCGCCCCCCCCCAAAACGGCCTCACCTGACCCCTCTTCATACACCCACCCCCCAGCCCAGCACAGCCCCTGGGCCTAACCTCTCCTTGCTTGGTCCCTCTCGCCATCCCCATGCCCTTGGAGCTGTCCCTTTCTTTCCTCCTGCCTGCCTGTTCCTCTCGCCCTCTACCTCCCTCCTCCTGCTGCCGCACTCACTCTTTACTCTTTTTTTCCAGTTGGGAGGAAAGGCTTTGAGTTGCAGCATTCAACGGTGAAGTTTGAAGATGTTGGTGGCAGTGAGGAAACTCTGAAGGTAAAGAGCAGCCGGGTAGACCAGATCTGACGATCTATAGAGTGTCGCGGGGCTGGGTTGTCCAGTCGTGATGATCTATAGGGTGTATGTGCAGCCGGGTAGCCCAGTCATAGTGATCTATAGGGTGTCTGTGCAGCTGGGTAGCCCAGTCGCGGTGATCTAAAGGGTGTCTGTGCAGCCGAGTAGTCCAATCGTGATGATCTATACTGTGTCTGTGCAGCCAGGTAGCCCGGCTCTGACGATCTATAGGGTGTCTGTGCAGCCGAGTAGCCCAGTCGTGGTGATCTATAGGGTGTCTGTGCAGCCGAGTAGCCCAGTCGTTGTGATCTATAGGGTGTCTGTGCAGCCGGGTAGCCCAGTTGTGATGATCTATAGGGTGCCTGTGCAGCTGGGTAGCCCGGTCGTGGCGACCTATAGGGTGTCTGTGCAGACGAGTAGCCCAGTCGTGATGATCTATAGGGTGTCTGCAGCCGGGCAGCCCAGTCGTGATTATCTATAGGGTGTCTCTGCAGCCAGGTAGCCAAGTTGTGATGATCTATAGGGTGTCTGTGCAGCTGGGTAGCCCGGTCGTGGCGACCTATAGGGTGTCTGTGCAGCTGGGTAGTCCGGTTTTGACGATCTATAGGGTGTCCGTGCAGCTGGATAGTCCAGTCGTGACGATCTATAGGATGTGCGTGCAGCTAGGTAGTCCAGTCGTGACGATCTGTAGGATGTCCGTGCAGATGGGTAATCGGGTCGTGACAATCTGTAGGGTGTCCGTGCAGATGGGTAGTCTGGTCGTGACGATCTGTAGGGTGTCCGTGCAGATGGGTAGTCCAGTCGTGACGATCTGTAGGGTGTCTGTGCAGATGGGTAGTCCGGTCGTGATTATCTGTAGGGTGTCCGTGCAGATGGGTAGTCCAGTCGTGACGATCTGTAGGGTGTCCGTGCAGATGGATAGTCCAGTCGTGCAGATGGGTAGTCTGGTCGTGACGATCTGTAGGGTGTCCGTGCAGATGGGTAGTCTGGTCGTGACGATCTGTAGGGTGTCCGTGCAGATGGGTAGTCTGGTCGTGACGATCTGTAGGGTGTCCGTGCAGATGGGTAGTCTGGTCGTGACGATCTGTAGGGTGTCCGTGCAGATGGGTAGTCCAGTAGTGATTATCTGTAGGGTGTCCGTGCAGATGGGTAGTCTGGTTGTGATTATCTGTAGGGTGTCCGTGCAGATGGGTAGTCTGGTCGTGACGATCTGTAGGGTGTCCGTGCAGATGGGTAGTCCAGTCGTGACGATCTGTAGGGTGTCCGTGCAGATGGGTAGTCCAGTCGCGATTATCTGTAGGGTGTCCGTGCAAATGGGTAGTCTGGTTGTGACGATCTGTAGGGTGTCCGTGCAGATGGGTAGTCTGGTCGTGACGATCTGTAGGGTGTCCGTGCAGATGGGTAGTCTGGTCGTGATGATCTGTAGGGTGTTCGTGCAGATGGGTAGTCTGGTCGTGATTATCTGTAGGGTGTCCGTGCAGATGGGTAGTCTGGTCGTGATTATCTGTAGGGTGTCCGTGCAGATGGGTAGTCTGGTCGTGACAATCTGTAGGGTGTCCGTGCAGATGGGTAGTCCAGTCGTGACAATCTGTAGGGTGTCCATACAGATGGGTAGTCCAGTCGTGAGGATCTATAGGGTGTCCGTGCAGATGGGTAGTCCAGTTGAGTTGATCTATAGGGTGTCCGTGCAGTTGGGTAGTCCAGTCGTGACGATATGTAGGGTGTCCATACAGACGGATAGTCTGGTCATGACGATCTGTAGGGTGTCCGTGCAGGTGGGTAGTCCAGTCGTGATTATCTGTAGGGTTTCCGTGCAGATGGGTAGTCCAGTCGTGACGATCTGTAGGGTGTCCGTGCCGATGGGTAGTCTGGTCGTGATTATCTGTAGGGTGTCCGTGCAGATGGGTAGTCTGGTCGTGACGATCTGTAGGGTGTCCATACAGATGGGTAGTCCAGTCGTGATTATCTGTAGGGTGTCCGTGCAGATGGGTAGTCTGGTCGTGACGATCTGTAGGGTGTCCATACAGATGGGTAGTCCAGTCGTGACGATCTGTAGGGTGTCCGTGCAGATGGGTAGTCTGGTCGTGACGATCTGTAGGGTGTCCGTGCAGATGGGTAGTCCAGTCGTGACGATCTGTAGGGTGTCCGTGCAGATGGGTAGTCCAGTCGTGATTATCTGTAGGGTGTCCGTGCAGATGGGTAGTCTGGTCGTGACAATCTGTAGGGTGTCCGTGCAGATGGGTAGTCTGGTCATGACGATCTGTAGGGTGTCCGTGCAGATGGGTAGTCCAGTCGTGACAATCTGTAGGGTGTCCATACAGATGGATAGTCTGGTCGTGACGATCTGTAGGGTGTCCGTGCAGATGGGTAGTCCAGTCGTGATTATCTGTAGGGTGTCCGTGAAGATGGGTAGTCTGGTCGTGACGATCTGTAGGGTGTCCGTGCAGATGGGTAGTCTGGTCGTGACGATCTGTAGGGTGTCCGTGCAGATGGGTAGTCCAGTCGTGACGATCTGTAGGGTGTCCGTGCAGATGGGTAGTCCAGTCGCGATTATCTGTAGGGTGTCCGTGCAAATGGGTAGTCTGGTTGTGACGATCTGTAGGGTGTCCGTGCAGATGGGTAGTCTGGTCGTGACGATCTGTAGGGTGTCCGTGCAGATGGGTAGTCTGGTCGTGACGATCTGTAGGGTGTTCGTGCAGATGGGTAGTCTGGTCGTGACGATCTGTAGGGTGTCCGTGCAGATGGGTAGTCTGGTCGTGATTATCTGTAGGGTGTCCGTGCAGATGGGTAGTCTGGTCGTGACAATCTGTAGGGTGTCCGTGCAGATGGGTAGTCCAGTCGTGACAATCTGTAGGGTGTCCATACAGATGGGTGGTCCAGTCGTGAGGATCTATAGGGTGTCCGTGCAGATGGGTAGTCCAGTTGAGTTGATCTATAGGGTGTCTGTGCAGATGGGTAGTCCAGTCGTGACGATCTGTAGGGTGTCCGTGCAGATGGGTAGTCTGGTCGTGACGATCTGTAGGGTGTCCGTGCAGATGGGTAGTCTGGTCGTGATTATCTGTAGGGTGTCCGTGCAGATGGGTAGTCTGGTCGTGATTATCTGTAGGGTGTCCCTGCAGATGGGTAGTCCAGTCGTGACGATCTGTAGGGTGTCCGTGCAGATGGGTAGTCCAGTCGTGACGATCTGTAGGTTGTCCGTGCAGATGGGTAGTCTGGTCGTGATTATCTGTAGGGTGTCCATACAGATGGATAGTCTGGTCATGACGATCTGTAGGGTGTCCGTGCAGATGGGTAGTCTGGTTGTGATTATCTGTAGGGTGTCCGTGCAGACGGGTAGTCTGGTTGTGATTATCTGTAGGGTGTCCGTGCAGATGGGTAGTCTGGTTGTGATTATCTGTAGGGTGTCCGTGCAGCTAGGTAGTCCAGTCGTGACGATCTGTAGGGTGTCCGTGCAGATGGGTAGTCCAGTCGTGATTATCTGTAGGGTGTCTGTGCAGATGGGTAGTCTGGTCGTGACGATCTGTAGGGTGTCCATACAGATGGGTAGTCCAGTCGTGACGATCTGTAGGGTGTCCGTGCAGATGTGTAGTCTGGTCGTGACGATCTGTAGGGTGTCCGTGCAGATGGGTAGTCCAGTCGTGACGATCTGTAGGGTGTCCGTGCAGATGGGTAGTCCAGTCGTGATTATCTGTAGGGTGTCTGTGCAGATGGGTAGTCTGGTCGTGACGATCTGTAGGGTGTCCGTGCAGATGGGTAGTCCAGTCGTGACGATCTGTAGGGTGTCCGTGCAGATGGGTAGTCTGGTCGTGACAATCTGTAGGGTGTCCGTGCAGATGGGTAGTCTGGTCGTGACAATCTGTAGGGTGTCCGTGCAGATGGGTAGTCTGGTCATGACGATCTGTAGGGTGTCCGTGCAGATGGGTAGTCCAGTAGTGACAATCTGTAGGGTGTCCATACAGATGGTTAGTCTGGTCGTGAAGATCTGTAGGGTGTCCGTGCAGATGGGTAGTCCAGTCGTGATTATCTGTAGGGTGTCCGTGCAGATGGGTAGTCTGGTCGTGACGATCTGTAGGGTGTCCGTGCAGATGGGTAGTCTGGTCGTGATTATCTGTAGGGTGTCCGTGCAGATGGGTAGTCTGGTCGTGACGATCTGTAGGGTGTCCGTGCAGGTGGGTAGACCAGTCGTGACGATCTGTAGGGTGTCCGTGCAGATGGGTAGTCCAGTCGTGACGATCTATAGGGTGTCTGTGCAGATGGGTAGTCCAGTCGTGACGATCTGTAGGGTGTCAGTGCAGATGGGTAGTCTGGTCGTGACGATCTGTAGGGTGTCCGTGCAGATGGGTAGTCTGGTCGTGATTATCTGTAGGGTGTCCCTGCAGATGGGTAGTCCAGTCGTGACGATCTGTAGGGTGTCCGTGCAGATGGGTAGTCCAGTCGTGACGATCTGTAGGTTGTCCGTGCAGATGGGTAGTCTGGTCGTGATTATCTGTAGGGTGTCCATACAGATGGATAGTCTGGTCATGACGATCTGTAGGGTGTCCGTGCAGATGGGTAGTCTGGTTGTGATTATCTGTAGGGTGTCCGTGCAGATGGGTAGTCTGGTTGTGATTATCTGTAGGGTGTCCGTGCAGATGGGTAGTCTGGTTGTGATTATCTGTAGGGTGTCCGTGCAGCTAGGTAGTCCAGTCGTGACAATCTGTAGGGTGTCCATACAGATGGGTAGTCCTGTCGTGACAATCTGTAGGGTGTCCGTGCAGATGGGTAGTCCAGTTGTGATGATCTATAGGGTGTCAGTGCAGCTGGATGGTCCAGTCGTGACGATCTATAGGGTGTCTGTGCAGATGGGTAGTCCAGTTGAGTTGATCTATAGGGTGTCCGTGCAGATGAGTAGTCCAGTCGTGACAATCTGTAGGGTGTCCGTGCAGATGGGTAATCGGGTCGTGACGATCTGTAGGGTGTCCGTGCCGATGGGTAATCGGGTCGTGACGATCTCTAGGGTGTCCATACAGATGGGTAGTCCAGTCGTGATTATCTGTAGGGTGTCCGTGCAGATGGGTAGTCCAGTCGTGACGATCTATAGGGTGTCTGTGCAGATGGGTAGTCCAGTTGAGTTGATCTATAGGGTGTCCGTGCAGATGAGTAGTCCAGTCGTGACAATCTGTAGGGTGTCCGTGCAGATGGGTAGTCTGGTCGTGACAATCTGTAGGGTGTCCGTGCAGATGGGTAGTCTGGTCGTGATTATCTGTAGGGTGTCCGTGCAGGTGGGTAGTCTGGTTGTGACGACCTGTAGGGTGTCCATACAGATGGGTAGTCCAGTCGTGATTATCTGTAGGGTGTCCGTGCAGATGGGTAGTCTGGTCGTGACGATCTGTAGGGTGTCCGTGCAGATGGGTAGTCTGGTCGTGACGATCTGTAGGGTGTCCATACAAATGGATAGTCTGGTCATGACGATCTGTAGGGTGTCCGTGCAGATGGGTAGTCCAGTCGTGACGATCTATAGGGTGTCTGTGCAGATGGGTAGTCCAGTCGTGACGATCTGTAGGGTGTCCGTGCAGATGGGTAGTCTGGTCGTGACGATCTGTAGGGTGTCCGTGCAGATGGGTAGTCTGGTCGTGATTATCTGTAGGGTGTCCGTGCAGATGGGTAGTCTGGTCGTGATTATCTGTATGGTGTCCCTGCAGATGGGTAGTCCAGTCGTGACGATCTGTAGGGTGTCCGTGCAGATGGGTAGTCCAGTCGTGACGATCTGTAGGTTGTCCGTGCAGATGGGTAGTCTGGTCGTGATTATCTGTAGGGTGTCCATACAGATGGATAGTCTGGTCGTGACGAACTCTAGGGTGTCCGTGCAGATGGGTAGTCCAGTCGTGATTATCTGTAGGGTGTCCATACAGATGGATAGTCTGGTCATGACGATCTGTAGGGTGTCCGTGCAGATGGGTAGTCCAGTCGTGACGATCTACAGGGTGTCTGTGCAGATGGGTAGTCCAGTCGTGACGATCTGTAGGGTGTCCGTGCAGATGGGTAGTCCAGTTGAGTTGATCTATAGGGTGTCCGTGCAGATGAGTAGTCCAGTCGTGACAATCTGTAGGGTGTCCGTGCAGATGGGTAATCGGGTCGTGACGATCTGTAGGGTGTCCGTCCAGATGGGTACTCCAGTCGTGACGATCTGTAGGGTGTCCGTGCAGATGGGTAGTCCAGTCGTGACGATCTGTAGGGTGTCCGTGCAGATGGGTAGTCCAGTCGTGACGATCTGTAGGGTGTCCGTGCAGGTGGGTAGTCCAGTCGTGAAGATCTGTAGGGTGTCCGTGCAGATGGGTAGTCCAGTCGTGACGATCTGTAGGGTGTCCGTGCAGATGGGTAGTCCAGTCGTGACGAACTATAGGGTGTCTGTGCAGATGGGTGGTCCAGTCGTGACGATCTGTAGGGTGTCCGTGCAGATGGGTAGTCTAGTCGTGACAATCTGTAGGGTGTCCATACAGATGTGTGGTCCAGTCGTGACAATCTGTAGGGTGTCCGTGCAGATGGGTAGTCCAGTTGTGATGATCTATACGGTGTCCGTGCAGCTGGATAGTCCAGTCGTGACGATCTATAGGGTGTCTTTGCAGATGGGTAGTCCAGTTGAGTTGATCTATAGGCTGTCCGTGCAGATGAGTAGTCCAGTCGTGACGATTTGTAGGGTGTCCGTGCAAATGGGTAGTCTGGTTGTGACGATCTGTAGGGTGTACGTGCAGATGGGTAGTCTGGTCGTGATTATCTGTAGGGTGTCCGTGCAGATGGGTAGTCTGGTCGTGACGATCTGTAGGGTGTCCGTGCAGATGGGTAGTCTGGTCGTGATTATCTGTAGGGTGTCCGTGCAGATGGGTAGTCTGGTCGTGATTATCTGTAGGGTGTCCGTGCAGATGGGTAGTCCAATCGTGACGATCTATAGGGTGTCCATGCAGATGGGTAGTCCAGTCGTGACGATCTGTAGGGTGTCCGTGCAGAAGGGTAGTCCAGTCGTGACGATCTGTAGGGTGTCCGTGCAGATGGGTAGTCCAGTCGTTACAATCTGTTGGGTGTCCGTGCAGATGGGTAGTCCAGTCGTGACGATCTGTAGGGTGTCCGTGCAGATGGGTAGTCCAGTCGTGATTTCCTGTAGGGTGTCCGTGCAGATGGGTAGTCTGGCCGTGACAATCTGTAGAGTGTCCGTGCAGATGGGTACTCTGGTCGCGACTATCAGTAGGGTGTCCGTGCAGATGGGTAGTCCAGTCGTGATTATCTGTAGGGTGTCCGTGCAGATGGGTTGTCTGGCCGTGACAATCTGTAGGGTGTCCGTGCAGATGGGTAGTCTGGTCGTGACGATCAGTAGTGTGTCCGTGCAGATGGGTAGTCCAGTCGTGACAATCTGTAGGGTGTCCGTGCAGATGGGTAGTCCAGTCGTGACAATCTGTAGGGTGTCCGTGCAGATGGGTAGTCCAGTCGTTACAATCTGTTTGGTGTCCGTGCAGATGGGTAGTCCAGTCGTGACGATCTGTAGGGTGTCCGTGCAGATGGGTAGTCCAGTCGTGATTATCTGTAGGGTGTCCGTGCAGATGGGCAGTCTGGCCGTGACAATCTGTAGGGTGTCCGTGCAAATGGGTAGTCTGGTCGCGACGATCAGTAGGGTGTCCGTGCAGATGGGTAGTCTGGCCGTGACAATCTGTAGGGTGTCCGTGCAGATGGGTAGTCCAGTTGTGACAATCTGTAGGGTGTCCGTGCAGATGGGTAGTCCAGTCGTTACAATCTGTTGGGTGTCCGTGCAGATGGGTAGTCCAGTCGTGACGATCTGTAGGGTGTCCGTGCAGATGGGTAGTCCAGTCGTGATTATCTGTAGGGTGTCTGTGCAGATGGGTAGTCTGGCCGTGACAATCTGTAGGGTGTCCGTGCAGATGGGTAGTCTGGTCGCGACTATCAGTAGGGAGTCCGTGCAGATGGGTAGTCCAGTCGTGATTATCTGTAGGGTGTCCGTGCAGATGGGTTGTCTGGCCGTAACAATCTGTAGGGTGTCCGTGCAGATGGGCAGTCTGGTCGTGACGATCAGTAGTGTGTCCGTGCAGATGGGTAGTCCAGTCGTGACAATCTGTAGGGTGTCCGTGCAGATGGGTAGTCCAGTCGTGACAATCTGTAGGGTGTCCGTGCAGATGGGCAGTCTGGCCGTGATTATCTGTAGGGTGTCCGTGCAGATGGGCAGTCTGGCCGTGACAATCTGTAGGCTGGCCGTGCAAATGGGTAGTCTGGTCGCGACGATCAGTAGGGTGTCCGTGCAGATGGGTAGTCCAGTCGTGATTATCTGTAGGGTGTCCGTGCAGATGGGTTGTCTGGCCGTGACAATCTGTAGGGTGTCCGTGCAGATGGGTAGTCTGGTCGTGACGATCAGTAGTGTGTCCGTGCAGATGGGTAGTCCAGTCGTGATTATCTGTAGGGTGTCCGTGCAGATGGGTAGTCTGGACGTGACAATCTGTAGGGTGTCCGTGCAGATGGGTAGTCTGGCCATGACGATCTGTAGTGTGTCCGTGCAGATGGGTTGTCCAGTCGTGATTATCTGTAGGGTGTCCGTGCAGATGGGTAGTCTGGTCGTGACGATCTGTAGGGTGTCCGTGCAGATGGGTAGTCTGGTCGTGATGATCTGTAGGGTGTCCATACAGATGGATAGTCCAGTCGTGACGACCTGTAGGGTGTCCGTGCAGATGGATAGTCCCGTTGTGACGATCTGTAGGGTGTCCGTGCAGGTGGGTAGTCCAGTCGTGACGATCTGTAGGGTGTCCGTGCAGATGGGTAGTCAGTCGTGACGATCTGTAGGGTGTCCGTGCAGATGGGTAGTCTGTCGTGACGATCTGTAGGGTGTCCGTGCAGATGGGTAGTCTGGTCGTGACGATCTGTAGGGTGTCCGTGCAGATGGGTAGTCCAGTCGTGACTATCTGTAGGGTGTCCGTGCAGATGGGTAGTCTGTCGTGACGATCTGTAGGGTGTCCGTGCAGATGGGTAGTCCAGTCGTGACGATCTGTAGGGTGTCCGTGCAGATGGGTAGTCCAGTCGTGACTATCTGTAGGGTGTCCGTGCAGATGGGTAGTCCAGTCGTGATTATCTGTAGGGTGTCCGTGCAGATGGGTAGTCCAGTCGTGACGATCTGTAGGGTGTCCGTGCAGATGGGTAGTCCAGTCGTGACGATCTGTAGGGTGTCCGTGCAGATGGGTAGTCCAGTCGTGACTATCTGTAGGGTGTCCGTGCAGATGGGTAGTCTGGTCGCGACTATCAGTAGGGTGTCCGTGCAGATGGGTCGTCCAGTCGTGATTATCTGTAGGGTGTCCGTGCAGATGGGTTGTCTGGCCGTGACAATCTGTAGGGTGTCCGTGCAGATGGGTAGTCTGGTCGTGACGATCAGTAGTGTGTCCGTGCAGATGGGTAGTCCAGTCGTGACAATCTGTAGGGTGTCCGTGCAGATGGGTAGTCTGGTCGTGACGATCTGTAGGGTGTCCGTGCGGATGGGTAGTCCAGTCGTGATTATCTGTAGGGTGTCCGTGCAGATCTGTAGTCCAGTCGTGATTATCTGTAGGGTGTCCGTGCAGATGGGTAGTCTGGCCGTGACAATCTGTAGGGTGTCCGTGCAGATGGGTAGTCTGGTCATGACGATCTGTAGTGTGTCCGTTTAGATGGGTAGTCCAGTCGTGATTATCTGTAGGGTGTCCGTGCAGATGGATAGTCTGGTCGTGACGATCTGTAGGGTGTCCGTGCAGATGGGTAAGTCTGCTGTGACAATCTGTAGGGTGTCCGTGCAGATGGGTAGTCTGTCGCTGACGATCTGTAGGGTGTCCGTTGCAGATGGGTTAGTCCAGTCGTGATTATCTGTAGGGTGTCCGTGCAGATGGGTAGTCCAGGTCGTGACTATCTGTAGGGTGTCCGTGCAGATGGGTAGTCTGTCCGTGACAATCTGTAGGGGTGTCCGTGCAGATGGGTAGTCCAGTCGTGACGATCTGTAGGGTGTCCGTGCAGATGGGTAGTCTGTCGTGATTATCTGTAGGGTGTCCGTGCAGATGGGTAGTCTGGTCGTGACTATCTGTAGGGTGGTACGTGCAGATGGGTAGTCAGTCGTGACGATCTGTAGGGTGTCCGTGCAGATGGGTAGTCCAGTCGTGACGATCTGTAGGGTGTCCGTGCAGATGGGTAGTCTGGTCGTGACTATCTGTAGGGTGTCCGTGCAGATGGGTAGTCAGGCCGTGACAATCTGTAGGTGTCCGTGCAGATGGGTAGTCCAGTCGTGACAATCTGTAGGGTGTCCGTGCAGATGGGTAGTCTGGTCGTGACGATCTGTAGGGTGTCTGTGCAGATGGGTAGTCTGGTCGTGACAATCTGTAGGGTGTCCGTGCAGATGGTAGTCTGGTCGTGACTATCTGTAGGGTGTCCGTGCAGATGGGTAGTCAGTCGTGACTATCTGTAGGGTGTCTGTGCAGATGGGTAGTCCAGTCGTGACGATCTGTAGGGTGTCCGTGCAGATGGGTAGTCTGGTCGTGACGATCTGTAGGGTGTCCGTGCAGATGGGTAGTCCGGTCGTGACGATCTGTAGGGTGTCCGTGCGGATGGGTAGTCTGGTCGTGACGATCTGTAGGGTGTCCGTGCAGATGGGTAGTCCAGTTGAGTTGATCTATAGGGTGTCCGTGCAGATGAGTAGTCCAGTCGTGACGATCTGTAGGGTGTCCGTGCAGATGGGTAATCCAGGTCGTGACGATCTGTAGGGTGTCCGTGCAGATGGGTAGTCAGGTCGTGACTTCTGTAGGGTGTCCGTGCAGATGGGTAGTCCTGTCGTGACGATCTGTAGGGTGTCCGTGCAGATGGGTAGTCAGTCGTGACGATCTGTAGGGTGTCCGTGCAGATGGGTAGTCAGGTCGTGACGATCTGTAGGGTGTCCGTGCAGATGGGTTAGTCCAGTCGTGACGATCTGTAGGGTGTCCGTGCAGATGGGTAGTCCAGTCGTGACGATCTGTAGGGTGTCAGTGCAGATGGGTAGTCCAGTCGTGACGATCTGTAGGGTGTCCGTGCAGATGGGTAGTCCTGTCGTGACGATCTGTAGGGTGTCCGTGCAGATGGGTAGTCCAGTCGTGACGATCTGTAGGGTGTCCGTGCAGATGGGTAGTCCAGTCGTGACGATCTGTAGGGTGTCCGTGCAGATGGGTAGTCCAGTCGTGACGATCTGTAGGGTGTCCGTGCAGATGGGTAGTCCAGTCGTGACGATCTGTAGGTGTCCGTGCAGATGGTAGTCCAGTCGTGACGATCTGTAGGGTGTCCGTGCAGATGGGTAGTCTGTTGTGACGATCTGTAGGGTGTCCGTGCAGATGGGTAGTCCAGTCGTGATTATCTGTAGGGTGTCCGTGCAGATGGGTAGTCAGGTCGTGACGATCTGTAGGGTGTCCGTGCAGATGGGTAGTCTGGTCGTGATTATCTGTAGGGTGTCCGTGCAGATGGGTAGTCTGGTCGTGACTATCTGTAGGGTGTCCGTGCAGATGGGTAGTCCAGTCGTGACGATCTGTAGGGTGTCCGTGCAGATGGGTAGTCCAGTCGTGACGATCTGTAGGGTGTCCGTGCAGATGGTAGTCCAGTCGTGACGATCTGTAGGGTGTCCGTGCAGATGGGTAGTCCAGTCGTTACAATCTGTAGGGTGTCCGTGCAGATGGGTAGTCCAGTCGTGACGATCTGTAGGGTGTCCGTGCAGATGGGTAGTCCAGTCGTGACTATCTGTAGGGTGTCGTGCAGATGGGTAGTCTGTCGTGACAATCTGTAGGGTGTCCGTGCAGATGGGTAGTCTGTCGTGACTATCTGTAGGGTGTCCGTGCAGATGGGTAGTCCAGTCGTGATTATCTGTAGGGTGTCCGTGCAGATGGTAGTCTGGCCGTGACAATCTGTAGGGTGTCCGTGCAGATGGGTAGTCCTGGTCGTGACTATCAGTAGGTGTGTCCGTGCAGATGGGTAGTCAGTCGTGACTATCTGTAGGGTGTCCGTGCAGATGGGTAGTCAGGTCGTGACAATCTGTAGGGTGTCCGTGCAGATGGGTAGTCCAGGTCGTGACGATCTGTAGGGTGTCCGTGCAGATGGGTAGTCCAGTCGTGACGATCTGTAGGGTGTCCGTGCAGATGGGTAGTCAGTCGTGACTATCTGTAGGGTGTCCGTGCAGATGGGTAGTCCAGTCGTGACAATCTGTAGGGTGTCCGTGCAGATGGGTAGTCCTGGTCGTGACAATCTGTAGGGTGTCCGTGCAGATGGGTAGTCCAGTCGTGACTTATCTGTAGGGTGTCCGTGCAGATGGGTAGTCCAGTCGTGATTATCTGTAGGGTGTCCGTGCAGATGGGTAGTCTGGCCGTGACAATCTGTAGGGTGTCCGTGCAGATGGGTAGTCTGGTCGTGACGATCAGTAGGGTGTCCGTGCAGATGGGTAGTCCAGTCGTGATTATCTGTAGGGTGTCCGTGCAGATGGGTAGTCTGGCCGTGACAATCTGTAGGGTGTCCGTGCAGATGGGTAGTCTGGTCGTGACGATCTGTAGGGTGTCCGTGCAGATGGGTAGTCCAGTCGTGACTATCTGTAGGGTGTCCGTGCAGATGGGTAGTCTGGTCGTGACGATCTGTAGGGTGTCCGTGCAGATGGGTAGTCTGGTCGTGATGATCTGTAGGGTGTCCGTGCAGATGGGTAGTCCAGTCGTGACTTACTGTAGGGTGTCCGTGCAGATGGGTAGTCTGGTCGTGACGATCTGTAGGGTGTCCGTGCAGATGGGTAGTCCAGGTCGTGACGATCTGTAGGGTGTCCGTGCAGATGGGTAGTCCAGTCGTGACGATCTGTAGGGTGTCCGTGCAGATGGGTAGTCAGGTCGTGACGATCTGTAGGGTGTCCGTGCAGATGGGTAGTCTGTCGTGACGATCTGTAGGGTGTCCGTGCAGATGGGTAGTCCAGGTCGTGACGATCTGTAGGGTGTCCGTGCAGATGGGTAGTCAGTCGTGACTATCTGTAGGGTGTCCGTGCAGATGGGTAGTCCAGTCGTGACAATCTGTAGGGTGTCCGTGCAGATGGGTAGTCCAGTCGTGACGATCTGTTGGGTGTCCGTGCAGATGGGTAGTCTGGTCGTGACGATCTGTAGGGTGTCCGTGCAGATGGGTAGTCCAGTCGTGATTATCTGTAGGGTGTCCGTGCAGATGGGTAGTCAGGCCGTGACAATCTGTAGGGTGTCCGTGCAGATGGGTAGTCCAGTCGTGACTATCTGTAGGGTGTCCGTGCAGATGGGTAGTCCAGTCGTGACGATCTGTAGGGTGTCCGTGCAGATGGGTAGTCTGGTCGTGACGATCTGTAGGGTGTCCGTGCAGATGGGTAGTCCAGGTCGTGACTATCTGTAGGGTGTCCGTGCAGATGGGTAGTCAGTCGTGACGATCTGTCGGGTGTCCGTGCAGATGGGTAGTCTGGTCGTGACGATCTGTAGGGTGTCCGTGCAGATGGGTAGTCCAGTCGTGATTATCTGTAGGGTGTCCGTGCAGATGGGTAGTCCAGTCGTGATTATCTGTAGGGTGTCCGTGCAGATGGGTAGTCTGGCCGTGACAATCTGTAGGGTGTCCGTGCAGATGGGTAGTCTGGTCGTGACGATCTGTAGGGTGTCCGTGCAGATGGGTAGTCCAGTCGTGATTATCTGTAGGGTGTCCGTGCAGATGGGTAGTCAGGTCGTGACAATCTGTAGGGTGTCCGTGCAGATGGGTAGTCTGGTCGTGACGATCTGTAGGGTGTCCATACAGATGGATAGTCTGGTCATGACGATCTGTAGGGTGTCCGTGCAGATGGGTTGTCCAGTCGTGACGATCTATAGGGTGTCCGTGCAGATGGGTAGTCCAGTCGTGACCTTCTGTAGGGTGTCCGTGCAGATGGGTAGTCCAGTCGTGACTATCTGTAGGGTGTCCGTGCAGATGGGTCGTCCAGTCGTGACGATCTGTAGGGTGTCCGTGCAGATGGGTAGTCCAGTCGTGATGATCTGTAGGTTGTCCGTGCAGATGGGTAGTCTGGTCGTGACGATCTGTAGGGTGTCCGTGCAGATGGGTAGTCCAGTCGTGACGATCTGTAGAGTGTCCGTGCAGATGGGTAGTCTGGTTCTGATTATCTGTAGGGTTTCCGTGCCACTAGGTAGTCCAGTCGTGATTATCAGTAGGGTGTCCGTGCAGATGGGTAATCCAGTCGTGACGTTCTATAGGGTGTCCGTGCAGATGGGTAGTCTGGTCGTGATTATCTGTAGGGTGTCCGTGCAGATGGATAGTCCAGTCGTGACAATCTGTAGGGTGTCCGTGCAGATGGGTAGTCCAGTCGTGACTATCTGTAGGGTGTCCGTGCAGATGGGTAGTCCAGTCGTGACTATCTGTAGGGTGTCTGTGCAGATGGGTAGTCCAGTCGTGACGATCTGTAGGGTGTCCGTGCAGATGGGTAGTCCAGTCGTGACGATCTGTAGGGTGTCCGTGCAGATGGGTAGTCTGGTCGTGACGATCTGTAGGGTGTCCGTGCAGATGGGTAGTCCAGTCGTGACTATCTGTAGGGTGTCCGTGCAGATGGGTAGTCCAGTCGTGATTATCTGTAGGGTGTCCGTGCAGATGGGTAGTCTGGTCGTGACGATCTGTAGGGTGTCCGTGCAGATGGGTAGTCTGGTCGTGACGATCTGTAGGGTGTCCGTGCAGATGGGTAGTCCAGTCGTGACGATCTGTAGGGTGTCCGTGCAGATGGGTAGTCTGGTCGTGACGATCTGTAGGGTGTCCGTGCAGATGGGTAGTCCAGTCGTGACGATCTGTAGGGTGTCCGTGCAGATGGGTAGTCTGTCGTGACAATCTGTAGGGTGTCCGTGCAGATGGGTAGTCCAGTCGTGACAATCTGTAGGGTGTCCGTGCAGATGGGTTGTCCAGTCGTTACAATCTGTTGGGTGTCCGTGCAGATGTGTAGTCCAGTCGTGACGATCTGTAGGGTGTGCGTGCAGATGGGTAGTCCAGTCGTGATTATCTGTAGGGTGTCCGTGCAGATGGGTAATCTGGCCTTGACAATCTGTAGGGTGTCCGTGCAGATGGGTAGTCTGGTCGTGACGATCTGTAGGGTGTCCGTGCAGATGGGTAGTCCAGTCGTGACTATCTGTAGGGTGTCCGTGCAGATGGGTTGTCTGGTCGTGACAATCTGTAGGGTGTCCGTGCAGATGGGTAGTCTGGTCGTGACGATCTGTAGGGTGTCCGTGCAGATGGGTAGTCCAGTCGTGACAATCTGTAGGGTGTCCGTGCAGATGGGTAGTCAGTCGTGACGATCTGTAGGGTGTCCGTGCAGATGGGTAGTCCAGTCGTGACAATCTGTCGGGTGTCCGTGCAGATGGGTAGTTTGGTCGTGACGATCTGTCGGGTGTCCGTGCAGATGGGTAGTCTGGCCGTGACAATCTGTCGGGTGTCCGTGCAGATGGGTAGTCTGGTCGTGACGATCTGTAGGGTGTCCGTGCAGATGGGTAGTCCAGTCGTGATTATCTGTAGGGTGTCCGTGCAGATGGGTAGTCTGGTCGTGACGATCTGTAGGGTGTCCGTGCAGATGGGTAGTCGTGTCGTGACGATCTGTAGGGTGTCCGTGCAGATGGGTAGTCCAGTCGTGACGATCTGTAGGGTGTCCGTGCAGATGGGTAGTCCAGTCGTGACTATCTGTAGGGTGTCCGTGCAGATGGGTAGTCCAGTCGTGATTATCTGTAGGGTGTACGTTCAGATGGGTAGTCTGGCCGTGACAATCTGTGGGGTGTCCGTGCAGATGGGTAGTCTGGTCATGACGATCTGTAGGGTGTCCGTGCAGATGGGTAGTCTGTCGTGATTATCTGTAGGGTGTCCGTGCAGATGGGTAGTCTGGTCGTGATTATCTGTAGGGTGTCCGTGCAGATGGGTAGTCCAATCGTGACGATCTATAGGGTGTCCGTGCAGATGGGTAGTCTGGCCGTGACAATCTGTAGGGTGTGCGTGCAGATGGGTAGTCTGGTCGTGATGATCTGTAGGGTGTCCGTGCAGCTAGGTAGTCCAGTCGTGATTATCTGTAGGGTGTCCGTGCAGATGGGTAGTCCAGTCGTGACGATCTGTAGGGTGTCCGTGCAGATGGGTAGTCTGGTCGTGACGGTCTGTAGGGTGTCTGTGCAGATGGGTAGTCCAGTCGTGACAATCTGTAGGGTGTCCGTGCAGATGGGTAGTCTGGTCGTGACTATCTGTAGGGTGTCCGTGCAGATGGGTAGTCCAGTCGTGATTATCTGTAGGGTGTCCGTGCAGATGGGTAGTCTGGTCGTGACGATCTGTAGGGTGTCCGTGCAGATGGGTAGTCTGGTCGTGACGATCTGTAGGGTGTCCGTGCAGATGGGTAGTCCGGTCGTGACGATCTGTAGGGTGTCCGTGCAGATGGGTAGTCTGGTCGTGACGATCTGTAGGGTGTCCGTGCAGATGGGTAGTCCAGTCGTGACGATCTGTAGGGTGTCCGTGCAGATGGGTAGTCCAGTCGTGACGATCTGTAGGGTGTCCGTGCAAATGGGTAGTCCGGTCGTGACGATCTGTAGGGTGTCCGTGCAGATGGGTAGTCTGGTCGTGACGATCTGTAGGTTGTCCGTGCAGATGGGTAGTCCAGTCGTGACGATCTGTAGGGTGTCCGTGCAGATGGGTAGTCTGGCCGTGACAATCTGTAGGGTGTCCGTGCAGATGGGTAGTCCAGTCGTGACAATCTGTAGGGTGTCCGTGCAGCTGGGTTGTCCAGTCGTTACAATCTGTTGGGTGTCCGTGCAGATGGGTAGTCCAGTCGTGACGATCTGTAGGGTGTGCGTGCAGATGGGTAGTCCAGTCGTGATTATCTGTAGGGTGTCCGTGCAGATGGGTAATCTGGCCTTGACAATCTGTAGGGTGTCCGTGCAGATGGGTAGTCTGGTCGCGACTATCAGTAGGGTGTCCGTGCAGATGGGTCGTCCAGTCGTGATTATCTGTAGGATGTCCGTGCAGATGGGTTGTCTGGCCGTGACAATCTGTAGGGTGTCCGTGCAGATGGGTAGTCTGGTCGTGACGATCAGTAGTGTGTCCGTGCAGATGGGTAGTCCAGTCGTGACAATCTGTAGGGTGTCCGTGCAGATGGGTAGTCTGGTCGTGACGATCTGTAGGGTGTCCGTGCGGATGGGTAGTCCAGTCGTGATTATCTGTAGGGTGTCCGTGCAGATCTGTAGTCCAGTCGTGATTATCTGTAGGGTGTCCGTGCAGATGGGTAGTCTGGCCGTGACAATCTGTAGGGTGTCCGTGCAGATGGGTAGTCTGGTCATGACGATCTGTAGTGTGTCCGTTTAGATGGGTAGTCCAGTCGTGATTATCTGTAGGGTGTCCGTGCAGATGGATAGTCTGGTCGTGACGATCTGTAGGGTGTCCGTGCAGATGGGTAGTCTGATGGTGACGATCTGTAGGGTGTCCGTGCAGATGGGTAGTCCAGTCGTGACGATCTGTAGGGTGTCCGTGCAGATGGTTAGTCCAGTCGTGATTATCTGTAGGGTGTCCGTGCAGATGGGTAGTCCAGTCGTGATTATCTGTAGGGTGTACGTTCAGATGGGTAGTCTGGCCGTGACAATCTGTGGGGTGTCCGTGCAGATGGGTAGTCTGGTCATGACGATCTGTAGGGTGTCCGTGCAGATGGGTAGTCTGGTCGTGATTATCTGTAGGGTGTCCGTGCAGATGGGTAGTCTGGTCGTGATTATCTGTAGGGTGTCCGTGCAGATGGGTAGTCCAATCGTGACGATCTATAGGGTGTCCGTGCAGATGGGTAGTCTGGCCGTGACAATCTGTAGGGTGTGCGTGCAGATGGGTAGTCTGGTCGTGATGATCTGTAGGGTGTCCGTGCAGCTAGGTAGTCCAGTCGTGATTATCTGTAGGGTGTCCGTGCAGATGGGTAGTCCAGTCGTGACAATCTGTAGGGTGTCCGTGCAGATGGGTAGTCTGGTCGTGACGGTCTGTAGGGTGTCTGTGCAGATGGGTAGTCCAGTCGTGACAATCTGTAGGGTGTCCGTGCAGATGGGTAGTCTGGTCGTGATTATCTGTAGGGTGTCCGTGCAGATGGGTAGTCCAGTCGTGATTATATGTAGGGTGTCTGTGCAGATGGGTAGTCTGGTCGTGACGATCTGTAGTGTGTCCGTGCAGATGGGTAGTCTGGTCGTGACGATCTGTAGGGTGTCCGTGCAGATGGGTAGTCCGGTCGTGACGATCTGTAGGGTGTCCGTGCGGATGGGTAGTCTGGTCGTGACGATCTGTAGGGTGTCCGTGCAGATGGGTAGTCCAGTCGTGACCATCTGTAGGGTGTCCGTGCAGATGGGTAGTCCAGTCGTGATTATCTGTTGGGTGTCCGTGCAGATGGGCAATCTGGTCGTGACGATCTGTAGGGTGTCCGTGCAGATGGGTAGTCCATTCGTGACGATCTGTAGGGTGTCCGTGCAGTTGGGTGGTCCACTCGTGATTATCTGTAGGGTGTCCGTGCAGATGGGTAGTCCAGTCGTGATTATCTGTAGGGTGTCCGTGCAGAAGGGTAGTCTGGTCGTGACGATCTGTAGGGTGTCCGTGCAGATGGGTAGTCCGGTCGTGATTATCTGTAGGGTGTCCGTGCAGATGGGTAGTCTGGTCGTGACGATCTGTAGGGTGTCCGTGCAGATGGGTAGTCTGGTCGTGACGATCTGTAGGGTGTCCGTGCAGATGTATAGTCCAGTCCTGACGATCTGTAGGGTGTCCATACAGATGGATAGTCTGGTCGTGACGATCTGTAGGGTGTCCGTGCAGGTGGGTAGTCCAGTCGTCACGATCTGTAGGGTGTCCGTGCAGATCGGTAGTCCAGTCGTGACAATCTGTATGGTGTCCGTGCAGATGGGTAGTCCACTCGTGACGATCTGTAGGGTGTCCGTGCAGATGGTTAGTCTGGTCGTGACGATCTGTATGGTGTCCATGCAGATGGGTAGTCCAGTCGTGATTATCTGTATGGTGTCCGTGCAGATGGGTTGTCCAGCCGTGACGATCTGTAGGGTGTCCATACAGATGGATAGTCCAGTCGTGACGATCTGTAGGGTGTCCGTGCAGATGGGTAGTCCAGTCGTGACGATCTGTAGGGTGTCCGTGCAGATGGGTAGTCTGGTCGTGACGATCTGTAGGGTGTCCGTGCAGATGGGTTGTCCAGTCGTGATTATCTGTAGGGTGTCCGTGCAGATGGGTAGTCTGGTCGTGACGATCTGTAGGGTGTCCGTGCAGATGGGTAGTCCGGTCGTGACGATCAGTAGGGTGTCCGTGCAGATGGGTTTTCCAGTCGTGATTATCTGTAGGGTGTCCGTGCAGATGGGTAGCCCAGTCGTGATTATCTGTAGGGTGTCCGTGCAGATGGGTAGTCTGGCCGTGACAATCTGTAGGGTGTCCGTGCAGATGGGTAGTCTGGTCGTGACGATCAGTAGGGTGTCCGTGCAGATGGATAGTCCAGTCGTGATTATCTGTAGGGTGTCCGTGCAGATGGGTAGTCCAGTCGTGACAATCTGTAGGGTGTCCGTGCAGATCGGTAGTCTGGTCGTGACGATCTGTAGGGTGTCCATACAGATGGGTAGTCCAGTCGTGACGATCTGTAGGGTGTCCCGTGCAGATGGGTAGTCTGGTCGTGACGATCTGTAGGGTGTCCGTGCAGATGGGTAGTCCAGTCGTGACGATCTGTAGGGTGTCCGTGCAGATGGGTAGTCCAGTCGTGATTATCTGTAGGGTGTCTGTGCAGATGGGTAGTCTGGTCGTGACGATCTGTAGGGTGTCCGTGCAGATGGGTAGTCCAGTCGTGACGATCTGTAGGGTGTCCGTGCAGATGGGTAGTCTGGTCGTGACTATCTGTAGGGTGTCCGTGCAGATGGGTAGTCTGGTCGTGACAATCTGTAGGGTGTCCGTGCAGATGGGTAGTCTGGTCATGACGATCTGTAGGGTGTCCGTGCAGATGGGTAGTCCAGTAGTGACAATCTGTAGGGTGTCCATACAGATGGATAGTCTGGTCGTGAAGATCTGTAGGGTGTCCGTGCAGATGGGTAGTCCAGTCGTGATTATCTGTAGGGTGTCCGTGCAGATGGGTAGTCTGGTCGTGACGATCTGTAGGGTGTCCGTGCAGATGGGTAGTCTGGTCGTGATTATCTGTAGGGTGTCCGTGCAGATGGGTAGTCTGGTCGTGACGATCTGTACGGTGTCCGTGCAGGTGGGTAGACCAGTCGTGACGATCTGTAGGGTGTCCGTGCAGATGGGTAGTCCAGTCGTGACGATCTGTAGGGTGTCAGTGCAGATGGGTAGTCTGGTCGTGACGATCTGTAGGGTGTCCGTGCAGATGGGTAGTCTGGTCGTGATTATCTGTAGGGTGTCCGTGCAGATGGGTAGTCTGGTCGTGATTATCTGTAGGGTGTCCCTGCAGATGGGTAGTCCAGTCGTGACGATCTGTAGGGTGTCCGTGCAGATGGGTAGTCCAGTCGTGACGATCTGTAGGTTGTCCGTGCAGATGGGTAGTCTGGTCGTGATTATCTGTAGGGTGTCCATACAGATGGATAGTCTGGTCATGACGATCTGTAGGGTGTCCGTGCAGATGGGTAGTCTGGTTGTGATTATCTGTAGGGTGTCCGTGCAGATGGGTAGTCTGGTTGTGATTATCTGTAGGGTGTCCGTGCAGATGGGTAGTCTGGTTGTGATTATCTGTAGGGTGTCCGTGCAGCTAGGTAGTCCAGTCGTGACAATCTGTAGGGTGTCCATACAGATGGGTAGTCCAGTCGTGACAATCTGTAGGGTGTCCGTGCAGATGGGTAGTCCAGTTGTGATGATCTATAGGGTGTCAGTGCAGCTGGATGGTCCAGTCGTGACGATCTATAGGGTGTCTGTGCAGATGGGTAGTCCAGTTGAGTTGATCTATAGGGTGTCCGTGCAGATGAGTAGTCCAGTCGTGACAATCTGTAGGGTGTCCGTGCAGATGGGTAATCGGGTCGTGACGATCTGTAGGGTGTCCGTGCCGATGGGTAATCGGGTCGTGACGATCTCTAGGGTGTCCATACAGATGGGTAGTCCAGTCGTGATTATCTGTAGGGTGTCCGTGCAGATGGGTAGTCCAGTCGTGACGATCTATAGGGTGTCTGTGCAGATGGGTAGTCCAGTTGAGTTGATCTATAGGGTGTCCGTGCAGATGAGTAGTCCAGTCGTGACAATCTGTAGGGTGTCCGTGCAGATGGGTAGTCTGGTCGTGACAATCTGTGGGGTGTCCGTGCAGATGGGTAGTCTGGTCGTGATTATCTGTAGGGTGTCCGTGCAGGTGGGTAGTCTGGTTGTGACGACCTGTAGGGTGTCCATACAGATGGGTAGTCCAGTCGTGATTATCTGTAGGGTGTCCGTGCAGATGGGTAGTCTGGTCGTGACGATCTGTAGGGTGTCCGTGCAGATGGGTAGTCTGGTCGTGACGATCTGTAGGGTGTCCATACAGATGGATAGTCTGGTCATGACGATCTGTAGGGTGTCCGTGCAGATGGGTAGTCCAGTCGTGACGATCTATAGGGTGTCTGTGCAGATGGGTAGTCCAGTCGTGACGATCTGTAGGGTGTCCGTGCAGATGGGTAGTCTGGTCGTGACGATCTGTAGGGTGTCCGTGCAGATGGGTAGTCTGGTCGTGATTATCTGTAGGGTGTCCGTGCAGATGGGTAGTCTGGTCGTGATTATCTGTATGGTGTCCCTGCAGATGGGTAGTCCAGTCGTGACGATCTGTAGGGTGTCCGTGCAGATGGGTAGTCCAGTCGTGACGATCTGTAGGTTGTCCGTGCAGATGGGTAGTCTGGTCGTGATTATCTGTAGGGTGTCCATACAGATGGATAGTCTGGTCGTGACGATCTCTAGGGTGTCCGTGCAGATGGGTAGTCCAGTCGTGATTATCTGTAGGGTGTCCATTGCAGATGGATAGTCTGGTCATGACGATCTGTAGGGTGTCCGTGCAGATGGGTAGTCCAGTCGTGACGATCTCTAGGGTGTCTGTGCAGATGGGTCGTCCAGTCGTGACGATCTGTAGGGTGTCCGTGCAGATGGGTAGTCGGGTCGTGACGATCTGTAGGGTGTCCGTCCAGATGGGTACTCCAGTCGTGACGATCTGTAGGGTGTCCGTGCAGATGGGTAGTCCAGTCGTGACGATCTGTAGGGTGTCCGTGCAGATGGGTAGTCCAGTCGTGACGATCTGTAGGGTGTCCGTGCAGGTGGGTAGTCCAGTCGTGAAGATCTGTAGGGTGTCCGTGCAGATGGGTAGTCCAGTCGTGACGATCTGTAGGGTGTCCGTGCAGATGGGTAGTCCAGTCGTGACGATCTATAGGGTGTCTGTGCAGATGGGTGGTCCAGTCGTGACGATCTGTAGGGTGTCCGTGCAGATGGGTAGTCTAGTCGTGACAATCTGTAGGGTGTCCATACAGATGTGTGGTCCAGTCGTGACAATCTGTAGGGTGTCCGTGCAGATGGGTAGTCCAGTTGTGATGATCTATACGGTGTCCGTGCAGCTGGATAGTCCAGTCGTGACGATCTATAGGGTGTCTTTGCAGATGGGTAGTCCAGTTGAGTTGATCTATAGGCTGTCCGTGCAGATGAGTAGTCCAGTCGTGACGATTTGTAGGGTGTCCGTGCAAATGGGTAGTCTGGTTGTGACGATCTGTAGGGTGTACGTGCAGATGGGTAGTCTGGTCGTGATTATCTGTAGGGTGTCCGTGCAGATGGGTAGTCTGGTCGTGACGATCTGTAGGGTGTCCGTGCAGATGGGTAGTCTGGTCGTGATTATCTGTAGGGTGTCCGTGCAGATGGGTAGTCTGGTCGTGATTATC
This sequence comes from Carcharodon carcharias, assembly GCF_017639515.1. Lineage (NCBI taxonomy): Eukaryota > Metazoa > Chordata > Chondrichthyes > Lamniformes > Lamnidae > Carcharodon > Carcharodon carcharias. The sequence continues at coordinate 12,922,101 of NC_054471.1, forward strand.
TGTAGGGTGTCCGTGCAGATGGGTAGTCCAATCGTGACGATCTATAAGGTGTCCATGCAGATGGGTAGTCCAGTCGTGACGATCTGTAGGGTGTCCGTGCAGAAGGGTAGTCCAGTCGTGACGATCTGTAGGGTGTCCGTGCAGATGGGTAGTCCAGTCGTTACAATCTGTTTGGTGTCCGTGCAGATGGGTAGTCCAGTCGTGACGATCTGTAGGGTGTCCGTGCAGATGGGTAGTCCAGTCGTGATTATCTGTAGGGTGTCCGTGCAGATGGGCAGTCTGGCCGTGACAATCTGTAGGGTGTCCGTGCAAATGGGTAGTCTGGTCGCGACGATCAGTAGGGTGTCCGTGCAGATGGGTAGTCTGGCCGTGACAATCTGTAGGGTGTCCGTGCAGATGGGTAGTCCAGTTGTGACAATCTGTAGGGTGTCCGTGCAGATGGGTAGTCCAGTCGTTACAATCTGTTGGGTGTCCGTGCAGATGGGTAGTCCAGTCGTGACGATCTGTAGGGTGTCCGTGCAGATGGGTAGTCCAGTCGTGATTATCTGTAGGGTGTCTGTGCAGATGGGTAGTCTGGCCGTGACAATCTGTAGGGTGTCCGTGCAGATGGGTAGTCTGGTCGCGACTATCAGTAGGGTGTCCGTGCAGATGGGTAGTCCAGTCGTGATTATCTGTAGGGTGTCCGTGCAGATGGGTTGTCTGGCCGTAACAATCTGTAGGGTGTCCGTGCAGATGGGCAGTCTGGTCGTGACGATCAGTAGTGTGTCCGTGCAGATGGGTAGTCCAGTCGTGACAATCTGTAGGGTGTCCGTGCAGATGGGTAGTCCAGTCGTGACAATCTGTAGGGTGTCCGTGCAGATGGGCAGTCTGGCCGTGATTATCTGTAGGGTGTCCGTGCAGATGGGCAGTCTGGCCGTGACAATCTGTAGGCTGGCCGTGCAAATGGGTAGTCTGGTCGCGACGATCAGTAGGGTGTCCGTGCAGATGGGTAGTCCAGTCGTGATTATCTGTAGGGTGTCCGTGCAGATGGGTTGTCTGGCCGTGACAATCTGTAGGGTGTCCGTGCAGATGGGTAGTCTGGTCGTGACGATCAGTAGTGTGTCCGTGCAGATGGGTAGTCCAGTCGTGATTATCTGTAGGGTGTCCGTGCAGATGGGTAGTCTGGACGTGACAATCTGTAGGGTGTCCGTGCAGATGGGTAGTCTGGCCATGACGATCTGTAGTGTGTCCGTGCAGATGGGTTGTCCAGTCGTGATTATCTGTAGGGTGTCCGTGCAGATGGGTAGTCTGGTCGTGACGATCTGTAGGGTGTCCGTGCAGATGGGTAGTCTGGTCGTGATGATCTGTAGGGTGTCCATACAGATGGATAGTCCAGTCGTGACGACCTGTAGGGTGTCCGTGCAGATGGATAGTCCCGTTGTGACGATCTGTAGGGTGTCCGTGCAGGTGGGTAGTCCAGTCGTGACGATCTGTAGGGTGTCCGTGCAGATGGGTAGTCCAGTCGTGACGATCTGTAGGGTGTCCGTGCAAATGGGTAGTCCGGTCGTGACGATCTGTAGGGTGTCCGTGCAGATGGGTAGTCTGGTCGTGATGATCTGTAGGGTGTCCATACAGATGGATAGTCCAGTCGTGACGACCTGTAGGGTGTCCGTGCAGATGGATAGTCCCGTTGTGACGATCTGTAGGGTGTCCGTGCAGGTGGGTAGTCCAGTCGTGACGATCTGTAGGGTGTCCGTGCAGATGGGTAGTCCAGTCGTGACGATCTGTAGGGTGTCCGTGCAAATGGGTAGTCCAGTCGTGACGATCTGTAGGGTGTCCGTGCAGATGGGTAGACTGGTCGTGACGATCTGTAGGTTGTCCGTGCAGATGGGTAGTCCAGTCGTGACGATCTGTAAGGTGTCCGTGCAGATGGGTAGTCTGGCCGTGACAATCTGTAGGGTGTCCGTGCAGATGGGTAGTCCAGTCGTGACAATCTGTAGGGTGTCCGTGCAGATGGGTTGTCCAGTCGTTACAATCTGTTGGGTGTCCGTGCAGATGGGTAGTCCAGTCGTGACGATCTGTAGGGTGTGCGTGCAGATGGGTAGTCCAGTCGTGATTATCTGTAGGGTGTCCGTGCAGATGGGTAATCTGGCCTTGACAATCTGTAGGGTGTCCGTGCAGATGGGTAGTCTGGTCGCGACTATCAGTAGGGTGTCCGTGCAGATGGGTCGTCCAGTCGTGATTATCTGTAGGATGTCCGTGCAGATGGGTTGTCTGGCCGTGACAATCTGTAGGGTGTCCGTGCAGATGGGTAGTCTGGTCGTGACGATCAGTAGTGTGTCCGTGCAGATGGGTAGTCCAGTCGTGACAATCTGTAGGGTGTCCGTGCAGATGGGTAGTCTGGTCGTGACGATCTGTAGGGTGTCCGTGCGGATGGGTAGTCCAGTCGTGATTATCTGTAGGGTGTCCGTGCAGATCTGTAGTCCAGTCGTGATTATCTGTTGGGTGTCCGTGCAGATGGGCAATCTGGTCGTGACGATCTGTAGGGTGTCCTTGCAGATGGGTAGTCCATTCGTGACGATCTGTAGGGTGTCCGTGCAGTTGGGTGATCCACTCGTGATTATCTGTAGGGTGTCCGTGCAGATGGGTAGTCCAGTCGTGATTATCTGTAGGGTGTCCGTGCAGAAGGGTAGTCTGGTCGTGACGATCTGTAGGGTGTCCGTGCAGATGGGTAGTCCGGTCGTGATTATCTGTAGGGTGTCCGTGCAGATGGGTAGTCTGGTCGTGACGATCTGTAGGGTGTCCGTGCAGATGGGTAGTCTGGTCGTGACGATCTGTAGGGTGTCCGTGCAGATGTATAGTCCAGTCCTGACGATCTGTAGGGTGTCCATACAGATGGATAGTCTGGTCGTGACGATCTGTAGGGTGTCCGTGCAGGTGGGTAGTCCAGTCGTCACGATCTGTAGGGTGTCCGTGCAGATCGGTAGTCCAGTCGTGACAATCTGTATGGTGTCCGTGCAGATGGGTAGTCCACTCGTGACGATCTGTAGGGTGTCCGTGCAGATGGTTAGTCTGGTCGTGACGATCTGTATGGTGTCCATGCAGTTGGGTAGTCCAGTCGTGATTATCTGTATGGTGTCCGTGCAGATGGGTTGTCCAGCCGTGACGATCTGTAGGGTGTCCATACAGATGGATAGTCCAGTCGTGACGATCTGTAGGGTGTCCGTGCAGATGGGTAGTCCAGTCGTGACGATCTGTAGGGTGTCCGTGCAGATGGGTAGTCTGGTCGTGACGATCTGTAGGGTGTCCGTGCAGATGGGTTGTCCAGTCGTGATTATCTGTAGGGTGTCCGTGCAGATGGGTAGTCTGGTCGTGACGATCTGTAGGGTGTCCGTGCAGATGGGTAGTCCGGTCGTGACGATCAGTAGGGTGTCCGTGCAGATGGGTTTTCCAGTCGTGATTATCTGTAGGGTGTCCGTGCAGATGGGTAGCCCAGTCGTGATTATCTGTAGGGTGTCCGTGCAGATGGGTAGTCTGGCCGTGACAATCTGTAGGGTGTCCGTGCAGATGGGTAGTCTGGTCGTGACGATCAGTAGGGTGTCCGTGCAGATGGATAGTCCAGTCGTGATTATCTGTAGGGTGTCCGTGCAGATGGGTAGTCCAGTCGTGACAATCTGTAGGGTGTCTGTGCAGATGGGTAGTCTGGTCGTGACGATCTGTAGGGTGTCCATACAGATGGGTAGTCCAGTCGTGACGATCTGTAGGGTGCCCGTGCAGATGGGTAGTCTGGTCGTGACGATCTGTAGGGTGTCCGTGCAGATGGGTAGTCCAGTCGTGACGATCTGTAGGGTGTCCGTGCAGATGGGTAGTCCAGTCGTGATTATCTGTAGGGTGTCTGTGCAGATGGGTAGTCTGGTCGTGACGATCTGTAGGGTGTCCGTGCAGATGGGTAGTCCAGTCGTGACGATCTGTAGGGTGTCCGTGCAGATGGGTAGTCTGGTCGTGACAATCTGTAGGGTGTCCGTGCAGATGGGTAGTCTGGTCGTGACAATCTGTAGGGTGTCCGTGCAGATGGGTAGTCTGGTCATGACGATCTGTAGGGTGTCCGTGCAGATGGGTAGTCCAGTAGTGACAATCTGTAGGGTGTCCATACAGATGGATAGTCTGGTCGTGAAGATCTGTAGGGTGTCCGTGCAGATGGGTAGTCCAGTCGTGATTATCTGTAGGGTGTCCGTGCAGATGGGTAGTCTGGTCGTGACGATCTGTAGGGTGTCCGTGCAGATGGGTAGTCTGGTCGTGATTATCTGTAGGGTGTCCGTGCAGATGGGTAGTCTGGTCGTGACGATCTGTACGGTGTCCGTGCAGGTGGGTAGACCAGTCGTGACGATCTGTAGGGTGTCCGTGCAGATGGGTAGTCCAGTCGTGACGATCTGTAGGGTGTCAGTGCAGATGGGTAGTCTGGTCGTGACGATCTGTAGGGTGTCCGTGCAGATGGGTAGTCTGGTCGTGATTATCTGTAGGGTGTCCGTGCAGATGGGTAGTCTGGTCGTGATTATCTGTAGGGTGTCCCTGCAGATGGGTAGTCCAGTCGTGACGATCTGTAGGGTGTCCGTGCAGATGGGTAGTCCAGTCGTGACGATCTGTAGGTTGTCCGTGCAGATGGGTAGTCTGGTCGTGATTATCTGTCGGGTGTCCATACAGATGGATAGTCTGGTCATGACGATCTGTAGGGTGTCCGTGCAGATGGGTAGTCTGGTTGTGATTATCTGTAGGGTGTCCGTGCAGATGGGTAGTCTGGTTGTGATTATCTGTAGGGTGTCCGTGCAGATGGGTAGTCCAGGTCGTGACTATCTGTAGGGTGTCCGTGCAGATGGGTAGTCCAGTCGTGACGATCTGTAGGGTGTCCGTGCAGATGGGTAGTCCAGTCGTGACGATCTGTAGGGTGTCCGTGCAGATGGGTAGTCCAGTCGTGATGATCTGTAGGGTGTCCGTGCAGATGGGTAGTCCAGTCGTGACGATCTGTAGGGTGTCCGTGCAGATGGGTAGTCCAGTCGTGACGATCTGTAGGGTGTCCGTGCAGATGGGTAGTCCAGGTCGTGACTATCTGTAGGGTGTCCGTGCAGATGGGTAGTCAGTCGTGACGATCTGTAGGGTGTCCGTGCAGATGGGTAGTCCAGTCGTGACGATCTGTAGGGTGTCCGTGCAGATGGGTAGTCAGGTCGTGACTATCTGTAGGGTGTCCGTGCAGATGGGTAGTCCAGTCGTGACGATCTGTAGGGTGTCCGTGCAGATGGGTAGTCCAGTCGTGACTATCTGTAGGGTGTCCGTGCAGATGGGTAGTCAGTCGTGACAATCTGTAGGGTGTCCGTGCAGATGGGTAGTCTGGTCGTGACGATCTGTAGGGTGTCCGTGCAGATGGGTAGTCCAGTCGTGACGATCTGTAGGGTGTCCGTGCAGATGGGTAGTCCAGTCGTGACGATCTGTAGGGTGTCCGTGCAGATGGGTAGTCCAGTCGTGACTATCTGTAGGGTGTCCGTGCAGATGGGTAGTCAGGTCGTGACGATCTGTAGGGTGTCCGTGCAGATGGGTAGTCAGGTCGTGACGATCTGTAGGGTGTCCGTGCAGATGGGTAGTCAGGTCGTGACGATCTGTAGGGTGTCCGTGCAGATGGGTAGTCCAGTCGTGACGATCTGTAGGGTGTCCGTGCAGATGGGTAGTCCAGTCGTGACGATCTGTAGGGTGTCCGTGCAGATGGGTAGTCTGGTCGTGACGATCTGTAGGGTGTCCGTGCAGATGGGTAGTCAGTCGTGATTATATGTAGGGTGTCCGTGCAGATGGGTAGTCTGGTCGTGATTATCTGTATGGTGTCCCTGCAGATGGGTAGTCCAGTCGTGACGATCTGTAGGGTGTCCGTGCAGATGGGTAGTCCAGTCGTGACGATCTGTAGGTTGTCCGTGCAGATGGGTAGTCTGGTCGTGATTATCTGTAGGGTGTCCATACAGATGGATAGTCTGGTCGTGACGATCTCTAGGGTGTCCGTGCAGATGGGTAGTCCAGTCGTGATTATCTGTAGGGTGTCCATTGCAGATGGATAGTCTGGTCATGACGATCTGTAGGGTGTCCGTGCAGATGGGTAGTCCAGTCGTGACGATCTCTAGGGTGTCTGTGCAGATGGGTCGTCCAGTCGTGACGATCTGTAGGGTGTCCGTGCAGATGGGTAATCGGGTCGTGACGATCTGTAGGGTGTCCGTCCAGATGGGTACTCCAGTCGTGACGATCTGTAGGGTGTCCGTGCAGATGGGTAGTCCAGTCGTGACGATCTGTAGGGTGTCCGTGCAGATGGGTAGTCCAGTCGTGACGATCTGTAGGGTGTCCGTGCAGGTGGGTAGTCCAGTCGTGAAGATCTGTAGGGTGTCCGTGCAGATGGGTAGTCCAGTCGTGACGATCTGTAGGGTGTCCGTGCAGATGGGTAGTCCAGTCGTGACGATCTATAGGGTGTCTGTGCAGATGGGTGGTCCAGTCGTGACGATCTGTAGGGTGTCCGTGCAGATGGGTAGTCTAGTCGTGACAATCTGTAGGGTGTCCATACAGATGTGTGGTCCAGTCGTGACAATCTGTAGGGTGTCCGTGCAGATGGGTAGTCCAGTTGTGATGATCTATACGGTGTCCGTGCAGCTGGATAGTCCAGTCGTGACGATCTATAGGGTGTCTTTGCAGATGGGTAGTCCAGTTGAGTTGATCTATAGGCTGTCCGTGCAGATGAGTAGTCCAGTCGTGACGATTTGTAGGGTGTCCGTGCAAATGGGTAGTCTGGTTGTGACGATCTGTAGGGTGTACGTGCAGATGGGTAGTCTGGTCGTGATTATCTGTAGGGTGTCCGTGCAGATGGGTAGTCTGGTCGTGACGATCTGTAGGGTGTCCGTGCAGATGGGTAGTCTGGTCGTGATTATCTGTAGGGTGTCCGTGCAGATGGGTAGTCTGGTCGTGATTATCTGTAGGGTGTCCGTGCAGATGGGCAGTCTGGCCGTGACAATCTGTAGGCTGGCCGTGCAAATGGGTAGTCTGGTCGCGACGATCAGTAGGGTGTCCGTGCAGATGGGTAGTCCAGTCGTGATTATCTGTAGGGTGTCCGTGCAGATGGGTTGTCTGGCCGTGACAATCTGTAGGGTGTCCGTGCAGATGGGTAGTCTGGTCGTGACGATCAGTAGTGTGTCCGTGCAGATGGGTAGTCCAGTCGTGATTATCTGTAGGGTGTCCGTGCAGATGGGTAGTCTGGACGTGACAATCTGTAGGGTGTCCGTGCAGATGGGTAGTCTGGCCATGACGATCTGTAGTGTGTCCGTGCAGATGGGTTGTCCAGTCGTGATTATCTGTAGGGTGTCCGTGCAGATGGGTAGACTGGTCGTGACGATCTGTAGGTTGTCCGTGCAGATGGGTAGTCCAGTCGTGACGATCTGTAAGGTGTCCGTGCAGATGGGTAGTCTGGCCGTGACAATCTGTAGGGTGTCCGTGCAGATGGGTAGTCCAGTCGTGACAATCTGTAGGGTGTCTGTGCAGATGGGTTGTCCAGTCGTTACAATCTGTTGGGTGTCCGTGCAGATGGGTAGTCCAGTCGTGACGATCTGTAGGGTGTGCGTGCAGATGGGTAGTCCAGTCGTGATTATCTGTAGGGTGTCCGTGCAGATGGGTAATCTGGCCTTGACAATCTGTAGGGTGTCCGTGCAGATGGGTAGTCTGGTCGCGACTATCAGTAGGGTGTCCGTGCAGATGGGTCGTCCAGTCGTGATTATCTGTAGGATGTCCGTGCAGATGGGTTGTCTGGCCGTGACAATCTGTAGGGTGTCCGTGCAGATGGGTAGTCTGGTCGTGACGATCAGTAGTGTGTCCGTGCAGATGGGTAGTCCAGTCGTGACAATCTGTAGGGTGTCCGTGCAGATGGGTAGTCTGGTCGTGACGATCTGTAGGGTGTCCGTGCGGATTGGTAGTCCAGTCGTGATTATCTGTAGGGTGTTCGTGCAGATCTGTAGTCCAGTCGTGATTATCTGTAGGGTGTCCGTGCAGATGGGTAGTCTGGCCGTGACAATCTGTAGGGTGTCCGTGCAGATGGGTAGTCTGGTCATGACGATCTGTAGTGTGTCCGTTTAGATGGGTAGTCCAGTCGTGATTATCTGTAGGGTGTCCGTGCAGATGGATAGTCTGGTCGTGACGATCTGTAGGGTGTCCGTGCAGATGGGTAGTCTGATGGTGACGATCTGTAGGGTGTCCGTGCAGATGGGTAGTCCAGTCGTGACGATCTGTAGGGTGTCCGTGCAGATGGTTAGTCCAGTCGTGATTATCTGTAGGGTGTCCGTGCAGATGGGTAGTCCAGTCGTGATTATCTGTAGGGTGTACGTTCAGATGGGTAGTCTGGCCGTGACAATCTGTGGGGTGTCCGTGCAGATGGGTAGTCTGGTCATGACGATCTGTAGGGTGTCCGTGCAGATGGGTAGTCTGGTCGTGATTATCTGTAGGGTGTCCGTGCAGATGGGTAGTCTGGTCGTGATTATCTGTAGGGTGTCCGTGCAGATGGGTAGTCCAATCGTGACGATCTATAGGGTGTCCGTGCAGATGGGTAGTCTGGCCGTGACAATCTGTAGGGTGTGCGTGCAGATGGGTAGTCTGGTCGTGATGATCTGTAGGGTGTCCGTGCAGCTAGGTAGTCCAGTCGTGATTATCTGTAGGGTGTCCGTGCAGATGGGTAGTCCAGTCGTGACAATCTGTAGGGTGTCCGTGCAGATGGGTAGTCTGGTCGTGATGGTCTGTAGGGTGTCTGTGCAGATGGGTAGTCCAGACGTGACAATCTGTAGGGTGTCCGTGCAGATGGGTAGTCTGGTCGTGATTATCTGTAGGGTGTCCGTGCAGATGGGTAGTCCAGTCGTGATTATATGTAGGGTGTCTGTGCAGATGGGTAGTCTGGTCGTGACGATCTGTAGGGTGTCCGTGCAGATGGGTAGTCTGGTCGTGACGATCTGTAGGGTGTCCGTGCAGATGGGTAGTCTGGTCGTGACGATCTGTAGGGTGTCCGTGCGGATGGGTAGTCTGGTCGTGACGATCTGTAGGGTGTCCGTGCAGATGGGTAGTCCAGTCGTGACCATCTGTAGGGTGTCCGTGCAGATGGGTAGTCCAGTCGTGATTATCTGTTGGGTGTCCGTGCAGATGGGCAATCTGGTCGTGACGATATGTAGGGTGGCTGTGCAGATGGGTAGTCCAGTCGTGACGATCTGTAGGGTGTCCGTGCAGTTGGGTGGTCCACTCGTGATTATCTGTAGGGTGTCCATGCAGATGGGTAGTCCAGTCGTGATTATCTGTAGGGTGTCCGTGCAGAAGGGTAGTCTGGTCGTGACGATCTGTAGGGTGTCCGTGCAGATGGGTAGTCCGGTCGTGATTATCTGTAGGGTGTCCGTGCAGATGGGTAGTCTGGTCGTGACGATCTGTAGGGTGTCCGTGCAGATGGGTAGTCTGGTCGTGACGATCTGTAGGGTGTCCGTGCAGATGTATAGTCCAGTCCTGACGATCTGTAGGGTGTCCATACAGATGGATAGTCTGGTCGTGACGATCTGTAGGGTGTCCGTGCAGGTGGGTAGTCCAGTCGTCACGATCTGTAGGGTGTCCGTGCAGATCGGTAGTCCAGTCGTGACAATCTGTATGGTGTCCGTGCAGATGGGTAGTCCACTCGTGACGATCTGTAGGGTGTCCGTGCAGATGGTTAGTCTGGTCGTGACGATCTGTATGGTGTCCATGCAGATGGGTAGTCCAGTCGTGATTATCTGTATGGTGTCCGTGCAGATGGGTTGTCCAGCCGTGACGATCTGTAGGGTGTCCATACAGATGGATAGTCCAGTCGTGACGATCTGTAGGGTGTCCGTGCAGATGGGTAGTCCAGTCGTGACGATCTGTAGGGTGTCCGTGCAGATGGGTAGTCTGGTCGTGACGATCTGTAGGGTGTCCGTGCAGATGGGTTGTCCAGTCGTGATTATCTGTAGGGTGTCCGTGCAGATGGGTAGTCTGGTCGTGACGATCTGTAGGGTGTCCGTGCAGATGGGTAGTCCGGTCGTGACGATCAGTAGGGTGTCCGTGCAGATGGGTTTTCCAGTCGTGATTATCTGTAGGGTGTCCGTGCAGATGGGTAGCCCAGTCGTGATTATCTGTAGGGTGTCCGTGCAGATGGGTAGTCTGGCCGTGACAATCTGTAGGGTGTCCGTGCAGATGGGTAGTCTGGTCGTAACGATCAGTAGGGTGTCCGTGCAGATGGATAGTCCAGTCGTGATTATCTGTAGGGTGTCCGTGCAGATGGGTAGTCCAGTCGTGACAATCTGTAGGGTGTCCGTGCAGATGGGTAGTCTGGTCGTGACGATCTGTAGGGTGTCCATACAGATGGATAGTCTGGTCATGACGATCTGTAGGGTGTCCGTGCAGATGGGTTGTCCAGTCGTGACGATCTATAGGGTGTCCGTGCAGATGGGTAGTCCGGTCGTGACCTTCTGTAGGGTGTCCGTGCAGATGGGTAGTCCAGTCGTGACTATCTGTAGGGTGTCCGTGCAGATGGGTCGTCCAGTCGTGACGATCTGTAGGGTGTCCGTGCAGATGGGTAGTCCAGTCGTGATGATCTGTAGGTTGTCCGTGCAGATGGGTAGTCTGGTCGTGACGATCTGTAGGGTGTCCGTGCAGATGGGTAGTCCAGTCGTGACGATCTGTAGAGTGTCCGTGCAGATGGGTAGTCTGGTTCTGATTATCTGTAGGGTTTCCGTGCCACTAGGTAGTCCAGTCGTGATTATCAGTAGGGTGTCCGTGCAGATGGGTAATCCAGTCGTGACGTTCTATAGGGTGTCCGTGCAGATGGGTAGTCTGGTCGTGATTATCTGTAGGGTGTCCGTGCAGATGGATAGTCCAGTCGTGACAATCTGTAGGGTGTCCGTGCAGATGGGTAGTCCAGTCGTGACAATCTGTAGGGTGTCCGTGCAGATGGGTAGTCCAGTCGTGATTATCTGTAGGGTGTCTGTGCAGATGGGTAGTCCAGTCGTGACTATCTGTAGGGTGTCCGTGCAGATGGGTAGTCCAGTCGTGACGATCTGTAGGGTGTCCGTGCAGATGGGTAGTCTGGTCGTGACGATCTGTAGGGTGTCCGTGCAGATGGGTAGTCCAGTCGTGACGATCTGTAGGGTGTCCGTGCAGATGGGTAGTCCAGTCGTGATTATCTGTAGGGTGTCCGTGCAGATGGGTACTCCACTCGTGATTATCTGTAGGGTGTCCGTGCAGATGGGTAGTCTGGCCGTCACAATCTGTAGGGTGTCCGTGCAGATGGGTAGTCCAGTCGTGACGATCTGTTGGGTGTCCGTGCAGATGGGTAGTCTGGTCGTGACGATCTGTAGGGTGTCCGTGCAGATGGGTAGTCCAGTCGTGACGATCTGTAGGGTGTCCGTGCAGATGGGTAGTCTGGTCGTGACTATCTGTAGGGTGTCCGTGCAGATGGGTAGTCCAGTCGTGACAATCTGTAGGGTGTCCGTGCAGATGGGTTGTCCAGTCGTGACGATCTGTAGGGTGTCCGTGCAGATGGGTAGTCCAGTCGTGACGATCTGTAGGGTGTCCGTGCAGATGGGTAGTCCAGTCGTGATTATCTGTAGGGTGTCCGTGCAGATGGGTAGTCTGGCCTTGACTATCTGTAGGGTGTCCGTGCAGATGGGTAGTCTGGTCGTGACTATCTGTAGGGTGTCCGTGCAGATGGGTAGTCCAGTCGTGATTATCTGTAGGGTGTCCGTGCAGATGGGTAGTCTGGTCGTGACGATCTGTAGGGTGTCCGTGCAGATGGGTAGTCCAGTCGTGACGATCTGTAGGGTGTCCGTGCAGATGGGTAGTCCAGTCGTGACGATCTGTAGGGTGTCCGTGCAGATGGGTAGTCTGGTCGTGACGATCTGTAGGGTGTCCGTGCAGATGGGTAGTCCAGTCGTGATTATCTGTAGGGTGTCCGTGCAGATGGGTAGTCCAGTCGTGATTATCTGTAGGGTGTCCGTGCAGATGGGTAGTCTGGCCGTGACAATCTGTAGGGTGTCCGTGCAGATGGGTAGTCTGGTCGTGACGATCTGTAGGGTGTCCGTGCAGATGGGTAGTCCAGTCGTGATTATCTGTAGGGTGTCCGTGCAGATGGGTAGTCTGGTCGTGACGATCTGTAGGGTGTCCGTGCAGATGGGTAGTCTGGTCGTGACGATCTGTAGGGTGTCCGTGCAGATGGGTAGTCCAGTCGTGACGATCTGTAGGGTGTCCGTGCAGATGGGTAGTCCAGTCGTGACTATCTGTAGGGTGTCCGTGCAGATGGGTAGTCCAGTCGTGACTATCTGTAGGGTGTCCGTGCAGATGGGTAGTCTGGCCGTGACAATCTGTAGGGTGTCCGTGCAGATGGGTAGTCTGGTCGTGACGATCTGTAGGGTGTCCGTGCAGATGGGTAGTCTGGTCGTGATTATCTGTAGGGTGTCCGTGCAGATGGGTAGTCTGGTCGTGACTATCTGTAGGGTGTCCGTGCAGATGGGTAGTCCAGTCGTGACGATCTGTAGGGTGTCCGTGCAGATGGGTAGTCTGGCCGTGACAATCTGTAGGGTGTCCGTGCAGATGGGTAGTCTGGTCGTGACGATCTGTAGGGTGTCCGTGCAGCTAGGTAGTCCAGTCGTGATTATCTGTAGGGTGTCCGTGCAGATGGGTAGTCCAGTCGTGACAATCTGTAGGGTGTCCGTGCAGATGGGTAGTCTGGTCGTGACGATCTGTAGGGTGTCCGTGCAGATGGGTAGTCCAGTCGTGACAATCTGTAGGGTGTCCGTGCAGATGGGTAGTCTGGTCGTGATTATCTGTAGGGTGTCCGTGCAGATGGGTAGTCCAGTCGTGACTATCTGTAGGGTGTCCGTGCAGATGGGTAGTCTGGTCGTGACGATCTGTAGGGTGTCCGTGCAGATGGGTAGTCTGGTCGTGACGATCTGTAGGGTGTCCGTGCAGATGGGTAGTCAGGTCGTGACGATCTGTAGGGTGTCCGTGCAGATGGGTAGTCTGGTCGTGACGATCTGTAGGGTGTCCGTGCAGATGGGTAGTCCAGTCGTGACAATCTGTAGGGTGTCCGTGCAGATGGGTAGTCCAGTCGTGATTATCTGTAGGGTGTCCGTGCAGATGGGTAGTCTGGTCGTGACGATCTGTAGGGTGTCCGTGCAGATGGGTAGTCCAGTCGTGACGATCTGTAGGGTGTCCGTGCAGATGGGTAGTCCAGTCGTGATTATCTGTAGGGTGTCCGTGCAGATGGGTAGCCCAGTCGTGATTATCTGTAGGGTGTCCGTGCAGATGGGTAGTCTGGCCGTGACAATCTGTAGGGTGTCCGTGCAGATGGGTAGTCTGGTCGTGACGATCAGTAGGGTGTCCGTGCAGATGGATAGTCCAGTCGTGATTATCTGTAGGGTGTCCGTGCAGATGGGTAGTCTGGTCGTGACGATCTGTAGGGTGTCCGTGCAGCTAGGTAGTCCAGTCGTGATTATCTGTAAGGTGTCCGTGCAGATGGGTAGTCCAGTCGTGACAATCTGTAGGGTGTCCGTGCAGATGGGTAGTCCAGTCGTGACAATCTGTAGGGTGTCCGTGCAGATGGGTAGTCTGGTCGTGACGATCTGTAGGGTGTCCATACAGATGGATAGTCTGGTCATGACGATCTGTAGGGTGTCCGTGCAGATGGGTTGTCCAGTCGTGACGATCTATAGGGTGTCCGTGCAGATGGGTAGTCCGGTCGTGACCTTCTGTAGGGTGTCCGTGCAGATGGGTAGTCCAGTCGTGACGATCTGTAGGGTGTCCGTGCAGATGGGTCGTCCAGTCGTGACGATCTGTAGGGTGTCCGTGCAGATGGGTAGTCTGGTCGTGACGATCTGTAGGGTGTCCGTGCAGATGGGTAGTCCAGTCGTGATTATCTGTAGGGTGTCCGTGCAGATGGGTAGTCTGGTCGTGACGATCTGTAGGGTGTCCGTGCAGATGGGTAGTCCGGTCGTGACGATCAGTAGGGTGTCCGTGCAGATGGGTAGTCCAGTCGTGATTATCTGTAGGGTGTCCGTGCAGATGGGTAGCCCAGTCGTGATTATCTGTAGGGTGTCCGTGCAGATGGATAGTCCAGTCGTGACAATCTGTAGGGTGTCCGCGCAGATGGGTAGTCCAGTCGTGACAATCTGTAGGGTGTCCGTGCAGATGGGTAGTCCAGTCGTGATTATCTGTAGGGTGTCTGTGCAGATGGGTAGTCCAGTCGTGACTATCTGTAGGGTGTCCGTGCAGATGGGTAGTCCAGTCGTGACTATCTGTAGGGTGTCCGTGCAGATGGGTAGTCTAGTCGTGACGATCTGTAGGGTGTCCGTGCAGATGGGTAGTCCAGTCGTGACGATCTGTAGGGTGTCCGTGCAGATGGGTAGTCCAGTCGTGATTATCTGTAGGGTGTCCGTGCAGATGGGTAGTCCAGTCGTGACAATCTGTAGGGTGTCCGTGCAGATGGGTAGTCTGGTCGTGACGATCTGTAGGGTGTCCATACAGATGGATAGTCTGGTCATGACGATCTGTAATGTGCCCGTGCAGATGGGTTGTCCAGTCGTGACGATCTATAGGGTGTCCGTGCAGATGGGTAGTCCGGTCGTGACCTTCTGTAGGGTGTCCGTGCAGATGGGTAGTCCAGTCGTGACTATCTGTAGGGTGTCCGTGCAGGTGGGTCATCCAGTCGTGACGATCTGTAGGGTGTCCGTGCAGATGGGTAGTCCAGTCGTGATGATCTGTAGGTTGTCCGTGCAGATGGGTAGTCTGGTCGTGACGATCTGTAGGGTGTCCGTGCAGATGGGTAGTCCAGTCGTGACGATCTGTAGAGTGTCCGTGCAGATGGGTAGTCTGGTTCTGATTATCTGTAGGGTTTCCGTGCCACTAGGTAGTCCAGTCGTGATTATCAGTAGGGTGTCCGTGCAGATGGGTAATCCAGTCGTGACGTTCTATAGGGTGTCCGTGCAGATGGGTAGTCTGGTCGTGATTATCTGTAGGGTGTCCGTGCAGATGGATAGTCCAGTCGTGACAATCTGTAGGGTGTCCGCGCAGATGGGTAGTCCAGTCGTGATTATCTGTAGGGTGTCTGTGCAGATGGGTAGTCCAGTCGTGACTATCTGTAGGGTGTCCGTGCAGATGGGTAGTCCAGTCGTGACGATCTGTAGGGTGTCCGTGCAGATGGGTAGTCTAGTCGTGACGATCTGTAGGGTGTCCGTGCAGATGGGTAGTCCAGTCGTGACAATCTGTAGGGTGTCCGTGCAGATGGGTAGTCCAGTCGTGACGATCTGTAGGGTGTCCGTGCAGATGGGTAGTCTGGTCGTGACGATCTGTAGGGTGTCCGTGCAGATGGGTAGTCCGGTCGTGACGATCAGTAGGGTGTCCGTGCAGATGGGTTTTCCAGTCGTGATTATCTGTAGGGTGTCCGTGCAGATGGGTAGCCCAGTCGTGATTATCTGTAGGGTGTCCGTGCAGATGGGTAGTCCAGTCGTGACAATCTGTAGGGTGTCCGTGCAGATGGGTAGTCTGGTCGTGACGATCTGTAGGGTGTCCATACAGATGGATAGTCTGGTCATGACGATCTGTAATGTGCCCGTGCAGATGGGTTGTCCAGTCGTGACGATCTATAGGGTGTCCGTGCAGATGGGTAGTCCGGTCGTGACCTTCTGTAGGGTGTCCGTGCAGATGGGTAGTCCAGTCGTGACTATCTGTAGGGTGTCCGTGCAGGTGGGTCATCCAGTCGTGACGATCTGTAGGGTGTCCGTGCAGATGGGTAGTCCAGTCGTGATGATCTGTAGGTTGTCCGTGCAGATGGGTAGTCTGGTCGTGACGATCTGTAGGGTGTCCGTGCAGATGGGTAGTCCAGTCGTGACGATCTGTAGAGTGTCCGTGCAGATGGGTAGTCTGGTTCTGATTATCTGTAGGGTTTCCGTGCCACTAGGTAGTCCAGTCGTGATTATCAGTAGGGTGTCCGTGCAGATGGGTAATCCAGTCGTGACGTTCTATAGGGTGTCCGTGCAGATGGGTAGTCTGGTCGTGATTATCTGTAGGGTGTCCGTGCAGATGGATAGTCCAGTCGTGACAATCTGTAGGGTGTCCGCGCAGATGGGTAGTCCAGTCGTGATTATCTGTAGGGTGTCTGTGCAGATGGGTAGTCCAGTCGTGACTATCTGTAGGGTGTCCGTGCAGATGGGTAGTCCAGTCGTGACGATCTGTAGGGTGTCCGTGCAGATGGGTAGTCTAGTCGTGACGATCTGTAGGGTGTCCGTGCAGATGGGTAGTCCAGTCGTGACGATCTGTAGGGTGTCCGTGCAGATGGGTAGTCCAGTCGTGATTATCTGTAGGGTGTCCGTGCAGATGGGTACTCCACTCGTGATTATCTGTAGGGTGTCCGTGCAGATGGGTAGTCTGGTCGTGACGATCTGTAGGGTGTCCGGGCAAATGGGTTGTCCAGTCGTGACGATCTGTAGGGTGTCCGTGCAGATGGATAGTCCAGTCGTGACAATCTGTAGGGTGTCCGTGCAGGTGGGTAGTCCAGTCGTGACGATCAGTAGGGTGTCCGTGCAAATGGGTATTCCAGTCGTGACAATCTGTCGGGTGTCCGTGCAGATGGGTAGTCCAGTCGTGATTATCTGTAGGGTGTCCGTGCAGATGGGTAGTCTGGCCGTGACAATCTGTAGGGTGTCCGTGCAGATGGGTAGTCCAGTCGTGACGATCTGTAGGGTGTCCGTGCAGATGGGTAGTCTGGTCGTGACGATCTGTAGGGTGTCCGTGCAGATGGGTAGTCCAGTCGTGATTATCTGTAGGGTGTCCGTGCAGATGGGTAGTCTGGTCGTGACGATCTGTAGGGTGTCCGTGCAGATGGGTAGTCTGGTCGTGACGATCAGCAGGGTGTCCGTGCAGATGGGTAGTCCAGTCGTGATTATCTGTAGGGTGTCCGTGCAGATGGGTAGCCCAGTCGTGATTATCTGTAGGGTGTCCGTGCAGATGGGTAGTCCAGTCGTGACAATCTGTAGGGTGTCCGTGCAGATGGGTAGTCCAGTCGTGACGATCTGTAGGTTGTCCGTGCAGATGGGTAGTCCAGTCGTGATTATCTGTAGGGTGTCCGTGCAGATGGGCAGTCTGGCCTTGACAATCTGTAGGGTGTCCGTGCAAATGGGTAGTCTGGTCGCGACGATCAGTAGGGTGTCCCTGCAGATGGGTAGTTTGGCCGTGACAATCTGTAGGGTGTCCGTGCAGATGGGTAGTCCAGTTGTGACAATCTGTAGGGTGTCCGTGCAGATGGGTAGTCCAGTCGTTACAATCTGTTGGGTGTCCGTGCAGATGGGTAGTCCAGTCGTGACGATCTGTAGGGTGTCCGTGCAGATGGGTAGTCCAGTCGTGATTATCTGTAGGGTGTCTGTGCAGATGGGTAGTCTGGCCGTGACAATCTGTAGGGTGTCCCTGCAGATGGGTAGTCTGGTCGCGACTATCAGTAGGGTGTCCGTGCAGATGGGTAGTCCAGTCGTGATTATCTGTAGGGTGTCCGTGCAGATGGGTTGTCTGGCCGTAACAATCTGTAGGGTGTCCGTGCAGATGGGCAGTCTGGTCGTGACGATCAGTAGTGTGTCCGTGCAGATGGGTAGTCCAGTCGTGACAATCTGTAGGGTGTCCGTGCAGATGGGTAGTCCAGTCGTGACAATCTGTAGGGTGTCCGTGCAGATGGGTAGTCCAGTCGTTACAATCTGTTTGGTGTCCGTGCAGATGGGTAGTCCAGTCGTGACGATCTGTAGGGTGTCCGTGCAGATGGGTAGTCCAGTCGTGATTATCTGTAGGGTGTCCGTGCAGATGGGCAGTCTGGCCGTGACAATCTGTAGGCTGGCCGTGCAAATGGGTAGTCTGGTCGCGACGATCAGTAGGGTGTCCGTGCAGATGGGTAGTCCAGTCGTGATTATCTGTAGGGTGTCCGTGCAGATGGGTTGTCTGGCCGTGACAATCTGTAGGGTGTCCGTGCAGATGGGTAGTCTGGTCGTGACGATCAGTAGTGTGTCCGTGCCGATGGGTAGTCCAGTCGTGATTATCTGTAGGGTGTCCGTGCAGATGGGTAGTCTGGACGTGACAATCTGTAGGGTGTCCGTGCAGATGGGTAGTCTGGCCATGACGATCTGTAGTGTGTCCGTGCAGATGGGTTGTCCAGTCGTGATTATCTGTAGGGTGTCCGTGCAGATGGGTAGTCTGGTCGTGATGATCTGTAGGGTGTCCGTGCAGATGGATAGTCCAGTCGTGACGATCTGTAGGGTGTCCGTGCAGGTGGGTAGTCCAGTCGTGACAATCTGTAGGGTGTCCGTGCAGATGGGCAGTCTGGTCGTGACGATCAGTAGTGTGTCCGTGCAGATGGGTAGTCCAGTCGTGACAATCTGTAGGGTGTCCGTGCAGATGGGTAGTCCAGTCGTGACAATCTGTAGGGTGTCCGTGCAGATGGGTAGTCCAGTCGTTACAATCTGTTTGGTGTCCGTGCAGATGCGTAGTCCAGTCGTGACGATCTGTAGGGTGTCCGTGCAGATGGGTAGTCCAGTCGTGATTATCTGTAGGGTGTCCGTGCAGATGGGCAGTCTGGCCGTGACAATCTGTAGGCTGGCCGTGCAAATGGGTAGTCTGGTCGCGACGATCAGTAGGGTGTCCGTGCAGATGGGTAGTCCAGTCGTGATTATCTGTAGGGTGTCCGTGCAGATGGGTTGTCTGGCCGTGACAATCTGTAGGGTGTCCGTGCAGATGGGTAGTCTGGTCGTGACGATCAGTAGTGTGTCCGTGCCGATGGGTAGTCTGCACGTGACAATCTGTAGGGTGTCCGTGCAGATGGGTAGTCTGGCCATGACGATCTGTAGTGTGTCCGTGCAGATGGGTTGTCCAGTCGTGATTATCTGTAGGGTGTCCGTGCAGATGGGTAGTCTGGTCGTGACGATCTGTAGGGTGTCCGTGCAGATGGGTAGTCTGGTCGTGATGATCTGTAGGGTGTCCATACAGATGGATAGTCCAGTCGTGACGACCTGTAGGGTGTCCGTGCAGATGGATAGTCCCGTTGTGACGATCTGTAGGGTGTCCGTGCAGGTGGGTAGTCCAGTCGTGACGATCTGTAGGGTGTCCGTGCAGATGGGTAGTCCAGTCGTGACGATCTGTAGGGTGTCCGTGCAGATGGGTAGTCCAGTCGTGATTATCTGTAGGGTGTCCGTGCAGATGGGTAATCTGGCCTTGACAATCTGTAGGGTGTCCGTGCAGATGGGTAGTCTGGTCGCGACTATCAGTAGGGTGTCCGTGCAGATGGGTCGTCCAGTCGTGATTATCTGTAGGGTGTCCGTGCAGATGGGTTGTCTGGCCGTGACAATCTGTAGGGTGTCCGTGCAGATGGGTAGTCTGGTCGTGACGATCAGTAGTGTGTCCGTGCAGATGGGTAGTCCAGTCGTGACAATCTGTAGGGTGTCCGTGCAGATGGGTAGTCTGGTCGTGACGATCTGTAGGGTGTCCGTGCGGATGGGTAGTCCAGTCGTGATTATCTGTAGGGTGTCCGTGCAGATGGGTAGTCTGGCCGTGACAATCTGTAGGGTGTCCGTGCAGATGGGTAGTCTGGTCGTGACGATCTGTAGGGTGTCCGTGCGGATGGGTAGTCCAGTCGTGATTATCTGTAGGGTGTCCGTGCAGATGGGTAGTCCAGTCGTGATTATCTGTAGGGTGTCCGTGCAGATGGGTAGTCTGGCCGTGACAATCTGTAGGGTGTCCGTGCAGATGGGTAGTCTGGTCATGACGATCTGTAGTGTGTCCGTTTAGATGGGTAGTCCAGTCGTGATTATCTGTAGGGTGTCCGTGCAGATGGATAGTCTGGTCGTGACGATCTGTAGGGTGTCCGTGCAGATGGGTAGTCTGATGGTGACGATCTGTAGGGTGTCCGTGCAGATGGGTAGTCCAGTCGTGACGATCTGTAGGGTGTCCGTGCAGATGGGTAGTCCAGTCGTGATTATCTGTAGGGTGACCGTGCAGATGGTTAGTCCAGTCGTGATTATCTGTAGGGTGTCCGTGCAGATGGGTAGTCCAGTCGTGATTATCTGTAGGGTGTACGTTCAGATGGGTAGTCTGGCCGTGACAATCTGTGGGGTGTCCGTGCAGATGGGTAGTCTGGTCATGACGATCTGTAGGGTGTCCATGCAGATGGGTAGTCTGGTCGTGATTATCTGTAGGGTGTCCATGCAGATGGGTAGTCTGGTCGTGATTATCTGTAGGGTGTCCGTGCAGATGGGTAGTTCAATCGTGACGATCTATAGGGTGTCCGTGCAGATGGGTAGTCTGGCCGTGACAATCTGTAGGGTGTGCGTGCAGATGGGTAGTCTGGTCGTGATGATCTGTAGGGTGTCCGTGCAGCTAGGTTGTCCAGTCGTGATTATCTGTAGGGTGTCCGTGCAGATGGGTAGTCCAGTCGTGACAATCTGTAGGGTGTCCGTGCAGATGGGTAGTCTGGTCGTGACGGTCTGTAGGGTGTCTGTGCAGATGGGTAGTCCAGTCGTGACAATCTGTAGGGTGTCCGTGCAGATGGGTAGTCTGGTCGTGATTATCTGTAGGGTGTCCATGCAGATGGGTAGTCCAGTCGTGATTATATGTAGGGTGTCTGTGCAGATGGGTAGTCTGGTCGTGACGATCTGTAGTGTGTCCGTGCAGATGGGTAGTCTGGTCGTGACGATCTGTAGGGTGTCCGTGCAGATGGGTAGTCCGGTCGTGACGATCTGTAGGGTGTCCGTGCGGATGGGTAGTCTGGTCGTGACGATCTGTAGGGTGTCCGTGCAGATGGGTAGTCCAGTCGTGACCATCTGTAGGGTGTCCGTGCAGATGGGTAGTCCAGTCGTGATTATCTGTTGGGTGTCCGTGCAGATGGGCAATCTGGTCGTGACGATCTGTAGGGTGTCCGTGCAGATGGGTAGTCCAGTCGTGACGATCTGTAGGGTGTCCGTGCAGTTGGGTGGTCCACTCGTGATTATCTGTAGGGTGTCCGTGCAGATGGGTAGTCCAGTCGTGATTATCTGTAGGGTGTCCGTGCAGAAGGGTAGTCTGGTCGTGACGATCTGTAGGGTGTCCGTGCAAATGGGTAGTCCGGTCGTGATTATCTGTAGGGTGTCCGTGCAGATGGGTAGTCTGGTCGTGACGATCTGTAGGGTGTCCGTGCAGATGGGTAGTCTGGTCGTGACGACCTGTAGGGTGTCCGTGCAGATGTATAGTCCAGTCCTGACGATCTGTAGGGTGTCCATACAGATGGATAGTCTTGTCGTGACGATCTGTAGGGTGTCCGTGCAGGTGGGTAGTCCAGTCGTCACGATCTGTAGGGTGTCCGTGCAGATCGGTAGTCCAGTCGTGACAATCTGTATGGTGTCCGTGCAGATGGGTAGTCCACTCGTGACGATCTGTAGGGTGTCCGTGCAGATGGTTAGTCTGGTCGTGACGATCTGTATGGTGTCCATGCAGATGGGTAGTCCAGTCGTGATTATCTGTATGGTGTCCGTGCAGATGGGTTGTCCAGCCGTGACGATCTGTAGGGTGTCCATACAGATGGATAGTCCAGTCGTGACGATCTGTAGGGTGTCCATACAGATGGATAGTCCAGTCGTGACGATCTGTAGGGTGTCCGTGCAGGTGGGTAGTCCAGTCGTGACGATCTGTAGGGTGTCCGTGCAGATGGGTAGTCCAGTCGTGACGACCTGTAGGGTTTCCGTGCAAATGGGTAGTCCAGTCGTGACAGTCTGTAGGGTGTCCGTGCAGATGGGTAGTTTGGTCGTGACGATCTGTAGGGTGTCCGTGCAGATGGGTAGTCCAGTCGTGACGATCTGTAAGGTGTCCGTGCAGATGGGTAGTCTGGCCGTGACAATCTGTAGGGTGTCCGTGCAGATGCGTGGTCCAGTCGTGATAATCTGTAGGGTGTCCGTGCAGATGGGTAGTCCAGTCGTGACAATCTGTAGGGTGTCCGTGCAGATGGGTAGTCCAGTCGTGACGATCTGTAGGGTGTCCGTGCAGATGGGTAGTCTGGTCGTGACGATCTGTAGGGTGTCCGTGCAGATGGGTTGTCCAGTCGTGATTATCTGTAGGGTGTCCGTGCAGATGGGTAGTCTGGTCGTGACGATCTGTAGGGTGTCCGTGCAGATGGGTAGTCCGGTCGTGACGATCAGTAGGGTGTCCGTGCAGATGGGTTTTCCAGTCGTGATTATCTGTAGGGTGTCCGTGCAGATGGGTAGCCCAGTCGTGATTATCTGTAGGGTGTCCGTGCAGATGGGTAGTCTGGCCGTGACAATCTGTAGGGTGTCCGTGCAGATGGGTAGTCTGGTCGTGACGATCAGTAGGGTGTCCGTGCAGATGGATAGTCCAGTCGTGATTATCTGTAGGGTGTCCGTGCAAATGGGTAGTCCAGTCGTGACAATCTGTAGGGTGTCCGTGCAGATGGGTAGTCTGGTCGTGACGATCTGTAGGGTGTCCATACAGATGGATAGTCTGGTCATGACGATCTGTAGGGTGTCCGTGCAGATGGGTTGTCCAGTCGTGACGATCTATAGGGTGTCCGTGCAGATGGGTAGTCCGGTCGTGACCTTCTGTAGGGTGTCCGTGCAGATGGGTAGTCCAGTCGTGACTATCTGTAGGGTGTCCGTGCAGATGGGTCGTCCAGTCGTGACGATCTGTAGGGTGTCCGTGCAGATGGGTAGTCCAGTCGTGATGATCTGTAGGTTGTCCGTGCAGATGGGTAGTCTGGTCGTGACGATCTGTAGGGTGTCCGTGCAGATGGGTAGTCCAGTCGTGACGATCTGTAGAGTGTCCGTGCAGATGGGTAGTCTGGTTCTGATTATCTGTAGGGTTTCCGTGCCACTAGGTATTCCAGTCGTGATTATCTGTAGGGTGTCCGTGCAGATGGGTAATCCAGTCGTGACGTTCTATAGGGTGTCCGTGCAGATGGGTAGTCTGGTCGTGATTATCTGTAGGGTGTCCGTGCAGATGGATAGTCCAGTCGTGACAATCTGTAGGGTGTCCGTGCAGATGGGTAGTCCAGTCGTGACAATCTGTAGGGTGTCCGTGCAGATGGGTAGTCCAGTCGTGATTATCTGTAGGGTGTCCGTGCAGATGGGTACTCCACTCGTGATTATCTGTAGGGTGTCCGTGCAGATGGGTAGTCTGGCCGTGACAATCTGTAGGGTGTCCGTGCAGATGGGTAGTCCAGTCGTGACGATCTGTTGGGTGTCCGTGCAGATGGGTTGTCTGGTCGTGACGATCTGTAGGTTGTCCGTGCAGATGGGTAGTCCAGTTGTGATTATCTGTAGGGTCTCTGTGCAGATGGGTAGTCCAGTCGTGACGTTCTGTAGGGTGTCCGTGCAGATGGGTAGTCTGGCCGTGACAATCTGTAGGGTGTCCGTGCAGATGGGTAGTCCAGTCGTGATTATCTGTAGGGTGTCCGTGCAGATGGGTAGTCTGGTCGTGACGATCTGTAGGGTGTCCGTGCAGATGGGTAGTCCGGTCGTGACGATCAGTAGGGTGTCCGTGCAGATGGGTAGTCCAGTCGTGACTATCTCTAGGGTGTCCGTGCAGATGGGTAGCCCAGTCGTGATTATCTGTAGGGTGTCCGTGCAGATGGGTAGTCTGGTCGTGACGATCTGTAGGGTGTCCGTGCAGATGGGTAGTCCAGTAGTGACGATCTGTAGAGTGTCCGTGCAGATGGGTAGTCTGGTTGTGATTATCTGTAGGGTGTCCGTGCCACTAGGTAGTCCAGTCGTGATTATCTGTAGGGTGTCTGTGCAGATGGGTAATACAGTCGTGACGTTCTATAGGGTGTCCGTGCAGATGGGTAGTCTGGTCGTGATTATCTGTAGGGTGTCCGTGCAGATGGATAGTCCAGTCGTGACAATCTGTAGGGTGTCCGTGCAGATGGGTAGTCCAGTCGTGACAATCTGTAGGGTGTCCGTGCAGATGGGTAGTCCAGTCGTGATTATCTGTAGGGTGTCTGTGCAGATGGGTAGTCCAGTCGTGACTATCTGTAGGGTGTCCGTGCAGATGGGTAGTCCAGTCGTGACGATCTGTAGGGTGTCCGTGCAGATGGGTAGTCTGGTCGTGACGATCTGTAGGGTGTCCGTGCAGATGGGTAGTCCAGTCGTGACGATATGTAGGGTGTCCGTGCAGATGGGTAGTCCAGTCGTGACGATATGTAGGGTGTCCGTGCAGATGGGTAGTCTGGTCGTGATTATCTGTAGGGTGTCCGTGCAGATGGATAGTCCAGTCGTGACAATCTGTAGGGTGTCCGTGCAGATGGGTAGTCCAGTCGTGACAATCTGTAGGGTGTCCGTGCAGATGGGTAGTCCAGTCGTGACAATCTGTAGGGTGTCCGTGCAGATGGGTAGTCCAGTCGTGACGATCTGTAGGGTGTCCGTGCAGATGGGTCGTCCAGTCGTGACGATCTGTAGGGTGTCCGTGCAGATGGGTAGTCCAGTCGTGATTATCTGTAGGTTGTCCGTGCTGATGGGTTGTCCAGTCGTGACGATCTATAGGGTGTCCGTGCAGATGGGTAGTCCGGTCCTGACCTTCTGTAGGGTGTCCGTGCAGATGGGTAGTCCAGTCGTGACAATCTGTAGGGTGTCCGTGCAGATGGGTCGTCCTGGCGTGACGATCTCTAGGGTGTCCGTGCAGATGGGTAGTCCAGTCGTGATTATCTGTAGGTTGTCCGTGCAGATGGGTAGTCTTGTCGTGACGATCATTAGGGTGTCCGTGCAGATGGGTAGTCCAGTCGTGACGATCTGTAGAGTGTCCGTGCAGATGGGTAGTCTGGTTGTGATTATCTGTAGGGTGTCCGTGCCACTAGGTAGTCCAGTCGTTGTTATCTGTAGGGTGTCCGTGCAGATGCGTAATCCAGTCGTGACGTTCTATAGGGTGTCCGTGCAGATGGGTAGTCTGGTCGTGATTATCTGTAGGGTGTCCGTGCAGATGGATAGTCCAGTCGTGACAATCTGTAGGGTGTCCGTGCAGATGGGTAGTCCAGTCGTGACAATCTGTAGGGTGTCCGTGCAGATGGGTAGTCCAGTCGTGATTATCTGTAGGGTGTCTGTGCAGATGGGTAGTCCAGTCGTGACGATCTGTAGGGTGTCCGTGCAGATGGGTAGTCTGGTCGTGACGATCTGTAGGGTGTCCGTGCAGATGGGTAGTCTGGTCGTGACGATCTGTGGGGTGTCCGTGCAGATGGGTAGTCCAGTCGTGACGATCTGTAGGGTGTCCGTGTAGATGGGTAGTCCAGTCGTGATTATCTGTAGGGTGTCCGTGCAGATGGGTACTCCACTCGTGATTATCTGTAGGGTGTCCGTGCAGATGGGTAGTCTGGCCGTCACAATCTGTAGGGTGTGCGTGCAGATGGGTAGTCCAGTCGTGACGATCTGTTGGGTGTCCGTGCAGATGGGTAGTCTGGTCGTGACGATCTGTAGGGTGTCCGTGCAGATGGGTAGTCCAGTCATGATTATCTGTAGGTTGTCCGTGCAGATGGGTAGTCTGGTCGTGACGATCTGTCGGGTGTCCGTGCAGATGGGTAGTCCAGTCTTGATTATCTGTAGGGTGTCCGTGCAGATGGGTAGTCTGGCCGTGACAATCTGTAGGGTGTCCGTGCAGATGGGTAGTC
The DNA here is from genome assembly GCF_017639515.1 of Carcharodon carcharias. NCBI lineage: Eukaryota > Metazoa > Chordata > Chondrichthyes > Lamniformes > Lamnidae > Carcharodon > Carcharodon carcharias. Next base: position 12,947,791 of record NC_054471.1, read on the forward strand.
CAGTCGTGACAATCTGTAGGGTGTCTGTGCAGATGGGTAGTCCAGTCGTGACGATCTGTCGGGTGTCCGTGCAGATGGGTAGTCTGGTCGTGACGGTCTGTAGGGTGTCCGTGCAGATGGGTAGTCCAGTCGTGATTATCTGTAGGGTGTCCGTGCAGATGGGTAGTCCTGTCGTGATTATCTGTAGGGTGTCCGTGCAGATGGGTAGTCTGGCTGTGACAATCTGTAGGGTGTCCGTGCAGATGGGTAGTCTGGTCGTGACGATCAGTAGGGTGTCCGTGCAGATGGGTAGTCCAGTCGTGTTTATATGTAGGGTGTCCGTGCAGATGGGTAGTCTGGCCGTGACAATCTGTAGGTTGTCCGTGCAGATGGGTAGTCTGGTCGTGACGATCAGTAGGGTGTCCGTGCAGATGGGTAGTCCAGTCGTGACAATCTGTAGGGTGTCCGTGCAGATGGGTAGTCCAGTCGTGACGATCTGTAGGGTGTCCATACAGATGGGTAGTCCAGTCGTGATTATCTGTAGGGTGTCCGTGCAGATGGGTAGTCTGGTCGTGACGATCTGTAGTGTGTCCGTGCAGATGGGTAGTCTGGTCGTGACGATCAGTAGGGTGTCCGTGCAGATGGATAGTCCAGTCGTGATTATCTGTAGGGTGTCCGTGCAGATGGGTAGTCTGGTCGTGACGATCTGTAGGGTGTCCGTGCAGCTAGGTAGTCCAGTCGTGATTATCTGTAGGGTGTCCGTGCAGGTGGGTAGTCCAGTCGTGACAATCTGTAGGGTGTCCGTGCAGATGGGTAGTCTGGTCGTGACGATCTGTAGGGTGTCCGTGCAGATGGGTAGTCCAGTCGTGACAATCTGTAGGGTGTCCGTGCAGATGGGTAGTCCAGTCGTGACAATCTGTAGGGTGTCCGTGCAGATGGGTAGTCTGGTCGTGACGATCTGTAGGGTGTCCATACAGATGGATAGTCTGGTCATGACGATCTGTAGGGTGTCCGTGCAGATGGGTTGTCCAGTCGTGACGATCTATAGGGTGTCCGTGCAGATGGGTAGTCCGGTCGTGACCTTCTGTAGGGTGTCCGTGCAGATGGGTAGTCCAGTCGTGACGATCTGTAGGGCGTCCGTGCAGATGGATCGTCCAGTCGTGACGATCTCTAGGGTGTCCGTGCAGATGGGTAGTCCAGTCGTGATTATCTGTAGGTTGTCCGTGCAGATGGGTAGTCTGGTCGTGACGATTTGTAGGGTGTCCGTGCAGATGGGTAGTCCAGTCGTGACGATCTGTAGAGTGTCCGTGCAGATGGGTAGTCTGGTTGTGATTATCTGTAGGGTGTCCGTGCCACTAGGTAGTCCAGTCGTGATTATCTGTAGGGTGTCCGTGCAGATGGGTAATCCAGTCGTGACGTTCTATAGGGTGTCCGTGCAGATGGGTAGTCTGGTCGTGATTATCTGTAGGGTGTCCGTGCAGATGGATAGTCCAGTCGTGACAATCTGTAGGGTGTCCGTGCAGATGGGTAGTCCAGTCGTGACAATCTGTAGGGTGTCCGTGCAGATGGGTAGTCCAGTCGTGACAATCTGTAGGGTATCCGTGCAGATGGGTAGTCCAGTCGTGACGATCTGTAGGGTGTCCGTGCAGATGGGTCGTCCAGTCGTGACGATCTGTAGGGTGTCCGTGCAGATGGGTAGTCCAGTCGTGATTATCTGTAGGTTGTCCGTGCTGATGGGTAGTCGGGTCGTGACGATCTGTAGGGTGTCCGTGCAGATGGGTAGTCCAGTCGTGACGATCTGTAGAGTGTCCGTGCAGATGGGTAGTCTGGTTGTGATTATCTGTAGGTTGTCCGTGCCACTAGGTAGTCCAGTCGTGATTATCTGTAGGGTGTCCGTGCAGATGGGTAGTCCAGTCGTGACAATCTGTAGGGTGTCCGTGCAGATGGGTAGTCCAGTTGTGACAATCTGTAGTGTGTCCGTGCAGATGGGTAGTCCAGTCGTGATTATCTGTAGGGTGTCTGTGCAGATGGGTAGTCCAGTCGTGACTATCTGTAGGGTGTCCGTGCAGATGGGTAGTCCAGTCGTGACGATCTGTAGGGTGTCCGTGCAGATGGGTAGTCTGGTCGTGACGATCTGTAGGGTGTCCGTGCGGATGGGTAGTCCAGTCGTGACGATCTGTAGGGTGTCCGTGCAGATGGGTGGTCCAGTCGTGATTATCTGTAGGGTGTCCGTGCAGATGGGTACTCCACTCGTGATTATCTGTCGGGTGTCCGTGCAGATGGGTAGTCTGGTCGTGACGATCTGTAGGGTGTCCGTGCAGATGGGTAGTCCAGTCGTGATTATCTGTAGGGCGTCCGTGCAGATGGTTAGTCCGGTCATGACGATCTGTAGGGTGTCCGTGCAGATGGGTAGTCCATTCGTGACAATCTGTAGGGTGTCCGTGCAGATGGGTAGTCTGGTCGTGACGATCTGTAGGGTGTCCGTGCAGATGGGTAGTCCAGTCGTGACGATCTGTAGGGTGTCCGTGCAGATGGGTAGTCCAGTCGTGACGATCTGTAGGGTGTCCGTGCAGATGGGTAGTCCAGTCGTGACGATCTGTAGCGTTTCCGTGCAGATGGGTAGTCCAGTCGTGATTATCTGTAGGGTGTCATTGCAGATGGGTAATCCAGTCGTGATTATCTGTAGGGTCTCTGTGCAGATGGGTAGTCCAGTCGTGACGATCTGTAGGGTGTCCGTGCAGATGGGTAGTCTGGTCGTGACGATCTGTAGGGTGTCCGTGCAGATGGGTAGTCCAGTCGTGACAATCTGTAGGGTGTCCGTGCAGATGCGTGGTCCAGTCGTGACAATCTGTAGGGTGTCCGTGCAGATGGGTAGTCCAGTCGTGATTATCTGTAGGGTGTCCGTGCAGATGGGTAGTCTGGCCGTGACAATCTGTAGGGTGTCCGTGCAGATGGTTAGTCTGGTCGTGACGATCAGTAGGGTGTCCGTGCAGATGGATAGTCCAGTCGTGATTATCTGTAGGGTGTCCATGCAGATGGGTAGTCTGGTCGTGACGATCTGTAGGGTGTCCGTGCAGCTAGGTAGTCCAGTCGTGATTATCTGTAGGGTGTCCGTGCAGATGGGTAGTCTGGTCGTGACGATCTGTAGGGTGTCCGTGCAGATGGGTAGTCTGGTCGTGACGATCAGTAGGGTGTCCGTGCAGATGGATAGTCCAGTTGTGACAATCTGTAGGTTGTCCGTGCAGATGGGTAGTCCAGTCGTGACGATCTGTAGGGTGTCCGTGCAGCTAGGTAGTCCAGTCGTGATTATCTGTAGGGTGTCCATGCAGGTGGGTAGTCCAGTCGTGACAATCTGTAGGGTGTCCGTGCAGATGGGTTGTCCAGTCGTGACGATCTATAGGGTGTCCGTGCAGATGGGTAGTCCGGTCGTGACCTTCTGTAGGGTGTCCGTGCAGATGGGTAGTCCAGTCGTGACGATCTGTAGGGCGTCCGTGCAGATGGGTCGTCCAGTCGTGACGATCTCTAGGGTGTCCGTGCAGATGGGTAGTCCAGTCGTGATTATCTGTAGGTTGTCCGTGCAGATGGGTAGTCTGGTCGTGACGATCTGTAGGGTGTCCGTGCAGATGGGTAGTCCAGTCGTGACGATCTGTAGAGTGTCCGTGCAGATGGGTAGTCTGGTTGTGATTATCTGTAGGGTGTCCGTGCCACTAGGTAGTCCAGTCGTGATTATCTGTAGGGTGTCCGTGCAGATGGGTAATCCAGTCGTGACGTTCTATAGGGTGTCCGTGCAGATGGGTAGTCTGGTCGTGATTATCTGTAGGGTGTCCGTGCAGATGGATAGTCCAGTCGTGACAATCTGTAGGGTGTCCGTGCAGATGGGTAGTCCAGTCGTGACAATCTGTAGGGTGTCCGTGCAGATGGGTAGTCCAGTCGTGACAATCTGTAGGGTGTCCGTGCAGATGGGTAGTCCAGTCGTGACGATCTGTAGGGTGTCCGTGCAGATGGGTCGTCCAGTCGTGACGATCTGTAGGGTGTCCGTGCAGATGGGTAGTCCAGTCGTGATTATCTGTAGGTTGTCCGTGCTGATGGGTAGTCTGGTCGTGACGATCTGTAGGGTGTCCGTGCAGATGGGTAGTCCAGTCGTGACGATCTGTAGAGTGTCCGTGCAGATGGGTAGTCTGGTTGTGATTATCTGTAGGGTGTCCGTGCCACTAGGTAGTCCAGTCGTGATTATTTGTAGGGTGTCCGTGCAGATGGAATGTCCAGTCGTGACAATCTGTAGGGCGTCCGTGCAGATGGGTAGTCCAGTCGTGACAATCTGTAGGGTGTCCGTGCAGATGGGTAGTCCAGTTGTGACAATCTGTAGTGTGTCCGTGCAGATGGGTAGTCCAGTCGTGATTATCTGTAGGGTGTCTGTGCAGATGGGTAGTCCAGTCGTGACTATCTGTAGGGTGTCCGTGCAGATGGGTAGTCCAGTCGTGACGATCTGTAGGGTGTCTGTGCAGATGGGTAGTCCAGTCGTGACGATCAGTAGGGTGTCCGTGCAGATGGGTAGTCTGGTCGTGACGATCTGTAGGGTGTCCGTGCAGATGGGTAGTCCAGTCGTGACGATCTGTAGGGTGTCCGTGCAGATGGGTAGTCCAGTCGTGATTATCTGTAGGGTGTCCGTGCAGATGGGTACTCCACTCGTGATTATCTGTAGGGTGTCCGTGCAGATGGGTAGTCTGGCCGTCACAATCTGTAGGGTATCCGTGCAGATGGGTAGTCCAGTCGTGACGATCTGTTGGGTGTCAGTCCATCTGGGTAGTCTGGTCGTGACGATCTGTAGGGTGTCCGGGCAAATGGGTTGTTCAGTCGTGACGATCTGTAGGGTGTCCGTGCAGATGGATAGTCCAGTCGTGACAATCTGTAGGGTGTCCGTGCAGGTGGGTAGTCCAGTCGTGACGATCAGTAGGGTGTCCGTGCAAATGGGTATTCCAGTCGTGACAATCTGTCGGGTGTCCGTGCAGATGGGTAGTTTGGTCGTGACGATCTGTCGGGTGTCCGTGCAGATGGGTAGTCCAGTCGTGATTATCTGTAGGGTGTCCGTGCAGATGGGTAGTCTGGCCGTGACAATCTGTAGGGTGTCCGTGCAGATGGGTAGTCCAGTCGTGACGATCTGTAGGGTGTCCGTGCAGATGGGTAGTCTGGTCGTGACGATCTGTAGGGTGTCCGTGCAGATGGGTAGTCCAGTCGTGATTATCTGTAGGGTGTCCGTGCAGATGGGTAGTCTGGCCGTGACAATCTGTAGGGTGTCCGTGCAGCTAGGTAGTCCAGTCGTGATTATCTGTAGGGTGTCCGTGCAGGTGGGTAGTCCAGTCGTGACAATCTGTAGGGTGTCCGTGCAGATGGGTAGTCTGGTCGTGACGATCTGTAGGGTGTCCTTGCAGATGTGTAGTCCAGTCGTGACAATCTGTAGGGTGTCCGTGCAGATGGGTAGTCCAGTCGTGACAATCTGTAGGGTGTCCGTGCAGATGGGTAGTCTGGTCGTGACGATCTGTAGGGTGTCCATACAGATGGATAGTCTGGTCATGACGATCTGTAGGGTGTCCGTGCAGATGGGTTGTCCAGTCGTGACGATCTATAGGGTGTCCGTCCAGATGGGTAGTCCGGTCGTGACGATCTGTAGGGTGTCCGTGCAGATGGGTAGTCCAGTCGTGACGATCTGTAGGGTGTCCATGCAGATGGGTCGTCCAGTCGTGACGATCTCTAGGGTGTCCGTGCAGATGGGTAGTCCAGTCGTGATTATCTGTAGGTTGTCCGTGCAGATGGGTAGTCTGGTCGTGACGATCTGTAGGGTGTCCGTGCAGATGGGTAGTCCAGTCGTGACGATCTGTAGGGTGTCCGTGCAGATGGGTAGTCCGGTTGTGATTATCTGTAGGGTGTCCGTGCCACTAGGTGGTCCAGTCGTGATTATCTGTAGGGTGTCCGTGCAGATGGGTAATCCAGTCGTGACGTTCTATAGGGTGTCCGTGCAGATGGGTAGTCTGGTCGTGATTATCTGTAGGGTGTCCGTGCAGATGGATAGTCCAGTCGTGACAATCTGTAGGGTGTCCGTGTAGATGGGTAGTCCAGTCGTGACAATCTGTAGTGTGTCCGTGCAGATGGGTAGTCCAGTCGTGATTATCTGTAGGGTGTCTGTGCAGATGGGTAGTCCAGTCGTGACGATCTGTAGGGTGTCCGTGCAGATGGGTAGTCCAGTCGTGACGATCTGTAGGGTGTCCGTGCAGATGGGTAGTCTGGTCGTGACGATCTGTAGGGTGTCCGTGCAGATGGGTAGTCCAGTCGTGACGATCTGTAGGGTGTCCGTGCAGATGGGTACTCCACTCGTGATTATCTGTAGGGTGTCCGTGCAGATGGGTAGTCTGGCCGTCACAATCTGTAGGGTGTCCGTTCAGATGGGTAGTCCAGTCGTGACGATATGTTGGGTGTCCGTGCAGATGGGTAGTCTGGTCGTGACGATCTGTAGGGTGTCCGTGCAGATGGGTAGTCCAGTCGTGATTATCTGTAGGTTGTCCGTGCAGATGGGTAGTCTGGTCGTGACGATCTGTAGGGTGTCCGTGCCGATGGGTAGTCCAGTCGTGATTATCTGTAGGGTGTCCGTGCAGATGGGTAGTCTGGTCGTGACGATCTGTAGGGTGTCCGTGCAGATGGGTAGTCTGGTCGTGACGATCTGTAGGGTGTCCGTGCAGATGGATAGTTCAGTCGTGACGATCTGTAGGGTGTCCGTGCAGGTGGGTAGTCCAGTCGTGACAATCTGTAGGGTGTCCGTGCAGATGGGTAGTCCAGTCGTGACGATCTGTCGGGTGTCCGTGCAGATGGGTAGTCTGGTCGTGACGATCTGTAGGGTGTCCGTGCAGATGGGTAGTCCAGTCGTGATTATCTGTAGGGTGTCCGTGCAGATGGGTAGTCCAGTCGTGATTATCTGTAGGGTTTCCGTGCAGATGGGTAGTCTGGCCGTGACAATCTGTAGGGTGTCCGTGCAGATGGGTAGTCTGGTTGTGACGATCAGTAGGGTGTCCGTGCAGATGGGTAGTCTGGTCGTGACGATCTGTAGGGTGTCCGTGCAGATGGGTAGTCCAGTCGTGATTATCTGTAGGGTGTCCGTGCAGATGGGTAGTCTGGTCGTGACGATCTGTAGGGTGTCCGTGCAAATGGGTAGTCCAGTCGTGATTATCTGTAGGGTGTCCGTGCAGATGGGTAGTCCAGTCGTGATTATCTGCAGGGTGTCCGTGCAGATGGGTAGTCAGGTCGTGACGATCTGTAGGGTGTCCGTGCAGATGGGTAGTCTAGTCGTGATTATCTGTAGGGTGTCCGTGCAGATGGGTAGTCCAGTCGTGATTATCTGTAGGGTGTCCGTGCAGATGGGTAGTCCAGTCGTGACGATCTGTAGGGTGTCCGTGCCGATGGGTAGTCCAGTCGTGATTATCTGTAGGGTGTCCGTGCAGATGGGTAGTCTGGCCGTGACAATCTGTAGGGTGTCCGTGCAGATGGGTTGTCTCGTCGTGACGATCAGTAGGGTGTCCGTGCAGATGGGTAGTCCAGTCGTGATTATCTGTAGGGTGTCTGTGCAGATGGGTAGTCTGGTCGTGACAATCTGTAGGGTGTCCGTGCAGATGGGTAGTCCAGTCCTGATTATCTGTTGGGTTTCCGTGCAGTTGGGTAGTCCAGTCGTGATTATCTGTAGGGTGTCCGTGAAGATGGGTAGTCCAGTCTTGATTATCTGTAGGGTGTCCATGCAGATGGGTAGTCCAGTCGTGATTATCTTTAGGGTGTCCGTGCAGATGGGTAGTCCAGTCGTGACAATCTGTAGGGTGTCCGTGCAGATGGGTAGTCTGGCCGTGACAATCTGTAAGTTGTCCTTGCAGATGGGTAGTCTGGTCATGACGATCTGTAGGGTGTCCGTGCAAATGGGTAGTCCAGTCGTGATTATCTGTAGGGTGTCCGTGCAGATGGATAGTCTGGTCGTGACGATCTGTAGGGTGTCCGTGCAGATGGGTAGTCTGGTCGTGACGATCTGTAGGGTGTCCGTTCCGATGGGTAGTCTGATCGTGACGATCTGTAGGGTGTCCGTGCAGATGGGTAGTCTGGTCGTGACGATCTGTAGGGTGTCCGTGCAGGTGGGTAGTCTGTTTGTGATTATCTGTAGGGTGTCCGTGCAGGTGGGTAGTCCAGTCGTGATTATCTGTAGGGTGTCCGTGCAGATGGGTAGTCTGGTCGTGACGATCTGTAGGGTGTCCGTGCAGATGGGTAGTCTGGTCGTGACGATCTGTAGGGTGTCCGTGCAGATGGGTAGTCTGGTCGTGACGATCTGTAGGGTGTCCATGCAGATGGGTAGTCTTGCCGTGACAATCTGTAGGGTTTCCGTGCATTTGGGTAGTCTGGTCGTGACGATCTGTAGGGTGTCCGTGCAGATGGGTAGTCTGGTCGTGACGATCTGTCGGGTGTCCGTGCAGATGGGTAGTCCAGTCGTGATTATCTGTAGGGTGTCCGTGCAGATGGGTAGTCTGGTCGTGACGATCTGTAGGGTGTCCGTGCAGGTGGGTAGTGTGTTTGTGATTATCTGTAGGGTGTCTGTGCAGATGGATAGTCTGGTTGTGATTATCTGTAGGGTGTCCGTGCAGATGGGTCGTCTGGCGCAAATATCTATATGGGGTCCCGCAGGTGCCATTTTGCGCTGGGTGAGAGTTCACCAGATGGTCTGAATCTTGCAAGGGGCCATTGGTTATTTGTGAATGGAAATGGAGTAACCCAGTGATGAAGTAGCACGGAATGCTTCTGATTGAGACTGCATTATCCTGTAGATTTGTAGATGTGTATCAGGGTTCTTGTGGAGCAGGAACACAGTCTGTGTGTGGGTCATGGTGGGTACTGTCCAGGTGGGGGTCAGCACGGAGGGAATAATTATTTATATGGAATATAGCGGAAACGAGATAAAAGACTGTTTTGGCCACAGCTGGAGTGCTCTGTACAGCTCTGTCACTGCAGCTCAGGAAGGAACTGATCAGAGGTGACCGTGCAGATTCATGTGAATGTCCCAGGAATGAAGAATTTTATTTGAGGAATGATTGGATAGGCAGGGGCTGTTTTCTCTGAAGCTGTTTTAATTGTGATGTATAAAATGATGAACTGCCAAGCAAGTGGATCGGAAGGATTCAGGAGAATCGGAGCCTTGATTTTACCTTATTTGCAGAAAGGTTAGAGGGTAGTTGGGGGGACATTTTTTTCGTGCAGAGCGTGGTGGAACTCTGCCTGACAGGGTGAGAGAGGCAGAAAACCTCATTGCATTAAAAAAAAAACCCTGTGATAAGTCTTTGAAAGTGGGATTAGGCTAGTTGGCTCTTTTTCTGGCCAGCATGGGCATAATGGGCTGAATGGCCTCCCGTGCTGTAAAACTGTGTGTTGGCAGGAGCTTTGTGAAATGTAATTTAACACTGAGCCAAATAAGAAGATATGAGGTTGACTTGATAAAGAGAGAGTTTTGAGGAGGGTCTTAAAGGAGGAAAGAGAGGCAGAGAGTTTAGGCAGAGAATTCCAGAGCATCGGGCTGAGGCAGCTGAATGATGGAGTGGTTAAAGTTGACTGAGTTGAGCTATTAGACTTGGACCCCCTGGTCTGTCAGAAAGAGAATGAGGAGGTTATAGAGAAGGGTTGTTTTTGAGGAACTGGGGTACAAAGCAAATTTGACATGGAGGGAGAGAGGACAGGATGGAATGAGGCTGTTGGGGGTTATTCTTTACATCCTGACCTGCTAAACACACTCATGCCAAGGAGGAGCAAGAAGGCAGCCAGGGCTGTAAGAGAGTCGCTCACTCGGAGGCTGAGAGTCAGGTGGAAGGAACAAGGTGAACTGAGAGTGTATTTTTCATTGCTTTTATAGGCAGTGTGCCAGCTGCTGATTCACATGCGGCACCCTGAGGTATACCAGCAGCTGGGCGTTGTGCCACCTCGAGGATTCCTGTTGCACGGACCCCCAGGCTGTGGGAAGACGCTGTTGGCACAGGCCATTGTTGGGGTAAGAGGCAGGAATGAAAAGAACCCATTTCCACTCGAAAGCTGTTGCCACGTGGATGTGATCCTGTGAATGCGAGGTCCTGCTCTTTGGAGTGGTGGGGGGGGGCGCGGTACACTCTGGGAATGATGCCCCCGGGGCCAGGGGTAGGGGCTGCGCCATACAGGGATGTGCCATCCTAGTGGGAGGGAGCACAATCAGGGGACATCCCATTACATGTGGGGAGGGGAGGGAGCACCATCTGGAGATGTCCACCCCCTGGGGTGGGGGGAGGCTACAGCCCAGGGATGTCCACCCACTGGGGTCGGGGGGGGGGGGCGAGGCTACAGTCCGGGGTTGTCCACCCTCTGGGGTGGGGTGGGGCGAGGCTACAGTCCGGGGATGTCCACCCTCTGGGGTGGGCTTGGTGGGGGCCCAGTCCGCGGGTGTCTGGGGTCAGTCCGCTGAGCTGTGAGGACTCAGTCTGGATGGGGTTGTATCAGAGTGAATTGGGGGTTGGGTGGCTGGTTTGCTGTTTGTTGCAGGTGTTTTGAAGTCAATATGCCATGTCCTCCAGGAGCTGGAGCTGCCCATGCTGAAAGTTGCTGCTACAGAGATTGTGTCTGGTGTTTCTGGAGAGTCAGAGCAGAAACTGCGAGAGCTGTTTGAAGAAGCTGTGGTGAGTTCTTTGACAGGATGTGTCACTGGCTAGACCCACATTTTATTTCAATGCCCTTCCCTGCAAGAGCTCGCTGCATCTCCTGTTTACCCCCTCACATCCACGTTTGCCCCTTCACGTCCCCATCTTTGATATTGTTTGTGGAAATGTATTCCGTTTCCCATTAACCCTTTCGTGATGGAAGAGTCACGTTAGCCCTGTCCTGTTTCTCGCTTCCCTTTATTTTTCTCTTCTATTTCTGCCACCACCACCCCCACAGTCTCTCTGTTTCTCCTCATTTTCCCCCTCCTCGCCCCCTCCTCTCCCTGGCTCCCCTGCTTTGCCCCTCCTATCTGTGGCTCCCCCACCCCGCATACCAGTATTCACAGCTTTACCAGCAGGAGCTTTTTTGATAACCGCTCGGTCAGTGTCTCACTTGTAGAAACATAGAAAATAGGAGCAGGAGTAGGTCATTCAGCCCTTCGAGCCTGCTCCACAGTTCAATATGATCATGGCCGATCCTCTATCTCAACGCTGCATTCCGGCTCTCTCCACATACCCTTTGATGCCTTTGGAGTCGAGAAATCTCTCTATTTCCTTCTTAAATATGTTCAGTGACTTGGCCTCCACAGTCTTCTGTGGTAGAGAATTTCCATAGGTTCACCATCCTCTGAGTGAAGAAGTTTCTCATCATCTCAGTCCTAATTAGTCTACCCTGTATTCTGAGACTGTGACCCCTTGTTCTAGACCCCTGCCAGCCAGAGGAAACATCATCCCTGCATCTAGCCTGTCCATCCCTGTCAGAGTTTTATATGTTTCAATGAGATCCCCTCTCATTCTTCTAAACTCCAGTGAATACAGGCCTAGTCGGCCCAATCTCTCCTCATACAACAATCCTGCCACCCCAGAAGTCAGTCTGGTGAACCTTTGCTGCACTCCCTCTATGGCAAGCATATCCTTTCTTAGGTAAAGACACCAAAACTGCACACACTGCTCCAGGTGTGGTCTCACCAGTGCCCTGTACAGCTGCAGTAAGACATCCTTGCTCCTGTACTCAAGTCCTCTGACAATGAAGGCCAACATACCATTTGCCTTCTTAACTGCTTACTACACCTGCATGCTTACTTTCAGTGTTAACTTTTTGAGTCCGTATGACTCTTCTACATCTGAAGAAGAGTCATACGGACTCAAACGTTAACTCTATCTTTCTCTCCACAGATGCTGTCAGACCTGCTGAGATTTTCCAGCCGTTTTGTTTTTGTTTCAGATTTCCAGCATCTGCAGTATTTTGCCTTTATATCATTATAATTTGCTTGCTTTCAGTGGTTGGTGTACAAGGACACCCAGGCCCCTTTGTCCATCAACACTTCCCAATCCATCACCATTTAAATAATACTCTGCCATTCTGTTTTTCCCACCAAAGTCGATAACTACACACTTACCCACATTATACTGCATTTGCCATGTATTTGCCCACTCACTCAACCTGTCTAACTCGCCTTAAAACCTCTTAGCACCCTCCTCATCGCTCCCGTTCCCACCAAGTTTCGTGTCATTAGCAAACTTTGAAATGTTACATTTGGTTCCCTCATCCAAATCAGCGATATATATTGTGAATAGCTGGGGCCTGAACACTGATCCCTGCGGTACTCCACTAGTCACTGTCTGCCACTCCGTCAAAGACCTGTTTACTCCTACTCTCTGTTTCCTGACTGCTAACCAATTCTCAATCCATGCCAATATATTACCCCCAATCCCATGTGCTTTAATTTTACACTCTAACCTCTTGTGTGGGGCTTTTATCAAAAGCTTTGAAAGTCCAAATACACCACATCCACTGGTTCTCCCTTATCTATTCTGCTAGTTACATCCTCAAAAAAAACTCCAGTAGGTTTGTCAAACATGATTTTTCTTTCATAAGTCCATGTTGACTTTGTCTTATCCTGTTGATATTTTCTAAGTGTCCTGTTATCACATCCTTTATTATAGACTCTAGCATTTTCCCTACAACTGATGTTAGGCTAACTAGTCTGTAATTTGCTGTTTCTCCCTCCTTTTTAAACAGTGGGGTTACACTTGGCACCCTCCAATCTGTTGGGACTGTTGCAGAATCCACAGAATTTTGGAAGATGACAGCCATGACTATTCCATGGCCACCTCCTTTAGTATTCTGGGATGGAGATTATTGGGCCCTGGGGATTTATTGGCTTTCAGTCTCATTTATTTCGCCACTATTGTTTAAGCAATACTAATTTCCTTCAATTCCTCCTTCTTGCTAGACCCTTGGGCCCCTCAGGTTATTTGTGTCTTCCTCTGTGAATACAGAACTAAAGTAGTTGTTCAATTGCTCTGCCATTTCCTTGTTCTCTATTATAAATTCTCCCATTTCAGACTAAGGGATTTGTCTTCACTAATCTCTTTCTTTTCACTTACTTATAGAAGCTTTTACAGTCCACTTTTAAGTTCCTATTTGTCCCCGCTTAATCAATCTCATGCCCCTCCTTTGCTGAATTCTAAACTGTTCCCAATCCTCAGGCTTGTTACTTTTCCTAGCAACTTTAACCATAAGACAAAGGAGCAGAAGTAGGCCATTCAGCCCATTGAGTCTGCTCTGCCATTCATTGAGATCATGGCTGACCTGATAATCCTCAACTCACCTTCCTGCCTTTTCCCCATACCCTTGATTCCCTTTTTGATTAAAAATCTGTCCATCTCTGCCTTGAATATACTTAATGACCCAGCCTTTACAGCCCTCTGTGGTAAAGAATTCCACAAATTGACTACCCTCTGAGAGAAGAAATTCCTCATCTCTGACTTAAATGGGCAACCCCTTACTCTGAGATTATGCCCTCTGGTCCTAGATTCTCCCTCAAGGGGAAACAACCTCTTAGTATCTATCCTGTCAAGCCCCCTAAGAATCTTTTATGTTTAAATAAGGTCATCTCTCATTCTTCTAAACTCCAATGAGTACAGGCCCAATCTACTTAACCTCTCCTCATAAGAAAATCCCTCCATACCCAGGATCAACCTAGTGAACCTTCTCTGGATTGCCTCCAATGCCAGTATATCTTTCCTTAGATAAGGGACCAAAACTGTTCACAGTATTCTAGGTGTGGTCTAACTAGTGCCTTGTATCGTTCTAGCAAGACTTCCCTATTTTTATACTCCATTCCCTTTGAAATAAAGGCCAACTTTCGATTTGCCTTCCCTATTACCTGCTCAACTTGTATTTTAGCTTTTTGGGATTCATCCAGGACTCCCAAATCCCTCTGTGCTGCAGCTTTCTCCAGTCTTTCTCCATTTAAATAATGTTCAGCTCCTCTATTCTTCTTGCCAAAATACATAACCTCACGTTTTCCCATCTGTTCCATCTGTCAAGTTTTTTCCCACTCACTTAACCTGTCTATATCCCTCTGTAGACTCCATGTGTCATCCTCACCTCTTGCCTTCCCACCTATTTTTGTGTTATTCTCAAACTTGGCGATAGTACATTCATTTCCCTCATCCAAGTCATTAATATACATTGTAAATAATTGTGGCCCCAGCACTGATCCCTATGGCACTCCACTAGTTGCATGTTCCCATCCTGAAAATGCCCCCCTTATCCCAACTCTCTGTCATTTATTAATTAGCCAATCCTCTATCCATGTTAATATACTACCTCCCACACCATGGGCTCTTATCTTATTAGTAGCCTTATGTGCGGCACCTTATCAAAAGCCTTTTGGAAATCCAAATATACTACATCTCCTGGTTCTCCTTTATCTATCCTGCTTGTTACCTCCTCAAAGAATTCTAATTAATTTGTCAGGCATGATTTCCCCTTCATGAAGCCATGTTGACTCTGCTTGATTAGATTATGTAATTCTAAGTGCTCTGCTATTACATCCTTTGTAATAGACTCTAACATTTTCCCAATGACGGATGTTAAGCTAACTGGCCTATAGTTCCCTGTTTTTTGTCTCCCTTTTTAAATAAGGGTGTTACATTGACAGTTTGCCAATCTTCTGGGACTTTCTAGAATCGGAGGACTCTTGGAAGATTGCTGTCGATGCACCCACTATCCCTGTGGCTACTTCCTTCAATATCCTGGGATGCAACCCATCAGGTCCAGGGGACTTATCGGCCTTTAGCCTCATTAGTTTCCCTAGTACTTTTTCTCTAGTGATAGTGTATCTATTCTCCCGCTGATTATTTAGTATTTTTGAAATGCTATTAGCGTCTTCTACCATGAAGACTGATGCAAAGTATTTATTCAACTCCTCTGCCATTTCCAGGTTCCCCATTATTATTTCCCCAGCCTCATTTTCGAAGGGGCCTGTGTTCACTTTGGCCTCTCTCTTCCTTTTCATATATTTAAAGAGGCTCTTACTGTCTGTTCTTATATAATTTGCTAGTTTACCCTCAAAGTTTATTGTCTCCCTCTTTTGTTTTTTGGTCCTCTTTTGTTGGTTTTTAAACCTTCCCCAATCCTCTGGCTTACCACTAATCTTTGCCACATTTTATGTTTTTTCTTTCAATTTGTTATAATTCTTAACATCCTTGGTTAACCATGGTTGGTCTGTCCCCTTCCTACAATCCTTCTTCCTCACTAGGGTATATCTTTGTTGTGAGTCATGAACTATTTTCTTAAACATTTGCCATTGTTCATCAACTGTCTTTTCTGCTAAACTCCTTTCCCAGTCCACTCCAGCCAACTCTGCCCTCATTCCTTTGTAATTACCCTTATTTAAGTTTAGCAAAGCTGTCTCTGACCCAAGTTTCTCACTCTCAAACTGAATGCTAAATTCTACCATATTATGGTTACTGTTTCCTGGGGTATCTTTTACTCTGCGATCATTAATTAAACCTGCCTCATTATGTATTACTAGATCTAAAATAGCCTGATCCCTGGTTGGATCCACAACATATTGTTCTAGGAAACTGTCCTGAATACACTCTGAATTCTTGCTCGTGGCTATCTCTGCCAATTTGATTTTCCCAATCTACATGAAAATTAAGGTCACCCATGATTAATGTACTGCTTTTTTTTTTAACATGCCCTCATTATCTCCTGATTTATTCTCTGTGCTACAGTATAGCTGTTAAGGGGCCTATAGACTACTCCCACCAGTGTCTTCTTCCCCTTGTTATTTCTTACCGCCACCCATATGGAGTCTACATCTTCTGATCCAAGATCACTTCTCACTATCATACTTATTCCATCTCATACTAATAAAGCTACCCCACACCACCCTTTGCTTCCTGCCTGTCCTTTCTAAAAGTCACATACCCCTCAATATTTAGTTCCCAGCTTTGATCTGCTTGTAACAATGTCTCCGTAATGGCTATGAGATCATACCCATTAACCTCCATTTGTGCCACTAATTCATTTATTTTGCTCTGAATACTACGTGCATTTAAGGAAAGAGCAATTAATTTTGCCTTTTTACCGTTTTTTCCCCCTTTGACCCTATTTGCTGCTGTTTCTTTATGTTTGTTAATTCTGTCCCTCCCTGTCACACTCTGGGTATCATTACCTGAATAGCTGCCCTGCAATGCTGCCATGTCCTTTGGCTTTGTAAGCCTACTTAGCCCCTCTCCAGAACCACCACCACAACCCGCCCCCTCTATTTAGTTTCAAGGTCTCTTTACAGCCCTAGTTATTCGATTTGCCAGGATACCGGTCCCAGCTTGGTTCAAGTGAAACCCGTCCCATCGGAACAGCTCCCTTCTACCCCAGTGCTGGTGCCAGTGCCCCATGAACTGAAACCCATTCCTCCCAGCTTTCGATGACTCCTCTTTGGATCTAATACTATCCTTAATTTCTTTTGTTAGCCATGGTTGGGCTACTTTTCCTGTTGTGTTTTTGCGCCAGAAAGGAATATGTAACTGTCACTATCCTTGACCCTGGCACCAGGGAGGCTACATACCATCCTGGAGTCACATCTGCAACCGCAGAAATGTCTATCTGTTCCCCTTATGATAGAATCCCCTGTCACTCTTGCTCTCCCACTCTTTTTCCCCCTTCTTTGCAGCTGAGCCACGAGTGGTGCCATGGACTTGGCTTTTGCTGCATTTCCCTGAGAAAACATCTCTCCAGCAGCATCCTAAACGGAAAATCTGTTAGAGAGGGAGAAGGACCCAGGGGACTCATGCACTACCTGCCTAGTGCTTTTACTCTGTCTGGTGGTCACCCATTCCCTTTCTGCCCGTGCACTCTTTACCTGCGGTATTACTATCTCATTGTATGTGCTCACAAATCCTTGCGGATGCTCCACAGTGACTCCAGTCCCAGCTCCAGCTCCGAAACATGCTTTTCAAGTAGCTGCAGCTGGAGACACTTTCTGTCTACATGGTCGCCCTGAAAGTGTCCCTGACTTCCCATATCACACAGAAGGAGCATTCTACTTGGCTGATCTGTCCTGCCATGACATGCCCTTAAATTACTCCCTTTACTTTTACTTCCTCTAGCTTAGAGAAAATCAAGGACAGAAGAAATACTTTCCAGGTCCTACTTATCAAGGCCGCCGCTCTTCTTACTGAGGGAAGATAGAAAATGAAAGGATCACCTCCTTGCCTCTTCAGCGAACTCCCTCTCTCACCAAACTCTACCTGAAGCACTCAAATGCAGCCCAAAGCAGCACTCCAGTGCAGACAAAAGCAGCACTGGAGATGGCTTGCTTTTATGCTGTCTGAATCTAGCTTCTAAAACCCTGTTTAAGCCAGTTCATCTCGTACACTATCTGTCCAGTATTTGGAACACAATAAGTGATTTATTGCTTGTGAGCACAGCTATTGCAGTGAGTTCTTACCCTTACCATCAGCCTGGTATGGAACCCAAGCTCTTCTGGGTATGTGCATACCAGGTGAGATCAGCTAATATTTTGAACCCCACAAGTCTGTTCCGCCACTTAATTAGATCATGATCCAAGCCTGGACTCCAGTTACCTACCTTTGCTCCATATTCTGTAATGCCCTAACCTAATAAAAATCAACTGATCTCAGTCTTGAAAGCTCCAATTAACATCCCTCTTTTGGAGGAGAGAATCCCTGCTTTCTACTGCTCTATGTGTGAAAAAGAGCTTCATGACCAGCTGAGCATTAATTTTAAAGCCGTGACCCCTGATTTGGCTGCTTTTACAGTTCTCAAAACCCTTCATTTTTGGGAAATCCCCGGCCATCAAACGTAACTAAATTAGCACAAACTGTGACAGTGTTGAAGCAGTGCCTCATGGCCGGTTGCTGAGGGAATGGGACTGTCAGTGGGAGACGGGGGCTGTTGCTGGGGGAATGGGACTGTCAGTGGGAGGCGGGGCCTGTTGCTGGGGGAATGGGACTGTCAGTGGGAGGCGGGGCCTGTTGCTGGGGGAATGGGACTGTCAGTGGGAGGCGGGGCCTGTTGCTGGGGGAATGGGACTGTCAGTGGGAGGCGGGGCCTGTTGCTGAGGGAATGGGACTGTCAGTGGGAGGCGGGGCCTGGCCTGTTGCCCATTGGGTTGGTTGGTGGGGGGACGCGGTTTGAGATGGTAACTGAAGCTCGGTACTGTTATTGGGAGGCGGGGGCCAGTGGACGTGGCACCTCTCAGTGGAGCTTGTTCATTGCGATAATAGCCTGGTATTGCTGCTCACGTCACTGAGATTCTGTTGTTGATTTTGATGTTGCCTCAGTGATGATAATCGGCTCCTTTGCTAGCTCCAGGCACCCTGCGTTATATTCATCGATGAGATTGATGCCATTTCTCCCAAACGGGAAATTGCTTCCAAGGACATGGAGCGTAGGATTGTGGCTCAGCTGCTCACCTGTATGGATGGTAAGTAGCACTTTGGGATCCCTGCTGCATGCTGTGTGGGAGGAAGCTGGGGTGCTGTGCGGTGTGGGGGCTGGGGTGCTGTGCGGTGTGGGGGCTGGGGTGCTGCGCGGTGTGGGGGCTGGGGTGCTGCGCGGTGTGGGGGCTGGGGTGCTGCGCGGTGTGGGGGCTGGGGTGCTGCGCGGTGTGGGGGCTGGGGTGCTGCGCGGTGTGGGGGCTGGGGTGCTGCGCGGTGTGGGGGCTGGGGTGCTGCGCGGTGTGGGGGCTGGGGTGCTGCGCGGTGTGGGGGCTGGGGTGCTGCGCGGTGTGGGGGCTGGGGTGCTGCGCGGTGTGGGGGCTGGGGTGCTGTGCGGTGTGGGAGACTGGGTCACATCCCACGAATGAATGAAAAAAGCAAGTTGAATACGGCATGTTTAAATGAACATGTCCTCACTGTATAACACGACATTCCTTCACTGTGCTGCTTTTTAAAAATAATCTCCTCTTGTTCCCTCCTAAGTTTCAATCTGCTTCAGTTTACTTGATAAATCAGATAGCAGAATGAAACAAAACATGGGTTCTCCCTTTCTTATGGCCTGTCGTGTGCCGAGCTTTCACATTTCCCACATCCTCACTATCACATCTTTACGTGAAAACTGCAAGGGGCAGTTGGGGCTTTAATCAGCCTTTTGCCTTTCAAACATTAACAGGTGAAGGCTGTCTTTCTAGCAGATGATGCTATGTCCAACAACAATTACAGCTTGATTAAACAACCACCTTATCTTTTTGTTGTTCTGTTCTCCGTTTCTGCTTGTTTGTACGTTCTCTGTGCCCGTCTCTGTGTATTTGGGGGATGTAAAACCTTCTGGGTATGAGCTCATGTGGGCATTAGTGTAAAACCAGACTGGTACGGGCTGGTATGGTGTGTTAATTGGATCCAGGCCAGATGATGTACAAATCAGGACCCAGGTCTTTTTCATTGTAGGTTTGTTCACAGGATGCAGCATTACAGATCTCTGCCTCCTAACAGTTAGATGGTGGTGAAGTGCTAATGAAAGAATTAAAAGCCCCCTCAAGCTCTCTCAATCCCTTGTGTCTTGGGTGTCCTGTTTTCTGCTCTTTTGAACGAAACTTGCCTATTGACTGTGTGGCAGAGTGAATACAGAGAGTGGTGATGTGAGCAGCCTCCAGTGGCTGTTATCTCCGATGGCACTGAGTAGGCCAGGCCAGGTAAAGACGGTAGATTTCTTTCCCGAAAGGGACATTAATGAGCCAGATGGATTTTTACAACAATCATGATGGGTTCATGGTCAGCAGCACTGAGACAGGCTTCCAATTCCAGCTTTATTTATTGAATTTAAATTCCACCAGCTGCTGTTGGGGATTTGAACCCGTGGCCCTCGAGCATTAGCCCAGGCCTCTGGATTACTAGCCCAGTGACATTACCAGGGCACCACCATCTCCCCTGTGCCCCCCTTCCCACCGCCAGTTCCCTTTTGAGTATACCTAAAAAAACAAATTAGCCCCTTAAAGGGGCAGTAATGACACCGGACTTGGGGCTCAATCCTTTGATCCTGAGATTGAGTTTTGTGCTCTGATCGAGTGAGCCAATCGTGCTAAGAAAATACAACCTGTGCCTTGGGCTGTCAGAGAACAACACAGAAGTGCCTCTTTATACTCCTCTGAATACATCAATACAAAAACCAAATGATCAAATTTGTTCATTAACAGCCCCTTAAAGGGGTACTCGAACAAACATCAAAATTGTAAAGGGAAGTTAGTGAATTAAGTCAGCATGTCACTTTGGGGGCTGCTGATTTTTCCACCCTTGTGCTGCCCACCAGCCATGGAAGGCCTCAAATGTACAAGTGGGCTCCACATGCCCCCTTTCCAAAGACACCTGGGCATAAACGTAGCCGTGGAAGAGAGGCAGACAGGCGGGCTGAGCGACCCCCACCCTCCTTAAACCACCTGCTGTCTGGCCCTGTTAATGGCCACCTTCACCAGGCCCAGGAGCAGGCAATCCTGACTCCTTCCCTGGCACCTCCCTCCACATCTGGTGGCCAAAGATCGGGAGTGTGACAGGACTTTGTATAATCAAGAAAAATAAAATGATTTACAAATAAACAAGATAACAGCCCATTAAAGATGCACTGTAACAAAAAGACAAAACTTTAAAGGAAACTTAGCTTAAATTTAAGTGTCATTTCCAGGGCTGCTGATGAATTCCAGCCCCTGTGGCACCCAGCGGTCACAGAAGGCCTCAGGCGTACGAGTGGACACCACATACTTCCACTCCAGGGGCACCAAGGCACAAACGGAGCTGTGAAATATGGGCAGTCAGGCCAAACAACCCACCTGAACAGCTGGCTGTCTGAACCTGTTATTGGCCACCTTGGCCAGACCCAGCAACAAACTGGTGAGGAGGCCCTGCCCTGACCCAGCCAATGATGCCCACGTCCCATGAAGGAATAAAAAAGAAATGAGTGTGAGGGCCCCTTTTTATGTGTGTTCAAAGACAATCGATCAACTCCCACCACCTGTTTGTCCTTGATCGTAACAATATAATAGAATTAACAGCCAGCCTGGCTTAGCTGTAAAGGTCCAGGGTTTATCTGTAAAATTAGACAGGAATGTGCTGGTTTGGTGGTTACGAATGTAAAACTGTATGTGTATGGGCTGGTGTGAAGGGGTGGGATTTGAGTGTATAACTGTGTGGGTATGGGCTGGTGTGAGGGGGTGGGATTTGAGTGTATAACTGTGTGGGTATGGGCTGGTGTGAGGGGGTGGGGTTTGAGTGTATAACTGTGTGGGTATGGGCTGGTGTGAGAGGGTGCGGTTTGAGTGTATAACTGTGTGGGTATGGGCTAGTGTGAGGGGGTGGGATTTGAGTGTATCACTATGGGTATGGGCTGGTGTGAGAGGGTGGGGTTTGAGTGTATAACTGTGTGGGTATGGGCTGGTGTGAGGGGGTGGGGTTTGAGTGTATAACTGTGTGGGTATGGGCTGGTGTGAGGGGGTGGGGTTTGAGTGTATCACTGTGGGTATGGGCTGGTGTGAGAGGGTGGGGTTTGAGTGTATAACCGTGTGGGTATGGGCTGGTGTGAGGGGGTGGGGTTTGAGTGTATAACTGTGTGGGTATGGGCTGGTGTGAGTGGGTGGGATTTGAGTGTATAACTGTGTGGGTATGGGCTGGTGTGAGGGGGTGGGATTTGAGTGTATAACTGTATGGGTATGGGCTGGTGTGAGTGGGTGCGATTTGAGTGTATAACTGTGTGCGTATGGGCTAGTGTGAGGGGGTATTGTTTGGCTGAAAAACTGTGTGGGTATGGGCTGGTGTGAGTGGGTGGGGTTTGTGTGTATAACTGTGTGGGTACGGGCTGGTGTGAGAGGGTGGGGTTTGAGTGTATAACTGTGTGGGTATGGGCTGGTGTGAGGGGGTGGGGTTTGAGTGTATAACTGTGTGGGTATGGGCTGGTGTGAGTGGGTGGGGTTTGAGTGTATAACTGTGTGGGTATGGGCTGGTGTGAGGGGGTGGGATTTGAGTGTATAACTGTGTGGGTATGGGCTGGTGTGAGAGGTTGGGGTTTGAGTGTATAACTGTGGGTATGGGCTGGTGTGAGAGGGTGGGGTTTGAGTGTATAACTGTGTGGGTATGGTCTGGTGTGAGTGGGTGGGGTTTGAGTGTTTCACTGTGTGGGTATGTTTTGGTGTGAGGTGGTGGGGTTTGGCTGTACAACTGTGTGGGTATGGGCTGGTGTGAGGGGGTGGGATTTGAGTGTATAACTGTGTGCGTATGGGCTGGTGTGAGGGGGTGGGTTTTGGCTGTAGAACTGTGTGGGTACGGGCTGGTGTGAGGGGGTGGGATTTGAGTGTATAACTGTGTGGGTATGAGCTGGTGTGAGAGGGTGGGGTTTGAGTGTATAACTGCAGGCAAGGGCTGGTGTGAGGAGGTGGGGTCTGAGTGTATCACTGTGGGTATGGGCTGGTGCGAGATGGTGGGGTTTGAGTCTATAACTGTGTGGGTACGGGCTGGTGTGAGGGGGTGGAATTTGAGTGCATAACTGTGTGGGTCTGGGCTGGTGTGAGGGGGTGGGATTTGTGTTTATAACTGTGTGGGTATGGGCTGGTGTGAGGGTGTGGGGTTTGAGTGTATAACTGTGTGGGTATGGGCTGGTGTGAGAGGGTGGGGTTTGAGTGTCTAACTGTGTGGGTATGGGCTGGTGTGAGAGGGTGGGGTTTGAGTGTATAACTGAGTGGGTATGGGCTGGTTTGAGAGGGTGGGGTTTGAGTGTATCACTGTGGGTATGGGCTGGTGTGAGGGGGTGGGGTTTGAGTGTATAACTGTGTGGGTATGGGCTGGTGCTAGAGCGTGGGGTTTGAGTGTATAACTGTGTGGGTATGGGCTGGTGTGAGGGGGTGGGATTTGAGTGTATAACTGTGTGGGTATGGGCTGGTGTGAGGGGGTGGGGTTTGAGTGTATAACTGTGTGGGTATGGGCTCGTGTGAGCGGGTGGGGTTTGAGTGTATAACTGTGTGGGTATGGGCTGGTGTGAGGGGGTGGGGTTTGAGTGTATAACTGTGTGGGTACGGGCTGGTGTGAGGGGGTGGGGTTTGAGTGTATAACTGTCTGGACACGGGCTGGTGTGAGTGGGTGGGGTTTGAGTGTATAACTGTGTGGGTACAGGCTGGTGTGAGGGGGTGGGGTTTGGCTGTACAACTGTGTGGGTATGGGCTGGTGTGGAGAGGGTGGGGGTTTGAGTGTATAACGTAGTGGGTATGGGCTGGTGTGAGGGGTGGGGTTTGCTGTTAGATCTGTGTGGGGTATGGGTGGTGTTGATGGGGGGTGGGATTTGAGTGTATAACTGTGTGGGTATGTGGCTGGTGTGAGGGAGGGTGGGGTTTGAGTGTATAACTGTGTGGGTATGGGCAGGTGTGAGAGGGTGGGGGTATTGACGTGTATAACTGTGTGCGGTCTGGGATGGTGTGAGAGGTTGGGGTTTGAGTGTATAACTGTGGGTATGGGCTGGTGTGAGGGGGTGGGATTTGAGTGTATAACTGTGTGGGTACGGGCTGGTGTGAAAGGGTGGGGTTTGAGTGTATAACTGTGTGGGTGTGGGCTGGTGTGAGAGGGTGGGATTTGAGTGTATAACTGTGTGGGTATGGGCTGGTGTGAGGGGGTGGGATTTGAGTGTATCACTATGGGTATGGGCTGGTGTGAGAGGGTGGGGTTTGAGTGTATAACTGTGTGGGTATGGGCTGGTGTGAGGGGGTGGGGTTTGAGTGTATAACTGTGTGGGTATGGGCTGGTGTGAGGGGGTGGGGTTTGAGTGTATCACTGTGGGTATGGGCTGGTGTGAGAGGGTGGGGTTTGAGTGTATAACCGTGTGGGTATGGGCTGGTGTGAGAGGGTGGGGTTTGAGTGTATAACTGTGTGGTTATGGGCTGGTGTGAGTGGGTGGGATTTGAGTGTATAACTGTGTGGGTATGGGCTGGTGTGATGGGGTGGGATTTGAGTGTATAACTGTGTGGGTATGGGCTGGTGTGAGTGGGTGCGATTTGAGTGTATAACTGTGTGCGTATGGGCTAGTGTGAGGGGGGTATTGCTTGGCTGTAAAACTGTGTGGGTATGGGCTGGTGTGAGTGGGTGGGATTTGAGTGTATAACTGTGTGGGTATGGGCTGGTGTGAGAGGGTGGGGTTTGAGTGTATAACTGTGTGGGTATGGGCTGGTGTGAGGGGGTGGGGTTTGAGTGTATAACTGTGTGGGTATGGGCTGGTGTGAGTGGGTGGGGTTTGAGTGTATAACTGTGTGGGTATGGGCTGGTGTGAGGGGGTGGGATTTGAGTGTATAACTGTGTGGGTATGGGCTGGTGTGAGGGGGTGGGGTTTGAGTGTATAACTGTGTGGGTATGGGCTCGTGTGAGCGGGTGGGGTTTGAGTGTATAACTGTGTGGGTATGGGCTGGTGTGAGGGGGTGGGGTTTGGCTGTACAACTGTGTGGGTATGGGCTGGTGTGAGAGGGTGGGGTTTGAGTGTATAACTGTGTGGGTATGGGCTGGTGTGAGGGGGTGGGGTTTGAGTGTATAACTGTGTGGGTATGGGCTGGTGTGAGGGGGTGGGATTTGAGTGTATAACTGTGTGGGTATGGGCTGGTGTGAGAGGGTGGGGTTTGAGTGTATAACTGTGTGGGTATGGGCTGGTGTGAGGGGTGGGGTTTGAGTGTATAACTGTGTGGGTATGGGCTGGTGTGAGGGGGTGGGGTTTGAGTGTATAACTGTGTGGGTATGGGCTGGTGTGAGGGGGTGGGGTTTGAGTGTATAACTGTGTGGGTATGGGCTGGTGTGAGGGGGTGGGGTTTGAGTGTATAACTGTGTGGGTATGGGCTGGTGTGAGGGGTGGGGTTTGAGTGTATAACTGTGTGGGTATGGGCTGGTGTGAGGGGGTGGGATTTGAGTGTATAACTGTGTGGGTATGGGCTGGTGTGAGGGGGTGGGGTTTGAGTGTATAACTGTGTGGGTATGGGCTGGTGTGAGAGGGTGGGGTTTAAGTGTATAACTGTGTGGGTATGGGCTGGTGTGAGGGGGTGGGGTTTGAGTGTATAACTGTGTGGGTACGGGCTGGTGTGAGGGGGTGGGGTTTGAGTGTATAACTGTGTGGGTATGGGCTGGTGTGAGAGGGTGGGGTTTGAGTGTATAACTGTGTGGGTATGGGCTGGTGTGAGGGGGTGGGGTTTGAGTGTATAACTGTGTGGGTATGGGCTGGTGTGAGAGGGTGGGGTTTGAGTGTA
This sequence comes from Carcharodon carcharias, assembly GCF_017639515.1. NCBI lineage: Eukaryota > Metazoa > Chordata > Chondrichthyes > Lamniformes > Lamnidae > Carcharodon > Carcharodon carcharias. The sequence continues at coordinate 12,973,016 of NC_054471.1, forward strand.
TAACTGTGTGGGTATGGGCTGGTGTGAGGGGGTGGGGTTTGAGTGTATAACTGTGTGGGTATGGGCTGGTGTGTGGGGGTGGGATTTGAGTGTATAACTGTGTGGGTACGGGCTGGTGTGAGAGGGTGGGGTTTGAGTGTATAACTGTGTGGGTGTGGGCTGGTGTGAGAGGGTGGGATTTGAGTGTATAACTGTGTGGGTATGGGCTGGTGTGAGGGGGTGGGGTTTGAGTGTATAACTGTGTGGGTACGGGCTGGTGTGAGGGGGTGGGGTTTGAGTGTATAACTGTCTGGACACGGGGTGGTGTGAGTGGGTGGGGTTTGAGTGTATAACTGTGTGAGTACAGGCTGGTGTGAGGGGGTGGGGTTTGGCTGTACAACTGTGTGGGTATGGGCTGGTGTGAGAGGGTGGGGTTTGAGTGTATAACTGTGTGGGTATGGGCTGGTGTGAGGGGGTGGGGTTTGAGTGTATAACTGTGTGGGTATGGGCTCGTGTGAGCGGGTGGGGTTTGAGTGTATAACTGTGTGGGTATGGGCTGGTGTGAGGGGGTGGGGTTTGAGTGTATAACTGTGTGGGTACGGGCTGGTGTGAGGGAGTGGGGTTTGAGTGTATAACTGTCTGGACACGGGCTGGTGTGAGTGGGTGGGGTTTGAGTGTATAACTGTGTGGGTACAGGCTGGTGTGAGGGGGTGGGGTTTGGCTGTACAACTGTGTGGGTATGGGCTGGTGTGAGAGGGTGGGGTTTGAGTGTATAACTGTGTGGGTATGGGCTGGTGTGAGGGGGTGGGATTTGAGTGTATAACTGTGTGGGTATGGGCTGGTGTGAGGGGGTGAGGTTTGAGTGTATAACTGTGTGGGTATGTGCTCGTGTGAGGGGGTGGGTTTTGAGTGTATAACTGTGTGGGTATGGGCTGGTGTGAGGGGGTGGGGTTTGAGTGTATAACTGTGTGGGTATGGGCTGGTGTGAGAGGGTGGGGTTTGAGTGTATAACTGTGTGGGTATGGGCTGGTGTGAGGGGGTGGGGTTTGAGTGTATAACTGTGTGGGTATGGGCTGGTGTGAGGGGGTGGGGTTTGAGTGTATAACTGTGTGGGTATGGGCTGGTGTGAGGGGGTGTGGTTTGAGTGTATAACTGTGGGTACGGGCTGGTGTGAGAGGGTGGGGTTTGAGTGTATAACTGTGTGGGTATGGGCTGGTGTGAGTGGGTGGGGTTTGAGTGTATAACTGTGGGTATGGGCTGGTGTGAGGGGGTGGGATTTGAGTGTATAACTGTGTGGGTATGGGCTGGTGTGAGAGGGTGGGGTCTGAGTGTATAACTGTGTGGGTATGGGCTGGTGTGAGAGGGTGGTGTTTGAGTGTATAACTGTGTGGGTATGGGCTGGTGTGAGGGGGTGGGGTTTGTGTGTATAACTGTGTGGGTACGGGCTGGTGTGAGGGGGTGGGGTTTGAGTGTATAACTGTGTGGGTACGGGCTGGTGTGAGGGGGTGGGGTTTGAGTGTATAACTGTGTGGGTACGGGCTGGTGTGAGGGGGTGGAATTTGAGTGTATAACTGTGTGGGTATGGGCTGGTGTGAGAGGGTGGGGTTTGAGTGTATAACTGTGTGGGTATGGGCTGGTGTGACTGGGTGGGGTTTGACTGTATCACTGTGGGTATGGGCTGGTGTGAGGGGGTGGGGTTTGAGTGTATAACTGTGTGGGTATGGGCTGGTGTGAGAGGGTGGGGTTTGAGTGTATAACTGTGTGGGTATGGGCTGGTGTGAAGGGGTGGGGTTTGAGTGTATCACTGTGGGTATGGGCTGGTGTGAGAGGTTGGGGTTTGAGTGTATAACTGTGGGTATGGGCTGGTGTGAGAGGGTGGGGTTTGAGTGTATAACTGTGTGGGTATGGTCTGGTGTGAGTGGGTGGGGTTTGAGTGTTTCACTGTGTGGGTATGTTTTGGTGTGAGGTGGTGGGGTTTGGCTGTACAACTGTGTGGGTATGGGCTGGTGTGAGGGGGTGGGATTTGAGTGTATAACTGTGTGCGTATGGGCTGGTGTGAGGGGGTGGGTTTTGGCTGTACAACTGTGTGGGTACGGGCTGGTGTGAGGGGGTGGGATTTGAGTGTATAACTGTGTGGGTATGAGCTGGTGTGAGAGGGTGGGGTTTGAGTGTATAACTGCAGGCAAGGGCTGGTGTGAGGAGGTGGGGTCTGAGTGTATAACTGAGTGGGTATGGGCTGGTTTGAGAGGGTGGGGTTTGAGTGTATCACTGTGGGTATGGGCTGGTGTGAGGGGGTGGGGTTTGAGTGTATAACTGTGTGGGTATGGGCTGGTGCTAGAGCGTGGGGTTTGAGTGTATAACTGTGTGGGTATGGGCTGGTGTGAGGGGGTGGGATTTGAGTGTATAACTGTGTGGGTATGGGCTGGTGTGAGGGGGTGGGGTTTGAGTGTATAACTGTGTGGGTATGGGCTCGTGTGAGCGGGTGGGGTTTGAGTGTATAACTGTGTGGGTATGGGCTGGTGTGAGGGGGTGGGGTTTGAGTGTATAACTGTGTGGGTACGGGCTGGTGTGAGGAGGTGGGGTTTGAGTGTATAACTGTCTGGACACGGGCTGGTGTGAGTGGGTGGGGTTTGAGTGTATAACTGTGTGGGTACAGGCTGGTGTGAGGGGGTGGGGTTTGGCTGTACAACTGTGTGGGTATGGGCTGGTGTGAGAGGGTGGGGTTTGAGTGTATAACTGTGTGGGTATGGGCTGGTGTGAGGGGGTGGGGTTTGGCTGTAGAACTGTGTGGGTATGGGCTGGTGTGAGGGGGTGGGATTTGAGTGTATAACTGTGTGGGTATGGGCTGGTGTGAGGGGGTGGGGTTTGAGTGTATAACTGTGTGGGTATGGGCTGGTGTGAGGGGGTGGGGTTTGAGTGTATAACTGTGTGGGTATGGGCTGGTGTGAGAGGGTGGGGTTTGAGTGTATAACTGTGTGGGTATGGGCTGGTGTGAGTGGGTGGGGTTTGAGTGTATAACTGTGGGTATTGGCTGGTGTGAGGGGGTGGGATTTGAGTGTATAACTGTGTGGGTACGGGCTGGTGTGAGAGGGTGGGGTTTGAGTGTATAACTGTGTGGGTGTGGGCTGGTGTGAGAGGGTGGGATTTGAGTGTATAACTGTGTGGGTATGGGCTGGTGTGAGGGGGTGGGATTTGAGTGTATCACTATGGGTATGGGCTGGTGTGAGAGGGTGGGGTTTGAGTGTATAACTGTGTGGGTATGGGCTGGTGTGAGGGGGTGGGGTTTGAGTGTATAACTGTGTGGGTATGGGCTGGTGTGAGGGGGTGGGGTTTGAGTGTATCACTGTGGGTATGGGCTGGTGTGAGAGGGTGGGGTTTGAGTGTATAACCGTGTGGGTATGGGCTGGTGTGAGGGGGTGGGGTTTGAGTGTATAACTGTGTGGGTATGGGCTGGTGTGAGTGGGTGGGATTTGAGTGTATAACTGTGTGGGTATGGGCTGGTGTGATGGGGTGGGATTTGAGTGTATAACTGTATGGGTATGGGCTGGTGTGAGTGGGTGCGATTTGAGTGTATAACTGTGTGCGTATGGGCTAGTGTGAGGGGGTATTGTTTGGCTGAAAAACTGTGTGGGTATGGGCTGGTGTGAGTGGGTGGGGTTTGTGTGTATAACTGTGTGGGTACGGGCTGGTGTGAGAGGGTGGGGTTTGAGTGTATAACTGTGTGGGTATGGGCTGGTGTGAGGGGGTGGGGTTTGAGTGTATAACTGTGGGTATGGGCTGGTGTGAGTGGGTGGGGTTTGAGTGTATAACTGTGTGGGTATGGGCTGGTGTGAGGGGGTGGGATTTGAGTGTATAACTGTGTGGGTATGGGCTGGTGTGAGGGGGTGGGGTTTGAGTGTATAACTGTGTGGGTATGGGCTCGTGTGAGCGGGTGGGGTTTGAGTGTATAACTGTGTGGGTATGGGCTGGTGTGACTGGGTGGGGTTTGAGTGTATAACTGTGTGGGTACGGGCTGGTGTGAGGGGGTGGGGTTTGAGTGTATAACTGTCTGGACACGGGCTGGTGTGAGTGGGTGGGGTTTGAGTGTATAACTGTGTGGGTACAGGCTGGTGTGAGGGGGTGGGGTTTGGCTGTACAACTGTGTGGGTATGGGCTGGTGTGAGAGGGTGGGGTTTGAGTGTATAACTGTGTGGGTATGGGCTGGTGTGAGGGGGTGGGGTTTGGCTGTACAACTGTGTGGGTATGGGCTGGTGTGAGGGGGTGGGATTTGAGTGTATAACTGTGTGCGTATGGGCTGGTGTGAGGGGGTGGGGTTTGGCTGTACAACTGTGTGGGTACGGGCTGGTGTGAGGGGGTGGTATTTGAGTGTATAACTGTGTGGGTATGAGCTGGTGGGAGAGGGTGGGGTTTGAGTGTATCACTGTGGGTATGGGCTGGTGCGAGATGGTGGGGTTTGAGTCTATAACTGTGTGGATACGGGCTGGTGTGAGGGGGTGGAATTTGAGTGTATAACTGTGTGGGTCTGGGCTGGTGTGAGGGGGTGGGATTTGTGTTTCTAACTGTGTGGGTATGGGCTGGTGTGAGGGGGTGGGATTTGTGTTTATAACTGTGTCGGTATAGGCTCGTGTGAGGTTTGAGTGTATAACTGTGTGGGTATGGGCTGGTGTGAGGGGGTGAGGTTTGAGTGTATAACTGTGTGGGTATGTGCTCGTGTGAGGGGGTGGGGTTTGAGTGTATAACTGTGTGGGTATGGGCTGGTGTGAGGGGGTGGGGTTTGAGTGTATAACTGTGTGGGTATGGGCTGGTGTGAGAGGGTGGGGTTTGAGTGTATAACTGTGTGGGTATGGGCTGGTGTGAGGGGGTGGGGTTTGAGTGTATAACTGTGTGGGTATGGGCTGGTGTGAGGGGGTGTGGTTTGAGTGTATAACTGTGGGTACGGGCTGGTGTGAGAGGGTGGGGTTTGAGTGTATAACTGTGTGGGTATGGGCTGGTGTGAGTGGGTGGGGTTTGAGTGTATAACTGTGGGTATGGGCTGGTGTGAGGGGGTGGGATTTGAGTGTATAACTGTGTGGGTATGGGCTGGTGTGAGAGGGTGGGGTCTGAGTGTATAACTGTGTGGGTATGGGCTGGTGTGAGAGGGTGGTGTTTGAGTGTATAACTGTGTGGGTATGGGCTGGTGTGAGGGGGTGGGGTTTGTGTGTATAACTGTGTGGGTACGGGCTGGTGTGAGGGGGTGGGGTTTGAGTGTATAACTGTGTGGGTACGGGCTGGTGTGAGGGGGTGGGGTTTGAGTGTATAACTGTGTGGGTACGGGCTGGTGTGAGGGGGTGGAATTTGAGTGTATAACTGTGTGGGTATGGGCTGGTGTGAGAGGGTGGGGTTTGAGTGTATAACTGTGTGGGTATGGGCTGGTGTGACTGGGTGGGGTTTGACTGTATCACTGTGGGTATGGGCTGGTGTGAGGGGGTGGGGTTTGAGTGTATAACTGTGTGGGTATGGGCTGGTGTGAGAGGGTGGGGTTTGAGTGTATAACTGTGTGGGTATGGGCTGGTGTGAAGGGGTGGGGTTTGAGTGTATCACTGTGGGTATGGGCTGGTGTGAGAGGTTGGGGTTTGAGTGTATAACTGTGGGTATGGGCTGGTGTGAGGGGGTGGGGTTTGAGTGTATAACTGTGTGGGTACGGGCTGGTGTGAGGAGGTGGGGTTTGAGTGTATAACTGTCTGGGACACGGGCTGGTGTGAGGGGGTGGGGTTTGAGTGTATAACTGTGTGGGTACTGGGCTGGTGTGAGGGGGTGGGGTTTGAGTGTATAACTGTGTGGGTATGGGCTGGTGTGAGAGGGTGGGGTTTGAGTGTATAACTGTGTGGGTATGGGCTGGTGTGAGGGGGTGGGGTTTGAGTGTATAACTGTGTGGGTATGGGCTGGTGTGAGGGGGTGGGGTTTGAGTGTATAACTGTGTGGGTATGGGCTGGTGTGAGGGGGTGGGGTTTGAGTGTATAACTGTGTGGGTATGGGCTGGTGTGAGGGGGTGGGGTTTGAGTGTATAACTGTGTGGGTATGGGCTGGTGTGAGAGGGTGGGGTTTGAGTGTATAACTGTGTGGGTATGGGCTGGTGTGAGTGGGTGGGGTTTGAGTGTATAACTGTGTGGTATGGGCTGGTGTGAGGGGTGGGATTTGAGTGTATAACTGTGTGGGTATGGGCTGGTGTGAGGGGTGGGGTTTGAGTGTATAACTGTGTGGGTATGGGCTGGTGTGAGGGGGTGGGGTTTGAGTGTATAACTGTGTGGGTATGGGCTGGTGTGAGGGGGTGGGGTTTGAGTGTATAACTGTGTGGGTATGGGCTGGTGTGAGGGGTGGGGTTTGAGTGTATAACTGTGTGGGTATGGGCTGGTGTGAGGGGGTGGGGTTTGAGTGTATAACTGTGTGGGTATGGGCTGGTGTGAGGGGGTGGGGTTTGAGTGTATAACTGTGTGGGTATGGGCTGGTGTGAGGGGGTGGGGTTTGAGTGTATAACTGTGTGGGTATGGGCTGGTGTGAGGGGGTGGGGTTTGAGTGTATAACTGTGTGGGTATGGGCTGGTGTGAGGGGGTGGGGTTTGAGTGTATAACTGTGTGGGTATGGGCTGGTGTGAGGGGGTGGGGTTTGAGTGTATAACTGTGTGGGTATGGGCTGGTGTGAGGGGGTGGGGTTTGTGTGTATAACTGTGTGGGTATGGGCTGGTGTGAGGGGGTGGGGTTTGAGTGTATATCTGTGTGGGTATGGGCTGGTGTGAGTGGGTGGGGTTTGAGTGTATAACTGTGTGGGTATGGGCTGGTGTGAGTGGGTGGGGTTTGAGTGTATAACTGTGTGGGTATGGGCTGGTGTGAGGGGGTGGGGTTTGAGTGTATAACTGTGTGGGTATGGGCTGGTGTGAGAGGGTGGGGTTTGAGTGTATAACTGTGTGGGTATGGGCTGGTGTGAGGGGGTGGGATTTGAGTGTATAACTGTGTGGGTATGGGCTGGTGTGAGGGGGTGGGGTTTGAGTGTATAACTGTGTGGGTATGGGCTGGTGTGAGGGGGTGGGGTTTGAGTGTATAACTGTGTGGGTATGGGCTGGTGTGAGGGGGTGGGGTTTGAGTGTATAACTGTGTGGGTATGGGCTGGTGTGAGGGGGTGGGGTTTGAGTGTATAACTGTGTGGGTATGGGCTGGTGTGAGAGGGTGGGGTTTGAGTGTATAACTGTGTGGGTATGGGCTGGTGTGAGGGGGTGGGGTTTGAGTGTATAACTGTGTGGGTATGGGCTGGTGTGAGTGGGTGGGGTTTGAGTGTATAACTGTGTGGGTATGGGCTGGTGTGAGGGGGTGGGGTTTGAGTGTATAACTGTGTGGGTATGGGCTGGTGTGAGGGGTGGGTTTGAGTGTATAACTGTGTGGGTATGGGCTGGTGTGAGGGGGTGGGGTTTGAGTGTATAACTGTGTGGGTATGGGCTGGTGTGAGTGGGTGGGGTTTGAGTGTATAACTGTGTGGGTATGGGCTGGTGTGAGAGGGTGGGGTTTGAGTGTATAACTGTGTGGGTATGGGCTGGTGTGAGGGGTGGGGTTTGAGTGTATAACTGTGGGTATGGGCTGGTGTGAGGGGGTGGGGTTGAGTGTATAACTGTGTGGGTATGGGCTGGTGTGAGGGGGTGGGGTTTGAGTGTATAACTGTGTGGGTATGGGCTGGTGTGAGGGGGTGGGTTTGAGTGTATAACTGTGTGGGTATGGGCTGGTGTGAGGGGGTGGGGTTTGAGTGTATAACTGTGTGGGTATGGGCTGGTGTGAGGGGGTGGGGTTTGAGTGTATAACTGTGTGGGTATGGGCTGGTGTGAGAGGGTGGGGTTTGAGTGTATAACTGTGTGGGTAAGGGCTGGTGTGAGGGGGTGGGGTTTGAGTGTATAACTGTGTGGGTATGGGCTGGTGTGAGAGGGTGGGGTTTGAGTGTATAACTGTGTGGGTATGGGCTGGTGTGAGGGGGTGGGGTTTGAGTGTATAACTGTGTGGGTATGGGCTGGTGTGAGGGGGTGGGGTTTGAGTGTATAACTGTGTGGGTATGGGCTGGTGTGAGAGGGTGGGGTTTGAGTGTATAACTGTGTGGGTATGGGCTGGTGTGAGGGGGTGGGGTTTGAGTGTATAACTGTGTGGGTATGGGCTGGTGTGAGGGGGTGGGGTTTGAGTGTATAACTGTGTGGGTATGGGCTGGTGTGAGAGGGTGGGGTTTGAGTGTATAACTGTGTGGGTATGGGCTGGTGTGAGGGGGTGGGGTTTGAGTGTATAACTGTGTGGGTATGGGCTGGTGTGAGGGGGTGGGGTTTGAGTGTATAACTGTGTGGGTATGGGCTGGTGTGAGGGGGTGGGGTTTGAGTGTATAACTGTGTGGGTATGGGCTGGTGTGAGGGGGTGGGTTTGAGTGTATAACTGTGTGGGTATGGGCTGGTGTGAGGGGGTGGGGTTTGAGTGTATAACTGTGTGGGTATGGGCTGGTGTGAGGGGGTGGGGTTTGAGTGTATAACTGTGTGGGTAAGGGCTGGTGTGAGGGGGTGGGGTTTGAGTGTATAACTGTGTGGGTATGGGCTGGTGTGAGAGGGTGGGGTTTGAGTGTATAACTGTGTGGGTATGGGCTGGTGTGAGGGGGTGGGGTTTGAGTGTATAACTGTGTGGGTATGGGCTGGTGTGAGGGGTGGGGTTTGAGTGTATAACTGTGTGGGTATGGGCTGGTGTGAGGGGGTGGGGTTTGAGTGTATAACTGTGTGGGTAAGGGCTGGTGTGAGGGGGTGGGGTTTGAGTGTATAACTGTGTGGGTATGGGCTGGTGTGAGGGGTGGGGTTTGAGTGTATAACTGTGTGGGTATGGGCTGGTGTGAGGGGGTGGGGTTTGAGTGTATAACTGTGTGGGTATGGGCTGGTGTGAGGGGGTGGGGTTTGAGTGTATAACTGTGTGGGTATGGGCTGGTGTGAGGGGGTGGGGTTTGAGTGTATAACTGTGTGGGTATGGGCTGGTGTGAGGGGGTGGGGTTTGAGTGTATAACTGTGTGGGTATGGGCTGGTGTGAGGGGGTGGGGTTTGAGTGTATAACTGTGTGGGTATGGGCTGGTGTGAGGGGGTGGGGTTTGAGTGTATAACTGTGTGGGTATGGGCTGGTGTGAGGGGGTGGGGTTTGAGTGTATAACTGTGTGGGTATGGGCTGGTGTGAGGGGGTGGGGTTTGAGTGTATAACTGTGTGGGTATGGGCTGGTGTGAGGGGGTGGGGTTTGAGTGTATAACTGTGTGGGTATGGGCTGGTGTGAGGGGGTGGGATTTGAGTGTATAACTGTGTGGGTATGGGCTGGTGTGAGGGGGTGGGTTTGAGTGTATAACTGTGTGGGTATGGGCTGGTGTGAGGGGGTGGGTTTGAGTGTATAACTGTGTGGGTATGGCTGGTGTGAGGGAGTTGGGTTTGAGTGTATAACTGTGTGGGTACGGGCTGGTGTGAGGGGGTGGGGTTTGAGTGTATAACTGTGTGGGTATGGGCTGGTGTGAGTGGGTGGGGTTTGAGTGTATAACTGTGTGGGTATGGGCTGGTGTGAGGGGGTGGGGTTTGAGTGTATAACTGTGTGGGTATGGGCTGGTGTGAGGGGGTGGGGTTTGAGTGTATAACTGTGTGGGTATGGGCTGGTGTGAGGGGGTGGGGTTTGAGTGTATAACTGTGTGGGTATGGGCTGGTGTGAGGGGTGGGGTTTGAGTGTATAACTGTGTGGGTATGGGCTGGTGTGAGGGGGTGGGGTTTGAGTGTATAACTGTGTGGGTATGGGCTGGTGTGAGGGGGTGGGGTTTGAGTGTATAACTGTGTGGGTATGGGCTGGTGTGAGGGGGTGGGGTTTGAGTGTATAACTGTGTGGGTATGGGCTGGTGTGAGGGGTGGGGTTTGAGTGTATAACTGTGTGGGTATGGGCTGGTGTGAGGGGGTGGGGTTTGAGTGTATAACTGTGTGGGTATGGGCTGGTGTGAGGGGGTGGGGTTTGAGTGTATAACTGTGTGGGTATGGGCTGGTGTGAGGGGGTGGGATTTGAGTGTATAACTGTGTGGGTATGGGCTGGTGTGAGGGGGTGGGGTTTGAGTGTATAACTGTGTGGGTATGGGCTGGTGTGAGAGGGTGGGGTTTGAGTGTATAACTGTGTGGGTATGGGCTGGTGTGAGGGGGTGGGGTTTGAGTGTATAACTGTGTGGGTATGGGCTGGTGTGAGAGGGTGGGGTTTGAGTGTATAACTGTGTGGGTATGGGCTGGTGTGAGGGGGTGGGGTTTGAGTGTATAACTGTGTGGGTATGGGCTGGTGTGAGGGGGTGGGGTTTGAGTGTATAACTGTGTGGGTATGGGCTGGTGTGAGGGGGTGGGGTTTGAGTGTATAACTGTGTGGGTATGGGCTGGTGTGAGGGGGTGGGATTTGAGTGTATAACTGTGTGGGTATGGGCTGGTGTGAGGGGGTGGGGTTTGAGTGTATAACTGTGTGGGTATGGGCTGGTGTGAGGGGGTGGGGTTTGAGTGTATAACTGTGTGGGTATGGGCTGGTGTGAGGGGGTGGGGTTTGAGTGTATAACTGTGTGGGTATGGGCTGGTGTGAGAGGGTGGGGTTTGAGTGTATAACTGTGTGGGTATGGGCTGGTGTGAGGGGTGGGGTTTGAGTGTATAACTGTGTGGGTACGGGCTGGTGTGAGAGGGTGGGGTTTGAGTGTATAACTGTGTGGGTATGGGCTGGTGTGAGTGGGTGGGATTTGAGTGTATAACTGTGTGGGTATGGGCTGGTGTGAGGTGGTGGGGTTTGAGTGTATAACTGTGTGGGTATGGGCTGGTGTGAGGGTGTGGGGTTTGAGTGTATAACTGTGTGGGTATGGGCTGGTGTGAGTGGGTGGGAGTTGAGTGTATAACTGTGTGGGTATGGGCTGGTGTGAGGGGGTGGGGTTTGAGTGTATAACTGTGTGGTATGGGCTGGTGTGAGGGGTGGGGTTTGAGTGTATAACTGTGTGGGTATGGGCTGGTGTGAGGGGGTGGGGTTTGAGTGTATAACTGTGTGGGTATGGGCTGGTGTGAGAGGGTGGGGTTTGAGTGTATAACTGTGTGGGTATGGGCTGGTGTGAGGGGGTGGGGTTTGAGTGTATAACTGTGTGGGTATGGGCTGGTGTGAGGGGGTGGGGTTTGAGTGTATAACTGTGTGGGTATGGGCTGGTGTGAGGGGGTGGGGTTTGAGTGTATAACTGTGTGGGTATGGGCTGGTGTGAGGGGGTGGGGTTTGAGTGTATAACTGTGTGGGTATGGGCTGGTGTGAGGGGGTGGGGTTTGAGTGTATAACTGTGTGGGTATGGGCTGGTGTGAGAGGGTGGGGTTTGAGTGTATAACTGTGTGGGTATGGGCTGGTGTGAGGGGGTGGGGTTTGAGTGTATAACTGTGTGGGTATGGGCTGGTGTGAGGGGGTGGGGTTTGAGTGTATAACTGTGTGGGTATGGGCTGGTGTGAGGGGGTGGGGTTTGAGTGTATAACTGTGTGGGTATGGGCTGGTGTGAGGGGGTGGGGTTTGAGTGTATAACTGTGTGGGTATGGCTGGTGTGAGGGGGTGGGGTTTGAGTGTATAACTGTGTGGGTATGGGCTGGTGTGAGAGGGTGGGGTTTGAGTGTATAACTGTGTGGGTAAGGGCTGGTGTGAGGGGTTGGGGTTTGAGTGTATAACTGTGTGGGTATGGGCTGGTGTGAGGGGGTGGGGTTTGAGTGTATAACTGTGTGGGTAAGGGCTGGTGTGAGAGGTGGGGTTTGAGTGTATAACTGTGTGGGTATGGGCTGGTGTGAGGGGGTGGGGTTTGAGTGTATAACTGTGTGGGTATGGGCTGGTGTGCGGGGGTGGGGTTTGAGTGTATAACTGTGTGGGTATGGGCTGGTGTGAGTGGGTGGGGTTTGAGTGTATAACTGTGTGGGTATGGGCTGGTGTGAGTGGGTGGGGTTTGAGTGTATAACTGTGGGTATGGGCTGGTGTGAGGGGGTGCGATTTGAGTGTATAACTGTGTGCGTATGGGCTAGTGTGAGGGGGTGGTGTTTGGGTGTATAACTGTGTGGGTATGGGCTGGTGTGAGGGGGTGGGTTTGAGTGTATAACTGTGTGGGTATGGGCTGGTGTGAGAGGGTGGGGTTTGAGTGTATAACTGTGTGGGTATGGGCTGGTGTGAGGGGTGGGGTTTGAGTGTATAACTGTGTGGTATGGGCTGGTGTGAGGGGGTGGGGTTTGAGTGTATAACTGTGTGGGTATGGGCTGGTGTGAGGGGGTGGGGTTTGAGTGTATAACTGTGTGGGTATGGGCTGGTGTGAGGGGTGGGGTTTGAGTGTATAACTGTGTGGGTATGGGCTGGTGTGAGGGGTGGGGTTTGAGTGTATAACTGTGTGGGTATGGGCTGGTGTGAGCGGGGTGGGGTTTGAGTGTATAACTGTGTGGGTATGGGCTGGTGTGAGGGGGTGGGGTTTGAGTGTATAACTGTGTGGGTATGGGCTGGTGTGAGGGGTGGGGTTTGAGTGTATAACTGTGTGGGTACTGGGCTGGTGTGAGGGGGTGGGGTTTGAGTGTATAACTGTGTGGGTACGGGCTGGTGTGAGGGGTGGGGTTTGAGTGTATAACTGTGTGGGTAAGGGCTGGTGTGAGAGGGTGGGGTTTGAGTGTATAACTGTGTGGGTATGGGCTGGTGTGAGGGGGTGGGGTTTGAGTGTATAACTGTGTGGGTATGGGCTGGTGTGAGGGGGTGGGATTTGAGTGTATAACTGTGTGGGTATGGGCTGGTGTGAGGGGGTGGGGTTTGAGTGTATAACTGTGTGGGTATGGGCTGGTGTGAGGGGTGGGGTTTGAGTGTATAACTGTGTGGGTATGGGCTGGTGTGAGAGGGTGGGGTTTGAGTGTATAACTGTGTGGGTATGGGCTGGTGTGAGGGGTGGGGTTTGAGTGTATAACTGTGTGGGTATGGGCTGGTGTGAGAGGGTGGGGTTTGAGTGTATAACTGTGTGGGTATGGGCTGGTGTGAGGGGGTGGGGTTTGAGTGTATAACTGTGTGGGTATGGGCTGGTGTGAGAGGGTGGGGTTTGAGTGTATAACTGTGTGGGTATGGGCTGGTGTGAGGGGTGGGGTTTGAGTGTATAACTGTGTGGGTATGGGCTGGTGTGAGGGGGTGGGGTTTGAGTGTATAACTGTGTGGGTATGGGCTGGTGTGAGGGGGTGGGGTTTGAGTGTATAACTGTGTGGGTATGGGCTGGTGTGAGGGGGTGGGGTTTGAGTGTATAACTGTGTGGGTATGGGCTGGTGTGAGGGGGTGGGGTTTGAGTGTATAACTGTGTGGGTATGGGCTGGTGTGAGGGGGTGGGGTTTGAGTGTATAACTGTGTGGGTATGGGCTGGTGTGAGGGGGTGGGGTTTGAGTGTATAACTGTGTGGGTATGGGCTGGTGTGAGGGGTGGGGTTTGAGTGTATAACTGTGTGGGTATGGGCTGGTGTGAGGGGTGGGGTTTGAGTGTATAACTGTGTGGGTATGGGCTGGTGTGAGGGGGTGGGGTTTGAGTGTATAACTGTGTGGGTATGGGCTGGTGTGAGGGGGTGGGGTTTGAGTGTATAACTGTGTGGGTATGGGCTGGTGTGAGGGGTGGGGTTTGAGTGTATAACTGTGTGGGTATGGGCTGGTGTGAGGGGGTGGGGTTTGAGTGTATAACTGTGTGGGTATGGGCTGGTGTGAGGGGGTGGGGTTTGAGTGTATAACTGTGTGGGTATGGGCTGGTGTGAGGGGGTGGGGTTTGAGTGTATAACTGTGTGGGTAAGGGCTGGTGTGAGGGGGTGGGGTTTGAGTGTATAACTGTGTGGGTATGGGCTGGTGTGAGGGGGTGGGGTTTGAGTGTATAACTGTGTGGGTATGGGCTGGTGTGAGGGGGTGGGGTTTGAGTGTATAACTGTGTGGGTATGGGCTGGTGTGAGGGGTGGGGTTTGAGTGTATAACTGTGTGGGTATGGGCTGGTGTGAGGGGGTGGGGTTTGAGTGTATAACTGTGTGGGTATGGGCTGGTGTGAGGGGTGGGATTTGAGTGTATAACTGTGTGGGTATGGGCTGGTGTGAGGGGTGGGGTTTGAGTGTATAACTGTGTGGGTATGGGCTGGTGTGAGGGGGTGGGGTTTGAGTGTATAACTGTGTGGGTATGGGCTGGTGTGAGGGGGTGGGGTTTGAGTGTATAACTGTGTGGGTATGGGCTGGTGTGAGGGGTGGGTTTGAGTGTATAACTGTGTGGGTATGGGCTGGTGTGAGGGGGTGGGGTTTGAGTGTATAACTGTGTGGGTATGGGCTGGTGTGAGGGGGTGGGGTTTGAGTGTATAACTGTGTGGGTATGGGCTGGTGTGAGGGGTGGGTTTGAGTGTATAACTGTGTGGGTATGGGCTGGTGTGAGGGGGTGGGGTTTGAGTGTATAACTGTGTGGTATGGGCTGGTGTGAGGGGTGGGGTTTGAGTGTATAACTGTGTGGGTATGGGCTGGTGTGAGGGGGTGGGGTTTGAGTGTATAACTGTGTGGGTATGGGCTGGTGTGAGGGGGTGGGGTTTGAGTGTATAACTGTGTGGGTATGGGCTGGTGTGAGAGGGTGGGGTTTGAGTGTATAACTGTGTGGTATGGGCTGGTGTGAGGGGGTGGGGTTTGAGTGTATAACTGTGTGGGTATGGGCTGGTGTGAGGGGGTGGGGTTTGAGTGTATAACTGTGTGGGTATGGGCTGGTGTGAGGGGGTGGGATTTGAGTGTATAACTGTGTGGGTATGGGCTGGTGTGAGGGGTGGGGTTTGAGTGTATAAACTGTGTGGGTATGGGCTGGTGTGAGGGGGTGGGGTTTGAGTGTATAACTGTGTGGGTATGGGCTGGTGTGAGGGGGTGGGGTTTGAGTGTATAACTGTGTGGGAACGGGCTGGTGTGAGGGGTGGGGTTTGAGTGTATAACTGTGTGGGTACAGGGCTGGTGTGAGAGGGTGGGGTTTGAGTGTATAACTGTGTGGGTATGGGCTGGTGTGAGAGGGGTGGGGTTTGAGTGTATAACTGTGTGGGTATGGGCTGGTGTGGAGGGGGTGGGGTTTGAGTGTATAACTGTGTGGGTATGGGCTGGTGTGAGGGGTGGGGTTTGAGTGTATAACTGTGTGGGTATGGGCTGGTGTGAGGGGGTGGGGTTTGAGTGTATAACTGTGTGGGTATGGGCTGGTGTGAGGGGGTGGGGTTTGAGTGTATAACTGTGTGGGTATGGGCTGGTGTGAGGGGTGGGGTTTGAGTGTATAACTGTGTGGGTATGGGCTGGTGTGAGAGGGTGGGGTTTGAGTGTATAACTGTGTGGGTATGGGCTGGTGTGAGGGGGTGGGGTTTGAGTGTATAACTGTGTGGGTATGGGCTGGTGTGAGGGGGTGGGGTTTGAGTGTATAACTGTGTGGGTATGGGCTGGTGTGAGGGGGTGGGGTTTGAGTGTATAACTGTGTGGGTATGGGCTGGTGTGAGGGGGTGGGGTTTGAGTGTATAACTGTGTGGGTATGGGCTGGTGTGAGGGGTGGGGTTTGAGTGTATAACTGTGTGGGTATGGGCTGGTGTGAGGGGGTGGGGTTTGAGTGTATAACTGTGTGGGTATGGGCTGGTGTGAGAGGGTGGGGTTTGAGTGTATAACTGTGGGTATGGGCTGGTGTGAGTGGGTGGGGTTTGAGTGTATAACTGTGTGGTAGAGGCTGGTGTGAGGGGGTGGGGTTTGAGCGTATAACTGTGTGGGTATGGGCTGGTGTGAGGGGGTGGGATTTGAGTGTATAACTGTGTGGGTATGGGCTGGTGTGAGGGGGTGGGGTTTGAGTGTATAACTGTGTGGGTATGGGCTGGTGTGAGGGGGTGGGGTTTGAGTGTATAACTGTGTGGGTATGGGCTGGTGTGAGGGGGGGGGATTTGAGTGTATAACTGTGTGGGTATGGGCTGGTGTGAGGGGGTGGGTTTGAGTGTATAACTGTGTGGTATGGGCTGGTGTGAGGGGGTGGGTTTTGAGTGTATAACTGTGTGGGTATGGGCTGGTGTGAGGGGGTGGGGTTTGAGTGTATAACTGTGTGGGTATGGGCTGGTGTGAGAGGGTGGGGTTTGAGTGTATAACTGTGTGGGTATGGGCTGGTGTGAGGGGGTGGGGTTTTGAGTGTATAACTGTGTGGGTATGGGCTGGTGTGAGGGGTTGGGGTTTGAGTGTATAACTGTGTGGGTATGGGCTGGTGTGAGTGGGTGGGGTTTGAGTGTATCACTGTGGGGTATGGGCTGGTGTGAGGGGGTGGGTTTGAGTGTATAACTGTGTGGGTATGGGCTGGTGTGAGGGGGTGGGTTTGAGTGTATAACTGTGTGGGTATGGGCTGGTGTGAGAGGGTGGGGTTTGAGTGTATAACTGTGTGGGTATGGGCTGGTGTGAGGGGTGGGGTTTGAGTGTATAACTGTGTGGTAAGGGCTGGTGTGAGGGGGTGGGGTTTGAGTGTATAACTGTGTGGGTACGGGCTGGTGTGAGTGGGTGGGGTTTGAGTGTATAACTGTGTGGGTATGGGCTGGTGTGAGAGGGTGGGGTTTGAGTGTATAACTGTGTGGGTATGGGCTGGTGTGAGGGGGTGGGGTTTGTGTGTATAACTGTGTGGGTATGGGCTGGTGTGAGGGGGTGGGGTTTGAGTGTATAACTGTGTGGGTATGGGCTGGTGTGAGGGGTGGATTTGAGTGTATAACTGTGTGGGTAAGGGCTGGTGTGAGGGGGTGGGTTTGAGTGTAATAACTGTGTGGGTATGGGCTGGTGTGAGGGGGTGGGGTTTGAGTGTATAACTGTGTGGGTATGGGCTGGTGTGAGAGGGTGGGGGTTTGAGTGTATAACTGTGTGGGTATGGGCTGGTGTGAGGGGGTGGGGTTTTGAGTGTATAACTGTGTGGGTATGGGCTGGTGTGAGGGGTGGGGGTTTGAGTGTATACTGTGTGGGTATGGGCTGGTGTGAGAGGGTGGGTTTGAGTGTATAACTGTGTGGGTATGGGCTGGTGTGAGGGGTGGGGTTTGAGTGTATAACTGTGTGGGTATGGGCTGGTGTGAGGGGGTGGGGTTTGAGTGTATAACTGTGTGGGTATGGGCTGGTGTGAGGGGTGGGGTTTGAGTGTATAACTGTGTGGGTATGGGCTGGTGTGAGGGGGTGGGGTTTGAGTGTATAACTGTGTGGGTATGGGCTGGTGTGAGGGGGTGGGGTTTGAGTGTATAACTGTGTGGTACAGGGCTGGTGTGAGGGGTGGGGTTTGAGTGTATAACTGTGTGGGTATGGGCTGGTGTGAGAGGGTGGGGTTTGAGTGTATAACTGTGTGGTATGGGCTGGTGTGAGAGGGTGGGGTTTGAGTGTATAACTGTGTGGGTATGGGCTGGTGTGAGGGGGTGGGGTTTGAGTGTATAACTGTGTGGGTACGGGCTGGTGTGAGGGGGTGGGGTTTGAGTGTATAACTGTGTGGGTATGGGCTGGTGTGAGAGGGTGGGGTTTGAGTGTATAACTGTGTGGGTATGGGCTGGTGTGAGGGGGTGGGGTTTTGAGTGTATAACTGTGTGGGTATGGGCTGGTGTGAGGGGGTGGGGTTTGAGTGTATAACTGTGTGGTAAGGGCTGGTGTGAGAGGGGTGGGGTTTGAGCTGTATAACTGTGTGGGTATGGGCTGGTGTGAGGGGGTGGGGTTTGAGTGTATAACTGTGTGGGTATGGGCTGGTGTGAGGGGGTGGGGTTTGAGTGTATAACTGTGTGGGTATGGGCTGGTGTGAGGGGGTGGGATTTGAGTGTATAACTGTGTGGGTATGGGCTGGTGTGAGGGGGTGGGGTTTTGAGTGTATAACTGTGTGGGTATGGGCTGGTGTGAGGGGTGGGGTTTGAGTGTATAACTGTGTGGGTATGGGCTGGTGTGAGGGGTGGGGTTTGAGTGTATAACTGTGTGGGTATGGGCTGGTGTGAGGGGGTGGGGTTTGAGTGTATAACTGTGTGGGTATGGGCTGGTGTGAGTGGGTGGGGTTTGAGTGTATAACTGTGTGGGTATGGGCTGGTGTGAGGGGGTGGGGTTTGAGTGTATAACTGTGTGGGTATGGGCTGGTGTGAGGGGTGGGGTTTGAGTGTATAACTGTGTGGGTATGGGCTGGTGTGAGGGGGTGGGGTTTGAGTGTATAACTGTGTGGGTATGGGCTGGTGTGAGAGGGTGGGGTTTGAGTGTATAACTGTGTGGGTATGGGCTGGTGTGAGGGGGTGGGGTTTGAGTGTATAACTGTGTGGGTATGGGCTGGTGTGAGGGGGTGGGGTTTGAGTGTATAACTGTGTGGGTATGGGCTGGTGTGAGGGGGTGGGGTTTGAGTGTATAACTGTGTGGGTATGGGCTGGTGTGAGGGGTGGGGTTTGAGTGTATAACTGTGTGGGTATGGGCTGGTGTGAGGGGGTGGGGTTTGAGTGTATAACTGTGTGGGTATGGGCTGGTGTGAGGGGGTGGGTTTGAGTGTATAACTGTGTGGGTATGGGCTGGTGTGAGAGGGTGGGGTTTGAGTGTATAACTGTGTGGTATGGGCTGGTGTGAGGGGGTGGGGTTTGAGTGTATAACTGTGTGGGTATGGGCTGGTGTGAGGGGGTGGGGTTTGAGTGTATAACTGTGTGGGTATGGGCTGGTGTGAGGGGTGGGGTTTGAGTGTATAACTGTGTGGGTATGGGCTGGTGTGAGGGGTGGGGTTTGAGTGTATAACTGTGTGGGTATGGGCTGGTGTGAGGGGGTGGGGTTTGAGTGTATAACTGTGTGGGTATGGGCTGGTGTGAGGGGTGGGGTTTGAGTGTATAACTGTGTGGGTATGGGCTGGTGTGAGAGGGTGGGGTTTGAGTGTATAACTGTGTGGGTATGGGCTGGTGTGAGGGGGTGGGGTTTGAGTGTATAACTGTGTGGGTATGGGCTGGTGTGAGGGGTGGGGTTTGAGTGTATAACTGTGTGGGTATGGGCTGGTGTGAGGGGTGGGGTTTGAGTGTATAACTGTGTGGGTATGGGCTGGTGTGAGGGGGTGGGTTTGAGTGTATAACTGTGTGGGTATGGGCTGGTGTGAGGGGGTGGGGTTTGAGTGTATAACTGTGTGGGTATGGGCTGGTGTGAGAGGGTGGGGTTTGAGTGTATAACTGTGTGGGTATGGGCTGGTGTGAGGGGGTGGGGTTTGAGTGTATAACTGTGTGGGTATGGGCTGGTGTGAGGGGGTGGGGTTTGAGTGTATAACTGTGTGGGTATGGGCTGGTGTGAGGGGGTGGGGTTTGAGTGTAAACTGTGTGGGTATGGGCTGGTGTGAGGAGGTGGGGTTTTGAGTGTATAACTGTGTGGGTATGGGCTGGTGTGAGGGGGTGGGGTTGAGCTGTATAACTGTGTGGGTATGGGCTGGTGTGAGGGGGTGGGATTTGAGTGTATAACTGTGTGGTATGGGCTGGTGTGAGGAGGGTGGGGTTTGAGTGTATAACTGTGTGGGTATGGCTGGTGTGAGGGGTGGGGTTTGAGTTTATAACTGTGTGGGTATGGGCTGGTGTGAGGGGTTGGGGTTTGAGTGTATAACTGTGTGGGTAAGGGCTGGTGTGAGAGGGTGGGGTTTGAGTGTATAACTGTGTGGGTATGGGCTGGTGTGAGGGGGTGGGGTTTGAGTGTATAACTGTGTGGGTATGGGCTGGTGTGAGGGGGTGGGTTTGAGTGTATAACTGTGTGGGTATGGGCTGGTGTGAGGGGGTGGGGTTTGAGTGTATAACTGTGTGGGTATGGGCTGGTGTGAGGGGGTGGGGTTTGAGTGTATAACTGTGTGGGTATGGGCTGGTGTGAGGGGGTGGGGTTTGAGTGTATAACTGTGTGGGTATGGGCTGGTGTGAGGGGGTGGGGTTTGAGTGTATAACTGTGTGGGTATGGGCTGGTGTGAGGGGTGGGGTTTGAGTGTATAACTGTGTGGTATGGGCTGGTGTGAGAGGGTGGGGTTTGAGTGTATAACTGTGTGGGTATGGGCTGGTGTGAGGGGGTGGGGTTTGAGTGTATAACTGTGTGGGTATGGGCTGGTGTGAGGGGGTGGGGTTTGAGTGTATAACTGTGTGGGTATGGGCTGGTGTGAGGGGGTGGGGTTTGAGTGTATAACTGTGTGGGTATGGGCTGGTGTGAGGGGGTGGGGTTTGAGTGTATAACTGTGTGGGTATGGGCTGGTGTGAGGGGGTGGGGTTTGAGTGTATAACTGTGTGGGTATGGGCTGGTGTGAGGGGGTGGGGTTTGAGTGTATAACTGTGTGGGTATGGGCTGGTGTGAGGGGGTGGGGTTTGAGTGTATAACTGTGTGGGTATGGGCTGGTGTGAGGAGGGTGGGGTTTGAGTGTATAACTGTGTGGTATGGGCTGGTGTGAGGGGGTGGGGTTTGAGTGTATAACTGTGTGGGTATGGGCTGGTGTGAGGGGGTGGGGTTTGAGTGTATAACTGTGTGGGTATGGGCTGGTGTGAGAGGGGTGGGGTTTGAGTGTATAACTGTGTGGGTATGGGCTGGTGTGAGGGGGTGGGGTTTGAGTGTATAACTGTGGGTATGGGCTGGTGTGAGGGGGTGGGTTTTGAGTGTATAACTGTGTGGGTATGGGCTGGTGTGAGGGGGTGGGGTTTGAGTGTATAACTGTGTGGGTATGGGCTGGTGTGAGGGGGTGGGGTTTGAGTGTATAACTGTGTGGGTATGGGCTGGTGTGAGAGGGTGGGGTTTGAGTGTATAACTGTGTGGGTATGGGCTGGTGTGAGGGGGTGGGGTTTGAGTGTATAACTGTGTGGGTATGGGCTGGTGTGAGTGGGTGGGGTTTGAGTGTATAACTGTGTGGGTATGGGCTGGTGTGAGAGGGGTGGGGTTTGAGTGTATAACTGTGTGGGTAGGGCTGGTGTGAGGGGGTGGGTTTGAGTGTATAACTGTGTGGGTATGGGCTGGTGTGAGGGGGTGGGGTTTGAGTGTATAACTGTGTGGGTATGGGCTGGTGTGAGAGGGGTGGGGTTTGAGTGTATAACTGTGTGGGTATGGGCTGGTGTGAGGGGGTGGGGTTTGAGTGTATAACTGTGTGGGTATGGGCTGGTGTGAGGGGGTGGGTTTGAGTGTATAACTGTGTGGGTATGGGCTGGTGTGAGAGGGTGGGGTTTGAGTGTATAACTGTGTGGGTATGGGCTGGTGTGAGAGGGTGGGGTTTGAGTGTATAACTGTGTGGGTATGGGCTGGTGTGAGGGGTGGGGTTTGAGTGTATAACTGTGTGGGTATGGGCTGGTGTGAGGGGGTGGGGTTTGAGTGTATAACTGTGTGGGTATGGGCTGGTGTGAGGGGGTGGGGTTTGAGTGTATAACTGTGTGGGTACTGGGCTGGTGTGAGTGGGGTGGGGTTTGAGTGTATAACTGTGTGGGTACTGGGCTGGTGTGAGGGGTGGGGTTTGAGCTGTATAACTGTGTGGGTACTGGGCTGGTGTGAGGGGGTGGGGTTTGAGTGTATAACTGTGTGGGTATGGGCTGGTGTGAGAGGGTGGGGTTTGAGTGTATAACTGTGTGGGTATGGGCTGGTGTGAGGGGGTGGGGTTTGAGTGTATAACTGTGTGGGTATGGGCTGGTGTGAGGGGGTGGGGTTTGAGTGTATAACTGTGTGGGTATGGGCTGGTGTGAGGGGGTGGGGTTTGAGTGTATAACTGTGTGGGTATGGGCTGGTGTGAGGGGGTGGGGTTTGAGTGTAAACTGTGGGTATGTGCTGTGTGAGGGGGTGGGGTTTGAGTGTATAACTGTGTGGGTATGGGCTGGTGTGAGGGGTGGATTTGAGTGTATAACTGTGTGGGTATGGGCTGGTGTGAGGGGGTGGGTTTGAGTGTATAACTGTGTGGGTACGGGCTGGTGTGAGAGGGTGGGGTTTGAGTGTATAACTGTGTGGTATGGGCTGGTGTGAGGGGTGGGATTTGAGTGTATAACTGTGTGGGTATGGGCTGGTGTGAGGGGGTGGGTTTTGAGTGTATAACTGTGTGGGTATGGGCTGGTGTGAGAGGGGTGGGATTTGAGTGTATAACTGTGTGGGTATGGGCTGGTGTGAGGGGGTGGGGTTTGAGTGAATAACTGTGTGGGTATGGGCTGGTGTGAGGGAGGTGGGTTTTGAGTGTATAACTGTGTGGGTACGTGCTGGTGTGAGGGGGTGGGGTTTGAGTGTATAACTGTGTGGGTATGGGCTGGTGTGAGGGGGTGGGGTTTGAGTGTATAACTGTGTGGGTATGGGCTGGTGTGAGGAGGGTGGGGTTTGAGTGTATAACTGTGTGGGTATGGGCTGGTGTGAGGGGTGGGGTTTGAGTGTATAACTGTGTGGGTATGGGCTGGTGTGAGGGGGTGGGGTTTGAGTGTATAACTGTGTGGGTATGGGCTGGTGTGAGGGGTGGGGTTTGAGTGTATAACTGTGTGGGTAAGGGCTGGTGTGAGGGGGTGGGGTTTGAGTGTATAACTGTGTGGTATGGGCTGGTGTGAGAGGGTGGGGTTTGAGTGTATAACTGTGGGTATAGGGCTGGTGTGAGTGGGTGGGGTTTGAGTGTATAACTGTGTGGGTATGGGCTGGTGTGAGTGGGTGGGGTTTGAGTGTATAACTGTGTGGGTATGGGCTGGTGTGAGGGGTGGGGTTTGAGTGTATAACTGTGTGGGTATGGGCTGGTGTGAGGGGTGGGGTTTGAGTGTATAACTGTGTGGGTATGGGCTGGTGTGAGGGGTGGGGTTTGAGTGTATAACTGTGTGGGTATGGGCTGGTGTGAGGGGGTGGGGTTTGAGTGTATAACTGTGTGGTATGGGCTGGTGTGAGGGGTGGGGTTTGAGTGTATAACTGTGTGGGTATGGGCTGGTGTGAGGGGGTGGGTTTGAGTGTATAACTGTGTGGGTATGGGCTGGTGTGAGGGGTGGGGTTTGAGTGTATAACTGTGTGGGTATGGGCTGGTGTGAGGGGGTGGGGTTTGAGTGTATAACTGTGTGGGTATGGGCTGGTGTGAGGGGGTGGGGTTTGAGTGTATAACTGTGTGGGTATGGGCTGGTGTGAGAGGGTGGGGTTTGAGTGTATAACTGTGTGGGTATGGGCTGGTGTGAGGGGGTGGGGTTTGAGTGTATAACTGTGTGGGTATGGGCTGGTGTGAGAGGGTGGGGTTTGAGTGTATAACTGTGTGGTATGGGCTGGTGTGAGGGGGTGGGGTTTGAGTGTATAACTGTGTGGGTATGGGCTGGTGTGAGAGGGTGGGGTTTGAGTGTATAACTGTGTGGGTATGGGCTGGTGTGAGGGGGTGGGGTTTGAGTGTATAACTGTGTGGGTATGGGCTGGTGTGAGGGGGTGGGGTTTGAGTGTATAACTGTGTGGGTATGGGCTGGTGTGAGTGGGTGGGGTTTGAGTGTATAACTGTGTGGGTATGGGCTGGTGTGAGGGGGTGGGGTTTGAGTGTATAACTGTGTGGGTATGGGCTGGTGTGAGGGGTGGGGTTTGAGTGTATAACTGTGTGGGTATGGGCTGGTGTGAGGGGGTGGGGTTTGAGTGTATAACTGTGTGGGTAAGGGCTGGTGTGAGGGGTGGGGTTTGAGTGTATAACTGTGTGGGTATGGGCTGGTGTGAGAGGGTGGGGTTTGAGTGTATAACTGTGTGGGTATGGGCTGGTGTGAGGGGGTGGGGTTTGAGTGTATAACTGTGTGGGTATGGGCTGGTGTGAGGGGGTGGGGTTTGAGTGTATAACTGTGTGGGTATGGGCTGGTGTGAGGGGGTGGGGTTTGAGTGTATAACTGTGTGGGTATGGGCTGGTGTGAGGGGGTGGGGTTTGAGTGTATAACTGTGTGGGTATGGGCTGGTGTGAGAGGGTGGGGTTTGAGTGTATAACTGTGTGGGTATGGGCTGGTGTGAGGGGGTGGGGTTTGAGTGTATAACTGTGTGGGTATGGGCTGGTGTGAGGGGGTGGGGTTTGAGTGTATAACTGTGTGGGTATGGGCTGGTGTGAGGGGGTGGGGTTTGAGTGTATAACTGTGTGGGTATGGGCTGGTGTGAGGGGTGGGGTTTGAGTGTATAACTGTGTGGGTATGGGCTGGTGTGAGGGGGTGGGATTTGAGTGTATAACTGTGTGGGTATGGGCTGGTGTGAGGGGGTGGGGTTTGAGTGTATAACTGTGTGGGTATGGGCTGGTGTGAGGGGGTGGGGTTTGAGTGTATAACTGTGGGTATGGGCTGGTGTGAGGGGGTGGGGTTTGAGTGTATAACTGTGTGGGTATGGGCTGGTGTGAGGGGTGGGGTTTGAGTGTATAACTGTGTGGGTATGGGCTGGTGTGAGAGGGTGGGGTTTGAGTTATAACTGTGTGGGTATGGGCTGGTGTGAGGGGGTGGGATTTGAGTGTATAACTGTGTGGGTACTGGCTGGTGTGAGGGGTGGGTTTGAGTGTATAACTGTGTGGGTATGGGCTGGTGTGAGGGGGTGGGGTTTGAGTGTATAACTGTGTGGGTATGGCTCGGTGTGAGGGGGTGGGGTTTGAGTGTATAACTGTGTGGTATGGGCTGGTGTGAGGGGGTGGGTTTGAGTGTATAACTGTGTGGGTATGGGCTGGTGTGAGAGGGTGGGGTTTGAGTGTATAACTGTGTGGGTATGGGCTGGTGTGAGGGGGTGGGGTTTGAGTGTATAACTGTGTGGGTATGGGCTGGTGTGAGGGGGTGTGGTTTGAGTGTATAACTGTGTGGGTACGGGCTGGTGTGAGAGGGTGGGGTTTGAGTGTATAACTGTGTGGGTATGGGCTGGTGTGAGTGGGTGGGGTTTGAGTGTATAACTGTGGGTATGGGCTGGTGTGAGGGGGTGGGATTTGAGTTGATATCTGTGTCGGTATGGGCTGGTGTGAGAGGGTGGGGTTTGGCTCTATAACTGTGGGTATGGGCTGGTGTGAGAGGGTGGGGTTTGAGTGTATAACTGTGGGTATGAGCTGGTGTGACGGGGTGCGGTTTGATTGTATAACTGTGTGGATACGGGCTGGTGTGAGGGGGTGGGATTTTAGTGTATAACTGTGTGGGTATGGGCTGGTGTGAGAGGGTGGGATTTTAGTGTATAACTGTGTGGGTATGGGCTGGTGTGAGGGGGTGGGGTTTGAGTGTATAACTGTGTGGGTATGGGCTGGTGTGAGGGCGTGGGGTTTGAGTGTATAACTGTGTGGGTACGGGCTGGTGTGAGGGGTTGGGGTTTGAGTGTATAACTCTGTGGGTATGGGCTGGTGTGAGGGGGTGGGGTTTGGCTGTACAACTGTCTGGACACGGGCTGGTGTGAGTGGGTGGGGTTTGAGTGTATAACTGTGTGGGTATGGGCTGGTGTGAGGGCGTGGGGTTTGAGTGTATAACTCTGTGGGTATGGGCTGGTGTGAGGGGGTGGGGTTTGGCTGTACAACTGTATGGGTATGGGCTGGTGTGAGGGGGTCGGGTTTGGGTGTATAACTGTGTGGGTATGGGCTGGTGTGAGGGGGTGGGGTTTGTTTGTATAACTGTGTGGGTATGGGGTGGTGTGAGAGGGGGGGGGTTTGAGTGTATAAGTGTGGGTATGGGCTGGTGTGAGGGGGTGGGATTTGAGTCTATAACTGTGTGGGTATGGGCTGGTGTGAGAGGGTGGGATTTGAGTGTATAACTGTGTGGGCATGGGCTGGTTTGAGGGGGTGGGGTTTGTGTGTATAACTGTGTGGGTATGGGTTGGTGTGAGAGGGTGGGAGTTGAGTGTTTAACTGTGTGGGTATGGGCTGGTGTGAGGGGGTGGCGTTTGAGTGTATAACTGTGTGGGTATGGGCTGGTGGGAGGGGGTGGGGTTTGGCTGTATAACTGTGGGTATGGGCTGGTGTGAGGGGGTGGGATTTGAGTGTACAACTGTGTGGGTATGGGCTGGTGTGAGGGGGTGGGGTTTGAGTTGATAACTGGGTCGGTATGGGCTGGTGTGAGGGGGTGGGGCTTGGTTGTGTTACTTTGGGTATGGGCTCGTGTGAGAGGGAGGGGTTTGAGTGTATAACTATGTGGGTACGGGCTGGTGTGAGGGGCTGGGGTTTGAGTGTATAACTCTGGGTATGGGCTGGTGTGAGGGGGTGGGATTTGAGTGTATAACTGTGTGGGTATGGGCTGGTGTGAGGGGGTGGGATTTGAGTGTATAACTGTGTCGGTACGGGCTGGTGTGAGAGGGTGAGGTTTGAGTGTATAACTGTGTGGGTATGGGCTGGTGTGAGGGGGTGGGATTTGAGTGTATAACTGTGTGGGTATGGGCTGGTGTGAGTGGGTGGGATTTGAGTGTATAACTGTGTGCGTATGGGCTAGTGTGAAGGGGTGGTATTTGGTTGTATTGCTGTGTGGGTATGGGCTGGTGTGAGGGGGTGGGTTTTGAGTGTTTAACTGTTTGGGTATGGGCTGGTGTGAGGGAGTTGGGTTTGAGTGTATAACTGTGTGGGTATCGGCTGGTGTGAGGGGGTGGGGTTTGAGTGTATAACTGTGTGGGTATGGGCTGGTGTGAGGGGGTGGGTTTTGAGTGTATAACTGTGTGGGTATGGGCTGGTGTTAGAGCGTGGGGTTTGAGTGTATAACTGTGTGGGTATGGGCTGGTATAAGGGGGTGGGGTTTGAGTGTATCACTGTGTGGGTATGGGCTGGTGTGAGGTGTTGGGGTTTGAGTGTATAACTGTGTGGGTATGGGCTGGTGCGAAAGGGTTGGATTTGAGTGTATAACTGTGTGGGTAAGGGCTGGTGTGAGCGGGTGGGATTTTAGTTTATAACTGTGTGGGTACGGGCTGGTGTGAGAGGGTGGGGTTTGAGTGTATAACTGTGGGTATGGGCTGGTGTGAGGGGTTGGGGTTTGAGTGTATAACTGTGTGTGTATGGGCTGGTTTGAGGGGGTGGGATTTGAGTGTATAACTGTGGGTACGGGCTGGTGTGAGAGGGTGGGGTTTGAGTGTATAACTGCAGGCAAGGGCTGGTGTGAGGAGGTGGGGTCTGAGTGTATCACTGTGGGTATGGGCTGGTGCGAGATGGTGGGGTTTGAGTCTATAACTGTGTGGGTATGGGCTGGTGTGAGGGGGTGGAATTTGAGTGCATAACTGTGTGGGTCTGGGCTGGTGTGAGGGGGTGGGATTTGTGTTTATAACTGTGTGGGTATGGGCTGGTGTGAGGGTGTGGGGTTTGAGTGTATAACTGTGTGGTATGGGCTGGTGTGAGAGGGTGGGGTTTGAGTGTCTAACTGTGTGGGTATGGGCTGGTGTGAGAGGGTGGGGTTTGAGTGTATAACTGAGTGGGTATGGGCTGGTTTGAGATGGTGGGGTTTGAGTGTATCACTGTGGGTATGGGCTGGTGTGAGGGTGTGGGGTTTGAGTGTATAACTGTGTGGGTATGGGCTGGTGTGAGAGCGTGGGGTTTGAGTGTATAACTGTGTGGGTATGGGCTGGTGTGAGAGGGTTGGGGTTTGAGTGTATAACTGTGGGGTATGGGCTGGTGTGAGGGGGTGGGGTTTGAGTGTATAACTGTGTGGGTATGGGCTGGTGTGAGAGGGTTGGGATTTGAGTGTATAACTGTGTGGGTATGGGCTGGTGTGAGAGGGTTGGGATTTGAGTTGTATAACTGTGTGGGTACTGGGCTGGTGTGAGAGGGTGGGGTTTGAGTGTATAACTGTGTGGGTATGGGCTGGTGTGAGGGGGTGGGATTTGAGTGTATAACTTTGTGGGTATGGGCTGGTGTGAGGGGGGTGGGGTATGAGTGTATAACTGTGTGGGTATGGGCTGGTGTGAGCGGGTGGGGATTTTGAGTGTAAAACTGTTGGGGTATGGGCTGGTGTGAAGGGGGTGGGGATTTGAGTGTATAACTGTGTGGTTAAGGGCTGGTGTTGAGTGGGTGGGATTTGAGTGTATAGACAGTGTGGTTATGGGCTGGTGTGAGGGGGTGGGATTTGAGTGTAGAACTGTGTGGGTATGGGCTGGTGTGAGTGGGGGTGGGGATTGTGTGTATAACTGGTGGGCATGGGCTAGTGTGAGGGGGTGGGTTTTGAGTGTATAACTGTGTGGTATGGGGCTGTGTGTGGGGGGTGGGGTTTGAGTGTAGAACTGTGTGGGGGGTACTGGGCTGGTGTGAGAGGGTGGGGTTTGAGTGTATAACTGTGTGGGTATGGGCTGGTGTGAGGGGGTGGGGTTTGAGTGTATAACTGTGTGGGTACGAGCTGGTGTGAGGGGGAGGGATTTGAGTGTATAACTGTGTGGGTATTGGCTGGTGTGAGGTGTTGGGGTTTGAGTTTATAACTGTGGGTATGGGCTGGTGTGAGGGGTTGGGGTTTGAGTGTATAACTGTGTGGGTATGGGCTGGTGTGAGTGGGTGGGGTTTGAGTGTATCACTGTGGGTATGGGCTGGTGTGAGGGGGTGGGGTTTGAGTGTATAACTGTGTGGGTATGGGCTGGTGTGAGAGCGTGGGGTTTGAGTGTACAACTGTGTTGGTATGGGCTGGTGTGAGGGAGTTGGGTTTGAGTGTATAACTGTGTGGGTACGGGCTGGTGTGAGGGGGTGGGGTTTGAGTGTATAACTGTGTGGGTATGGGCTGGTGTGAGGGGTTTGAGTGTATAACTGTGTGGGTATGGGCTGGTGTTAGAGGGTGGGGTTTGAGTGTATTACTGTGTGGGTATGGGCTGGTGTAAGGGGGTTGGGTTTGAGTGTATAACGTAGTGGGTATGGGCTGGTGTGAGGGGGTTGGGGTTTGAGTGTATAACTGTGTGGGTATGGGCTGGTGTGAGGGGGTGGGGATTTGAGTGTATAACTGTGTGGGTATGGGCTGGTGTGAGAGGGTGGGGTTTGAGTGTATAACTGTGTGGGTATGGGCTGGTGTGAGGGGGTGGGGTTTGAGTGTATAACTGTGTGGGTATGGGCTGGTGTGAGGGGTGGGATTTGAGTGTATAACTGTGTGGGTATGGGCTGGTGTGAGAGGGTGGGGTTTGAGTGTATAACTGTGTGGGTATGGGCTGGTGTGAGTGGGTGGGGTTTGAGTGTATAACTGTGTGGGTATGGGCTGGTGTGAGGGGGTGGGGTTTGAGTGTATAACTGTGTGGGTATGGGCTGGTTGTGAGGGGGTGGGATTTGAGTGTATAACTGTGTGGGTATGGGCTGGTGTGAGGGGTGGGGTTTGAGTGTATAACTGTGTGGGTATGGGCTGGTGTGAGGGGGTGGGGTTTGAGTGTATAACTGTGTGGGTATGGGCTGGTGTGAGGGGGTGGGATTTGAGTGTATAACTGTGTGGGTATGGGCTGGTGTGAGAGGGTTGGGGTTTGAGTGTATAACTGTGTGGGTATGGGCTGGTGTGAGGGGTGGGGTTTGAGTGTATAACTGTGTGGGTATGGGCTGGTGTGAGGGGTGGGGTTTGAGTGTATAACTGTGTGGGTATGGGCTGGTGTGAGGGGGTGGGGTTTGAGTGTATAACTGTGGGTATGGGCTGGTGTGAGAGGGTGGGGTTTGAGTGTATAACTGTGTGGGTATGGGCTGGTGTGAGGGGTGGGGTTTGGCTGTATAACTGTGTGGGTATGGGCTG
The DNA here is from genome assembly GCF_017639515.1 of Carcharodon carcharias. Taxonomy (NCBI): domain Eukaryota; kingdom Metazoa; phylum Chordata; class Chondrichthyes; order Lamniformes; family Lamnidae; genus Carcharodon; species Carcharodon carcharias. The sequence goes on from NC_054471.1 coordinate 13,002,575, forward strand.
GTGTGAGGGGGTGGGATTTGAGTGTATAACTGTGTGGGTATGGGCTGGTGTGAGAGGGTGGGGTTTGAGTGTATAACTGTGTGGGTATGGGCTGGTGTGAGGGGGTGGGATTTGAGTGTATAACTGTGGGTATGGGCTGGTGTGAGAGGGTGGGGTTTGAGTGTATAACTGTGTGGGTATGGGCTGGTGCGAGAGATTGGGGTTTGAGTGTATAACTGTGTGGGTATGGGCTGGTGTGAGGGGGTGGGGTTTTGAGTGTATCACTGTGGGGTATGGGCTGGTGTGAGGGGGTGGGGTTTGAGTGTATAACTGTGTGGGTATGGGCTGGTTTGAGGGGGTGGGGTTTGAGTGTACTACTGTGTGGCTATGGGCTGGTGTGAGGGGGTGGGCTTTGAGTGTATAACTGTGTGGGTATGGGCTGGTGTGAGGGAGTTGGGTTTGAGTGTATAACTGTGTGGGTATGGGCTGGTGTGAGGGGGTGGGGTTTGAGTGTATAACTGTGTGGGTATGGGCTGGTGTGAGGGGTTGGGGTTTGAGTGTATAACTGTGTGTATCGGGCTGGTGTGAGTGGGGTGGGTTTGAGTGTATAACTGTGTGGGTATGGGCTGGTGTGAGGGAGTTGGGTTTGAGTGTATAACTGTGTGGGTATGGGCTGGTGTGAGGGGGTGGGGTTTGAGTGTATAACTGTGTGGGTATTGGCTGGTGTGAGTCGGTGGGAATTGAGTGTATAACTGTGTGGGTATGGGCTGGTGTGAGGGGGTGGTGTTTGGCTGTATAACTGTGTGGGTATGGGCTGGTGTGAGTGGGTGGGATTTGAGTGTATAACTGTGTGGGTATGGGCTGGTGTGAGGGGGTGGGGTTTGAGTGTATAACTGTGTGGGTATGGGCTGGTGTGAGGGGGTGGGGTTTGAGTGTATAACTGTGTGGGTATGGTCTGGTGTGAGAGGGTGGGATTTGAGTGTATAACTGTGTGGGTATGGGCTGGTGTGAGGGGGTGGGGTTTGAGTGTATAACTGTGTGGGTATGGGCTGGTGTGAGGGGGTGGGGTTTGTGTTTAACTGTGTGGGTATGGGCTGGTTTGAGGGGTTGGGGTTTGAGTGTATAACTGTGTTGGTATGGGCTGGTGTGAGGGGGTGGGATTTGAGTGTATAACTGTGGGTATGGGCTGGTGTGAGGGGGTGGGGTTTGAGTGTATAACTGTGTTGGTATGGGCTGGTGTGAGGGGGTGGGATTTGAGTGTATAACTGTGTGGGTATGGGCTGGTGTGAGTGGGTGGGAGTTGAGTGTATAACTGTGTGGGTATGGGGTGGTGTGAGGGGGTGGGGTTTGTCTGTACAACTGTGTGGGTATGGGATGGTGTGAGGAGGTGTCGTTTGAGTGTTAACAGTGTGGATATGGGCTGGTGTGAGGGGGTGTGGTTTGTGTGTATAACTGTGTGGGTATGGGCTGGTGTGAGGGGGTTTGGTTTGAGTTGATAACTGTGTCGGCATGGGCTGGTGTGAGAGGGTTGGGTTTGGCTCTATAACTGTGGGTATGGGCTGGTGTGAGAGGGTGGGGTTTGAGTGTATAACTGTGGGTATGAGCTGGTGTGACGGGGTGCGGTTTGATTGTATAACTGTGTGGATACGGGCTGGTGTGAGGTGGTGGGATTTTAGTGTATAACTGTGTGGGTATGGGCTGGTGTGAGAGGGTGGGATTTTAGTGTATAACTGTGTGGGTATGGGCTGGTGTGAGGGGGTGGGGTTTGAGTGTATAACTGTGTGGGTATGGGCTGGTGTGAGGGCGTGGGGTTTGAGTGTATAACTGTGTGGGTACGGGCTGGTGTGAGGGGTTGGGGTTTGAGTGTATAACTGTCTGGACACATGCTGGTGTGAGTGGGTGGGGTTTGAGTGTATAACTGTGTGGGTATGGGCTGGTGTGAGGGCGTGGGGTTTGAGTGTATAACTCTGTGGGTATGGGCTGGTGTGAGGGGGTGGGGTTTGGCTGTACAACTGTATGGGTATGGGCTGGTGTGAGGGGGTCGGGTTTGGGTGTATAACTGTGTGGGTATGGGCTGGTGTGAGGGGGTGGGGTTTGTTTGTATAACTGTGTGGGTATGGGGTGGTGTGAGAGGGTGGGGTTTGAGTGTATAAGTGTGGGTATGGGCTGGTGTGAGGGGGTGGGATTTGAGTCTATAACTGTGTGGGTATGGGCTGGTGTGAGAGGGTGGGATTTGAGTGTATAACTGTGTGGGCATGGGCTGGTATGAGGGGGTGGGGTTTGTGTGTATAACTGTGTGGGTATGGGTTGGTGTGAGAGGGTGGGAGTTGAGTGTTTAACTGTGTGGGTATGGGCTGGTGTGAGGGGGTGGCGTTTGAGTGTATAACTGTGTGGGTATGGGCTGGTGGGAGGGGGTGGGGTTTGGCTGTATATCTGTGGGTATGGGCTGGTGTGAGGGGGTGGGATTTGAGTGTACAACTGTGTGGGTATGGGCTGGTGTGAGGGGGTGGGGTTTGAGTTGATAACTGGGTCGGTATGGGCTGGTGTGAGGGGATGGTGCTTGGTTGTGTTACTGTGGGTATGGGCTCGTGTGAGAGGGAGGGGTTTGAGTGTATAACTATGTGGGTACGGGCTGGTGTGAGGGGCTGGGGTTTGAGTGTATAACTCTGGGTATGGGCTGGTGTGAGGGGGTGGGATTTGAGTGTATAACTGTGTGGGTATGGGCTGGTGTGAGGGGGTGGGATTTGAGTGTATAACTGTGTCGGTACGGGCTGGTGTGAGAGGGTGAGGTTTGAGTGTATAACTGTGTGGGTATGGGCTGGTGTGAGGGGGTGGGATTTGAGTGTATAACTGTGTGGGTATGGGCTGGTGTGAGTGGGTGGGATTTGAGTGTATACCTGTGTGCGTATGGGCTAGTGTGAAGGGGTGGTATTTGGCTGTATTGCTGTGTGGGTATGGGCTGGTGTGAGGGGGTGGGTTTTGAGTGTTTAACTGTGTGGGTATGGGCTGGTGTGAGAGGGTGGGATTTGAGTGTATAACTGCGGGCATGGGCTGGTGTGAGGAGGTGGGGTCTGAGTGTATCACTGTGGGTATGTGCTGGTGTGAGATGGTGGGGTTTGAGTCTATAACTGTGTGGGTACGGGCTGGTATGAGGGGATGGAATTTGAGTGTATAACTGTGTGGGTCTGGGCTGGTGTGAGGGGGTGGGATTTGTGTTTATAACTGTGTGGGTATGGGCTGGTGTGAGGGGGTGGGATTTGTGTTTATAACTGTGTGGGTATGGGCTGGTGTGAGGGTGTGGGGTTTGAGTGTCTAACTGTGTGGGTATGGGCTGGTGTGAGAGGTTGGGGTTTGAGTGTATAACTGTGTGGGTATGGGCTGGTGTGAGGGGGTGAGGTTTGGCTGTATAACTGTGGGTATGGGCTGGTGTGAGAGGGTTTGGTTTGAGTGTATAACTGTGTGGGTATGGGCTGGTTTGAGAGGGTGGGGTTTGAGTGTATCACTGTGGGTATGGGCTGGTGTGAGGGGGTGAGGTTTGAGTGTATAACTGTGTGGGTATGGGCTGGTGTGAGAGCGTGGGGTTTGAGTGTATAACTGTGTGGGTATGGGCTGGTGTGAGGGGGTGTGGTTTGAGTGTATAACTGTGTGGGTATGTTTTGGTGTGAGGGGTTGGGATTTGAGTGTATAACTGTGTGGGTACGGGCTGGTGTGAGGGGGTGAGGTTTGAGTGTATAACTGTGGGTATGGGCTGGTGTGAGAGGGTGTGTTTTAAGTGTATAACTGTGTGGGTGTGGGCTGGTGTGAGAGGGTGGGTTTTGAGTGTATAACTGTGTGGGTACGGGCTGGTGTGAGGGGGTGGGATTTGAGTGTATAACTGTGTGAGTATGGGCTGGTGTGAGGGGGTGGGGTTTGAGTGTATAACTGTCTGTATGGGCTGGTTTGTGGGGGTGGGGTTTGAGTGTATAACTGTGTGGGTACAGGCTGGTGTGAGGGGGTTGGGTTTGTGTGTATAACTGTGGGTATGGGCTGGTGTGAGGAGGTGGGGCTTGGCTTTACAACTGTGTGGGTATGGGCTGGTGTGAGAGCGTGGGGTTTGAGTGTATAACTGTGTGGGTATGGGCTCGTGTGAGAGGGTGGGGTTTGAGTGTATAACTGTGGGTATGGGCTGGTGTGAGGGGGTGGGGTTTGAGTGTATAACTGTGTTGGTACGGGCTGGCATGAGGGGGAGGGGTTTGGCTGTTTCATTGTGTGCGTATGGGCTGGTGTGAGGGGGTCTGGTTTGGCTGTATAACTGTGGCTATGGGCTGGTGTGAGGGGGTGGGCTTTGAGTGTATAACTGTGTGGGTATGGGCTGGTGTGAGGGAGTTGGGTTTGAGTGTATAACTGTGTGGGTATGGGCTGGTGTGAGAGGGTGCGGTTTGAGTGTATAACTGTGTGGGTATGGGCTGGTGTGAGGGGGTGGGGTTTGAGTGTATAACTGTGTGGGTATGGGCTGGTTTGAGGGGGTGGGATTTGAGTGTATAACTGTGTGGGTATGGGCTGGTGTGAGTGGGTGGGATTTGAGTGTATAACTGTGTGCGTATGGGCTAGTGTGAGGGGGTGGTGTTTGGCTGTATAGCTGTGTTGGTATGGGCTGGTGTGAGATGGTGGGATTTGAGTGTATTACTGCGGGCATGGGCTGGTGTGAGGAAGTGGGGTCTTAGTGTATCACTGTGGGTATGGGCTGGTGTGAGATGGTGGGGTTTGAGTCTATAATTGTGTGGGTACGGGCTGGTGTGAGGGGGTGGAATTTCAGTGTATAACTGTGTGGGTCTGGGCTGGTGTGAGGGGGTGGGATTTGTGTTTATATCTGTGTGGGTATGGGCTGGTGTGAGGGTGTGGGGTTTGAGTGTATAACTGTGTGGGTATGGGCTGGTGTGAGGGTGTGGGGTTTGAGTTTATAACTGTGGGTATGGGCTGGTGTGAGGTTGTGGGGTTTGAGTGTATAACTGTGTGGGTATGGGCTGGTGTGAGAGGTTGGGGTTTGAGTGTATAACTGTGTGGGTATGGGCTGGTTTGAGAGGGTGGGGTTTGAGTGTATCATTGTGGGTATGGGCTGGTGTGAGGGGGTGGGTTTTGAGTGTTTAACTGTGTGGGTATGGGCTGGTGTGAGAGCGTGGGGTTTGAGTGTATAAGTGTGTGGGTATCGGCTGGTGTGAGGGGGTGGGGTTTGAGTGTATAACTGTGTGGGTATGTTTTGGTGTGAGGGGTTGGGATTTGAGTGTATAACTGTGTGGGTACGGGCTGGTGTGAGGGGGTGGGGTTTGAGTGTATAACTGTGGGTACGGGCTGGTGTGAGAGGGTGGAGTTTGAGTGTATAACTGTGTGGGTATGGGCTGGTGTGAGAGGGTGGGTTTTGAGTGTATAACTGTGTGAGTATGGGCTGGTGTGAGGGGGTGGGGTTTGAGTGTATAGCTGTGGGTATGGGCTGGTTTGTGGGGGTAGGGTTTGAGTGTATAACTGTGTGGGTACAGGCTGGTGTGAGCGGGTGGGGTTTGTGTGTATAACTGTGGGTATGGGCTGGTGTGATTGGGTGGGGTTTGTGTGTATAACTGTGGGTATGGGCTGGTGTGAGAGGGTGGGGTTTGAGTGTATAACTGTGTGGGTATGGGCTGGTGTGAGAGGTTGGGGTTTGAGTGTATAACTGTGGGTATGGGCTGGTGTGAGGGGGTGAGGTTTGGCTGTATAACTGTGGGTATGGGCTGGTGTGAGAGGGTTTGGTTTGAGTGTATAACTGTGTGGGTATGGGCTGGTTTGAGAGGGTGGGGTTTGAGTGTATCACTGTGGGTATGGGCTGGTGTGAGGGGGTGGTGTTTGAGTGTATAACTGTGTGGGTATTGGCTGGTGTGAGAGGGTGGAGTTTGAGTGTATAACTGTGTGGGTATGGGCTGGTGTGAGGGGGTGGGGTTTGAGTGTATAACTGTGGGTATGGGCTGGTTTGTGGGGGTGGGGTTTGAGTGTATAACTGTGTGGGTACAGGCTGGTGTGAGCGGGTGGGGTTTGTGTGTATAACTGTGGTTATGGGCTGGTGTGAGTGTTTGGGGTTTGTGTGTATAACTGTGTGGGTATGGGCTGGTGTGAGAGGGTGGGGTTTGAGTGTATAACTGTGTGGGTATGGGCTGGTGTGAGAGGTTGGGGTTTGAGTGTATAACTGTGTGGGTATGGGCTGGTGTGAGGGGGTGAGGTTTGGCTGTATAACTGTGGGTATGGGCTGGTGTGAGAGGGTTTGGTTTGAGTGTATAACTGTGTGGGTATGGGCTGGTTTGAGAGGGTGGGGTTTGAGTGTATAACTGTGGGTATGGGCTGGTGTGAGGGGGTGGGGTTTGAGTGTATAACTGTGTGGGTATGGGCTGGTGTAAGAGCGTGGGGTTTGAGTGTATAACTGTGTGGGTATGAGCTGGTGTGAGGGGGTGGGGTTTGAGTGTATAACTGTGTGGGTATGTTTTGGTGTGAGGGGTTGAGATTTGAGTGTATAACTGTGTGGGTACGGGCTGGTGTGAGAGGGTGTGGTTTGAGTGTATAACTGTGGGTATGGGCTGGTGTGAGAGGGTGGGGTTTGAGTGTATAACAGTGGGTATGGGCTGGTGTGAGAGGGTGGGTTTTGAGTGTATAACTGTGTGGGTACGGGCTGGTGTGAGGGGGTGGGATTTGAGTGTATAACTGTGTGAGTATGGGCTGGTGTGAGGGGGTGGGGTTTGAGTGTATAACTGTGGGTATGGGCTGGTTTGTGGGGGTGGGGTTTGAGTGTATAACTGTGTGGGTACAGGCTGGTGTAAGGGGGTGGGGTTTGTGTGTATAACTGTGGGTATGGGATGGTGTGAGAGGGTGGGGTTTGAGTGTATAACTGCGGGCATGGGCTGGTGTGAGGAGGTGGGTTCTGAGTGTATCACTGTGGGTATTGGCTGGTGTGAGATGGTGGGGTTTGAGTCTATAACTGTGTGGGTACGGGCTGGTGTGAGAGGGTGGAATTTGAGTGTATAACTGTGTGGGTATGGGCTGGTGTGAGGGTGTGGGGTTTGAGTGTATAACTGTGTGGGTATGGGCTGGTGTGAGGGGGTGGGGTTTGAGTGTATAACTGTGTGGGTATGGGCTGGTTTGAGGGGGTGGGGTTTGTGTGTTTAACTGTGTGGGTATGGGCTGGTGTGAGGGGGTGGGGTTTGAGTGTATAATTGTGTTGGTATGGGCTGGTGTGAGGGGGTGGGATTTGAGTGTATAACTGTGTGGGTATTAGCTGGTGTGAGGGGGTGGGGTTTGAGTGTATAACTGTGTTGGTATGGGCTGGTGTGAGGGGGTGGGATTTGAGTGTATAACTGTGTGGGTATGGGCTGCTGTGAGGGGGTGTGGTTTGAGTGTATAACTGTTTGGGTAAGGGCTGGTGTGAGGGGGTGGGATTTGAGTGTATAACTGTGTGGGTATGGGCTGGTGTGAGTGGGTGGGAGTTGAGTGTATAACTGTGTGGGTATGGGCTGGTGCGAGGGGGTGGGGTTTGTCTGTACAACTGTGTGGGTATGGGCTGGTGTGAGAGGGTGGGGTTTGAGTGTTAACTGTGTGGATATGGGCTGGTGTGAGGGGGTGGGGTTTGTGTGTATAACTGTGTGGGTATGGGCTGGTGTGAGGGGGTGTGGTTTGAGTTGATAACTGTGTCGGTATGGGCTGGTGTGAGAGGGTGGGGTTTGGCTCTATAACTGTGGGTATGGGCTGGTGTGAGAGGGTTGGGTTTGAGTGTATAACTGTGGGTATGAGCTGGTGTGACGGGGTGCGGTTTGATTGTATAACTGTGTGGATACGGGCTGGTGTGAGGGGGTGGGATTTTAGTGTATAACTGTGTGGGTATGGGCTGGTGTGAGAGGGTGGGATTTTAGTGTATAACTTTGGGTATGGGCTGGTGTGAGGGGGTGGGGTTTGAGTGTATAACTGTGTGTGTATGGGCTGGTGTGAGGGCGTGGTGTTTGAGTGTATAACTCTGTGGGTATGGGCTGGTGTGAGGGGGTGGGGTTTGGCTGTACAACTGTATGGGTATGGGCTGGTGTGAGGGGGTCGGGTTTGGGTGTATAACTGTGTGGTATGGGCTGGTGTGAGGGGGTGGGGTTTGTCTGTATAACTGTGTGGGTATGGGGTGGTGTGAGAGGGTGGGGTTTGATTGTATAACTGTGGGTATGGGCTGGTGTGAGGGGGTGGGATTTGAGTGTATAACTGTGTGGGTATGGGCTGGTGTGAGAGGGTGGGATTTGAGTGTATAACTGTGTGGGCATGGGCTGGTATGAGGGGGTGGGGTTTGTGTGTATAACTGTGTGGGTATGGGTTGGTGTGAGAGGGTGGGAGTTGAGTCTATAACTGTGTGGGTATGGGCTGGTGTGAGGGGGTGGCGTTTGAGTGTATAACTGTGTGGGTATGGGCTGGTGGGAGGGGCTGGGGTTTGAGTGTATAACTGTGTGGGTATGGGCTGGTGTGAGGGGGTGGGATTTGAGTGTATAACTGTGTGGGTATGGGCTGGTGTGAGGGGGTGGGGTTTGAGTTTATAACTGGGTCGGTATGGGCTGGTGTGAGGGGGTGGGTTTTGAGTGTACAACTGTGTGGGTATGGGCTGGTGTGAGTGGGTGGGATTTGAGTGTATAACTGTGTGCGTATGGGCTAATGTGAGGGGGTGGTGTTTGGCTGTATAGCTGTGTGGGTGTGGGCTGGTGTGAGTGGGTGGGGTTTGAGTGTTTAACTGTGTGGGTATGGGCTGGTGTGAGAGGGTGGGATTTGAGTGTATAACTGCGGGCATGGGCTGGTGTGAGGAGGTGGGGTCTGAGTGTATCACTGTGGGTATGGGCTGGTGTGATATGGTGGGTTTTGAGTCTATAACTGTATGGGTCTGGGCTGGCGTGAGGGGGTGAGATCTGTGTTTATAACTGTGTGGGTATGGGCTAGTGTGAGTGGGTGGGATTTGTGTTTATAACTGTGTGGGTATGGGCTGGTGTGAGGGTGTGGGGTTTGAGTGTATAACTGTGTGGGTATGGGCTGGTGTGAGAGGTTGGGGTTTGAGTGTATAACTGTGTGGGTATGGGCTGGTGTGAGGGGGTGGGGTTTGAGTGTATAACTGTGTGGGTATGGGCTGGTGTGAGAGGGTGCGGTTTGAGTGTATAACTGTGTGTGCATGGGCTGGTGTGAGGGGGTGGGGTTTGAGCGTATAACTGTGTGGGTATGGGCTGGTTTGAGGGGGTGGGATTTGAGTGTATAACTGTGTAGGTACGGGCTGGTGTGAGAGGGTGGGGTTTGAGTGTATAACTGTGTGGGTATGGGCTGGTGTGAGGGAGTGGGATTTGAGTGTATAACTGTGTGGGTATGGGCTGGTGTGAGTGGGTGGGATTTGAGTGTATAACTGTGTGCGTATGGGCTAGTGTGAGGGGGTGGTGTTTGGCTGTATAGCTGTGTTGGTATGGGCTGGTGTGAGTGGGTGGGGTCTGAGTGTATCACTGTGGGTATGGGCTGGTGTGAGATGGTGGGGTTTGAGTCTATAATTGTGTGGGTATGGGCTGGTGTGAGGGGGTGGAATTTCAGTGTATAACTGTGTGGGTCTGGGCTGGTGTGAGGGGGTGGGATTCGTGTTTATAACTGTGTGGGTATGGGCTGGTGTGAGGGGGTGGGATTTGTGTTTATATCTGTGTGGGTATGGGCTGGTGTGAGGGTGTGGGGTTTGAGTGTATAACTGTGTGGGTATGGGCTGGTGTGAGGGTGTAGGGTTTGAGTTTATAACTGTGTGGGTATGGGCTGGTGTGAGGGTGTGGGGTTTGAGTGTATAACTGTGTGGGTATGGGCTGGTGTGAGAGGTTGGGGTTTGTGTGTATAACTGTGTGGGTATGGGCTGGTTTGAGAGGGTGGGGTTTGAGTGTATCATTGTGGGTATGGGCTGGTGTGAGGGGGTGGGGTTTGAGTGTTTAACTGTGTGGGTATGGGCTGGTGTGAGGGGGTGGGGTTTGAGTGTATAACTGTGTGGGTATGTTTTGGTGTGAGGGGTTGGGATTTGAGTGTATAACTGTGGGTACGGGCTGGTGTGAGGGGGTGGGGTTTGAGTGTATAACTGTGGGTATGGGCTGGTGTGAGAGGGTGGGGTTTGAGTGTATAACTGTGTGGGTATGGGCTGGTGTGAGAGGGTGGGTTTTGAGTGTATAACTGTGTGAGTATGCGCTGGTGTGAGGGGGTGGGGTTTGAGTGTATAGCTGTGGGTATGGGCTGGTTTGTGGGGGTAGGGTTTGAGTGTATAACTGTGTGGGTACAGGCTGGTGTGAGCGGGTGGGGTTTGTGTGTATAACTGTGGGTATGGGCTGGTGTGAGAGGGTGGGGTTTGAGTGTATAACTGTGTGGGTATGGGCTGGTGTGAGAGGTTGGGGTTTGAGTGTATAACTGTGTGGGTATGGGCTGGTGTGAGGGGGTGAGGTTTGGCTGTATAACTGTGGGTATGGGCTGGTGTGAGAGGGTTTGGTTTGAGTGTATAACTGTGTGGGTATGGGCTGGTTTGAGAGGGTGGGGTTTGAGTGTATCACTGTGGGTATGCGCTGGTGTGAGGGGGTGGGGTTTGAGTGTATAACTGTGTGGGTATGGGCTGGTGTGAGAGGGTGGGGTTTGAGTGTATAACTGTGTGAGTATGGGCTGGTGTGAGGGGGTGGGGTTTGAGTGTATAACTGTGGGTATGGGCTGGTTTGTGGGGGTGGGGTTTGAGTGTATAACTGTGTGGGTACAGGCTGGTGTTAGCGGGTGGGGTTTGTGTGTATAACTGTGGGTATGGGCTGGTGTGAGTGGGTGGGGTTTGTGTGTATAACTGTGTGGGTATGGGCTGGTGTGAGAGGGTGGGGTTTGAGTGTATAACTGTGTGGGTATGGGCTGGTGTGAGAGGTTGGGGTTTGAGTGTATAACTGTGTGGGTATGGGCTGGTGTGAGGGGGTTAGGTTTGGCTGTATAACTGTGGGTATGGGCTGGTGTGAGAGGGTTTGGTTTGAGTGTATAACTGTGTGGGTATGGGCTGGTTTGAGAGGGTGGGGTTTGAGTGTATCACTGTGGGTATGGGCTGGTGTGAGGGGGTGGGGTTTGAGTGTATAACTGTGTGGGTATGGGCTGGTGTGAGAGCGTGGGGTTTGAGTGTATAACTGTGTGGGTATGGGCTGGTGTGAGAGGGTGGGGTTTGAGTGTATAACTGTGTGGGTATGTTTTGGTGTGAGGGGTTGGGATTTGAGTGTATAACTGTGTGGGTACGGGCTGGTGTGAGGGGGTGGGGTTTGAGTGTATAACTGTGGGTATGGGCTGGTGTGAGAGGGTGGGGTTTGAGTGTATAACTGTGGGTATGGGCTGGTGTGAGAGGTTGGGTTTTGAGTGTATAACTGTGGGTAGGGGCTGGTGTGAGGGGGTGGGATTTGAGTGTATAACTGTGTGAGTATGGGCTGGTGTGAGGGGGTGGGGTTTGAGTGTATAACTGTGGGTATGGGCTGGTTTGTTGGGGTGGGGTTTGAGTGTATAACTGTGTGGGTACAGGCTGGTGTGAGGGGGTGGGGTTTCTGTGTATAACTGTGGGTATGGGATGGTGTGAGAGGGTGGGGTTTGAGTGTATAACTGCGGGCTTGGGCTGGTGTGAGGAGTTGGGTTCTGAGTGTATCACTGTGGGTATGGGCTGGTGTGAGATGGTGGGGTTTGAGTCTATAACTGTGTGGGTACGGGCTGGTGTGAGGGGGTGGAATTTGAGTGTATAACTGTGTGGGTATGGGCTGGTGTGAGGGTGTGGGGTTTGAGTGTATAACTGTGTGGGTATGGGCTTGTGTGAGAGGGTGGGGTTTGAGTGTATAACTGTGTGGTTATGGGCTGTTGTGAGTGGGTTGGGTTTGAGTGTATCACTGTGGGTATGGGCTGGTGTGAGGGGGTGGGGTTTGAGTGTATCACTGTGGGTATGGGCTGGTGTGAGAGGTTGGGGTTTGAGTGTATAACTGTGTGGGTATGGGTTGGTGTGAGAGGGTGGGGTTTGAGTGTATAACTGTGTGGGTATGGGCTGGTGTGAGAGGGTGGGGTTTGAGTGTATAAGTGTGTTGGTATGGGCTGGTGTGAGAGGTTGGGGTTTGAGTGTATAACTGTGTGGGTATGGGCTGGTGTGAGAGGGTGGGGTTTGAGTGTATAACTGTGTGGGTATGGGCTGGTGTGAGGGGGTGGGGTTTGAGTGTATAACTGTGTGGGTATGGGCTGGTGTGAGGGGGTGGGGCTTGGCTGTACAACTGTGTGGGTATGGGCTGGTGTGAGGGGGTGGGATTTGAGTGTATAACTGTGTGGGTATGGGCTGGTTTGAGGGATGGGGTTTGACTGTACAACTGTGTGGGTATGGGCTGGTGTGAGGGGGTGGGATTTGAGTGTATAACTGTGTGGGTATGGGCTGGTTTGAGGGATGGGGCTTGGCTTTACAACTGTGTGGGTATGGGCTGGTGTGAGGGGGTGGGATTTGAGTGTACAACTGTGTGGGTATGGGCTGGTGTGAGGGGGTGGGATTTAAGTGTATAACTGTGTGGGTATGGGCTGGTGTGAGGGGGTGGGGTTTGAGTGTATAACTGTGTGGGTATGGGCTGGTGTGAGAGGGTTTGGTTTGAGTGTATAACTGTGTGGGTATGGGCTGGTTTGAGAGGGTGGGGTTTGAGTGTATCACTGTGGGTATGGGCTGGTGTGAGGGGGTGGGGTTTGAGTGTATAACTGTGTGGGTATGGACTGGTGTGAGAGCGTGGGGTTTGAGTGTATAACTGTGTGGGTATGGGCTGGTGTGAGGGGGTGGGGTTTGAGTGTATAACTGTGGGTATGGGCTGGTTTGTGGGGGTGGGGTTTGAGTGTATAACTGTGTGGATACAGGCTGGTGTGAGCGGGTGGGGTTTGTGTGTATAACTGTGGGTATGGGCTGGTGTGAGTGGGTGGGGTTTGTGTGTATAACTGTGTGGGTATGGGCTGGTGTGAGAGGGTGGGGTTTGAGTGTATAACTGTGTGGGTATGGGCTGGTGTGAGAGGTTGGGGTTTGAGTGTATAACTGTGTGGGTATGGGCTGGTGTGAGGGGGTGAGGTTTGGCTGTATAACTGTGTGGGTATGGGCTGGTGTGAGGGGGTGGGGTTTGAGTGTATCACTGTGGGTATGGGCTGGTGTGAGGGGGTGGTGTTTGAGTGTATAACTGTGTGGGTATGGGCTGGTGTGAGAGCGTGGGGTTTGAGTGTATAACTGTGTGGGTATGGGCTGGTGTGAGAGGGTGGGTTTTGAGTGTATAACTGTGTGGGTACGGGCTGGTGTGAGGGGGTGGGATTTGAGTGTATAACTGTGTGAGTATGGGCTGGTGTGAGGGGGTGGGGTTTGAGTGTATAACTGTGGGTATGGGCTGGTTTGTGGGGGTGTTGTTTGAGTGTATAACTGTGTGGGTACAGGCTGGTGTGAGGGGGTGGGTTTTGTGTGTATAACTGTGGGTATGGGCTGGTGTGAGTGGGTGGGTTTTGAGTGTATAACTGTGTGGGTATGGGCTGGTGTGAGAGGGTGGGGTTTGAGTGTATAACTGCGGGCATGGGCTGGTGTCAGGAGGTGGGGTCTGAGTGTATCACTGTGGGTATTGGCTGGTGTGAGATGGTGGGGTTTGAGTCTATAACTGTGTGGGTACGGGCTGGTGTGAGGGGGTGGAATTTGAGTGTATAACTGTGTGGGTATGGGCTGGTGTGAGGGTGTTGGGTTTGAGTGTATAACTGTGTGGGTATGGGCTTGTGTGAGAGGGTGGGGTTTGAGTGTATAACTGTGTGGTTATGGGCTGTTGTGAGTGGGTTGGGTTTGAGTGTATCACTGTGGGTATGGGCTGGTGTGAGGGTGTGGGGTTTGAGTGTATCAGTGTGGGTATGGGCTGGTGTGAGAGGTTGGGGTTTGAGTGTATAACTGTGTGGGTATGGGCTGGTGTGAGAGGGTGGGGTTTGAGTGTATAACTGTGTGGGTATGGGCTGGTGTGAGAGGGTGGGGATTGAGTGTATAACTGTGTTGGTATGGGCTGGTGTGAGAGGTTGGGGTTTGAGTGTACAACTGTGTGGGTCTGGGCTGGTGTGAGAGGGTGGGGTTTGAGTGTATAACTGTGTGGGTATGGGCTTGTGGTGAGGGGATGGGGTTTGAGAGTATAACTGTGTGGGTATGGGCTGGTGTGAGGGGGTGGGGTTTGAGTGTATAACTGTGTGGGTATGGGCTGGTGTGAGAGGGTGGGGTTTGGCTGTACAACTGTGTGGGTATGGGCTGGTGTGAGGGGGTGGGATTTGAGTGTATAACTGTGTGGGTATGGGCTGGTGTGAGGGGGTGGGGCTTGAGCTGTACTAACTGTGTGGGTATGGGCTGGTGTGAGGGGGTGGGATTTGAGTGTATAACTGTGTGGGTATGGGCTGGTGTGAGGGGGTGGGGTTTGTGTGTATAACTGTGGGTATGGGCTGGTGTGAGGGGGTGGGGTTTGAGTGTATAACTGTGTTGGTATGGGCTGGTGTGAGAGGGTGGGGTTTGAGTGTATAACTGTGTGGGTATGGGCTGGTGTGAGAGGGTGGGGTTTGAGTGTATAACTGTGTGGGTATGGGCTTGTGGTGAGGGGGTGGGGTTTGAGAGTATAACTGTGTGGGTATGGGCTGGTGTGAGGGGGTGGGGTTTGAGTGTATAACTGCGTGGGTATGGGCTGGTGTGAGAGGGTGGGGTTTGAGTGTATAACTGGGTATGGGCTGGTGTGAGGTGGTGGGGTTTGAGTGTATAACTGTGTGGGTATGGGCTGGTGTGAGAGGGTGCGGTTTGAGTGTATAACTGTGTGGGTATTGGCTGGTGTTAGGGGGTGGGGTTTGAGTGTATAACTCTGTGGGTATGGGCTGGTTTGAGGGGGTGGGGTTTGAGTGTATCACTGTGGGTATGGGCTGGTGTGAGGGGGTGGGGTTTGAGTGTATAACTGTGTGGGTATGGGCTGGTGTGAGAGCGTGGGGTTTGAGTGTATAACTGTGTGGGTATGGGCTGGTGTGAGGGGGTGGGGTTTGAGTGTATAACTGTGGGTATGGGCTGGTTTGTGGGGGTGGGGTTTGAGTGTATAACTGTGTGGGTAAAGGCTGGTGTGAGCGGGTGGGGTTTGTGTGTATAACTGTGGGTATGGGCTGGTGTGAGTGGGTGGGGTTTGTGTGTATAACTGTGTGGGTATGGGCTGGTGTGAGAGGGTGGGGTTTGAGTGTATAACTGTGTGGGTATGGGCTGGTGTGAGAGGTTGGGGTTTGAGTGTATAACTGTGTGGGTATGGGCTGGTGTGAGGGGGTGTGGTTTGGCTGTATAACTGTGGGTATGGGCTGGTGTGAGAGGGTTTGGTTTGAGTGTATAACTGTGTGGGTATGGGCTGGTTTGAGAGGGTGGGGTTTGAGTGTATCACTGTGGGTATGGGCTGGTGTGAGGTGGTGGGGTTTGAGTGTATAACTGTGTGTGTATGGGCTGGTGTGAGGGGGTGGGATTTGAGTGTATAACTGTGTGGGTATGGGCTGGTGTGAGAGGGGTGGGGTTTGAGTGTAAAACTGTGTGGGTTATGGGCTGGTGTGAGGGGGTGGGTTTGAGTGTATCACTGTGGGTATGGGCTGGTGTGAGGGGGTGGGGTTTGAGTGTATAACTGTGTGGGTATGGGCTGGTGTGTGGGGGTGGGATTTGAGTGTATAACTGTGTGGGTATGGGCTGGTGTGAGAGGGTGGGATTTGAGTGTATAACTGTGTGGGTATGGGCTGGTGTGAGGGGGTGGGGTTTGAGTGTATAACTGTGTGGCTATGGGCTGGTGTGAGGGGGTGGGGTTTTGCTGTATAACTGTGTGGGTATGGGCTGGTGTGAGGGGGTGGGATTTGAGTGTATAACTGTGTGGGTATGGGCTGGTGTGAGGGGGTGGGATTTGAGTGTATAACTGTGGGTATGGGCTGGTGTGAGGGGGTGGGGTTTGAGTGTATAACTGTGTGGGTATGGGCTGGTGTTAGAGGGTGGGGTTTGAGTGTATAACTGTGTGGGTATGGGCTGGTGTGAGGGGGTGGGGTTTGAGTGTATAACTGTGTGGGTATGGGCTGGTGTGAGTGGGTGGGGTTTGAGTGTATAACTGTGTGGGTATGTTTGGTGTGAGGGGTTGGGATTTGAGTGTATAACTGTGTGGGTATGGGCTGGTGTTGAGGGGGTGGGGTTTGAGTGTATAACTGTGGGTATGGGCTGGTGTGAGAGGGTGGGTTTGAGTGTATAACTGTGTGGGTATGGGCTGGTGTGAGGAGGGTGGGGTTTGAGTGTATAACTGTGTGGTATGGGCTGGTGTGAGGGGGTGGGGTTTGAGTGTATAACTGTGGGTATGGGCTGGTGTGAGGGGTGGGGTTTGAGTGTATAACTGTGTGGGTACTGGGCTGGTGTGAGCGGGTGGGGTTTGAGTGTATAACTGTGGGGTATGGGCTGGTGTGAGGGGGTGGGTTTGAGTGTATAACTGTGTGGTATGGGCTGGTGTGAGAGGGTGGGGTTTGTGTGTATAACTGTGTGGGTATGGGCTGGTGTGAGAGGGTGGGGTTTGAGTGTATAACTGTGTGGGTATGGGTGGTGTGAGAGGGTGGGGTTTGAGTGTATAACTGTGTGGGTATGGGCTGGTGTGAGGGGGTGGGTTTGGCTGTATAACTGTGTGGGTATGGGCTGGTGTGAGGAGGTGTGGTTTGAGTGTATAACTGTGTGGGTATGGGCTGGTGTGAGAGGGTGGGGTTTGAGTGTATAACTGTGTGGGTATGGGCTGGTGTGAGGGGTGGGGTTTGAGTGTATCAACTGTGTGGGTATGGGCTGGTGTGAGAGGGTTGGGGTTTGAGTGTATAAACTGTGTGGGTATGGGCTGGTGTGAGAGGGTGGGGTTTGAGTGTATAACTGTGTGGGTATGGGCTGGTGTGAGGGGGTGGGGTTTGAGTGTATAACTGTGTGGGTACTGGGCTGGTGTGAGGGGGTGGGGTTTGAGTGTATAACTGTGTGGGTATGGGCTGGTGTGAGTGGGTGGGGTTTGAGTGTATAACTGTGTGGTATGGGCTGGTGTGAGAGGGTGGGGTTTGAGTGTATAACTGTGTGGGTATGGGCTGGTGTGAGAGGGTTGGGTTTGAGTGTATAACTGTGTGGGTATGGGCTGGTGTGAGAGGGTGGGGTTTGAGTGTATAACTGTGTGGGTATGGGCTGGTGTGAGGGGTGGGGTTGAGTGTATAACTGTGTGGGTATGGGCTGGTGTGAGGGGTGGGGTTTGAGTGTATAACTGTGTGGGTATGGGCTGTGTGAGAGGGTGGGGTTTGAGTGTATAACTGTGTGGGTATGGGCTGGTGTGAGGGGGTGGGTTTGAGTGTATAACTGTGGGTATGGGCTGGTGTGAGAGGGTGGGGTTTGAGTGTATAACTGTGTGGTATGGGCTGGTGTGAGGGGGTGGGTTTGAGTGTATAACTGTGGGTATGGGCTGGTGTGAGGGGGTGGGGTTTGAGTGTATAACTGTGTGGTATGGGCTGGTGTGAGAGGGTGGGGTTTGAGTGTATAACTGTGTGGTATGGGCTGGTGTGAGGGGTGGGTTTGAGTGTATAACTGTGTGGGTATGGGCTGGTGTGAGAGGGTGGGGTTTGAGTGTATAACTGCGGGCATGGGCTGGTGTGAGGAGGTGGGGTCTGAGTGTATCACTGTGGGTGTGGGCTGGTGTGAGATGGTGGGGTTTGAGTGTATAACTGTGTGGGTACGGGCTGGTGTGAGGGGGTGGAATTTGAGTGTATAACTGTGTGGGTATGGGCTGGTGTGAGGGTGTGGGGTTTGAGTGTATAACTGTGTGTGTATGGGCTGGTGTGAGTGGGTGGGAGTTGAGTGTCTAACTGTGTGGGTATGGCTGTTGTGAGTGGGTTGGGTTTGAGTGTATCACTGTGGGTATGGGCTGGTGTGAGGGGGTGGGGTTTGAGTGTATCAGTGTGGGTATGGGCTGGTGTGAGAGGTTGGGGTTTGAGTGTATAACTGTGTGGGTATGGGTTTGTGTGAGAGGGTGGGGTTTGAGTGTATAACTGTGTGGGTATGGGCTGGTGTGAGGGGGTGAGGTTTGGCTGTATAACTGTGGGTATGGGCTGGTGTGAGAGGGTTTGGTTTGAGTGTATAACTGTGTGGGTATGGGCTGGTTTGAGAGGGTGGGGTTTGAGTGTATCACTGTGAGTATGGGCTGTTGTGAGGGGGTGGGGTTTGAGTGTATAACTGTGTGGGTATGGGCTGGTGTGAGAGCGTGGGGTTTGAGTGTATAACTGTGTGGGTATGGGCTGGTGTGAGGGTGTGGGGTTTGAGTGTATAACTGTGTGGGTATGGGCTGGTGTGAGGGGGTGAGGTTTGGCTGTAAAACTGGGTATGGGCTGGTGTGAGAGGGTTTGGTTTGAGTGTATAACTGTGTGGGTATGGGCTGGTTTGAGAGGGTGGGGTTTGAGTGTATCACTGTGGGTATGGGCTGGTGTGAGGGGGTGGGGTTTGAGTGTATAACTGTGTGGGTATGGGCTGGTGTGAGAGCGTGGGGTTTGAGTGTATAACTGTGTGGGTATGGGCTGGTGTGTGGGGGTGGGGTTTGAGTGTATAACTGTGGGTATGGGCTGGTTTGTGGGGGTGGGGTTTGATTGTATAACTGTGTGGGTACAGGCTGGTGTGAGCGGGTGGGGTTTGTGTGTACAACTGTGGGTATGGGCTGGTGTGAGTGGGTGGGGTTTGTGTGTATAACTGTGTGGGTATGGGCTGGTGTGAGAGGGTTTGGTTTGAGTGTATAACTGTGTGGGTATGGGCTGGTTTGAGAGGGTGGGGTTTGAGTGTATCACTGTGGGTATGGGCTGGTGTGAGGGGGTGGGGTTTGAGTGTATAACTGTGTGGGTATGGGCTGGTGTGAGAGCGTGGGGTTTGAGTGTATAACTGTGTGGGTATGGGCTGGTGTGAGGGGGTGGTGTTTGAGTGTATAACTGTGTGGGTATGTTTTGGTGTGAGGGGTTGGGATTTGAGTGTATAACTGTGTGGGTACGGGCTGGTGTGAGGGGCTGGAGTTTGAGTGTATAACTGTGGGTATGGGCTGGTGTGAGAGGGTGGGGTTTGAGTGTATAACTGTGTGGGTATGGGCTGCTGTGAGGGGGTGGGGTTTGAGTGTATAACTGTGTGGGTATGGGCTGGTGTGAGGGGGTGGGGTTTGAGTGTATAACTGTGTGGGTATGGGCTGGTGTGAGAGGGTGGGGTTTGGCTGTACAACTGTGTGGGTATGGGCTGGTGTGAGGGGGGTGGGATTTGAGTGTATAACTGTGTGGGTATGGTCTGGTTTGAGGGGGTGGGGCTTGGCTTTACAACTGTGTGGGTATGGGCTGGTGTGAGGGGGTGGGATTTGAGTGTATAACTGTGTGGGTATGGGCTGGTGTGAGGGGTTGGGATTTGAGTGTATAACTGTGTGGGTATGGGCTGGTGTGAGGGGGTGGGGTTTGAGTGTATAACTGTGTGGTTGTGGGCTGGTGTGCGATGGTGGGATTTGAGTGTATAACTGTGTGGGTATGGGCTGGTGTGAGGGGGTGGGGTTTGAGTGTATAACTGTGTGGGTATGGGCTGGTGTGAGGGGGTGGGGTTTTGCTGTATAACTGTGTGGGTATGGGCTATTGTGAGGGGGTGGGGTTTGAGTGTATAACTGTGGGTATGGGCTGGTGTGAGGGGGTGGGATTTGAGTGTATAACTGTGTGGGTATGGGCTGGTGTGAGGGGGTGGGATTTGAGTGTATAACTGTGTGGGTATGGGCTGGTGTGAGGGGGTGGGATTTGAGTGTATCACTGTGGGTATGGGCTGGTGTGAGAGGGTGGGGTTTGAGTGCATAACTGTGTGGGTATGGGCTGGTGTTAGAGGGTGCGGTTTGAGTGTATAACTGTGTGGGTATGGGCTGGTGTGAGGGGGTGGGGTTTGAGTGTATAACTGTGTGGGTATGGGCTGGTGTGAGGGGGTGGGCTTTGAGTGTATAACTGTGTGGGTATGTTTTGGTGTGAGGGGTTGGGATTTGAGTGTTTAACTGTGTGGGTACGGGCTGGTGTGAGGGGGTGGGGTTTGAGTGTATAACTGTGGGTATGGGCTGGTGTGAGAGGGTGGGGTTTGAGTGTATAACTGTGTGGGTATGGGCTGGTGTGAGAGGGTGGGTTTTGAGTGTATAACTGTGTGAGTATGGGCTGGTGTGAGGGGGTGGGGTTTGAGTGTATAACTGTGAGTATGGGCTGGTTTGTGGGGGTGGGGTTTGAGTGTATAACTGTGTGGGTACAGGCTGGTGTGAGCGGGTGGGGTTTGTGTGTATAACTGTGGGTATGGGCTGGTGTGATTGGGTGGGGTTTGTGTGTATAACTGTGTGGGTATGGGCTGGTGTCAGAGGGTGGGGTTTGAGTGTATAAGTGTG
The DNA here is from genome assembly GCF_017639515.1 of Carcharodon carcharias. Lineage (NCBI taxonomy): Eukaryota > Metazoa > Chordata > Chondrichthyes > Lamniformes > Lamnidae > Carcharodon > Carcharodon carcharias. The sequence goes on from NC_054471.1 coordinate 13,023,010, forward strand.
TGGGTATGGGCTGGTGTGAGAGGTTGGGGTTTGAGTGTATAACTGTGTGGGTATGGGCTGGTGTGAGGGGGTGTGGTTTGGCTGTATAACTGTGGGTATGGGCTGGTGTGAGAGGGTTTGGTTTGAGTGTATAACTGTGTGGGTATGGGCTGGTTTGAGAGGGTGGGGTTTGAGTGTATCACTGTGGGTATGGGCTGGTGTGAGGTGGTGGGGTTTGAGTGTATAACTGTGTGTGTATGGGCTGGTGTGAGGGGGTGGGATTTGAGTGTATAACTGTGTGGGTATGGGCTGGTTTGAGGGGGTGGGGCTTGGCTTTACAACTGTGTGGGTATGGGCTGGTGTGAGGGGGTGGGGATTTGAGTGTATAACTGTGTGGTTATGGGCTGGTGTGAGGGTTTGGAGTTTGAGTGTATAACTGTGTGGGTGTGGGCTGGTGTGAGGGGTTGGGATTTGAGTGTATAACTGTGTGGGTATGGGCTGGTGTGAGAGGGTGGGATTTGAGTGTATAACTGTGTGGGTATGGGCTGGTGTGAGGGGGTGGGGTTTGAGTGTATAACTGTGTGGCTATGGGCTGGTGTGAGGGGGTGGGGTTTTGCTGTATAACTGTGTGGGTATGGGCTGGTGTGAGGGGGTGGGATTTGAGTGTATAACTGTGTGGGTATGGGCTGGTGTGAGGGGGTGGGATTTGAGTGTATAACTGTGGGTATGGGCTGGTGTGAGGGGTGGGGTTTGAGTGTATAACTGTGTGGGTATGGGCTGGTGTAGAGGGTGGCGGTTTGAGTGTATAACTGTGTGGGTATGGGCTGGAGTGAGGGGGTGGGGTTTGAGTGTATAACTGTGTGGGTATGGGCTGGTGTGAGTGGGTGGGGTTTGAGTGTATAACTGTGTGGGTATGGTTTGGTGTGAGGGGTTGGGATTTGAGTGTATAACTGTGTGGGTACGGGCTGGTGTGAGGGGGTGGGGTTTGAGTGTATAACTGTGGGTATGGGCTGGTGTGAGAGGGTGGGCTTTGAGTGTATAACTGTGTGGGTATGGGCTGGTGTGAGAGGGTGGGTTTTGAGTGTATAACTGTGTGAGTATGGCCTGGTGTGAGGGGGTGGGGTTTGAGTGTATAACTGTGGGTATGGGCTGGTTTGTGGGGGTGGGGTTTGAGTGTATAACTGTGTGGGTACAGGCTGGTGTGAGCGGGTGGGGTTTGTGTGTATAACTGTGGGTATGGGCTGGTGTGAGTGGGTGGGGTTTGTGTGTATAACTGTGTGGGTATGGGCTGGTGTGAGAGGGTGGGGTTTGTGTGTATAACTGTGTGGGTATGGGCTGGTGTGAGAGGGTGGGGTTTGAATGTATAACTGTGTGGGTATGGGCTGGTGTGAGAGGTTGGGGTTTGAGTGTATAACTGTGTGGGTATGGGCTGGTGTGAGGTGGTGAGGTTTGGCTGTATAACTGTGGGTATGGGCTGGTGTGAGAGGGTTTGGTTTGAGTGTATAACTGTGTGGGTATGGGCTGGTTTGAGAGGGTGGGGTTTGAGTGTATCACTGTGGGTATGGGCTGGTGTGAGGGGGTGGGGTTTGAGTGTATAACTGTGTGGGTATGGGCTGGTGTGAGAGCGTTGGGTTTGAGTGTATAACTGTGTGGGTATGGGCTGGTGTGAGGGGGTGGGGTTTGAGTGTATAACTGTGGGTATGGGCTGGTTTGTGGGGGTGGGGTTTGAGTGTATAACTGTGTGGGTACAGGCTGGTGTGAGCGGGTGGGGTTTGTGTGTATAACTGTGGGTATGGGCTGGTGTGAGTGGGTGGGGTTTGTGTGTATAACTGTGTGGGTATGGGCTGGTGTGAGAGGGTGGGGTTTGAGTGTATAACTGTGTGGGTATGGGCTGGTGTGAGAGGTTGGGGTTTGAGTGTATAACTGTGTGGGTATGGGCTGGTGTGAGGGGGTGTGGTTTGGCTGTATAACTGTGGGTATGGGCTGGTGTGAGAGGGTTTGGTTTGAGTGTATAACTGTGTGGGTACGGGCTGGTTTGAGAGGGTGGGGTTTGAGTGTATCACTGTGGGTATGGGCTGGTGTGAGGGGGTGGGGTTTGAGTGTATAACTGTGTGGGTATGGGCTGGTGTGAGGGGTTGGGGTTCGAGTGTATAACTGTGTGGGTACGGGCTGGTGTGAGGGGGTGGGGTTTGAGTGTATAACTGTGGGTATGGGCTGGTGTGAGAGTGTGGGGTTTGAGTGTATAACTGTGTGAGTATGGGCTGGTGTGAGGGGGTGGGGTTTGAGTGTATAACTGTGGGTATGGGCTGGTTTGTGGGGGTGGGGTTTGAGTGTATAACTGTGTGGGTACAGGCTGGTGTGAGGGGGTGGGGTTTGTGTGTATAACTGTGGGTATGGGCTGGTGTGAGTGGGTGGGGTTTGAGTGTATAACTGTGTGGGTATGGGCTGGTGTGAGAGGGTGGGGTTTGAGTGTATAACTGCGGGCATGGGCTGGTGTGAGGAGGTGGGGTCTGAGTGTATCACTGTGGGTGTGGGCTGGTGTGAGATGGTGGGGTTTGAGTCTATAACTGTGTGGGTACGGGCTGGTGTGAGGGGGTGGAATTTGAGTGTATAACTGTGTGGGTATGGGCTGGTGTGAGGGTGTGGGGTTTGAGTGTATAACTGTGTGGGTATGGGCTTGTGTGAGAGGGTGGGGTTTGAGTGTCTAACTGTGTGGTTATGGGCTGTTGTGAGTGGGTTGGGTTTGAGTGTATCACTGTGGGTATGGGCTGGTGTGAGGGGGTGGGGTTTGAGTGTATCAGTGTGGGTATGGGCTGGTGTGAGAGGTTGGGGTTTGAGTGTATAACTGTGTGGGTATGGGTTTGTGTGAGAGGGTGGGGTTTGAGTGTATAACTGTGTGGGTATGGGCTGGTGTGAGAGGGTGGGGTTTGAGTGTATAACTGTGTGGGTATGGGCTGGTGTGAGGGGGTGGGGTTTGAGTGTATAACTGTGTGGATATGGGCTGGTGTGAGGGGGTGGGGTTTGAGTGTATAACTGTGTGGGTATGGGCTGGTGTGAGAGGGTGGGGTTTGGCTGTACAACTGTGTGGGTATGGGCTGGTGTGAGGGGGTGGGATTTGAGTGTATAACTGTGTGGGTATGGGCTGGTTTGAGGGGTTGGGGCTTGGCTTTACAACTGTGTGGGTATGGGCTGGTGTGAGGGGGTGGGATTTGAGTGTATAACTGTGTGGGTATGGGCTGGTGTGAGGGGGTGGGGTTTGTGTGTATAACTGTGGGTATGGGCTGGTGTGAGTGGGTGGGTTTTGAGTGTATAACTGTGTGGGTATGGGCTGGTGTGAGGTGGTGGGGTTTGAGTGTATAACTGTGGGTATGGGCTGGTTTGAGGGGGTGGGATTTGAGTGTATAACTGTAGGTACTGGCTGGTGTGAGAGGGTGGGGTTTGCGTGTATAACTGTGTGGGTATGGGCTGGTGTGAGGGGGTGGGTTTTGAGTGTATAACTGTGTGGGTATGGGCTGGTGTGAGTGGGTGGGATTTGAGTGTTTAACTGTGTGCGTATGGGCTAATGTGAGGGGGTGGTGTTTGGCTGTATAGCTGTGTGGGTATGGGCTGGTGTGAGTGGGTGGGGTTTGAGTGTTTAACTGTGTGGGTATGGGCTGGTGTGAGAGGGTGGGATTTGAGTGTATAACTGCGGGCATGGGCTGGTGTGAGGAGGTGGGGTCTGAGTGTATCACTGTGGGTATGGGCTGGTTTGAGAGGGTGGGGTTTGAGTGTATCACTGTGAGTATGGGCTGTTGTGAGGGGGTGGGGTTTGAGTGTATAACTGTGTGGGTATGTTTTGGTGTGAGGGGTTGGGATTTGAGTGTATAACTGTGTGGGTACGGGCTGGTGTGAGGGGGTGGGGTTTGAGTGTATAACTGTGTGGGTATGTTTTGGTGTGAGGGGTTGGGATTTGAGTGTATAACTGTGTGGGTACGGGCTGGTGTGAGGGGGTGGGGTTTGAGTGTATAACTGTGGGTATGGGCTGGTGTGAGAGGGTGGGTTTTGAGTGTATAACTGTGTGGGTACAGGCTGGTGTGAGGGGGTGGGGTTTGTGTGTATAGCTGTGGGTATGGGCTGGTGTGAGTGGGTGGGGTTTGTGTGTATAACTGTGTGGGTATGGGCTGGTGTGAGAGGGTGGGGTTTGAGTGTATAACTGTGTGGGTATGGGCTGGTGTGAGAGGGTGGGGTTTGAGTGTATAACTGCGGGCATGGGCTGGTGTGAGGAGGTGGGGTCTGAGTGTATCACTGTTGGTATGGGCTGGTGTCAGATGGTGGGGTTTGAGTCTATATCTGTGTGGGTATGGGCTGGTGTGAGGGTGTGGGGTTTGAGTGTATTACTGTGTGGGTATGGGCTTGTGTGAGAGGGTGGGGTTTGAGTGTATAACTGTGTGGGTATGGGCTGTTGTGAGTGGGTTGGGTTTGAGTGTATCACTGTGGGTATGGGCTGGTGTGAGGGGGTGGGGTTTGAGTGTATCAGTGTGGGTATGGGCTGGTGTGAGAGGTTGGGGTTTGAGTGTATAACTGTGTGGGTATGGGTTTGTGTGAGAGAGTGGGGTTTGAGTGTATAACTGTGTGGGTATGGGCTGGTGTGAGAGGGTGGGGTTTGAGTGTATAACTGTGTTGGTATGGGCTGGTGTGAGAAGTTGTGGTTTGAGTGTATAACTGTGTGGGTATGGGCTGGTGTGAGGGGGTGGGGTTTGAGTGTATAACTGTGTGGGTATGGGCTGGTGTGAGAGGGTTGGATTTGAGTGTATAACTCTGTGGGTATGGGCTGGTGTGAGGGGGTGGGGTTTGAGTGTATAACTGTGTGGGTATGGGCTGGTGTGAGGGGGTGGGGTTTGGCTGTATAACTGTGTGGGTATGGGCTGGTGTGAGGGGGTGGGGTTTGAGTGTATAACTTTGTGGGTATGGGCTGGTGTGAGGGGCTGGGGTTTGAGTGTATAACTGTGGGTATGGGCTGGTGTGAGAGGGTGGGGTTTGAGTGTATAACTGTGGGTATGGGCTGGTGTGAGGGGGTGGGATTTGAGTGTATAACTGTGTGGGTATGGGCTGGTGTGAGGGGGTGGGATTTGAGTGTATAACTGTGGGTATGGGCTGGTGTGAGGGGGTCGGGTTTGAGTGTATAACTGTGTGTGTATGGGCTGGTGTGAGGGGGTGGGGTTTGAGTGTGTAACTGTGTGGGTATGGGCTGGTGTGAGGGGGTGGGGTTTGAGTGTATAACTGTGTGGGTATGGGCTGGTGTGAGAGGGTGGGGTTTGGCTGTTCAACTGTGTGTGTATGGGCTGGTGTGAGGGGGTGGGATTTGAGTGTATAACTGTGTGGGTATGGGCTGGTTTGAGGGGGTGGGGTTTGGCTTTACAACTGTGTGTGTATGGGCTGGTGTGAGGGGGTGGAATTTGAGTGTATAACTGTGTGGGTATGGGCTGGTATGAGGGGTTGGAGTTTGAGTGTATAACTGTGTGGGTATGGGCTGGTGTGAGGGTTTGGGATTTGAGTGTATAACTGTGTGGGTATGGGCTGGTGTGAGGGGGTGGGGTTTGAGTGTATAACTGTGTGGGTATGGGCTGGTGTGAGAGGGTGGGATTTGAGTGTATAACTGTGTGGGCATGGGCTGGTGTGCGGGGGTGGGGTTTGAGTGTATAACTGTGTGGGTATGGGCTGGTGTGTGAGGGTGCGGTTTGAGTGTATAACTGTGTGGGTATGGGCTGGTGTGAGGGGGTGGTGTTTGAGTGTATAACTGTGTGGGTATGGGCTGGTTTGAGGGGGTGGGATTTGAGTGTATAACTGTGTGGGTATGGGCTGGTGTGAGGGGGTGGGATTTGAGTGTATAACTGTGGGTATGGGCTGGTGTGAGGGGGTCGGGTTTGAGTGTATAACTGTGTGGGTATGGGCTGGTGTGAGAGGGTGCGGTTTGAGTGTATAACTGTGTGGGTATGGGCTGGTGTGAGGGGGTGGGGTTTGAGTGTATAACTGTGTGGGTATGGGCTGGTTTGAGGGTTGGGATTTGAGTGTATAACTGTGTAGGTACGGGCTGGTGTGAGGGGGTGGGGTTTGAGTGTATAACTGTGTGGGTATGGGCTGGTGTGAGGGGGTGGGATTTGAGTGTATAACTGTGTGGGTATGGGCTGGTGTGAGGGGGTGGGGTTTGAGTTGATAACTGGGTCGGTATGGGCTGGTGTGAGGGGGTGGGGCTTGGTTGTGTTACTGTGGGTATGGGCTCGTGTGAGAGGGAGGGGTTTGAGTGTATAACTACGTGGGTACGGGCTGGTGTGAGGGGGTGGGGTTTGAGTGTATAACTGTGGGTATGGGCTCGTGTGAGAGGGAGGGGTTTGAGTGTATAACTATGTGGGTACGGGCTGGTGTGAGGGGGTGGGATTTGAGTGTATAACTGTGTGGGCCTGGGCTGGTGTGCGGGGGTGGGGTTTGAGTGTATAACTGTGTGGGTATGGGCTGGTGTGAGAGGGTGCGGTTTGAGTGTATAACTGTGTGGGTATGGGTTGGTGTGAGGGGGTGGCGTTTTGTGTATAACTGTGTGGGTATGGGCTGGTTTGAGGGGGTGGGATTTGAGTGTATAACTGTGTAGGTACGGGCTGGTGTGAGAGGGTGGGGTTTGAGTGTATAACTGTGTGGGTATGGGCTGGTGTGAGGGGGTGGGATTTGAGTGTATAACTGTGTGGGTATGGGCTGGTGTGAGTGGGTGGGATTTGAGTGTATAACTGTGTGCGTATGGGCTAGTGTGAGGGGGTGGTGTTTGGCTGTATAGCTGTGTGGGTATGGGCTGGTGTGAGTGGGTGGGGATTTGAGTGTTTAACTGTGTGGGTATGGGCTGGTGTGAGAGGGTGGGATTTGAGTGTATAACTGCGGGCATGGGCTGGTGTGAGGAAGTGGGGTCTGAGTGTATCACTGTGGGTATGGGCTGGTGTGAGATGGTGGGGTTTGAGTCTATAATTTTGTGGGTACGGGCTGGTGTGAGGGGGTGGAATTTGAGTGTATAACTGTGTGGGTCTGGGCTGGTGTGAGGGGGTGGGATTTGTGTTTATAACTGTGTGGGTATGGGCTGTTGTGAGGGGGTGGGATTTGTGTTTATATCTGTGTGGGTATGGGCTGGTGTGAGGGTGTGGGGTTTGAGTGTATAACTGTGTGGGTATGGGCTGGTGTGAGGGTGTGGGGTTTGAGTGTATAACTGTGTGGGTATGGGCTGGTGTGAGGGTGTGGGGTTTGAGTGTATAACTGTGTGGGTATGGGCTGGTGTGAGGGGGTGAGGTTTGGCTGTATAACTGTGGGTATGGGCTGGTGTGAGAGGGTTTGGTTTGAGTGTATAACTGTGTGGGTATGGGCTGGTTTGAGAGGGTGGGGTTTGAGTGTATCACTGTGGGTATGGGCTGGTGTGAGGGGGTGGGGTTTGAGTGTTTAACTGTGTGGGTATGGGCTGGTGTGAGAGCGTGGGTTTTGAGTGTATAACTGTGTGGGTATGAGCTGGTGTGAGGGGGTGGGGTTTGAGTGTATAACTGTGTGGGTATGTTTTGGTGTGAGGGGTTGGGATTTGAGTGTATAACTGTGTGGGTACGGGCTGGTGTGAGGGGGTGGGGTTTGAGTGTATAACTGTGTGGGTATGGGCTGGTGTGAGGGGGTGAGGTTTGGCTGTAAAACTGGGTATGGGCTGGTGTGAGAGGGTTTGGTTTGAGTGTATAACTGTGTGGGTATGGGCTGGTTTGAGAGGGTGGGGTTTGAGTGTATCACTGTGGGTATGGGCTGGTGTGAGGGGGTGGGGTTTGAGTGTATAACTGTGTCGGTATGGGCTGGTGTGAGAGCGTGGGGTTTGAGTGTATAACTGTGTGGGTATGGGCTGGTGTGAGGGGGTGGGGTTTGAGTGTATAACTGTGGGTATGGGCTGGTTTGTGGGGGTGGGGTTTGATTGTATAACTGTGTGGGTACAGGCTGGTGTGAGCGGGTGGGGTTTGTGTGTACAACTGTGGGTATGGGCTGGTGTGAGTGGGTGGGGTTTGTGTGTATAACTGTGTGGGTATGGGCTGGTGTGAGAGGGTTTGGTTTGAGTGTATAACTGTGTGGGTATGGGCTGGTTTGAGAGGGTGGGGTTTGAGTGTATCACTGTGGGTATGGGCTGGTGTGAGGGGGTGGGGTTTGAGTGTATAACTGTGTGGGTATGGGCTGGTGTGAGAGCGTGGGGTTTGAGTGTATAACTGTGTGGGTATGGGCTGGTGTGAGGGGGTGGTGTTTGAGTGTATAACTGTGTGGGTATGTTTTGGTGTGAGGGGTTGGGATTTGAGTGTATAACTGTGTGGGTACGGGCTGGTGTGAGGGGCTGGAGTTTGAGTGTATAACTGTGGGTATGGGCTGGTGTGAGAGGGTGGGGTTTGAGTGTATAACTGTGTGGGTATGGGCTGCTGTGAGGGGGTGGGTTTTGAGTGTATAACTGTGTGGGTATGGGCTGGTGTGAGGGGGTGGGGTTTGAGTGTATAACTGTGTGGGTATGGGCTGGTGTGAGAGGGTGGGGTTTGGCTGTACAACTGTGTGGGTATGGGCTGGTGTGAGGGGGTGGGATTTGAGTGTATAACTGTGTGGGTATGGTCTGGTTTGAGGGGGTGGGGCTTGGCTTTACAACTGTGTGGGTATGGGCTGGTGTGAGGGGGTGGGATTTGAGTGTATAACTGTGTGGGTATGGGCTGGTGTGAGGGCTTGGGATTTGAGTGTATAACTGTGTGGGTATGGGCTGGTGTGAGGGGGTGGGGTTTGAGTGTATAACTGTGTGGTTGTGGGCTGGTGTGCGATGGTGGGATTTGAGTGTATAACTGTGTGGGTATGGGCTGGTGTGAGGGGGTGGGGTTTGAGTGTATAACTGTGTGGGTATGGGCTGGTGTGAGGGGGTGGGGTTTTGCTGTATAACTGTGTGGGTATGGGCTATTGTGAGGGGGTGGGGTTTGAGTGTATAACTGTGGGTATGGGCTGGTGTGAGGGGGTGGGATTTGAGTGTATAACTGTGTGGGTATGGGCTGGTGTGTAGGGGTGGGATTTGAGTGTATAACTGTGTGGGTATGGGCTGGTGTGAGGGTGTGGGATTTGAGTGTATCACTGTGGGTATGGGCTGGTGTGATTTGGTGGGGTTTGAGTGCATAACTGTGTGGGTATGGGCTGGTGTTAGAGGGTGCGGTTTGAGTGTATAACTGTGTGGGTATGGGCTGGTGTGAGGGGGTGGGGTTTGAGTGTATAACTGTGTGGGTATGGGCTGGTGTGAGGGGGTGGGCTTTGAGTGTATAACTGTGTGGGTATGTTTTGGTGTGAGGGGTTGGGATTTGAGTGTTTAACTGTGTGGGTACGGGCTGGTGTGAGGGGGTGGGGTTTGAGTGTATAACTGTGGGTATGGGCTGGTGTGAGAGGGTGGGGTTTGAGTGTATAACTGTGTGGGTATGGGCTGGTGTGAGAGGGTGGGTTTTGAGTGTATAACTGTGTGAGTATGGGCTGGTGTGAGGGGGTGGGGTTTGAGTGTATAACTGTGGGTATGGGCTGGTTTGTGGGGGTGGGGTTTGAGTGTATAACTGTGTGGGTACAGGCTGGTGTGAGCGGGTGGGGTTTGTGTGTATAACTGTGGGTATGGGCTGGTGTGATTGGGTGGGGTTTGTGTGTATAACTGTGTGGGTATGGGCTGGTGTCAGAGGGTGGGGTTTGAGTGTATAAGTGTGTGGGTATGGGCTGGTGTGAGAGGGTGGGGTTTGAGTGTATAACTGTGTGGGTATGGGCTGGTGTGAGGGGGTGGGATTTGAGTGTATAACTGTGTGGGTATGGGCTGGTGTGAGGGGGTGGGGTTTGAGTTGATAACTGGGTCGGTATGGGCTGGTGTGAGGGGGTGGGGCTTGGTTGTGTTACTGTGGGTATGGGCTCGTGTGAGAGGGAGGGGTTTGAGTGTATAACTATGTGGGTACGGGCTGGTGTGACGGGGTGGGGTTTGAGTGTATAACTGTGGGTATGGGCTCGTGTGAGAGGGAGGGGTTTGAGTGTATAACTATGTGGGTACGGGCTGGTGTGAGGGGGTGGGATTTGAGTGTATAACTGTGTGGGCCTGGGCTGGTGTGCGGGGGTGGGGTTTGAGTGTATAACTGTGTGGGTATGGGCTGGTGTGAGAGGGTGCGGTTTGAGTGTATAACTGTGTGGGTATGGGTTGGTGTGAGGGGGTGGCGTTTTGTGTATAACTGTGTGGGTATGGGCTGGTTTGAGGGGGTGGGATTTGAGTGTATAACTGTGTAGGTACGGGCTGGTGTGAGAGGGTGGGGTTTGAGTGTATAACTGTGTGGGTATGGGCTGGTGTGAGGGGGTGGGATTTGAGTGTATAACTGTGTGGGTATGGGCTGGTGTGAGTGGGTGGGATTTGAGTGTATAACTGTGTGCGTATGGGCTAGTGTGAGGGGGTGGTGTTTGGCTGTATAGCTGTGTGGGTATGGGCTGGTGTGAGTGGGTGGGGTTTGAGTGTTTAACTGTGTGGGTATGGGCTGGTGTGAGAGGGTGGGATTTGAGTGTATAACTGCGGGCATGGGCTGGTGTGAGGAAGTGGGGTCTGAGTGTATCACTGTGGGTATGGGCTGGTGTGAGATGGTGGGGTTTGAGTCTATAATTTTGTGGGTACGGGCTGGTGTGAGGGGGTGGAATTTGAGTGTATAACTGTGTGGGTCTGGGCTGGTGTGAGGGGGTGGGATTTGTGTTTATAACTGTGTGGGTATGGGCTGTTGTGAGGGGGTGGGATTTGTGTTTATATCTGTGTGGGTATGGGCTGGTGTGAGGGTGTGGGGTTTGAGTGTATAACTGTGTGGGTATGGGCTGGTGTGAGGGTGTGGGCTTTGAGTGTATAACTGTGTGGGTATGGGCTGGTGTGAGGGTGTGGGGTTTGAGTGTATAACTGTGTGGGTATGGGCTGGTGTGAGGGGGTGAGGTTTGGCTGTATAACTGTGGGTATGGGCTGGTGTGAGAGGGTTTGGTTTGAGTGTATAACTGTGTGGGTATGGGCTGGTTTGAGAGGGTGGGGTTTGAGTGTATCACTGTGGGTATGGGCTGGTGTGAGGGGGTGGGGTTTGAGTGTTTAACTGTGTGGGTATGGGCTGGTGTGAGAGCGTGGGGTTTGAGTGTATAACTGTGTGGGTATGAGCTGGTGTGAGGGGGTGGGGTTTGAGTGTATAACTGTGTGGGTATGTTTTGGTGTGAGGGGTTGGGATTTGAGTGTATAACTGTGTGGGTACGGGCTGGTGTGAGGGGGTGGGGTTTGAGTGTATAACTGTGGGTATGGGCTGGTGTGAGAGGGTGGGGTTTGAGTGTATAACTGTGTGAGTATGGGCTGGTGTGAGGGGGTGGGGTTTGAGTTTATAACTGTGGGTATGGGCTGGTTTGTCGGGGTAGGGTTTGAGTGTATAACTGTGTGGGTACAGGCTGGTGTGAGCGGGTGGGGTTTGTGTGTATAACTGTGGGTATGGGCTGGTGTGAGTGGGTGGGGTTTGTGTGTATAACTGTGTGGGTATGGGCTGGTGTGAGAGGGTGGGGATTGAGTGTATAACTGTGTGGGTATGGGCTGGTGTGAGAGGTTGGGGTTTGAGTGTATAACTGTGTGGGTATGGGCTGGTGTGAGGGGGTGAGGTTTGGCTGTAAAACTGGGTATGGGCTGGTGTGAGAGGGTTTGGTTTGAGTGTATAACTGTGTGGGTATGGGCTGGTTTGAGAGGGTGGGGTTTGAGTGTATCACTGTGGGTATGGGCTGGTGTGAGGGGGTGGGGTTTGAGTGTATAACTGTGTCGGTATGGGCTGGTGTGAGAGCGTGGGGTTTGAGTGTATAACTGTGTGGGTATGGGCTGGTGTGAGGGGGTGGGGTTTGAGTGTATAACTGTGGGTATGGGCTGGTTTGTGGGGGTGGGGTTTGATTGTATAACTGTGTGGGTACAGGCTGGTGTGAGCGGGTGGGGTTTGTGTGTACAACTGTGGGTATGGGCTGGTGTGAGTGGGTGGGGTTTGTGTGTATAACTGTGTGGGTATGGGCTGGTGTGAGAGGGTTTGGTTTGAGTGTATAACTGTGTGGGTATGGGCTGGTTTGAGAGGGTGGGGTTTGAGTGTATCACTGTGGGTATGGGCTGGTGTGAGGGGGTGGGGTTTGAGTGTATAACTGTGTGGGTATGGGCTGGTGTGAGAGCGTGGGGTTTGAGTGTATAACTGTGTGGGTATGGGCTGGTGTGAGGGGGTGGTGTTTGAGTGTATAACTGTGTGGGTATGTTTTGGTGTGAGGGGTTGGGATTTGAGTGTATAACTGTGTGGGTACGGGCTGGTGTGAGGGGCTGGAGTTTGAGTGTATAACTGTGGGTATGGGCTGGTGTGAGAGGGTGGGGTTTGAGTGTATAACTGTGTGGGTATGGGCTGCTGTGAGGGGGTGGGTTTTGAGTGTATAACTGTGTGGGTATGGGCTGGTGTGAGGGGGTGGGGTTTGAGTGTATAACTGTGTGGGTATGGGCTGGTGTGAGAGGGTGGGGTTTGGCTGTACAACTGTGTGGGTATGGGCTGGTGTGAGGGGGTGGGATTTGAGTGTATAACTGTGTGGGTATGGTCTGGTTTGAGGGGGTGGGGCTTGGCTTTACAACTGTGTGGGTATGGGCTGGTGTGAGGGGGTGGGATTTGAGTGTATAACTGTGTGGGTATGGGCTGGTGTGAGGGCTTGGGATTTGAGTGTATAACTGTGTGGGTATGGGCTGGTGTGAGGGGGTGGGGTTTGAGTGTATAACTGTGTGGTTGTGGGCTGGTGTGCGATGGTGGGATTTGAGTGTATAACTGTGTGGGTATGGGCTGGTGTGAGGGGGTGGGGTTTGAGTGTATAACTGTGTGGGTATGGGCTGGTGTGAGGGGGTGGGGTTTTGCTGTATAACTGTGTGGGTATGGGCTATTGTGAGGGGGTGGGGTTTGAGTGTATAACTGTGGGTATGGGCTGGTGTGAGGGGGTGGGATTTGAGTGTATAACTGTGTGGGTATGGGCTGGTGTGAGGGGGTGGGATTTGAGTGTATAACTGTGTGGGTATGGGCTGGTGTGAGGGTGTGGGATTTGAGTGTATCACTGTGGGTATGGGCTGGTGTGATTTGGTGGGGTTTGAGTGCATAACTGTGTGGGTATGGGCTGGTGTTAGAGGGTGCGGTTTGAGTGTATAACTGTGTGGGTATGGGCTGGTGTGAGGGGGTGGGGTTTGAGTGTATAACTGTGGGTATGGGCTGGTGTGAGAGGGTGGGGTTTGAGTGTATAACTGTGTGGGTATGGGCTGGTGTGAGAGGGTGGGTTTTGAGTGTATAACTGTGTGAGTATGGGCTGGTGTGAGGGGGTGGGGTTTGAGTGTATAACTGTGGGTATGGGCTGGTTTGTGGGGGTGGGGTTTGAGTGTATAACTGTGTGGGTACAGGCTGGTGTGAGCGGGTGGGGTTTGTGTGTATAACTGTGGGTATGGGCTGGTGTGATTGGGTGGGGTTTGTGTGTATAACTGTGTGGGTATGGGCTGGTGTCAGAGGGTGGGGTTTGAGTGTATAAGTGTGTGGGTATGGGCTGGTGTGAGAGGTTGGGGTTTGAGTGTATAACTGTGTGGGTATGGGCTGGTGTGAGGGGGTGTGGTTTGGCTGTATAACTGTGGGTATGGGCTGGTGTGAGAGGGTTTGGTTTGAGTGTATAACTGTGTGGGTATGGGCTGGTTTGAGAGGGTGGGGTTTGAGTGTATCACTGTGGGTATGGGCTGGTGTGAGGTGGTGGGGTTTGAGTGTATAACTGTGTGTGTATGGGCTGGTGTGAGGGGGTGGGATTTGAGTGTATAACTGTGTGGGTATGGGCTGGTTTGAGGGGGTGGGGCTTGGCTTTACAACTGTGTGGGTATGGGCTGGTGTGAGGGGGTGGGATTTGAGTGTATAACTGTGTGGTTATGGGCTGGTGTGAGGGTTTGGAGTTTGAGTGTATAACTGTGTGGGTGTGGGCTGGTGTGAGGGGTTGGGATTTGAGTGTATAACTGTGTGGGTATGGGCTGGTGTGAGGGGGTGGGATTTGAGTGTATAACTGTGTGGCTATGGGCTGGTGTGAGAGGGTGGGATTTGAGTGTATAACTGTGTGGGTATGGGCTGGTGTGAGTGGGTGGGGTTTGAGTGTATAACTGTGTGGCTATGGGCTGGTGTGAGGGGGTGGGGTTTTGCTGTATAACTGTGTGGGTATGGGCTGGTGTGAGGGGGTGGGGTTTGAGTGTATAACTGTGGGTATGGGCTGGTGTGAGGTGGTGGGGTTTGAGTGTATAACTGTGGGTATGGGCTGGTGTGAGAGGGTGGGGTTTGAGTGTATAACTGTGGGTATGGGTTGGTGTGAGGGGGTGGGATTTGAGTGTATAACTGTGTGGGTATGGGCTGGTGTGAGGGGGTGGGATTTGAGTGTATAACTGTGGGTATGGGCTGGTGTGAGGGGGTGGGGTTTGAGTGTATAACTGTGTGGGTATGGGCTGGTGTTAGAGGGTGCGGTTTGAGTGTATAACTGTGTGGGTATGGGCTGGAGTGAGGGGGTGGGGTTTGAGTGTATAACTGTGTGGGTATGGGCTGGTGTGAGTGGGTGGGGTTTGAGTGTATAACTGTGTGGGTATGTTTTGGTGTGAGGGGTTGGGATTTGAGTGTATAACTGTGTGGGTACGGGCTGGTGTTTGGGGGTGGGGTTTGAGTGTATAACTGTGGGTATGGGCTGGTGTGAGAGGGTGGGGTTTGAGTGTATAACTGTGTTGGTATGGGCTGGTGTGAGAGGGTGGGTTTTGAGTGTATAACTGTGTGAGTATGGCCTGGTGTGAGGGGGTGGGGTTTGAGTGTATAACTGTGGGTATGGGCTGGTTTGTGGGGGTGGGGTTTGAGTGTATAACTGTGTGGGTACAGGCTGGTGTGAGCGGGTGGGGTTTGTGTGTATAACTGTGGGTATGGGCTGGTGTGAGTGGGTGGGGTTTGTGTGTATAACTGTGTGGGTATGGGCTGGTGTGAGAGGCTGGGGTTTGAATGTATAACTGTGTGGGTATGGGCTGGTGTGAGAGGTTGGGGTTTGAGTGTATAACTGTGTGGGTATGGGCTGGTGTGAGGGGTTGAGGTTTGGCTTTATAACTGTGGGTATGGGCTGGTGTGAGAGGGTTTGGTTTGAGTGTATAACTGTGTGGGTATGGGCTGGTTTGAGAGGGTGGGGTTTGAGTGTATCACTGTGGGTATGGGCTGGTGTGAGGGGGTGGGGTTTGAGTGTATAACTGTGTGGGTATGGGCTGGTGTGAGAGCGTGGGGTTTGAGTGTATAACTGTGTGGGTATGGGCTGGTGTGAGGGGGTGGGGTTTGAGTGTATAACTGTGGGTATGGGCTGGTTTGTGGGGGTGGGGTTTGAGTGTATAACTGTGTGGGTACAGGCTGGTGTGAGCGGGTGGGGTTTGTGTGTATAACTGTGGGTATGGGCTGGTGTGAGTGGGTGGGGTTTGTGTGTATAACTGTGTGGGTATGGGCTGGTGTGAGAGGGTGGGGTTTGAGTGTATAACTGTGTGGGTATGGGCTGGTGTGAGAGGTTGGGGTTTGAGTGTATAACTGTGTGGGTATGGGCTGGTGTGAGGGGGTGTGGTTTGGCTGTATAACTGTGGGTATGGGCTGGTGTGAGAGGGTTTGGTTTGAGTGTATAACTGTGTGGGTACGGGCTGGTTTGAGAGGGTGGGGTTTGAGTGTATCACTGTGGGTATGGGCTGGTGTGAGGGGGTGGGGTTTGAGTGTATAACTGTGTGGGTATGGGCTGGTGTGAGGGGTTGGGGTTCGAGTGTATAACTGTGTGGGTACGGGCTGGTGTGAGGGGGTGGGTTTTGAGTGTATAACTGTGGGTATGGGCTGGTGTGAGAGTGTGGGGTTTGAGTGTATAACTGTGGGTATGGGCTGGTGTGAGAGGTTGGGTTTTAAGTGTATAACTGTGTGGGTACGGGCTGGTGTGAGGGGGTGGGATTTGAGTGTATAACTGTGTGAGTATGGGCTGGTGTGAGGGGGTGGGGTTTGAGTGTATAACTGTGGGTATGGGCTGGTTTGTGGGGGTGGGGTTTGAGTGTATAACTGTGTGGGTACAGGCTGGTGTGAGGGGGTGGGGTTTGTGTGTATAACTGTGGGTATGGGCTGGTGTGAGTGGGTGGGGTTTGAGTGTATAACTGTGTGGGTATGGGCTGGTGTGAGAGGGTGGGGTTTGAGTGTATAACTGCGGGCATGGGCTGGTGTGAGGAGGTGGGGTCTGAGTGTATCACTGTGGGTGTGGGCTGGTGTGAGATGGTGGGGTTTGAGTCTATAACTGTGTGGGTACGGGCTGGTGTGAGGGGGTGGAATTTGAGTGTATAACTGTGTGGGTATGGGCTGGTGTGAGGGTGTGGGGTTTGAGTGTATAACTGTGTGGGTATGGGCTTGTGTGAGAGGGTGGGGTTTGAGTGTATAACTGTGTGGTTATGGGCTGTTGTGAGTGGGTTGGGTTTGAGTGTATCACTGTGGGTATGGGCTGGTGTGAGGGGGTGGGGTTTGAGTGTATCAGTGTGGGTATGCGCTGGTGTGAGAGGTTGGGGTTTGAGTGTATAACTGTGTGGGTATGGGTTTGTGTGAGAGGGTGGGGTTTGAGTGTATAACTGTGGGTATGGGCTGGTGTGAGAGGGTGGGGTTTGAGTGTATAACTGTGTGGGTATGGGCTGGTGTGAGGGGGTGGGGTTTGAGTGTATAACTGTGTGGGTATGGGCTGGTGTGAGGGTGTGGGGTTTGAGTGTATAACTGTGTGGGTATGGGCTGGTGTGAGAGGGTGGGGTTTGGCTGTACAACTGTGTGGGTATGGGCTGGTGTGAGGGGGTGGGATTTGAGTGTATAACTGTGTGGGTATGGGCTGGTTTGAGGGGGTGGGGCTTGGCTTTACAACTATGTGGGTATGGGCTGGTGTGAGGGGGTGGGATTTGAGTGTATAACTGTGTGGGTATGGGCTGGTGTGAGGGGTTGGAGTTTGAGTGTATAACTGTGTGGGTATGGGCTGGTGTGAGGGGTTGGGATTTGAGTGTATAACTGTGTGGGTATGGGCTGGTGTGAGGGGTTGGGGTTTGAGTGTATAACTGTGTGGGTATGGGCTGGTGTGAGAGGGTGGGATTTGAGTGTATAACTGTGTGGGTATGGGCTGGCGTGAGGGGGTGGGGTTTGAGTGTATAACTGTGTGGGCATGGGCTGGTGTGAGGGGGTGTGGTTTGGCTGTATAACTGTGTGGGTATGGGCTGGTGTGAGGGGGTGGTGTTTGGCTGTATAACTGTGTGGGTATGGGCTGATGTGAGGGAGTGGGGTTTGAGTGTATAACTGTGTGGGTATGGGCTGGTGTGAGGGGGTGGGGTTTGAGTGTATAACTGTGGGTATGGGCTGGTGTGAGAGGGTGGGGTTTGAGTGTATAACTGTGGGTATGGGCTGGTGTGAGGGGGTGGGATTTGAGTGTATAACTGTGGGTATGGGCTGGTGTGAGGGGGTGGGATTTGAGTGTATAACTGTGGGTATGGGCTGGTGTGAGGGGGTGGGGTTTGAGTGTATAACTGTGGGTATGGGCTGGTGTGAGAGGGTGCGGTTTGAGTGTATAACTGTGTGGGTATGGGCTGGTGTTAGGGGGTGGGGTTTGAGTGTATAACTGTGTGGGTATGGGCTGGTTTGAGGGGGTGGGATTTGAGTGTATAACTGTGTAGGTACGGGCTGGTGTGAGAGGGTGGGGTTTGAGTGTATAACTGTGTGGGTATGGGCTGGTGGGAGGGGGTGGGTTTTGGCCCTATAACTGTGTGGGTATGGGCTGGTGTGAGGGGATGGGATTTGAGTGTATAACTGTGTGGGTATGGGCTGGTGTGAGGGGCTGGGGTTTGAGTTGATAACTGGGTCGGTATGGGCTGGTGTGAGGGGGTGGGGCTTGGTTGTGTTACTGTGGGTATGGGCTCTTGTGAGAGGGAGGGGTTTGAGTGTATAACTATGTGGGTACGGGCTGGTGTGAGGGGGTGGGGTTTGAGTGTATAACTGGGTATGGGGGCTGGTGTGAGGGGGTGGGATTTGAGTGTATAACTGTGTGGGCATGGGCTGATGTGATGGGGTGGGGTTTGAGTGTATAACTGTGTGGGTATGGGCTGGTGTGAGAGGGTGCGGTTTGAGTGTATTACTGTGTGGGTATGGGCTGGTGTGAGGGGGTGGGGTTTGAGTGTATAACTGTGTGGGTATGGGCTGGTTTAAGGGGGTGGGATTTGAGTGTATAACTGTGTAGGTACGGGCTGGTGTGAGAGGGTGGGGTTTGCGTGTATAACTGTGTGGGTATGGGCTGGTGTGAGGGGGTGGGTTTTGAGTGTATAACTGTGTAGGTATGGGCTGGTGTGAGTGGGTGGGATTTGAGTGTATAACTGTGTGCGTATGGGCTAATGTGAGGGGGTGGTGTTTGGCTGTATTGTTGTGTGGGTATGGGCTGGTGTGAGTGGGTGGGGTTTGAGTGTTTAACTGTGTGGGTATGGGCCGGTGTGAGAGGGTGGGATTTGAGTGTATAACTGCGGGCATGGGCTGGTGTGAGGAGGTGGGGTCTGAGTGTATCACTGTGGGTATGGGCTGGTGTGATATGGTGGGGTTTGAGTCTATTACTGTGTGGGTACGGGCTGGTGTGAGGGGGTGGAATTTGAGTGTATAACTGTGTGGGTCTGGGCTGGTGTGAGGGGGTGGGATTTGTGTTTATAACTGTGTGGGTATTGGCTGGTGTGAGTGGGTGGGATTTGTGTTTATAACTGTGTGGGTATGGGCTGGTGTGAGGGTGTGGGGTTTGAGTGTATAACTGTGTGGGTATGGGCTGGTGTGAGAGGTTGGGGTTTGAGTGTATAACTGTGTGGGTATGGGCTGGTGTGAGGGGGTGAGGTTTGGCTGTATAACTGTGGGTATGGGCTGGTGTGAGAGGGTTTGGTTTGAGTGTATAACTGTGTGGGTATGGGCTGGTTTGAGAGGGTGGGGTTTGAGTGTATCACTGTGAGTATGGGCTGGTGTGAGGGGGTGGGGTTTGAGTGTATAACTGTGTGGGAATGGGCTGGTGTGAGAGCGTGGGGTTTGAGTGTATAACTGTGTGGGTATGGGCTGGTGTGAGGGGGTGGGGTTTGAGTGTATAACTGTGTGGGTATGTTTTGCTGTGAGGGGTTGGGATTTGAGTGTATAACTGTGTGGGTAGGGGCTGGTGTGAGGGGGTGGGGTTTGAGTGTATAACTGTGGGTATGGGCTGGTGTGAGAGGGTGGGTTTTGAGTGTATAACTGTGTGGGTACAGGCTGGTGTGAGGGGGTGGGGTTTGTGTGTATAACTGTGGGTATGGGCTGGTGTGAGTGGGTGGGGTTTGTGTGTATAACTGTGTGGGTATGGGCTGGTGTGAGAGGGTGGGGTTTGAGTGTATAACTGTGTGGGTATGGGCTGGTGTGAGAGGGTGGGGTTTGAGTGTATAACTGCGGGCATGGGCTGGTGTGAGGAGGTGGGCCTGAGTGTATCACTGTGGGTATGGGCTGGTGTGAGATGGTGGGGTTTGAGTCTATAACTGTGTGGGTACGGGCTGGTGTGAGGGGGTGGAATTTGAGTGTATAACTGTGGGTATGGGCTGGTGTGAGGGTGTGGGGTTTGAGTGTATACCTGGGTATGGGCTGGTGTGAGGGGGTGGGGTTTGAGTGTATAACTGTGTGGGTATGGGCTGGTGTGAGGGGGTGGGGTTTGAGTGTATAACTGTGTGGGTATGGGCTGGTGTGAGGGGGTGCGGTTTGTGTGTATAACTGTGGGTATGGGCTGGTTTGCGGGGGTGGGATTTGGGTTTATAACTATGGTGTGAGCGGCTTATGATATTGTCATAGCGCAGATGTTAGAATTGATCTTTTTGTAGATTATAGCTGGGCACTTGGAGAAACTCTTGGTAATCTGGAAGAACCAGCATGGTTGTGTGAAAGGGAACTCATGTTTGATCCATTTGTTGGAGTTTTTTGAAGCAGTAAAGGGCAACCTGTAGATGTAGTGTACTTGGATTTCAAGAAGGCATTTGATAAGGTGCCACATCAAATCTTTTTGCAGAAAATAAAAGCACATGGTGTAGATGGTAACATATTAGCATGGATAGAAGATTGTCTGGCTGGCAGAAAGCAGAGAGTATGTATAACTGGGCCTTTTTCTGATTGGCAGAATGTGGCGAGTGGAGTCCCAGATGCGTCTGCACGGGGGCCTCAACTTTTGTGTTTTTACATCAATGACTTCGATGAGGGGAGTGAAGACTTGGTAGCTAAATTTGCAGATGACACAAAGATAGGTAGAAAAGAAAGTATGTTGTGAAGAGGGTATGAGGAGGTTGAAGATGGATATAGATTGAGTGAGTGGACAAACGTATGGAAGAAATAATATAATGTGTGAAATTGTTTACTTTGACAGGAAGAACAAAAAAGCAGAGTATTACTTAAATGGAGAACGGCTGCATAATTCTGAGGTCCTGAGGGATCTGGGTATTCTCATACATGAATCACAAGAAAGTTAGTAGCAGGTCCAGCAAGTAATTAAGAAGGCTAATAGAATATTATCCTTTATTGTGAGAGGGATTGAACATAAAAGTAAGGATGTAATGCTTCAGCTGTACAGGGCATTGGTGAGACCTCGAATACTGAGTACAGTTTTGGTCTCCTTATTTAAGGAAGGATTTAAGTGCATTGGAGGCGGTTCAAAGGAGGTTTACCAGATTGATATCTGGAATGAGTGGATTGTCTTATGAGCAAAGGTTAGACGGACAGGGCTTGTTTCCACTCGAATTTAGAAGAGTGAGGGGTGATTTGATTAAGTATAGAAAATCCTGAATTGCCTTGACAAGGTGGACATCGAAAGGATGTTTCCTCATGTGGGTGAGTCCAGAATTAGGGGGCACTGCTTTAAAATTAGGGATCTCCCTTTTAGGGCAGAGATGAGGAGAATTATTTTTGAGGATTGTGAGACTCTCCGCTTCAGTAAGCGGTGGAGGTGGGGGGTCATTGAATATTTTTGAGGCGGAGGTCGAGTGATTCTTGTTAGGCAAGGAATCAAAGGTTAGTGGGGTTAGTTGGGAACGTGAAATTAGAAACAGAAACAGATCTTAATGAATGGCGGAGCAGGCTTGAGGGGCCGAATGCCCCACTTATGCTCCAATTTCTTATATTCGATTGTACACCTCGGTAAGATTTGATGGGTGTTCTTTATGCTTTTGTTCCAGACATGAACAATCTGGCAGGCAGCACACAGGTTTTAGTTATTGGTGCAACAAACAGGCCAGACTCATTGGACCCAGCACTGCGACGGGCAGGACGCTTTGACCGGGAGATCTGCCTGGGAATTCCGAGTGAACGATCCCGTGAACAGTGAGTACTTCGATCAATCTGTACCCGTGCAGTGGGGATGAGTTGATCAGTCACCCCGTAAGTTAATGGACTCATCCTGTGATGGGTCACCCCATAAGTTAATGGACTCACCCTGTGATGGGTCATCCGTATAGTTAATGGACACACACTGTGATGGGTCAGCCCTATAGTTAATGGACTCACCCTGTAACTGGTCACTCCCTGTAGTTAGTGGGCTCACCCTGTGACGGGCCTCTCCCTGTAGTTAATGGACTCGCCCTGTAACTGGTCACTCCCTGAAGTTAATGTACTCGCCCTGTGACGAGCCACTGCCTTTAGTTAATGCACTCGCCCTGTAACTGGTCACTCCCTGTAGTTAATGGACTCACCCTGTGACGTGCCACTCCCTGTAGTTAATGGACTCACCCTGTGACGGGCCACTCCCTGTAGTTAATGGACTCTCCCTGTAACTGGTCACTCCCTGTAGTTAATGGACTCACCCTGTGACATGCCACTCCCTGTAGTTAATGGACTCACCCTGTAACTGGTCACTCCCTGTAGTTAATGGACACGCCCTGTGACGTGCCACTCCCTGTAGTTAATGGACACGTCCTGTGACGGGCCACTCCATGTAGTTAATGGACTCGCCCTGTAACTGGTCACTCCCTGTAGTTAATGGACTCGCCCTGTAACTGGTCACTCCCTGTAGTTAATGGGCTCACCCTGTGACGTGCCACTCCCTGTAGTTAATGGACACGCCCTGTGACGGGCCACTCCCTGTAGTTAATGGACAGGACACTGCCTGTAGTTAATGGACTCGCCCTGTAACTGGTCACTCTCTGTAGTTAATGGACTCACCCTTTAACTGGTCACTCCCTGGAGTTAATGGACTCGCCCTGTAACTGGTCACTCCCTGTAGTTAATGGACTCACCCTGTAACTGGTCACTCCCTGTAGTTAATGGACTCAGCCTGTAACTGGTCACTCCCTGTAGTTAAAGGACTCATCCTGTAACTGGTCACTCCCTGTAGTTAATGGACTCACCCTGTAACTGGTCACTCCCTGTAGTTAATGGACTCACCCTGTAACTGCTCACTCCCTGTAGTTAAAGGACTCGCCCTGTAACTGGTCACTTCCTGTAGTTAATGCATTCGCCCTGTAGCTGGTCACTCCCTGTAGTTAATGGACTCGACCTGTAACTGGTCACTCCCTGTAGTTAATGGACTCGCCCTGTAACTGGTGACTCCCTGTAGTTAATGGACTCACCCTGTAACTGGTCACTTCCTGTAGTTAATGGACTCATCCTTAACTGATCACTCCCTGTAGTTAATGGACTCACCCTTTAACTGGTCACTCCCTGTAGTTAATGGACTCGCCCTGTGACAGGTCACTCCCTGTAGTTAATGGACTCGCCCTGTAACTGGTCACTCCCTGTAGTTAATGGACTCGCCCTGTAACTGGTCACTCCCTGTAGCTAATGGACTCGCCCTGTAATTGGCCACTCCCTGTAGTTAATAGACTCGCCCTGTAACTGGTCACACCCTGTCGTTAATGGACTCGCCCTGTAACTGGTGACTCCCTGTAGTTAATGGACTCACCCTGTAACTGGTCACTCCCTGTAGTTAATGGACTCACCGTATAACTGGTCACTCCCTGTAGTTAATGGACTCACCCTGTAACTGATCACTCCCTGTAGTTAATGGACTCGCCCTGTGACGGGTCACTCCCTGTAGTTAATGGACTCGCCCTGTAACTGGTGACTCCCTGTAGTTAATGGACTCACCCTGTAACTGGTCACTCCCTGTAGTTAATGGACTCACCGTATAACTGGTCACTCCCTGTAGTTAATGGACTCGCCCTGTAACTGATCACTCCCTGTAGTTAATGGACTCGCCCTGTGACGGGTCACTCCCTGTAGTTAATGGACTCGCCCTGTAACTCGTCATTCCCTGTAGTTAATGGACTCACCCTCTAACTGGTCACACCCTGTAGTTAATGGACTCACCCTGTAAATGGTCACTCCCCGTAGTTAATGGACTCAACCGGTAACTGGTCACTCCCTGTAGTTAAAGGACTCGCCCTGTAACTGGTCACTCCCTGTAGTTAATGGACTCACCCTGTAACTGGTCACTCCCTGTAGTTAATGTACTCACCCTGTAATTGGTCACTCCCTGTAGTTAAAGGACTCGCCCTGTAACTGGTCACTTCCTGTAGTTAATGCATTCGCCCTGTAGCTGGTCACTCCCTGTAGTTAATGGACTCGACCTGTAACTGGTCACTCCCTGTAGTTAATGGACTCGCCCTGTAACTGGTGACTCCCTGTAGTTAATGGACTCACCCTGTAACTGGTCACTCCCTGTAGTTAATGGACTCACCCTTAACTGATCACTCCCTGTAGTTAATGGACTCACCCTTTAACTGGTCACTCCCTGTAGTTAATGGACTCGCCCTGTGACAGGTCACTCCCTGTAGTTAATGGTCTCGCCCTGTAACTGGTGACTCCCTGTAGTTAATGGACTCGCCCTGTAATTGGCCACTCCCTGTAGTTAATGGACTCGCCCTGTAACTGCTCACTCCCTATAGTTAATGGACTCGCCCTGTAACTGGTCACTCCATGTAGTTAATGGACTCACCCTGTAACTGGTCACTTCCTGTAGTTAATGGACTCACCGTATAACTGGTCACTCCCTGTAGTTAATGGACTCGCCCTGTAACTGATCACTCCCTGTAGTTAATGGACTCGCCCTGTGACGGGTCACTCCCTGTAGTTAACGGACTCGCCCTGTGACGGGTCACTCCCTGTAGTTAATGGACTCGCCCTGTAACTGGTCACTCCCTGTAGTTAATGGACTCGCCCTGTATCTGGTCACTCCCAGTAGTTAATGGACTCACCGTATAACTGTTCACTCCCTGTAGTTAATGGACTCACCCTGTAACTGGTCACTCCCTGTAGTTAATGGACTCCCCCTGTAACTGGTCACTTCCTGTAGTTAATGGACTCGCCCTGTAACTGGTCACTTCCTGTAGTTAATGCATTTGCCCTGTAACTGGTCACTCCCTGTAGTCAATGGACTCGCCCTGTAACTGGTCACTCCCTGTAGTTAATGGACTCCCCCTGTAACTGGTCACTCCCTGTAGTTATTGGACTCACCCTGTAACTGGTGACTCCCTGTAGTTAATGGACTCACCCTGTAACTGGTCACTCCCTGTAGTTATAAAAACAAAAAAACTGCGGATGCTGGAAATCCAAAACAAAAACAAAAACAGAATTACCTGGAAAAACTCAGCAGGTCTGGCAGCATCGGCGGAGAAGAAAAGAGTCGATGTTTCGAGTCCTCATGACCCTTCGACAGAACTTGAGTTCGAGACCCTGTAGGTAATGGACTCACCCTGTAACTGGTCACTCCCTGTAGTTAAAGGACTCACCCTGTAACTGGTCACTCCCTTTAGTTAATGGACTCGCCCTGTAACTGGTCACTCCCTGTAGTTAATGGACTCACCATGTAATTGGCCACTCCCTGTAGTTAATGGACTCGACCTGTAACTGGTCACTCCCTGTAGTTAATGGACTCGCCCTGTAACTGGTGACTCCCTGTAGTTAATGGACTCACCCTGTAACTGGTCACTCCCTGTAGTTAATGGACTCACCCTTAACTGATCACTCCCTGTAGTTAATGGACTCACCCTTTAACTGGTCACTCCCTGTAGTTAATGGACTCGCCCTGTAACTGGTCACTCCATGTAGTTAATGGACTCGCCCTGTTACTGATCACTCCCTGTAGTTAATGGACTCGCCCTGTGACGGGTCACTCCCTGTAGTTAATGGACTCGCCCTGTAATTGGCCACTCCCTGTAGTTAATGGACTCGCCCTGTAACTGGTCACTCCCTGTAGTTAATGGACTCGCCCTGTATCTGGTCACTCCCTGTAGTTAATGGACTCACCGTATAACTGTTCACTCCCTGTAGTTAATGGACTCACCCTGTAACTGGTCACTCCCTGTAGTTAATGGACTCCCCCTGTAACTGGTCACTTCCTGTAGTTAATGGACTCGCCCTGTAACTGGTCACTTCCTGCAGTTAATGCATTTGCCCTGCAACTGGTCACTCCCTGTAGTCAATGGACTCGCCCTGTAACTGGTCACTCCCTGTAGTTAATGGACTCCCCCTGTAACTGGTCACTCCCTGTAGTTATTGGACTCACCCTGTAACTGGTGACTCCCTGTAGTTAATGGACTTACCCTGTAACTGGTCACTCCCTGTAGTTATAAAAACAAAAAAACTGCAGATGCTGGAAATCCAAAACAAAAACAAAAACAATTACCTGGAAAAACTCAGCAGGTCTGGCAGCATCGGCGGAGAAGAAAAGAGTCGATGTTTCGAGTCCTCATGACCCTTCGACAGAACTTGAGTTCGAGACCCTGTAGGTAATGGACTCACCCTGTAACTGGTCACTCCCTGTAGTTAAAGGACTCACCCTGTAACTGGTCACTCCCTGTAGTTAATGGACTCGCCCTGTAACTGGTCACTCCCTGTAGTTAATGGACTCACCATGTAATTGGCCACTCCCTGTAGTTATTGGACTCACCCTGTAACTGGTGACTCCCTGTAGTTAATGGACTCACCCTGTAACTGGTCACTCCCTGTAGTTATAAAAACAAAAAAACTGCGGATGCTGGAAATCCAAAACAAAAACAAAAACAGAATTACCTGGAAAAACTCAGCAGGTCTGGCAGCATCGGCGGAGAAGAAAAGAGTCGATGTTTCGAGTCCTCATGACCCTTCGACAGAACTTGAGTTCGAGACCCTGTAGGTAATGGACTCACCCTGTAACTGGTCACTCCCTGTAGTTAAAGGACTCACCCTGTAACTGGTCACTCCCTGTAGTTAATGGACTCGCCCTGTAACTGGTCACTCCCTGTAGTTAATGGACTCACCATGTAATTGGCCACTCCCTGTAGTTAATGGACTCACCCTGTAACTGGTCTCTTCCTGTAGTTAATGTACTTGCCCTGTAACTGGTTACTCCCTGTAGTTAAAGGACTCGGCTGGTGATGGGTCACTCCCTGTAGTTATTGGACTCGCCCTGTAACTGGTCACTTCCTGTAGTTAATGCATTCGCCCTTTAACTGGTCACTCCCTGTAGTCAATGGACTCGCCCTGTAACTGGTTACTCCCTGTAGTTAATGGACTCCCCCTGTAACTGGTCACTCCCTGTAGTTATTGGACTCACCCTGTAACTGGTCACTCCCTGTAGTTAATGGACTCACCTTGTAACTGGTCACTTCCTGTAGTTAATGGACTCACCCTGTAACTGGTCTCTTCCTGTAGTTAATGTACTCGCCCTGTAACTGGTTACTCCCTGTAGTTAAAGGACTCGCCTGGTGATGGGTCACTTCCTGTAGTTATTGGACTCGCCCTGTAACTGGTCACTTCCTGTAGTTAATGGACTCACCCTGTAACTGGTCACTCCCTGCAGTTAAAGGACTTGCCCTGTAACTGGTCACTCCCTGTAGTTAAAGGACTTGCCCTGAAACTGGTCACTTCCTTTATTTAATGGACTCGCCCTGTGAGGGGTCACTCCTATAGTTAATGGACTCACCCTGTGATAGGTCACACCCTGTAGTAAATGTACTCACCCTGTGATAGGTCACTCACTGTAGTTAATGGATTCGCCCTGTGACTGGTCACTCCCTGTAGTAAATGTACTCACCCTGTGATAGGTTAGTCCCTGTAATTAAGGACTCGCCCTGTGACTGGTCACTCCCTGTAGTAAATGTACTCACCCTGTGAGGGTCACTCACTGTGGTTAATGGACTCGCCCTGTAACTGGTCACCCCTTGCAGTTAATGGGCTCACCATGTGACGGGTCACTCCCTGTAGTTCATGGACCCGCTCTGTGAATGAGTCACCCCTATAACTAATGGACTCGCCCTGTGACTTGTCACTCCCTGTAGTTAATGGAGTCACTCTGTAACTGGCCACTCCCTGTAGTTAATGGACTCGCCCTGTGAATGGTCACCCCTATATTTAATGGACTTGCCCTGTGATCGGTCACTCCCTGTAGTTAATGGACTTGCTCTGTGACTGGTCACTCCTATAATTAATGGACTTGCTCTGTGACGGGTCACCCCTATTGTTAATGGACTCTCCCTGTGACAGGTCACCCCTATAGTTAATGGACTTGCCAAGCGATGGGTCACTCCCTATAGATAGTGGACTTGTCCTGTGACAGGTCGCAGGGTTAGTTGTGTCACGTGACAGGATTAATTAATGACCTCAGAGGAAAGGCACTCTTAAGTTAAAGCAACCAGAATATGATTAAATTTTAGATCCAGTTTGAAAGGGAGAAGAGTGGATCTAAAACTAGTGTCTTAAACTTTAAAAAAGGGCAACAAGTAGGATGAAATCTAAGCTATCTGTAGTAACTGGAAAATTAGGCTAGAGGATAAATCAATAGAGAAGCAATGGTAGACATTTAAGGGGATATTTCATAGTATTCAGAATAAATACATTCCTATTATAAAGAAAAATTCTAAGTATGGACCCACCATCCGTGGTTAACTAGAGATGTTAAGGAAAGCATCAAACTTAAGGAAAAAAATGTACAACTCTGCAAAGATGAGTGGAAGGACAGATGATTGGACAGAATATAAAGAACAGCAGAGAATGACTAAAAGGTCAATCAGGAAAAAGAAATTAGAGTATGAGAGGAAGCTAGCTAGAAATGTAAAAGCGGATAGCAAGAGTTTCTATAGGTATTTAAAATGGAAAAGAGTAAGTAAAGTGAAGACCCAGTTAAAGTTTCAAGTCCATTTGACTCTTCAGGGCTCTGAAGAAGAGCCATACGGATTCGACACATTAACTCTGCCACAGATGCTATCAGACCTGATGAGTTTTTCCAGCATTTTTAGTTTTTGTTTCAGATTTCCGGCATCTGCAGTATTTTGCCTTTATTTATAGGTAGGAAAGTACATTGTGAAGAGGACATTAGGTTGCAGATGGATATAAGTAGGTTGAGTGAGTGGGCAAAGATCTGGCAAATTGAGTTTATTGTGGGAAAATATGAAGTTGTTCACTTTGTCAGGAAGAACAAAAAAGCAGAGTATCACTTAAGTGGAGAACGGCTGCATAATTCTGAGGTGCTGAGGGATCGAGGTGTTCTAGTATGAGTCACAAAAAGTTAGTATGCATGTTACAGCAAGTCATAAAGAAGGCTAATGGCATGCTACTGGAATGAACATAAAAGTAAGGATGTTATGCTTCAGTTATACAGGGCGTTGGTAAGACTGCACCTCGAATACTGTGTGCAGTTTTTGTCTCCTTATTTAAGGAAGGATGTAAATGCATTGGAGGCGGTTCAAAGGAGGTTTACTAGATTGGTACCTGGAATGAGTGGATTGTCTTATGAGGAAAGGTTGGACAGACTGGGCTTGATTCCACTGGAGTTTAGAAGAGTGAGGGATGATTTAATTGAAGTATACAAGATCCTGAACGGCGTTGACTAGGTGGATGTCAAAAGGATGCTTCCTCTTGTGGGTGAGTCCAGAACTAGGGGGCACTGTTTTAAAATTAGGGGTCGCCCTTTTAGGACAGAGATGAGGAGAATTTTTTTCTCTCAGAGGGATGTTTACTTTGGAATTCTCTGCCTCAGAAGGTGGTGGAGGTGGGGTCATTGAATATTTTTAAGGCAGAAGTAGATAGATTCTTGTTAGGCAAGGGAATCAAAGGTTATCGGGGTTCGATGGGAATGTGGAAATCGGAACACAAGATCAGCCATGATCTTGAGTTGTGGAGCAGGCTTGAGGGGCTGAATGGTCTACTCCTGTTCCTATTTCATATGTTCTTATTCTCCCTATCGTTAATGGACTTGTCCTATATTGTTGTTGACATCTTTTGATGATCTGCTTCTATCACTGCTTGTTTGTCCCTGCAACCACACCCCCACTCCACTTCTCTCTCTCTCTCTCTCCGCCCCCCCCACACACACCTTAAACCAGCTTATATTTCAACTCTTTCTTGGACTCGAACTCAAGTTCTGTCGAAGGGTCATGAGGACTCGAAACGTCAACTCTTTTCTTCTCCGCCGATGCTGCCAGACCTGCTGAGTTTTTCCAGGTTACTCTGTTTTTGTTTTTGTCCTATAACAGGTCACTCCCTTTACTTAATGGACTGGCCCTGTGATGGGTCACACCCTGTAGTTAATTCTTTTAAAAAAATTAATTCATGGACTCTCCCTGGGATGTGGGCATCACCGGCTAGTCCAGCATTTATTGTCCAACCCGAATAGCCCTTGAGAAAGTGCTGATGAGCTGCCGCCTTGAATCACTGCTGTCCATGTGGTGAAGAGTCCAGTGTGCTGTTAGAGAGCGAGTGCCAGGATTTTGACTCGGGACAGTGAAGGAACTGTTGTCTTACAAGTGTTCTGTATAACTGAAGCATAATCTCCCTACTTTTGTTTTCAATTCCCCTCGCAATAAATGATAACATTCTATTAGCTTTCCTTTGTACTTGCTGTACCTGCACACTCGCCTTTTGTGATTCATGCACGCGGACACTCAGACCCCTCTGCATCTCAGAGCTCTGCAATCTATCACTAATCTGCTTCTTTATTCTTCCTGCCAAAATGGACAATTTCACATTTTCCCATATTATACACCATTTGCCAGATCTTTGCCCACTCATTTAACCTATCGATATATTTTTGTAGCCTCCTTATGTCCTCTCCACAAATTACTTTCCTACCTATCTTTGTGTCATCAGCAAATTTGGCAACCATCCCGTCAATCCCCTCATCCAAGTCATTTATATAAATTGTAAACAGTTGAGGTCCCAGCACTGATCCCTGTTACACACCACTCGTTACACCTTGCCAACCTGAAAAAGACCCATTTCTGCCTAGTCTTTGCTTGCTGTTAGCCAGCCAATCTTCTATCCATGCCAATATGTTACCTCCCTACACCATGAGCTTTTATTTTCTGCAATAACCTTTGATGTGGCACTTTATCAAATGCCCTCTGGAAATCTAAGTATAGTACATCCACCGTTTCCCCTTTATCCACAGCACATGTTACTTCCTCAGAGAACTCCAATAAGTTGGTTAAACATGATTTCCCTTTCACAAAACCATGTTGACTCTGCCTGATGACCTTGAACTTATTCAAAAGCTGGTATAGCTTCTTTAATAACAGCCTCCAACGTTTTCCCTATGACAGATGTTAAGCGAACTGGCCTGTAGTTTCCTGCTTTCTGTCCCCCTTTTTGATTAATGGAGTTACATTTGTTATCTTCTAATCTGATGGGGCTTTCCCTGAGTCGCGGCAGTTTCGGAAAATTGAAAACATCAATTGAAGCATCAGCTATCCCACCAGCCGCTTATTTTAAGATGTTAGCATGAAGTCCATCAGGATCTGGGTGCTTGTCAGCCCACAGCTCACAGAATCACAGTGCAGAAGAGGCCCTTCGGCCCATCGAGTCTGCACCAACATGTGAGAAACACCTGACCTTCCTACCTAATCCCATTTACCAGCACTTGGCCCATAGCCTTCAATGTTATCACATGCCAAGTGCTCATCCAGGTACTTTTTAAAAGGGTGTGAGGCAACCCGCCTCCATCACCCTCCCAGGTAGTGCATTCTAGACCGTCTCCACCCTCTGGGTAAAAATGTTTTTCCTCACATCCCCCCTAAACCTCCTGCCCCTCACCTTGAACTTATGCCCCCTTGTGACTGACCCTTCAACTAAGGGGAACAGCTGCTCCCTATCCACCCTGTCCATGCCCCTCATAATCTTGTACACCTCGATCAAGTCGCCCCCCTCAGTCTTCTCTGCTCCAGTGAAAACAACCCGGGTCTATCCAACCTCTCTTCATAACTTGAATGTTTCATCCCAGGCAACATCCTGGTGAACCTCCTGTGCACCCCTTCCAGTGCAGTCACATCCTTCCTATAATGTGGCGACCAGAACTGCACACAGTACTCCAGCTGTGGCCTCCCCAAGGTTCTATACAACTCCAACATGACCTCCCTACTTTTGTAATCTATGCCTCGATTGATAAAGGCAAGTGTCCCATATGCCTTTTTCACCACCCCACTAACA
This sequence comes from Carcharodon carcharias, assembly GCF_017639515.1. Classification (NCBI taxonomy): domain Eukaryota; kingdom Metazoa; phylum Chordata; class Chondrichthyes; order Lamniformes; family Lamnidae; genus Carcharodon; species Carcharodon carcharias. Next base: position 13,054,506 of record NC_054471.1, read on the forward strand.
TGCTCCTCTGCCTTCAGAGATCTATGGACATACACACCAAGGTCTCTTTGTTCCTCAGAACTTCCTAGTTTCATGCCGTTCATTGAATACTTCCTTGTCAAATTATTCCTTCCAAAGTGTATCACCTCACACTTTTCAGGGTTAAATTCCATCTGCCACTTATCTGCCCATTTGACCATCCCATCTATATCTTCCTGTAGCCCAAGACACTCAACCTCATTGTTAACCACCCGGACAATCTTTGTGTCATCTGCAAACTTACTAATCCTACCCCCAACATAGTCATTTATGTTGTTTATATAAATGACAAATAATAGGGGACCCAGCACAGATCCCTGTGGTACGCCACTGGACACTGGCTTCCAGTCACTAAAGCATCCTTCTGTCATCACCCTCTGCCTCCTACAACTAAGCCAATTTTGAATTCACCTTATCAAATTACCCTGTATCCTATGTGCATTTGCCTTCTTTAAAAGTCTCCCATGTGGGACCTTGTCAAAGGCTTTGCTGAAATCCATATAAACTACATCAACGGCACAACCCTCATCTACACACCTGGTCACCTCCTCAAAACATTCAGTCAAATTTGTTAGGCATGACCTCCTTCTGACAGTCATGCTGACTATCCCTGATCAAACCTTGCCTCTCCAAGTGGAGATAGATACTCTGCTTCAGATTTTTCTCCAATAGTTTCCCTACCACTGAATCGAGACTCACTGGCCTGTAGTTCCCTGGCTTATCTCTACAACCCTTCTTAAATAACAGAACCACATTAGCTGTTCTCCAGTCCTCTGGCACCTCCCCCTTGGCCAGAGGGGAATTAAAATTTGGGTCAGAGCCCCTGTGATTTCCTCCCTTGCCTCCCTCAGCAGTCTGGGACACAAATCATCCGGACCTGGAGATCAGTCCACTTTTCAGCCTGCCAACATCTCCAATACCTTGTCTCTCCTTGTATCAATTTGCATAAGAACCTCAGTCCCTCTCTCTGAGTTTGATACCTTCATCATCATTCTCTTGGGTGAAGATGAATGTGAAGTATTCATTCAACACTCTAGCGATGTCCTCTGGCTCCACCCATACATTCCCCCCTTGGTCCATTATGGGCCCCACTCTTTCCCTGGTTATCCTCTTCCCATTGATATACTTATAGAATATCTTGGGATTTTCCCTACTTTTACCAGCCAGAGCTTTCTCATATCCCCTCTTTGCTCTCCTAATTGCTTTCTTAAGCTCCACCCTGCACTGTCTGTACTCCACTAATGCCTCCGCTGATTTGCTCCCCTTGTACCTGCTAAAAGCCTCTCTTTTCCTTCTCATCGTATCCTGAATATCTCTGGTCATCCATGTTTCTCTGGGCTTGTTACTCTTCCTATCACCCTAGAGGGAACCTATTGAGCCTGTACCCTCCCCATTTCCTTTTTGAACACCCCCCACTGCTCCTCTGTAGATTTCCCCACAAGTAGCTGTTCCCAGTCTACCTTGGCCAGATCCTGCCTTATTTTACTAAAATCCACTCTCCCCCAATCCAAAACATTTTTTTGCAACTTGTCTATTTCTTTGTCCATAATAAGCTTAAATTATACCATGTTGTGGTCGGCATCACTAAAATGCTCCCCCACCACCACCTCAGCCACCTGTCTGGTTTCATTCCCCAGAATTAGGTCCAGCACTGCGCTGTCCCTTGTTGGACCCTCTACATATTGACCTAAAAAGTTCTCCTATACACATTTCAAGAAATCCACTCTATCTAAACCCTTAACACTATGTCTATCCCAATTAATTTTGGGAAAGTTGAAATCCCCTAATATAATTACCCTATTGTTATTGTTTCCACACACCTCCATAAATTGTGCATATATTTGCTCCTCAATTTCCCGCTGACTACCTGGGGCCTCTATAATAAACACCTAACAATGTGGCTGCCCCTTTTTTATTCCTAAGCTCCACCCACAAAGGTTCATTCGATGCCCCCTCCAAGATATCATCTCTCCTTACTGCAGTAACTGACTCCTTAACTAATAATGCAATGCCTCCTCCTCTTTTACCCCTTCCCCTGTCTCACCTGAAGATTCTATATCCTGGAATGTTGAGCTGCCAATCCTGCCCCTTCCTCAACCATGTCTCAGTGATGGCTCCTATATCACAATTCCATGTGTCAATCCTCACCCTTAACTCATCCGTTTTACCTGTAATACTCCTGGCATTAAAGTAGAAGCCATCTAGCTTTGCCTTACTCCCCTGAAGCTTAATGCAGCTGTACTCCCTGTGACTTGATTGTTTTACTGTATTATGATGTGTCCCTATTCTGCTAACATTCTGTGTCCTCTCCCCCTGCTGAATTAGTTTAAACTCTTCCCAACAGCACTAGAAAACCCAGCCACAAGATGTTAGTCCTGCTCCGGTTCAGATGTAGACTGTCCCGTTTGTACAGGTTCTACCTTCCCCAGAAATGCTCCCAGTGATCCAGGAATTAAAACCCTCCCTCCTGCACCAACTCTTAAGCCACATATTCATCTGTGCTTTTCTCCTATTTCTGAGCTCACTAGCACGTGGCACTGGGAGTAATCCAGAGGTCTTGCTTTTTAGTCTACTGCCTAACTCCCTGAATTCTTGATGCAAGACCTCATCCCTCTTTCTACCTATGTCATTGGTACCAACATGTACCATGACCTCTGCCTTATCACCCTCCCCCTTCAGGATGCCCTGCAGCCGTTCAGTGACATCCCAGACCCTGGCTCCAGGGATGAACATACCATCCTGGAGTCTTGTTGACAGCCACAGCAGCGCCTTATCTGTTCCCCTAACTATAGAATCCTCTATTACTATTGCTCTTCCTCCCCTCCTATACAGACAGGCTGCTTGTGGTGCCAGAAGCTTGGCTCTGTCGCACTCCCTGGAGGGACCAGAGCCTTCATTAGCCTCCAAAATGGAATACCGATTTGCAAGCGGGACCCCAGGAGAGTCCTGAACTACTTGCCTGTTTCTCTTGGACGCCTGTTGATCACCCATTCCCTTCCTTCCTCATGTCCCTTCATCTGCAGTGTGACCACCTCCCTAAATGTGCTATCCACGATACTCTCAGACTCGCGGATGCTCCAGTGTCCCCAGGTGCTGAGCTTTCAGGAGCTGCAGCTGGATACACCTCCTGCGCACATGCTGGTCCCGGCTTCCCACATGGAGCATGCGGAGCGCACCATGGCTTTGAGCTCTCCTGCCATGTCTTATCCCTTTAAATTAAACCTTTTTAGTCAATTACTGTAGGGCCCTTCTTTCCTGATCCTCCTTACTGAAGAATATACAAACTATAAACCACAAAAAGACAAACTATAAGCGATTAAAGTAGTAAATACCTTAACCACTACTTACCAGTGATTCCTTTGCCTTGTAGCCTCTACTGCTACAGCAGGGCAAGACTCACGCTCTGAAGATTTAGGAAGTTGGATAGCAAGGAAAAAGTGCAAAGGGCACCTATTCCCCTATGCACCGAATTCCCACTGTGCGCCACTTTGCCAATACCCACTCTTGCTGTGCCTCACTCACGATGTGCTCTCTCCACCATTCTTGTGCAAACACAGCTGCAACAATTTATTCAGTACCACTTCGCTGGTGATTGTAATTTTCCTAAGTTCATCCCTCCCTTTCATTTCCTGGTTTATGGTTGCTTCTGAGATGTTGCTTGTGTCCTCTATAGTGAAGACTGATGCAAAATACTCGTTCAATTCATCTGCAATTTCCTTGTTTTCCATTATCAATTCTCCAGGTTTAGTTTCTATAGAACCAATACTCAAATTGTTAACTCTTTTCTGTTTTAAATATTTATCGAAACTCACTATCTGGTTTTATATTTCTGTCTAGCTTTCTCTCATACTCTAATTTTTCCCTCCTTATTAATCTTTTAGTCACCCTTTGCTGTTTCTTATGTTCTGTTCAATCTTCTGATCTTCTACCTATCCTTGCACAATTATATGTTTTTTCTTTACGTTAGATCCTATCTTTAACCTTACTATTTAACCAAGGATGGCATGTCGATTCCTTGGACATTTTCTGACTTGTTGGATTGTATCTATTCTGTGTTTTCTGAAATATCCCCTTAAATGTTTGCCAATGCATCTCTATTGACCTATCTGTCAACCTAACTTGCCAATTCACTTTAGTCAGCTCTGCTTTCGTGCCCTCATAATTGCCCTTATTTAAGTTTAAAAACATTGTCTCAGACCCACTGCTCTCTCCCTCAAACTGAATGTAAAATTCAATCATATTATGGTCACTGCTGTCTAGGAGCACCTCCACTATGAGATCACTAATTACTCCCATCTCATTACACCAAGCCTTGTCTCGCCTGCTCTCAGGTTAGATCCGGAACGTACTGTTCTAAGAAACTATCCCAGAAACATTCTATGTACTCCTCATCTAGGATACCTTTGCCCATCTGACTTTTTCAGTCTATATGTAGATTAAAATCTCCCATGGTTATCACTGTCCCTTTCTGACAAACTCCCATTATTTCTTCATTTATTCTCAACCCTACTAAGTGGTTACTGTCCGAGGGCCTGTACACAACTCCCACAAGTGACTTCTTGCCGTTACCATTTCTTATCTCTATCCAAACTGTTTCCACATCCTGGCCTCCTGAACTTAGGTCATCCCTCTGCATTGTGCTAATACCATCATTAAATAACAGAGCTACTCCTCCACCTTTTCCTCACTTCCTGTCCTTCCTAAATATCCTGTACCCGTCAATATTCAGGTCCCAATCCATGTCCTCTTGCAGCCACATCTCTGTAATGGCTTTCAAATTGTAATTATTTATTTCTATGTGTGCTTTCAATTAATCTGTTTTGTTTTGAATGCTTTGTGTATTGAGATACAGAGCCTTCAGTTTTATTCTTTTAATCTTTTTATAACTTCTTGTTTCATCTGTTGATTTACTGTTATTTGTACTCTCTATCCCTTCCTGTCATGGTCTGTTTTTCATTTCTGGCAATAATGGCATTACCGTCACCAAATCTCGCACTATCAGCATCCTGGGGGTTACCATTGACCAGAAATTGAACTGGACTAGCCATATAAATACTGTGGCTACAAGAGCAGGTCAGAGTCTAGGAATCCTGCGACGAGTAACTCACTTCCCAATTCCCCAAAACCTGACCACCATCTACAAGGCACAGATCAGGAGTGTGATAGAATACTCTCTGCTTGCCTGGTTGAGTGCAGCTCCCACAACACAAGAAGCTGGACACCGTCCAGGACAAAGCAGCCTGCTTGATTGGCACCATATCCACAAAAATTCACTCCCTCCATCACTGACGCACAGTAGCAGCAGTATGTACCATCTACAAGATGCACTGCAGGAAATCACCAAGGCTCCTTCAACAGCACCTTCCAAACCTACGACCACTACCATCTAGAAGGACACCACATGGACTTCAGCTCACCACCACTTTCTCAAGGGCAACTAGGGATGGGCAATAAATATAAAAACAAAAAAACTGCCGATGCTGGAAATCCAAAACAAAAACAAAAACAGAATTACCTGGAAAAACTCAGCAGGTCTGGCTGCATCGGCGGAGAAGAAAAGAGTTGACATTTCGAGTCCTCATGACCCTTCGACAGAACTAGTTCTGTCGAAGGGTCATGAGGACTCGAAATGTCAACTCTTTTCTTCTCCGCCGATGCAGCCAGACCTGCTGAGTTTTTCCAGGTAATTCTGTTTTTGTTTTTGTTATGGGCAATAAATACTGGCCCAGCCAGTTTGTAAATGAATGAAAAAAAGCCTTTCTCTTTTGCCTGTCTCTTTGATTCATCACATCATCCCAAGTTTGATCCCTTGCCCCCAATATTTAGTTTAAACCCCTCTCTACTTCCCTAGTTATGCGGCTTAAAGGAACACCAATCCCAGCACGGTTCGGATGAAGACTGTCTAATGGTACAGATCCGACTTTCCCCAGCACTGGTGCCAGTGCCCCTCGATCCGGAACCCACTTCTCCCACACCAGACTTTGAGCCACGCATTCATTTCTCGAATCTGATTTGTCCTATGTCAATTTGTACGTGGCTCAGGTAATACTGTAGAGAATATGACCCTAGAGGTTCTGCTTCTTAATTTGGTCCCAAGTTCCTCATATTGACTTTGCAGAACCTCCTTCTTTGTCCTGCCTCCGTCATTGGTATTTACATGGACCCCAATGACTGGGTCCTCCCCCTCCCACTGCAAGTTCCTCTCCAGCCCTGAGCAGATGTCCCAAACCCTGGCACTGGGCAGGCAACACAGCCATCTGGTGTCATGCTCTCTGCTGCAGAGAACGGTGTCAATCCCTCTGACTATACTGTCCCCTATTTGCACTACATTCCTTGTAGCTCTTCCCACTTGAATGGTTTCCTCTACCATGGTGTCATGGTCAGTTAGCTTATCCACCCTGAAGCCCCCACTCTCATCCAAAAAAGCTGAAAAAAGCCTCAAACCTGTTGGACAACTGCAGAGGCTCACACTCCTGCCCTCTGGGTCCCCTTACCTGCCTCACTTGCATTCACACCCTCCTGTCCCTGACCACTGACCAAATCAGGAGACCCTATCTTAAGGGATGTGACCATCTCCTAGAGTAAAGTGTCCAGGTAACTCTCCCCCTCCCTGATGTGCTGCAGTGTCTGCAGCTCGACCTCCAGCTCAATAACGCTGAGCTGAAGTTCCTGCAGCCGCAAACACTTGATGCAGATGTGTTTGCCCTGGATCACACCAGTATCCAGAAGCTCCCACATCCTGCAATCACAGCACATCACCTGTCCTGCCATCTCCAATATGTGTTAATTACTTAATCATTGCTCATTAATAAATTGTAATCAATGATACAGACACTTCCCAATCGGTTCAGCACTGAGTAAACTTTACAATACTGATTAAACAATACAGTACTGACAATACTGATAAGATTATTAATATCAGCTACTGGTTTACCTGCTCACTCTGCTGCACCAAAGTGAAAATGAAATACTGGAGGCTGAAAGAGTAGAAGGAAAAGATCCTCCTCCGCACCCTTCACTGAACTCCCCACTCAGCATCTTTACGTCCTGCAGTAAACCTTACCTTAAGCACCTCTTTTCCCCTATGCACTGAATTCCCACTTTGAGCCAAATTCCCAAATATACACACTCAGTCTCAGTCTCACTCATTCCGAAGTCTCCCTTTACTGACCGTGCACTTCTTACTGACAGGTCACACCTGTAGTCAATGGACCCTTCCAGTGACGATCTCTCTCTAGTTAATGGACTCTCCCTGTGATGATCTCTCCCTGTAGTTAATGGACTCTCCCTGTGACAATCTTTCTCTCTGTAGTTAATGGACTCTCCCTGTGACAATCTTTCTCTCTGTAGTTAATGGATTCTTCCTGTGATGATCTCTCTCTGTAGTTAATGGACTCTCCCTGTGACGATCTCTGTCTCTCTAGTTAATGGACTCTCCCTGTGACGATCTCTCCCTGTAGTTAATGGACTCGCCCTGTGACAATCTTTCTCTCTGTAGTTAATGGATTCTTCCTGTGATGATGTCTCTCTGTAGTTAATGGACTCTCCCTGTGACGATCTCTCTCTCTCTAGTTAATGGACTCTCCCTGTGACGATCTCTCTCTGTAGTTAATAGACTCTCCCTGTGACGATCTCTCTCTCTGTAGTTACTGGATTCTCGCTGTGACGATCTCCCCCTGTCGTGAATGGACTCTTCCAGTGATGAGATCTTCCTGTAGTTAACGGGCTTGCCCTTTTGGGCTGGGTGGGTGATGGTCTTATTTGAATGGTGCCGTCTTCAGGATGGGTTAAATATTAGATATGTCTCCTTTGCCGCTCGTTGGAGAATTTTACAGCCTGTGGGCACCATGGATGTTCCCCTAGTAACTGTTTGATTTTGTTCATTTCCCCTGATATCTCTCAGGATTTTAAGGACTTTGTGTCGGAAGCTGAAACTGCCAGAATCATTTGACTTTCACCAGCTCTCACGTCTGACTCCAGGTTACGTGGGCGCTGACCTTATGGCTCTCTGCCGTGAGGCTGCCATGAGCGCTGTTAACCGCATCCTAATCCAACGGCAGGAGGAGAACACACACAGGGAAACTCTCAAGGAATGCGGCAGCTTGGAGCTGCTGCAGAAGCCTGAACTGGTGAGGAGCTCTTACTCAACACTGTCCTCATCAAACACTCCCAGGACAGGTACAGCACGGGGTTAGATACAGAGTAAAGCTCCCTCTACACTGTTCCCATCAAACACTCCCAGGACAGGTACAGCATGGGGTTAGATACCGAGTAAAGCTCCCTCCACACTGTTCCCATCAAACACTCCCAGGGCAGGTATAGCACGGGGATAGATACAGAGTAAAACTCCCTCTACACTGTCCCCATTGAACACTCCCAGGACAGGTACAGCACGGGGTTAGATACAGAGTAAAACTCCCTCTACACTGTCCCCATCAAACACTCCCAGGACAGGTACAGCATGGGGATAGATACCGAGTAAAGCTCCCTCTACACTGTCCCCATCAAACACTCCCAGGACAGGTACAGCACAGGGTTAGATACAGAGTAAAACTCCCTCTACACTGTCCCCATCAAACACTCCCAGGACAGGTACAGCACAGGGTTAGATACAGAGTAAAGCTCCCTCTACACTGTCCCCATGAAACACTCCCAGGACAGGTACAGCACGGGGTTAGATACAGAGTAAATCTCCCTCTACACTGTCCCCATCAAACACTCCCAGGACAGGTACAGCACGGGGTTAGATACAGAGTAAAGCTCCCTCTACACTGTCCCCATCAAACACTCCCAGGACAGGTACAGCACGGGGTTAGATACAGAGTAAATCTCCCTCTACACTGTCCCCATGAAACATTCCCAGGACAGGTACAGCACGTGGTTAGATACAGAGTAAAGCTCCCTCTACACTGTCCCCATGAAACACTCCCAGGACAGGTACAGCACGGGGTTAGATACAGAGTAAAGCTCCCTCTACACTGTCCCCATGAAACACTCCCAGGACAGGTACAGCACGGGGTTAGATACAGAGTAAATCTCCCTCTACACTGTCCCCATGAAACACTCCCAGGACAGGTACAGCACGTGGTTAGATACAGAGTAAAGCTCCCTCTACACTGTCCCCATGAAACACTCCCAGGACAGGTACAGCACGGGGTTAGATACAGAGTAAAGCTCCCTCTACACTGTCCCCATGAAACACTCCCAGGACAGGTACAGCACGGGGTTAGATACAGAGTAAAGCTCCCTCTGCACTATCCCCATCAAACACTCCCAGGACAGGTACAGCACGGGGTTCGATACAGAGTAAATCTCCCTCTACACTGTCCCCGTGAAACACTCCCAGGACAGGTACAGCACGGGGTTAGATACAGAGTAAAGCTTGCTAATAGAGTACAGCCACAAGATTCCATGGGTTATGAAAGAACAAAAATAAACTTTACTATGTAAGGTCAGAAAGATAAAACAATTTATAAAATTTATCTCGTGCTCAAGCACCAACTCATAATGAGAACCTCAGCTCTTTGCCCGCACCGAGCAGAACACGACTTCTCCAAAAGGAGTACCTTTGCAGCACAGAGTCACCAACCTCCTGCTGCTTTCTTGAATCTTCAGGGCTTCCCCTGGGGCCTCCTTTGATTCCCAGGTTTTCCCCCAGTGTTCTGACCACAGCCAATGTTCATTGTTGCGCAAACCAAATCCACCTGGCTTCCGGGTCATTCCCTTTTTTTGTATTCTGAAAATGAGAAGACGATGTACTGATCTCAGCAGCAAGAGGTCCAGTAACATTCTTGGGACTTAAAAACATTATAAGTAAAAATTTTATTAACAGAAAAAAATAAAACTTAAGCACACAAGATTACAGTTATACAATTAAGATTAGTCTTAGAAAACGTTCCCTCAAAACTCTCTATTTGATCAGACCCACAAGTAAACACCTTCCAGGCAACACTTCCTTATAGATTTTAACTATGAAACCCATTAATATTACACAAGGCAAACTGCTGTAGCTTCAATAAAGGCATACCACATGACCTTCACCCTCTTCAGCGGTGGAATCTATTTAAGAATAAAACTGCTTGTTGCCCAAGACTTTTCTGGCTTGACTGGATGGCTGGCTCAAACTGCATCCTTTCCCAGCTCAGGGCTCCAGCTATAGCTCAACAGCTCAAACAGCTCCAGCTATCTCCACCTATCTCCATAGCTCCAGCTCAACAGCAACTCTAAAATACCCTTTTCGCCTTTCATCTTAGTTCCATTGTTCTTACACCTCTTTGAAACTCAAACCCTTCCAAATATAAGATCTTTCATGTTTCCATTTTGCCTTTGCTTTCGGGCCAATAAAGTACAATATCCCCACTACCGTTTACCTGTGGAATTCCTGAAAGATGAAAACATGTTTCTTTGCACTCTGACTCCCCTTTGGTATTCAAACTCTCAACCTATCTAAAAAGACAAATGCTAGATCTAACTTATTTACTTGTACCTTAAACTTAACACCTCTAAGTTTTTGTGTTTTCAAACCTGCCAGGCAACCTGACTCTTATCGATATCTTGCCCAGCTTAATTAAATTTCACAACACACACACCACCGCGCCCCCCTCCCGCCAGCCTTCTTTGCAGAAGAACACAATAGTCCCTAAATTATAAAAAAAAAATCCATTCAATTACCATGGCTTTCCCTGTGCCATCTTCGATTACCATGGCTTCCCCCAATCCCCCTCTTGGTTGCCAGGACTTCACCCCCTTCTGGACTCCTCCCCCCCCAGCCCCCAACTCATTTACCAGGGCTTCTGCCCCCACCCCTGGGTTTGCCCTGGGGCCCCCTCCGCTTAAAGTCTGCCAGCTGCAGCCCTTCACCTACATTTTAACATAATTCCTTCTCCCTTTGGGACCTTTCTCTGACCCCTTGTCTGGGATATTTATCTCCGATGCTGCTCCGCTCCTGGACAGATGACCCGGGTGTCCATGTCGTTTTTCATCTCTGCTCTGGGGTGCTGGGTCTGTCCTTAACCGAACTGCACACGTGCACCCTGCTGCTGGCCTGTGCACCTGTGGAAAATCTGAGGTTTGTCGGGAGTCTGTTGCCGACCTCCACTCAACGTTAGGTTGACTTTCACAACAAACCACTGTTCACCTATTAATTCATCGTTACCTCATGTTAATTCTGGATGTTGAGATAGATAGTATTGATTGTTTGCTTTGTTAACTCGTGTATCGTAAAATTTCTTGTTTGTTCAAAAGTGTGGAATCTTGTGGTTTTATTCTCTTAGTAACTAGGATTTCAAGTGTTGTCTACTTTACATCAAAAGTTACTGGTTCCTAACCAGGTTGTAACAAAATTTTGGGGTGGGGGGTCTGGTCTGGGGCTGTAACAAGTGTTTAACTGATGGTTGTGACTCATCCAAGAGCAGAGGGTTGGAGCTGGTTGTTGTTGTCGATGTGGGAGCTGACTCCAGGTTTGTTGTTGGTGTCACTGAGGAGCCACATGTAGATGAGAAGCAGTAGGGGACAAACATGCAGACATGTGCTCTTACTGCCGCAGGCGTGCACGTAAAGATGTATATACCGCACACGATTGATAAACAGAAATACACACGTACACATGGATTTGTGTACACAGCATTGCAGCCACCTTCATATTCTCTCAATTTCTTCACTCGCTTTCTCTGCTCTTTCTCCTCTCCCCTTTCTTGTCTTTCTGCTTCAATTCTGATTGCTTGTGACAACAACAACTTGTATTTATATAGTGCTGTTAATGTTGTAAAATGTTCCAAGACTTTTTATAGACAAATTAAGGAACAAAATTCAACACTGAACCACTTAAAGAGATATGAGGTCATTTAGCCTAAAGCTTAAAATTGGGGCTACCCAGGAGTGCAGATATCTGAGTTGTGGGGTTGGGGGAGATTACAGAGATAGGGAGGGGGTGAGAATTTTAAAATCAGGATGCTGCTTGACTGTGAGCCAGTGTAGGTCAGCAAGCACGTAAGGGACTCGGTATGGATTCGGGCGCAGGCATTCGGGGCTTTAGGTGACCTCAAGTTTACAGAGAGTGAAAAGAGGGAGGCTAGCCAGGCATGTGTTATAATAGTTTATTTCAAGCTTCTTTTCTCTGTTTTTTTTCCCTCTGTCACTTTCTCTTTATTGTTCTCTTTTGGTCTCCCCTTCTCCCATCCCCTCTTTTTTGTCATAACAAGTCCTGTTGTCTCACACGCTCTCTTGTGCCCGTGCACTCACTCCCTTTCTCCTCTACTGTCGCTCTGTCTGTCTTTCTCATTTGCTCTCTCCTCTATTCTCTTCCTCTAACTGGTGCTTTTCTTGCCTCCCTCTCTCAGGACCAGTTTGAGAGGCTGCTGGCATTGCTGAAGGATCAGTCCCCTGTCCCAGAGGAGGAGCTTCAGAAGCTGTGTATAGAGATGGCGGATTTCACCCTAACAGGTGGTCAGCCTCATCCAGAGGAGGTGTGAGAGGCTGACTGGGAGGAAGTCAGGACAGTCTGCTGTAGAGGAGAGTGAGAGGGCCCTGGGCTGGCAGTTAGCAGCATCTAACTTGGTGCAGAGGAACCCCCTGGGAAGGCGTCAGCCAGCTCTCGGGAGGTTGGAGAGGTCCCTGGGACAACCGTCACATCTAGAGGAGATTGTGATGTATGTTGGGACAAGCGTCATTCAGCATCTGGAGTGTTGGAGAGCTCCTGGGCAGGCATCCCAGCATCTGGAGGTGTTTTGAGAGGAGGCCTGTCACAGCCAATCCCACCTGAGAGGTGCTCAGGACCCAGGGCTGGCTCACAGCATTTAGGATTGCAGAGGTCACCCTGGGACACCCATCTCAATAAACAGAGGGAGACCCTGGGGATAGTCAGCCCATCTAGAGGGGTTGAGAGGTGACCTTGACAGGCAGTCACAGCACCGCTGGAGAGAGGAAGGAGGCCCTAGGACAGGCATTCCCATCTGAGGAGTTTGTGAAGGAGCCCTGGCAGGATGCAGCATTCATCTAGAGGGAGTGTGAGAGGAACCCTGGCAGACATTCATTGACCTGTAGGAGAGTGTGAAGGAGGTGACATGCAGTCACAGCCCAGAGGAGAGAGTGACTGGAGGACCTGGGATTATACAGTCAGCACATCTCATGAGAGTGTGAGAGGAGCTGGCAGGCAGCAGCAGCATCTGGGGAGTGTGTGAAGGAGCCCTGCCAGAGTCACATCTAGAGGAGAGTGCGAGAGGAGGACCTTGGGACAGGCAGTCAGCAGCATCTAGAGGAGTGTGTGAGAGGAGGATCCTGGGACAGGCAGTCAGCAGCATCTGGAGGAGTGTGTGAGAGGAGGACCCTGGGACAGGCAGTCAGCAGCACCTAGAGGAGAGTGCGAGAGGAGGACCCTGGGACAGGCAGTCAGCAGCACCTAGAGGAGAGTGCGAGAGGAGGACCCTGGGACAGGCAGTCAGCAGCACCTAGAGGAGAGTGCGAGAGGAGGACCCTGGGGCAGGTAGTCAGCAGCATCTAGAGGAGAGTGTGAGAGGTGGACCCTTGGACAGGCAGTCAGCAGCACCGAGAGGAGAGAGCGAGAGGAGGACCCTAGGACAGGCAGTCAGCAACGTCTAGAGGAGAGTGTGAGAGGAGGACCCTGGGACAGGCAGCCAGCAGCATCTAGAGGAGAGTGTGAGAGGAGCACCCTTGGACAGACAGTCAGCAGCACCTAGAGGAGAGTGTGAGAGGAGGACCCTGGGACAGGCAGTCAGCAGCACCTAGAGGAGAGAGTGAGAGGAGGACCCTGGGAATAGGCAGTCAGCAGCATCTGAAGGAGAGTGTGAGAGGAGGACCCTGGGACAGGCAGTCAGCAGCACCTAGAGGAGAGAGCGAGAGGAGGACCCTAGGACAGGCAGTCAGCAAGGTCTAGAGGAGAGTGTGAGAGGAGGACCCTGGGACAGGCAGTCAGCAGCACCTAGAGGAGAGAGTGAGAGGAGGACCCTGGGAATAGGCAGTCAGCAGCATCTGGAGGAGAGTGTGAGAGGAGGATCCTGGGACAGGCAGTCAGCAGCATCTAGAGGAGAGTGTGAGAGGAGGACCCTGGGACAGGCAGTCAGCAGCATCTAGAGGAGAGTGTGAGAGGAGGACCCTGGGATAGGCAGTCAGCAGCACGTAGAGGAGAGTGTGAGAGGAGGACCCTGGGACAGGCAGTCAGCAGCATCTAGAGGAGAGTGCGAGAGGAGGACCTTGGGACAGGCAGTCAGCAGCATCTGGAGGAGTGTGTGAGAGGAGGACCCTGGGACAGGCAGTCAGCATCTAGAGGAGAGTGTGAGAGGAGGACCCTTGGACAGGCAGTCAGCAGCACCTAGAGGAGAGTGCGAGAGGAGGACCCTAGGGACAGGCAGTCAGCAGCATCTAGAGGAGAGTGTGAGAGGAGGACCCTGGGACAGGCAGTCAGCAGCACCTAGAGGAGAGTGTGAGAGGAGACCCTTGGAAAGGCAGTCAGCAGCACCTAGAGGAGAGTGTGAGAGGAGGACCCTGGGACAGGCAGTCAGCAGCACCTAGAGGAGAGTGTGAGAGGAGGACCCTGGGACAGGCAGTCAGCAGCATCTAGAGGAGAGTGTGAGAGGAGGACCCTGGGACAGGCAGTCAGCAGCACCTAGAGGAGAGAGCGAGAGGAGGACCCTAGGGACAGGCAGTCAGCAAGTCTAGAGGAGAGTGTGAGAGGAGGACCCTGGGACAGGCAGTCAGCAGCATCTAGAGGAGAGTGTGAGAGGAGGACCCTGGGACAGGCAGTCAGCAGCACCTAGAGGAGAGTGTGAGAGGAGGACCCTGGGACAGGCAGTCAGCAGCACCTAGAGGAGAGTGTGAGAGGAGGACCCTGGGACAGGCAGTCAGCAGCATCTAGAGGAGAGTGTGAGAGGAGGACCCTGGGACAGGCAGTCAGCAGCACTAGAGGAGAGTGTGAGAGGAGGACCCTGGGACAGGCAGTCAGCAGCATCTAGAGGAGAGTGTGAGAGGAGGACCCTGGGACAGGCAGTCAGCAGCACCTAGAGGAGAGTGTGAGAGGAGGGCCCTGGGACAGGTAGTCAGCAGCATCTAGAGGAGAGTGTGAGAGGAGGACCCTGGGATAGGCAGTCAGCAGCACCTAGAGGAGAGTGCGAGAGGAGGACCCTGGGACAGGCAGTCAGAAGCACCTAGAGGAGAGTGCGAGAGGAGGACCCTGGGACAGACAGTCAGCAGCATCTAGAGGAGAGTGCAAGAGGAGGACACTGGGACAGGCAGTTAACAGCACCTGGAGAAGAGTGTGAGAGGAGGTCCCTGGGACAGGCAGTCAGCAGCACCTAGAGGAGAGTGCGAGAGGAGGACCCTGGGACAGACAGTCAGCAGCATCTAGAGGAGAGTGCGAGAAAAGGACCCTGGGACAGGCAGTCAGCAGCACCTAGAGGAGAATGTGAGAGGAGGACCCTGGGACAGGCAGTCAGCAGCACCTGTAGGAGAGTGTGAGAGGAGGACCCTGGGACAGGCAGTGAGCAGCACCTATAGGAGAGTGTGAGAGGAGGACCCTGGGACAGGCAGTCAGCAGCATCTAGAGGAGAGTGTGAGAGGAGGGCCCTGGGACAGGCAGTCAGCAGCACCTAGAGGAGAGAGCGAGAGGAGGACCCTGGGGCAGGCAGTCAGCAGCATCTAGAGGAGAGTGTGAGAGGAGGACCCTGGGACAGGCAGTCAGCAGCATCTGGAGGAGAGTGTGAGAGGAGGACCCTGGGGCAGGCATTCAGCAGCACCTAGAGGAGAGTGCGAGAGGAGGACCCTGGGACAGGCAGTCAGCAGCATCTAGAGGAGAGTGTGAGAGGGGGACCCTGGGACAGGCAGTCAGCAGCATATAGAGGAGAGTGTGAGAGGAGGACTCTGGGACAGGCAGTCAGCAGCACCTAGAGGAGAGTGCGAGAGGAGGACCCTGGGGCAGGTAGTCAGCAGCATCTAGAGGAGTGTGTGAGAGGAGGATCCTGGGACAGGCAGTCAGCAGCACCTAGAGGAGAGTGTGAGAGGAGGACCCTGGGACAGGCAGTCAGCAGCATCTAGAGGAGAGTGCGAAGGAGGACCTTGGGACAGGCAGTCAGCAGCATCTAGAGGAGTTTGTGAGAGGAGGACCCTGGGACAGGCAGTCAGCAGCACCTAGAGGAGAGTGCGAGAGGAGGACCCTGGGACTGGCAGTCAGCAGCACCTAGAGGAGAGTGCGAGAGGAGGACCCTGGGACAGGCAGTCAGCAGCACCTAGAGGAGAGTGCGAGAGGAGGACCCTGGGGCAGGTAGTCAGCAGCATCTAGAGGAGAGTGTGAGAGGTGGACCCTTGGACAGGCAGTCAGCAGCACCTAGAGGAGAGAGCGAGAGGAGGACCCTAGGACAGGCAGTCAGCAACGTCTAGAGGAGAGTGCGAGAGGAGGACCCTGGGACAGGCATTCAGCAGCACCTAGAGGAGAGTGCGAGAGGAGGACCCTGGGACAGGCAGTCAGCAGCACCTAGAGGAGAGAGTGAGAGGAGGACCCTGGGAATAGGCAGTCAGCAGCATCTGGAGGAGAGTGTGAGAGGAGGACCCTGGGACAGGCAGTCAGCAGCACCTAGAGGAGAGTGTGAGAGGAGGACCCTGGGACAGGCAGTCAGCAGCACCTAGAGGAGAGTGTGAGAGGAGGACCTTGGGACAGGCAGTCAGCAGCATCTAGAGGAGTGTGTGAGAGGAGGACCCTGGAACAGGCAGCCAGCAGCATCGAGAGAGTGTGAGAGGAGCACCCTCGGACAGGCAGTCAGCAGCACCTAGAGGAGAGTGTGAGAGGAGGACCCTGGGACAGGCAGTCAGCAGCAACTAGAGGAGAGTATGAGATGAGGGCCCTGGGAGTAGGCAGTCAGCAGCATCTAGAGGAGACAGCGAGAGGAGGACCCTGGGGCAGGCATTCAGCAGCACATAGAGGAGAGTGCGAGAGGAGGACCCTGGGACAGGCAGTCAGCAGCACCTAGAGGAGAGAGTGAGAGGAGGACCTTGGGACAGGCAGTCAGCAGCATCTAGAGGAGTGTGTGAGAGGAGGACCCTGGGACAGGCAGTCAGCAGCACGTAGAGGAGAGTGTGAGAGGAGGACCCTGGGACAGGCAGTCAGCAGCATCTAGAGGAGAGTGCGAGAGGAGGACCTTGGGACAGGCAGTCAGCAGCATCTAGAGGAGTGTGTGAGAGGAGGACCCTGGGACAGGCAGTCAGCAGCAACTAGAGCAGAGTATGAGATGAGGACCCTGGGAATAGGCAGTCAGCAACACTAGAGGAGAGAGCGAGAGGAGGACCCTGGGGCAGGCATTCAGCAGCACCTAGAGGAGAGTGCGAGAGGAGGACCCTGGGACAGGCAGTCAGCAGCAACTAGAGGAGAGAGTGAGAGGAGGACCCTGGGAATAGGCAGTCAGCAGCATCTGGAGGAGAGTGTGAGAGGAGGACCCTGGGGCAGGCATTCAGCAGCACCTAGAGGAGAGTGTGAGAGGAGGACCCTGGGACAGGCAGTCAGCAGCACCTAGAGGAGAGTGCGAGAGGAGGAACTTGGGACTGGCAGTCAGCAGCACCTAGAGGAGAGTGCGAGAGGAGGACCCTGGGGCAGGCAGTCAGCAGCATCTAGAGGAGAGTGTGAGAGGAGGGTCCTGGGACAGGCAGCCAGCGGCATCTAGAGGAGAGTGTGAGAGGAGGACCCTCTGGGACAGGCATTCAGCAGCACGTAGAGGAGAGTGTGAGAGGAGGACCCTGGGACAGGCAGTCAGCAGCACCTAGAGGAGAGAGCGAGAGGAGGTCCCTGGGGCAGGCATTCATCAGCACCTAGAGGAGAGTGCTAGAGGAGGACCCTGGGACAGGCAGTCAGCAGCACCTAGAGGAGAGAGTGAGAGGAGGACCCTGGGAATAGGCTGTCAGCAGCACCTGGAGGAGAGTGTGAGAGGAGGATCCTGGGACAGGCAGTCAGCAGCACCTAGAGGAGAGTGTGAGAGGAGGACCCTGGGGCAGGCAGTCAGCAGCACATAGAGGAGAGTGCGAGAGGAGGACCCTAGGACAGGCATTTAGCAGCACCTAGAGAAGAGGGTGAGGGGAGGACCCTGGGACAGGCAGTCAGCAGCACCTAGGGGAGTGTGTGAGAGGAGGACCGTGGGACAGGCAGTCAGCAGCACCTAGAGGAGAGAGCGAGAGGAGGACCCTAGGACAGGCAGTCAGCAAGGTCTAGAGGAGAGTGTGAGTGGAGGACCCTGGGACAGGCAGTCAGCAGCACCTAGAGGAGAGAGTGAGAGGAGGACCCTGGGAATAGGCAGTCAGCAGCATCTGGAGGAGAGTGTGAGAGGAGGATCCTGGGACAGGCAGTCAGCAGCATCTAGAGGAGAGTGTGAGAGGAGGACCCTGGGACAGGCAGTCAGCAGCATCTAGAGGAGAGTGTGAGAGGAGGACCCTGGGATAGGCAGTCAGCAGCACGTAGAGGAGAGTGTGAGAGGAGGACCCTGGGACAGGCAGTCAGCAGCATCTAGAGTAGAGTGCGAGAGGAGGACCTTGGGACAGGCAGTCAGCAGCATCTGGAGGAGTGTGTGAGAGGAGGACCCTGGGACAGGCAGTCAGCATCTAGAGGAGAGTGCGAGAGGAGGACCTTGGGACAGGCAGTCAGCAGCATCTAGAGGAGTGTGTGAGAGGAGGATCCTGGGACAGGCAGTCAGCAGCATCTGGAGGAGTGTGTGAGAGGAGGACCCTGGGACAGGCAGTCAGCAGCACCTAGAGGAGAGTGCGAGAGGAGGACCCTGGGACTGGCAGTCAGCAGCACCTAGAGGAGAGTGCGAGAGGAGGACCCTGGGACAGGCAGTCAGCAGCACCTAGAGGAGAGTGCGAGAGGAGGACCCTGGGGCAGGTAGTCAGCAGCATCTAGAGGAGAGTGTGAGAGGTGGACCCTTGGACAGGCAGTCAGCAGCACCGAGAGGAGAGAGCGAGAGGAGGACCCTAGGACAGGCAGTCAGCAACGTCTAGAGGAGAGTGTGAGAGGAGGACCCTGGGACAGGCAGCCAGCAGCATCTAGAGGAGAGTGTGAGAGGAGCACCCTGGGACAGACAGTCAGCAGCACCTAGAGGAGAGTGTGTGAGGAGGACCCTGGGACAGGCAGTCAGCAGCACCTAGAGGAGAGAGTGAGAGGAGGACCCTGGGAATAGGCAGTCAGCAGCATCTGAAGGAGAGTGTGAGAGGAGGACCCTGGGACAGGCAGTCAGCAGCATCTGGAGGAGTGTGTGAGAGGAGGACCCTGGGACAGGCAGTCAGCATCTAGAGGAGAGTGCGAGAGGAGGACCTTGGGACAGGCAGTCAGCAGCATCTAGAGGAGTGTGTGAGAGGAGGATCCTGGGACAGGCAGTCAGCAGCATCTGGAGGAGTGTGTGAGAGGAGGACCCTGGGACAGGCAGTCAGCAGCACCTAGAGGAGAGTGCGAGAGGAGGACCCTGGGACAGGCAGTCAGCAGCACCTAGAGGAGAGTGCGAGAGGAGGACCCTGGGACAGGCAGTCAGCAGCACCTAGAGGAGAGTGCGAGAGGAGGACCCTGGGGCAGGTAGTCAGCAGCATCTAGAGGAGAGTGTGAGAGGTGGACCCTTGGACAGGCAGTCAGCAGCACCGAGAGGAGAGAGCGAGAGGAGGACCCTAGGACAGGCAGTCAGCAACGTCTAGAGGAGAGTGTGAGAGGAGGACCCTGGGACAGGCAGCCAGCAGCATCTAGAGGAGAGTGTGAGAGGAGCACCCTTGGACAGACAGTCAGCAGCACCTAGAGGAGAGTGTGAGAGGAGGACCCTGGGACAGGCAGTCAGCAGCACCTAGAGGAGAGAGTGAGAGGAGGACCCTGGGAATAGGCAGTCAGCAGCATCTGAAGGAGAGTGTGAGAGGAGGACCCTGGGACAGGCAGTCAGCAGCACCTAGAGGAGAGAGCGAGAGGAGGACCCTAGGACAGGCAGTCAGCAAGGTCTAGAGGAGAGTGTGAGAGGAGGACCCTGGGACAGGCAGTCAGCAGCACCTAGAGGAGAGAGTGAGAGGAGGACCCTGGGAATAGGCAGTCAGCAGCATCTGGAGGAGAGTGTGAGAGGAGGATCCTGGGACAGGCAGTCAGCAGCATCTAGAGGAGAGTGTGAGAGGAGGACCCTGGGACAGGCAGTCAGCAGCATCTAGAGGAGAGTGTGAGAGGAGGACCCTGGGATAGGCAGTCAGCAGCACGTAGAGGAGAGTGTGAGAGTAGGACCCTGGGACAGGCAGTCAGCAGCATCTAGAGGAGAGTGCGAGAGGAGGACCTTGGGACAGGCAGTCAGCAGCATCTGGAGGAGTGTGTGAGAGGAGGACCCTGGGACAGGCAGTCAGCATCTAGAGGAGAGTGCGAGAGGAGGACCTTGGGACAGGCAGTCAGCAGCATCTAGAGGAGTGTGTGAGAGGAGGATCCTGGGACAGGCAGTCAGCAGCATCTGGAGGAGTGTGAGAGGAGGACCCTGGGACAGGCAGTCAGCAGCACCTAGAGGAGAGTGCGAGAGGAGGACCCTGGGACTGGCAGTCAGCAGCACCTAGAGGAGAGTGCGAGAGGAGGACCCTGGGACAGGCAGTCAGCAGCACCTAGAGGAGAGTGCGAGAGGAGGACCCTGGGGCAGGTAGTCAGCAGCATCTAGAGGAGAGTGTGAGAGGTGGACCCTTGGACAGGCAGTCAGCAGCACCGAGAGGAGAGAGCGAGAGGAGGACCCTAGGAAAGGCAGTCAGCAATGTCTAGAGGAGAGTGTGAGAGGAGGACCCTGGGACAGGCAGCCAGCAGCATCTAGAGGAGAGTGTGAGAGGAGCACCCTGGGACAGACAGTCAGCAGCACCTAGAGGAGAGTGTGAGAGGAGCACCCTCGGACAGGCAGTCAGCAGCACCTAGAGGAGAGTGTGAGAGGAGGACCCTGGGACAGGCAGTCAGCAGCAACTAGAGGAGAGTATGAGATGAGGGCCCTGGGAGTAGGCAGTCAGCAACACTAGAGGAGAGAGCGAGAGGAGGACCCTGGGGCAGGCATTCAGCAGCACCTAGAGGAGAGTGCGAGAGGAGGACCCTGGGACAGGCAGTCAGCAGCAACTAGAGGAGAGAGTGAGAGGAGGACCCTGGGAATAGGCAGTCAGCAGCATCTGGAGGAGATTGTGAGAGGAGGACCCTGGGGCAGGCATTCAGCAGCACCTAGAGGAGAGTGTGAGAGGAGGACCCTGGGACAGGCAGTCAGCAGCACCTAGAGGAGAGTGCGAGTGGAGGAACTTGGGACTGGCAGTCAGCAGCACCTAGAGGAGAGTGCGAGAGGAGGACCCTGGGGCAGGCAGTCAGCAGCATCTAGAGGAGAGTGTGAGAGGAGGGTCCTGGGACAGGCAGCCAGCGGCATCTAGAGGAGAGTGTGAGAGGAGGACCCTCTGGGACAGGCATTCAGCAGCACGTAGAGGAGAGTGTGAGAGGAGGACCCTGGGACAGGCAGTCAGCAGCACCTAGAGGAGAGAGCGAGAGGAGGTCCCTGGGGCAGGCATTCATCAGCACCTAGAGGAGAGTGCTAGAGGAGGACCCTGGGACAGGCAGTCAGCAGCACCTAGAGGAGAGAGTGAGAGGAGGACCCTGGGAATAGGCTGTCAGCAGCACCTGGAGGAGAGTGTGAGAGGAGGATCCTGGGACAGGCAGTCAGCAGCACCTAGAGGAGAGTGTGAGAGGAGGACCCTGGGGCAGGCAGTCAGCAGCACATAGAGGAGAGTGCGAGAGGAGGACCCTAGGACAGGCATTTAGCAGCACCTAGAGAAGAGGGTGAGGGGAGGACCCTGGGACAGGCAGTCAGCAGCACCTAGGGGAGTGTGTGAGAGGAGGACCGTGGGACAGGCAGTCAGCAGCACCTAGAGGAGAGAGCGAGAGGAGGACCCTAGGACAGGCAGTCAGCAAGGTCTAGAGGAGAGTGTGAGAGGAGGACCCTGGGACAGGCAGTCAGCAGCACCTAGAGGAGAGAGTGAGAGGAGGACCCTGGGAATAGGCAGTCAGCAGCATCTGGAGGAGAGTGTGAGAGGAGGATCCTGGGACAGGCAGTCAGCAGCATCTAGAGGAGAGTGTGAGAGGAGGACCCTGGGACAGGCAGTCAGCAGCATCTAGAGGAGAGTGTGAGAGGAGGACCCTGGGATAGGCAGTCAGCAGCACGTAGAGGAGAGTGTGAGAGGAGGACCCTGGGACAGGCAGTCAGCAGCATCTAGAGGAGAGTGCGAGAGGAGGACCTTGGGACAGGCAGTCAGCAGCATCTAGAGGAGAGTGTGAGAGGAGGACCCTGGGACAGGCAGTCAGCAGCATCTAGAGGAGAGTGTGAGAGGAGGACCTTGGGACAGGCAGTCAGCAGCATCTAGAGGAGTGTGTGAGAGGAGGATCCTGGGACAGGCAGTCAGCAGCATCTGGAGGAGTGTGTGAGAGGAGGACCCTGGGACAGGCAGTCAGCAGCACCTAGAGGAGAGTGCGAGAGGAGGACCCTGGGACTGGCAGTCAGCAGCACCTAGAGGAGAGTGCGAGAGGAGGACCCTGGGACAGGCAGTCAGCAGCACCTAGAGGAGAGTGCGAGAGGAGGACCCTGGGGCAGGTAGTCAGCAGCATCTAGAGGAGAGTGTGAGAGGTGGACCCTTGGACAGGCAGTCAGCAGCACCGAGAGGAGAGAGCGAGAGGAGGACCCTAGGACAGGCAGTCAGCAACGTCTAGAGGAGAGTGTGAGAGGAGGACCCTGGGACAGGCAGCCAGCAGCATCTAGAGGAGAGTGTGAGAGGAGCACCCTGGGACAGACAGTCAGCAGCACCTAGAGGAGAGTGTGAGAGGAGGACCCTGGGACAGGCAGTCAGCAGCACCTAGAGGAGAGAGTGAGAGGAGGACCCTGGGAATAGGCAGTCAGCAGCATCTGAAGGAGAGTGTGAGAGGAGGACCCTGGGACAGGCAGTCAGCAGCATCTGGAGGAGTGTGTGAGAGGAGGACCCTGGGACAGGCAGTCAGCATCTAGAGGAGAGTGCGAGAGGAGGACCTTGGGACAGGCAGTCAGCAGCATCTAGAGGAGTGTGTGAGAGGAGGATCCTGGGACAGGCAGTCAGCAGCATCTGGAGGAGTGTGTGAGAGGAGGACCCTGGGACAGGCAGTCAGCAGCACCTAGAGGAGAGTGCGAGAGGAGGACCCTGGGACTGGCAGTCAGCAGCACCTAGAGGAGAGTGCGAGAGGAGGACCCTGGGACAGGCAGTCAGCAGCACCTAGAGGAGAGTGCGAGAGGAGGACCCTGGGGCAGGTAGTCAGCAGCATCTAGAGGAGAGTGTGAGAGGTGGACCCTTGGACAGGCAGTCAGCAGCACCGAGAGGAGAGAGCGAGAGGAGGACCCTAGGACAGGCAGTCAGCAACGTCTAGAGGAGAGTGTGAGAGGAGGACCCTGGGACAGGCAGCCAGCAGCATCTAGAGGAGAGTGTGAGAGGAGCACCCTTGGACAGACAGTCAGCAGCACCTAGAGGAGAGTGTGAGAGGAGGACCCTGGGACAGGCAGTCAGCAGCACCTAGAGGAGAGAGTGAGAGGAGGACCCTGGGAATAGGCAGTCAGCAGCATCTGAAGGAGAGTGTGAGAGGAGGACCCTGGGACAGGCAGTCAGCAGCACCTAGAGGAGAGAGCGAGAGGAGGACCCTAGGACAGGCAGTCAGCAAGGTCTAGAGGAGAGTGTGAGAGGAGGACCCTGGGACAGGCAGTCAGCAGCACCTAGAGGAGAGAGTGAGAGGAGGACCCTGGGAATAGGCAGTCAGCAGCATCTGGAGGAGAGTGTGAGAGGAGGATCCTGGGACAGGCAGTCAGCAGCATCTAGAGGAGAGTGTGAGAGGAGGACCCTGGGACAGGCAGTCAGCAGCATCTAGAGGAGAGTGTGAGAGGAGGACCCTGGGATAGGCAGTCAGCAGCACGTAGAGGTGAGTGTGAGAGGAGGACCCTGGGACAGGCAGTCAGCAGCATCTAGAGGAGAGTGCGAGAGGAGGACCTTGGGACAGGCAGTCAGCAGCATCTGGAGGAGTGTGTGAGAGGAGGACCCTGGGACAGGCAGTCAGCATCTAGAGGAGAGTGTGAGAGGTGGACCCTTGGACAGGCAGTCAGCAGCACCGAGAGGAGAGAGCGAGAGGAGGACCCTAGGACAGGCAGTCAGCAACGTCTAGAGGAGAGTGTGAGAGGAGGACCCTGGGACAGGCAGCCAGCAGCATCTAGAGGAGAGTGTGAGAGGAGCACCCTTGGAAAGACAGTCAGCAGCACCTAGAGGAGAGTGTGAGAGGAGGACCCTGGGACAGGCAGTCAGCAGCACCTAGAGGAGAGAGTGAGAGGAGGACCCTGGGAATAGGCAGTCAGCAGCATCTGAAGGAGAGTGTGAGAGGAGGACCCTGGGACAGGCAGTCAGCAGCACCTAGAGGAGAGAGCGAGAGGAGGACCCTAGGACAGGCAGTCAGCAAGGTCTAGAGGAGAGTGTGAGAGGAGGACCCTGGGACAGGCAGTCAGCAGCACCTAGAGGAGAGAGTGAGAGGAGGACCCTGGGAATAGGCAGTCAGCAGCATCTGGAGGAGAGTGTGAGAGGAGGATCCTGGGACAGGCAGTCAGCAGCATCTAGAGGAGAGTGTGAGAGGAGGACCCTGGGACAGGCAGTCAGCAGCATCTAGAGGAGAGTGTGAGAGGAGGACCCTGGGATAGGCAGTCAGCAGCACGTAGAGGAGAGTGTGAGAGTAGGACCCTGGGACAGGCAGTCAGCAGCATCTAGAGGAGAGTGCGAGAGGAGGACCTTGGGACAGGCAGTCAGCAGCATCTGGAGGAGTGTGTGAGAGGAGGACCCTGGGACAGGCAGTCAGCATCTAGAGGAGAGTGCGAGAGGAGGACCTTGGGACAGGCAGTCAGCAGCATCTAGAGGAGTGTGTGAGAGGAGGATCCTGGGACAGGCAGTCAGCAGCATCTGGAGGAGTGTGAGAGGAGGACCCTGGGACAGGCAGTCAGCAGCACCTAGAGGAGAGTGCGAGAGGAGGACCCTGGGACTGGCAGTCAGCAGCACCTAGAGGAGAGTGCGAGAGGAGGACCCTGGGACAGGCAGTCAGCAGCACCTAGAGGAGAGAGTGAGAGGAGGACCTTGGGACAGGCAGTCAGCAGCATCTAGAGGAGTGTGTGAGAGGAGGACCCTGGGACAGGCAGTCAGCAGCACGTAGAGGAGAGTGTGAGAGGAGGACCCTGGGACAGGCAGTCAGCAGCATCTAGAGGAGAGTGCGAGAGGAGGACCTTGGGACAGGCAGTCAGCAGCATCTAGAGGAGTGTGTGAGAGGAGGACCCTGGGACAGGCAGTCTTCAGCAACTAGAGCAGAGTATGAGATGAGGACCCTGGGAATAGGCAGTCAGCAACACTAGAGGAGAGAGCGAGAGGAGGACCCTGGGGCAGGCATTCAGCAGCACCTAGAGGAGAGTGCGAGAGGAGGACCCTGGGACAGGCAGTCAGCAGCAACTAGAGGAGAGAGTGAGAGGAGGACCCTGGGAATAGGCAGTCAGCAGCATCTGGAGGAGAGTGTGAGAGGAGGACCCTGGGGCAGGCATTCAGCAGCACCTAGAGGAGAGTGTGAGAGGAGGACCCTGGGACAGGCAGTCAGCATCCTAGAGGAGAGTGCGAGAGGAGGACCTTGGGACAGGCAGTCAGCAGCATCTAGAGGAGTGTGTGAGAGGAGGATCCTGGGACAGGCAGTCAGCAGCATCTGGAGGAGTGTGTGAGAGGAGGACCCTGGGACAGGCAGTCAGCAGCACCTAGAGGAGAGTGCGAGAGGAGGACCCTGGGACTGGCAGTCAGCAGCACCTAGAGGAGAGTGCGAGAGGAGGACCCTGGGACAGGCAGTCAGCAGCACCTAGAGGAGAGTGCGAGAGGAGGACCCTGGGGCAGGTAGTCAGCAGCATCTAGAGGAGAGTGTGAGAGGTGGACCCTTGGACAGGCAGTCAGCAGCACCGAGAGGAGAGAGCGAGAGGAGGACCCTAGGACAGGCAGTCAGCAACGTCTAGAGGAGAGTGTGAGAGGAGGACCCTGGGACAGGCAGCCAGCAGCATCTAGAGGAGAGTGTGAGAGGAGCACCCTGGGACAGACAGTCAGCAGCACCTAGAGGAGAGTGTGAGAGGAGGACCCTGGGACAGGCAGTCAGCAGCACCTAGAGGAGAGAGTGAGAGGAGGACCCTGGGAATAGGCAGTCAGCAGCATCTGAAGGAGAGTGTGAGAGGAGGACCCTGGGACAGGCAGTCAGCAGCATCTGGAGGAGTGTGTGAGAGGAGGACCCTGGGACAGGCAGTCAGCATCTAGAGGAGAGTGCGAGAGGAGGACCTTGGGACAGGCAGTCAGCAGCATCTAGAGGAGTGTGTGAGAGGAGGATCCTGGGACAGGCAGTCAGCAGCATCTGGAGGAGTGTGTGAGAGGAGGACCCTGGGACAGGCAGTCAGCAGCACCTAGAGGAGAGTGCGAGAGGAGGACCCTGGGACAGGCAGTCAGCAGCACCTAGAGGAGAGTGCGAGAGGAGGACCCTGGGACAGGCAGTCAGCAGCACCTAGAGGAGAGTGCGAGAGGAGGACCCTGGGGCAGGTAGTCAGCAGCATCTAGAGGAGAGTGTGAGAGGTGGACCCTTGGACAGGCAGTCAGCAGCACCGAGAGGAGAGAGCGAGAGGAGGACCCTAGGACAGGCAGTCAGCAACGTCTAGAGGAGAGTGTGAGAGGAGGACCCTGGGACAGGCAGCCAGCAGCATCTAGAGGAGAGTGTGAGAGGAGCACCCTTGGACAGACAGTCAGCAGCACCTAGAGGAGAGTGTGAGAGGAGGACCCTGGGACAGGCAGTCAGCAGCACCTAGAGGAGAGAGTGAGAGGAGGACCCTGGGAATAGGCAGTCAGCAGCATCTGAAGGAGAGTGTGAGAGGAGGACCCTGGGACAGGCAGTCAGCAGCACCTAGAGGAGAGAGCGAGAGGAGGACCCTAGGACAGGCAGTCAGCAAGGTCTAGAGGAGAGTGTGAGAGGAGGACCCTGGGACAGGCAGTCAGCAGCACCTAGAGGAGAGAGTGAGAGGAGGACCCTGGGAATAGGCAGTCAGCAGCATCTGGAGGAGAGTGTGAGAGGAGGATCCTGGGACAGGCAGTCAGCAGCATCTAGAGGAGAGTGTGAGAGGAGGACCCTGGGACAGGCAGTCAGCAGCATCTAGAGGAGAGTGTGAGAGGAGGACCCTGGGATAGGCAGTCAGCAGCACGTAGAGGAGAGTGTGAGAGTAGGACCCTGGGACAGGCAGTCAGCAGCATCTAGAGGAGAGTGCGAGAGGAGGACCTTGGGACAGGCAGTCAGCAGCATCTGGAGGAGTGTGTGAGAGGAGGACCCTGGGACAGGCAGTCAGCATCTAGAGGAGAGTGCGAGAGGAGGACCTTGGGACAGGCAGTCAGCAGCATCTAGAGGAGTGTGTGAGAGGAGGATCCTGGGACAGGCAGTCAGCAGCATCTGGAGGAGTGTGAGAGGAGGACCCTGGGACAGGCAGTCAGCAGCACCTAGAGGAGAGTGCGAGAGGAGGACCCTGGGACTGGCAGTCAGCAGCACCTAGAGGAGAGTGCGAGAGGAGGACCCTGGGACAGGCAGTCAGCAGCACCTAGAGGAGAGTGCGAGAGGAGGACCCTGGGGCAGGTAGTCAGCAGCATCTAGAGGAGAGTGTGAGAGGTGGACCCTTGGACAGGCAGTCAGCAGCACCGAGAGGAGAGAGCGAGAGGAGGACCCTAGGAAAGGCAGTCAGCAATGTCTAGAGGAGAGTGTGAGAGGAGGACCCTGGGACAGGCAGCCAGCAGCATCTAGAGGAGAGTGTGAGAGGAGCACCCTGGGACAGACAGTCAGCAGCACCTAGAGGAGAGTGTGAGAGGAGCACCCTCGGACAGGCAGTCAGCAGCACCTAGAGGAGAGTGTGAGAGGAGGACCCTGGGACAGGCAGTCAGCAGCAACTAGAGGAGAGTCTGAGAGGAGGGCCCTGGGACAGGCAGTCAGCAGCACTAGAGGAGAGAGCGAGAGGAGGACCCTGGGACAGGCATTCAGCAGCACCTAGAGGAGAGTGCGAGAGGAGGACCCTGGGACAGGCAGTCAGCAGCAACTAGAGGAGAGAGTGAGAGGAGGACCCTGGGAATAGGCAGTCAGCAGCATCTGGAGGAGAGTGTGAGAGGAGGACCCTGGGGCAGGCATTCAGCAGCACCTAGAGGAGAGTGTGAGAGGAGGACCCTGGGACAGGCAGTCAGCAGCACCTAGAGGAGAGTGCGAGTGGAGGAACTTGGGACTGGCAGTCAGCAGCACCTAGAGGAGAGTGCGAGAGGAGGACCCTGGGGCAGGCAGTCAGCAGCATCTAGAGGAGAGTGTGAGAGGAGGGTCCTGGGACAGGCAGCCAGCGGCATCTAGAGGAGAGTGTGAGAGGAGGACCCTCTGGGACAGGCATTCAGCAGCACGTAGAGGAGAGTGTGAGAGGAGGACCCTGGGACAGGCAGTCAGCAGCACCTAGAGGAGAGAGCGAGAGGAGGTCCCTGGGGCAGGCATTCATCAGCACCTAGAGGAGAGTGCTAGAGGAGGACCCTGGGACAGGCAGTCAGCAGCATCTGGAGGAGTGTGTGAGAGGAGGATCCTGGGACAGGCAGTCAGCAGCATCTGGAGGAGTGTGAGAGGAGGACCCTGGGACAGGCAGTCAGCAGCACCTAGAGGAGAGTGCGAGAGGAGGACCCTGGGACTGGCAGTCAGCAGCACCTAGAGGAGAGTGCGAGAGGAGGACCCTGGGACAGGCAGTCAGCAGCACCTAGAGGAGAGAGTGAGAGGAGGACCTTGGGACAGGCAGTCAGCAGCATCTAGAGGAGTGTGTGAGAGGAGGACCCTGGGACAGGCAGTCAGCAGCACGTAGAGGAGAGTGTGAGAGGAGGACCCTGGGACAGGCAGTCAGCAGCATCTAGAGGAGAGTGCGAGAGGAGGACCTTGGGACAGGCAGTCAGCAGCATCTAGAGGAGTGTGTGAGAGGAGGACCCTGGGACAGGCAGTCAGCAGCAACTAGAGCAGAGTATGAGATGAGGACCCTGGGAATAGGCAGTCAGCAACACTAGAGGAGAGAGCGAGAGGAGGACCCTGGGGCAGGCATTCAGCAGCACCTAGAGGAGAGTGCGAGAGGAGGACCCTGGGACAGGCAGTCAGCAGCAACTAGAGGAGAGAGTGAGAGGAGGACCCTGGGAATAGGCAGTCAGCAGCATCTGGAGGAGAGTGTGAGAGGAGGACCCTGGGGCAGGCATTCAGCAGCACCTAGAGGAGAGTGTGAGAGGAGGACCCTGGGACAGGCAGTCAGCAGCACCTAGAGGAGAGTGCGAGTGGAGGAACTTGGGACTGGCAGTCAGCAGCATCTAGAGGAGTGTGTGAGAGGAGGATCCTGGGACAGGCAGTCAGCAGCATCTGGAGGAGTGTGTGAGAGGAGGACCCTGGGACAGGCAGTCAGCAGCACCTAGAGGAGAGTGCGAGAGGAGGACCCTGGGACTGGCAGTCAGCAGCACCTAGAGGAGAGTGCGAGAGGAGGACCCTGGGACAGGCAGTCAGCAGCACCTAGAGGAGAGTGCGAGAGGAGGACCCTGGGGCAGGTAGTCAGCAGCATCTAGAGGAGAGTGTGAGAGGTGGACCCTTGGACAGGCAGTCAGCAGCACCGAGAGGAGAGAGCGAGAGGAGGACCCTAGGACAGGCAGTCAGCAACGTCTAGAGGAGAGTGTGAGAGGAGGACCCTGGGACAGGCAGCCAGCAGCATCTAGAGGAGAGTGTGAGAGGAGCACCCTGGGACAGACAGTCAGCAGCACCTAGAGGAGAGTGTGTGAGGAGGACCCTGGGGCAGGCAGTCAGCAGCACCTAGAGGAGAGAGTGAGAGGAGGACCCTGGGAATAGGCAGTCAGCAGCATCTGAAGGAGAGTGTGAGAGGAGGACCCTGGGACAGGCAGTCAGCAGCATCTGGAGGAGTGTGTGAGAGGAGGACCCTGGGACAGGCAGTCAGCATCTAGAGGAGAGTGCGAGAGGAGGACCTTGGGACAGGCAGTCAGCAGCATCTAGAGGAGTGTGTGAGAGGAGGATCCTGGGACAGGCAGTCAGCAGCATCTGGAGGAGTGTGTGAGAGGAGGACCCTGGGACAGGCAGTCAGCAGCACCTAGAGGAGAGTGCGAGAGGAGGACCCTGGGACAGGCAGTCAGCACCACCTAGAGGAGAGTGCGAGAGGAGGACCCTGGGACAGGCAGTCAGCAGCACCTAGAGGAGAGTGCGAGAGGAGGACCCTGGGGCAGGTAGTCAGCAGCATCTAGAGGAGAGTGTGAGAGGTGGACCCTTGGACAGGCAGTCAGCAGCACCGAGAGGAGAGAGCGAGAGGAGGACCCTAGGACAGGCAGTCAGCAACGTCTAGAGGAGAGTGTGAGAGGAGGACCCTGGGACAGGCAGCCAGCAGCATCTAGAGGAGAGTGTGAGAGGAGCACCCTTGGACAGACAGTCAGCAGCACCTAGAGGAGAGTGTGAGAGGAGGACCCTGGGACAGGCAGTCAGCAGCACCTAGAGGAGAGAGTGAGAGGAGGACCCTGGGAATAGGCAGTCAGCAGCATCTGAAGGAGAGTGTGAGAGGAGGACCCTGGGACAGGCAGTCAGCAGCACCTAGAGGAGAGAGCGAGAGGAGGACCCTAGGACAGGCAGTCAGCAAGGTCTAGAGGAGAGTGTGAGAGGAGGACCCTGGGACAGGCAGTCAGCAGCACCTAGAGGAGAGAGTGAGAGGAGGACCCTGGGAATAGGCAGTCAGCAGCATCTGGAGGAGAGTGTGAGAGGAGGATCCTGGGACAGGCAGTCAGCAGCATCTAGAGGAGAGTGTGAGAGGAGGACCCTGGGACAGGCAGTCAGCAGCATCTAGAGGAGAGTGTGAGAGGAGGACCCTGGGATAGGCAGTCAGCAGCACGTAGAGGAGAGTGTGAGAGTAGGACCCTGGGACAGGCAGTCAGCAGCATCTAGAGGAGAGTGCGAGAGGAGGACCTTGGGACAGGCAGTCAGCAGCATCTGGAGGAGTGTGTGAGAGGAGGACCCTGGGACAGGCAGTCAGCATCTAGAGGAGAGTGCGAGAGGAGGACCTTGGGACAGGCAGTCAGCAGCATCTAGAGGAGTGTGTGAGAGGAGGATCCTGGGACAGGCAGTCAGCAGCATCTGGAGGAGTGTGAGAGGAGGACCCTGGGACAGGCAGTCAGCAGCACCTAGAGGAGAGTGCGAGAGGAGGACCCTGGGACTGGCAGTCAGCAGCACCTAGAGGAGAGTGCGAGAGGAGGACCCTGGGACAGGCAGTCAGCAGCACCTAGAGGAGAGTGCGAGAGGAGGACCCTGGGGCAGGTAGTCAGCAGCATCTAGAGGAGAGTGTGAGAGGTGGACCCTTGGACAGGCAGTCAGCAGCACCGAGAGGAGAGAGCGAGAGGAGGACCCTAGGAAAGGCAGTCAGCAATGTCTAGAGGAGAGTGTGAGAGGAGGACCCTGGGACAGGCAGCCAGCAGCATCTAGAGGAGAGTGTGAGAGGAGCACCCTGGGACAGACAGTCAGCAGCACCTAGAGGAGAGTGTGAGAGGAGCACCCTCGGACAGGCAGTCAGCAGCACCTAGAGGAGAGTGTGAGAGGAGGACCCTGGGACAGGCAGTCAGCAGCAACTAGAGGAGAGTATGAGATGAGGGCCCTGGGAGTAGGCAGTCAGCAACACTAGAGGAGAGAGCGAGAGGAG